>NC_046224.1:45244783-45871783 GCF_009819885.2 Catharus ustulatus
TGCAGATCAATATGCCTTTAAGAAGAGAACAAGCTGAATTTTTTTTTTTCAGATGAGGGAGTATTTTCCTGGACTTGAGCTGCAAAAGTTAGAAAGGTCCAACTAGAAGAGTAATACTCTACATTTTGTTCTTAAGCTGACAATGATTGCTTCGTTTTTCTCAACCAAGAAAAAAAAAGAACTTTTCAGTTCTGCTGAATGAGCTTGGCAAAGAAAGCAGAGAGCCAAATTTAGATTTTCTTTAGACTCAACTATGGAAAGACTTGAAATTTTACTCTTGTTTAGACTCACATTGAAAGGTGCTACTGTGATCCAGATCAAGTGTGCCACACAGGAAAATAATGTCTGTGATTGTAGAAATGGAATATAATCATTTGAGATCCACAAGCAGAAGCTGATAAGAACAAAAATGTGATGTATTTGATCATATTTTAGAAGGTACAGTTTGGACTTCAGTGTTTAGGTTGATTGTTCAGTTTTGGGTACAACAATCCTAAACAGAATAATGATATTTATCTGTATTTATTTTCTATTAATATCTCTAGGGGTGGGGGAGGGAGGGTATTTTTTTTGTTTGTTTTCAGCAGCTATGATGCCATCCTCAAGAATATTACCTTTTACTTTCCAAAGCAAAGAACATAGTATGGGATCCATTAGGAATGTAGCATTAGAGGTTAGATAGTATGAAGGTACTTGGAAAGCTGTCTGTGGACATGTTTTTTGGTAGATGTTTTAAGCTGGATATTATAAACATCAAAACATCAGTAGAAGAGATAGGCATTTCTCAAAAATAATATTACCAACTTTTATCTGCATTGAGCAATCATTTTCTTACCTAGATCTCTGCTGTTATTACTGTCTGCTGTTGTAATGATCATTAGAATTTAAGAGGTTTTGGAGTCTACCCAGGAAAAATTTAGTCATCTGTGCCTTCACCCAGATCATCAACCCTTCTTCCATGTTTTGGCAACCTCTTTAAAAAGCTACTCAAACGGTTCAGTGATTAAATGAACACATTTGCAAAAAAAAAAAAAATGCACATTACTGAAAGACAAATCAGAAAAAAAAAGTAAGTAATAAAAAGGAGTATGATAGGAATTAAAAACTTCTGCTTTGACAAAGTAAAAAGCAAAAATACTTGTAAGACAGTGAAGAATTTCCATGCTTCCTTAGGAGCACTAATTCTGCCTTAATATATTCATTAAATCAAGAATAGAACAAGTATGAAAACAGATGTGAGGTTCTTCACAGTTTAGATCTGTTATATGATGACTACACAAGAGCTGAAACTTCTGCAATGTGCCAGACTTCAAACTCTTTGTTGTTCCTGTATATATTTGCTCTGCATTCATTACAACAAAATAATTATTGAAACTGTAATGTTTAGCAATGATGGACTTTTAGCAAAGTGATTGTTCCCAGACATAAAAAAAAATCCTCCAAATAATGATACTCAATATTTCATTATTTTATTTGCCCGTCATCTAAAAGGGACAATAGATTTTTTTTTAATTTATTTACTTACTTTTACTTGTAAAGTGCTGGTACCCAAAGACCTGTAGAGGCTAAGAAAAATTGAACTCTTTCTAGTACGTGGTTAAATGCCAACATTTTGCACTAGTTTTTAAAGCGTATTTATTCAGCTAAAAGGCTGTTAAGTATTTGTGTAGATACAGGTAATAATTCAAAATGAAGGCATAGTGATGAACACATTTTAAGGGATGAACAAAATATTATCTTATGAAAAATCCAGATATATTGTTGCCTGTCAAGTAATAGATCCTACTATTTCACATTTTTCCACGTTATGTGTAGTTGCTCTACATCAATCAGAATTTTATAGTATGTGTGTTGAAGTGTCTCAATCTACCTGAAGGTACCTTTTAGCACTAATTGATGGCTAATTTTGTTCGGTGGAAGCCATAATTTCTGTAGTTTTGATTTGAGAACTATTTGAACCATAAAGAAAAAAAGTGAGTGAAGCAATTCACAAATATTTTCAACAAAAGCTAATCACAAAGCTAATACAAATATTAGATTACTGATTGTGTAAAAAGCAAGACTATGTTATTGAGATTATACCAGTCCTTTTTCTGTTACTTGAGACAGATGTAATTCTTTTATTTAAGCAAAATGTTTTAAAGTTCAGTGTATTTGTACAACCCCCAAAGACACAGGTTGTCTCAGACAGTTTTAATTCCCACTCTTGTAGTTTCTTATAATTGCTTGGATGAAAAGTTGCCTTCAAGTCTTGGTCTTGGCACTGAAATCAGTGGGAGTATATGACTTCTACAGGGGCTGTAACTTGGAATTTTTAGTGAGCAGTGAATCAGCCTGCTCATCAGAATCTCGTATTACAGAAATTTTCAACATTTCTATTAAGGAAGAATTTTTTTAAGTGGTGTTTTTATATCTCAAATGTTGGTCAGAGTGATTCAAATGATCATTAAAATAAACACTTAAATATAACTTAACCACATTTGAAAAGTTCCAAATTAAAATTACGTAAATTATTCACATCAAAGTAAGTTTATCTTAATGCCAATTAAACTTAATTTAATTTAATTTAATAAATGTTCCACAAAATCTTAGCTGCTGCACACTCTTACTGGGTAGTACTACCTAAAATTTTCCGTCCTAGCCCATGCTTTTGTGTTCTAGGATGGGACAGTCTTTTAGGGTGTTTCTGACTCAGGACCTACCTATGCAGACAAAAAAAGGATGATAGAAGCCTTAAAACTTACACCAGCTTTCCAAAAATGGCATCTATGCATCACACCATTGTTCTACTGTAGTTAATGCATAATGTTATTCATGAGGTAAATAATTTACTGCATGTGCTCATAAAAGCAAAAAAATACAGAGATATCTAACTCTGCAATTTAACGAAATGAATTGTTCATATAAGCCACAACTTCCAGCTTATCATGTTATACAATGTAAAAAAAAATTTAAAATTAGCACCTAAATCTTTCTAGGTTGTGTATTGCCTGAGAGTAAGCCACAAAATCAGACAGAAAGCAGCTTGTTTTCCAGCAGCTGCATGGGAATTTTAGTAGCATTACCAATAAATAAAAATATTTTAAATACAATAAAACCTACTTGTATATGTGCTAAAACAGTCAATGAGTAGTAGAGGGTGTTCATGTACATGCCTTTCTTAACAAAAACCATATAAAATGTATGTTGCTGTTACTAACAGATGGGAGGTTGACAGAAAACTAGCACTCTGTTTTACATCACTTGGGTTTGATTCATAACCTCTTGGTACTGTTTGCCTAAAGCAAAAGTTTAGCATTCATTGAATTCTATATAAAAGAGTAAGTCTTGCTCTCACAGTGTTAAAAAAATCAATGGCTAACTGTTGTTTCATCTTTCAAGTTAAAAAAAAGGGTCCTACCACAAAATAAGGACAGAAGATGAGACAGTGTTGACTATCATGTCATTTATTCCTTTATATACTTAATGACCTTAAGATACCATTAGCATTTTTGGGTTTTAAACTTCTCTGCACATAATGACCTAATTTTGCAAATGCTACAAATAGCCAATGTAGGATTGAATGGTTAATAGGTTTTAAAGATTGCCTGCTCAGTATTTTTCTAATTTATCATATATATTTACCACTTATTTTCTTTCTTTTGCAGATAGTAGCTTTGCGTGAACAAAATGCACACATTCAAAGGAAAATGGCAGCTGGGGAAGGGTCTGCTGAATCAGAGCATATTGAAGGAATGGAGCCAGGGCAAAAGGTTCATGAAAAGGTATAAAATGTTAGTTGCCATTAAATCTAACAATCTGTATGATAAATAATCAGGTTTTAGTTTTTATTAATGTGAATATTTCATGGGGTGTCCATTTAGAGTATTATCTGCCTAATGAAACCAATATGAAAAAATGAGCTTGTTTAAATGGAAAACAAAAGCAAATGGGCAGGTCCTTGCTCTTTGATAGAGTATGGAGTTAGATCTGTAGTTTATAACAGAATTTCCTTTGAATTTTTGCGTAATGCTACAATTACGAGTACTATATACTTCTGAGTGATCCTTTGTACTTTGCATACAGAAGAGCAGGGTGTAGTGGTATGTATATGTGGAAAGCTGTATATGCAAACATTGTTTCAAAAAAAGACCCTAAGGGGAGAACAGAGACCTAATAACTAGAAAAAGTAATTTTTCTCTGTGCTGCCTATAGATACTCTTCAAATTCGTGTCTATGCTTGTATAGAGAAAAGTTACTTACTTAGCACTCCTTCAGTAGGAAATAGGTATATAGAATTCAGGCAAAGTATTTGAGCTTAATGCTGAAAGGGAACAAAATGTAGAGACTAACTTGGAAAAAAGGCTTTCTCCTTAGCCTTAGATTTCCATATTGATAAAAACCAAGTTGAGCATCTTCCTCTTCTGCTTCAGAAGTATTAAATTAAAATGGTAGGATAACATAACATTTGGCAGACAGCTGAAATGAGTAGAGCTGCTGCTTGGATCTCTAATTGTGCATTTTTGTGTTATGCCATATGATGAACAGTGGCATAAATCATACTTAGTAAATATAGCTGTCATCATTATTTATTTTATAGTCAATCCAATTTACAATGGTGCACTTCCAGTGCAGGCATTAATTTTACACATTTTGCAGTTATGTGTATTTTCCTTTGAGTAATCTATATGGTTGAGAAACACACAGTAAACAAATACTGTTCAGCTACGCTCCCCTTCCTGCAAAATCTTACTCACAGACACATCTGTGAAATTTTGATAAAGTGTTCACCCCACTCAGTTGTGCTTTTAAATACAACTACACTGCTTAGCTGAAAATCTCTGCTTTCCCAATTTCTTTGCAAGCCGTTTCTTCTGATTTGAACCATTGGATTATTCATTGCTTACAAGCAGAACTAAGTAGAAATAAGACTATCCATCCTTTAAGAAATCTGCATATTTTAACAATAATGAGAGAAATGAAATTCAATGTAACATATTATTATCATCATATTTTTTTAATTGAATGTCTCTAGAGCAGTATGTCCAGAAAACTTCTATACTTCCTAACAAAAATTTACATTGGTCGGGTTAAGCTGAAGGAAAGGTTTTTACTTAATAGATTTTGCTCCTTATGGTAATGAAAGCATACTGGATAGGGAGTTAAGAGGAGGCTGTATTGACACCAGATCAACCAGTACACTCTAATTTACATCCTCTACACTAGCTGCTCTCTACCTTTCTACATTTATCTTGGTGACCATCATCAATTCCTTATTATTTAGGAAAGAGAAACTTAAAAGCTAGCAAATATAGAAACTTGCACAAAGAGAAGAGCTTTAAAGGACTCGGAAAAATTGTTTCAAAGAATGCTTGACAAAGATCACCTGCTATGGAAATTAAGATGCAACTGTTTCTGTTATCAGATATTCTCCTACTTAGATTTGTGACCACTTGCTGCCACCCAGATCCTTCACTTAATCTCTAAGGACAATTGCCTGTTTTCCCCAAAAATGAAAGCCAGGAAAGAGAACTCACAGTGAATAAGGTGCCCATTGGGAAATCTAGGGAAGCAGCTAGGGATGCTGCAATGGTGGGACTGAATAGCCAAAAATAAGATGCTGTGAATAAGGAGTTTTTTTTCAAATAAAGTCATTACTTCTTACTCCTCAAGAACCATGAAAGTTGAATTATACAGTAAAACAGTGTTTTCAGAAATGATCATAGGTAAATTAGGAAGCATTAAAGCTGCTTTGGAAAAGAGGAGTTCTTCTGATGTTGTCCCCGTTAATTGTTCACCATTACAGTATCCCAGTATCCCTTTCAGTTATAATTATATTTTTGTTTGTTTCTCTCTCATAATGGAGAATATTACTCAAGATTCTGTTCCTATTATTTTAATTTAAATATATTAAAAAATCATTGCAATAATTCTTCTGAAGTTAATGGAGCGTTATCAGAGATTAATTAGCCTGAGAATGACTATTTTTATCCTCAAGGATGCCATGGATGTATCAAAATGTTTCATGCTTGACAAATCCACTTCAGCCTGAATTTCTGTTACACTGAAGGCACAAAAGCTAAGTATAAGTGAAGTGTAAATCAGTGTGTTTCTTCTAGGAAGCACACTAGTCTTACCTATAGTAAGGGGAGTTTTACTGACAGAAATTGGTAATCTGCTCATAATAATACTAGAAACAAATTGAAACAGATATATATACCAGAATAGGTGAAAGAGCCTGATCTTTACAGTGCAATGAAGACCAGATGCTGTTACATTTTATGAGGAATTCAGAGCCTTATATACTTAACTTTTTGCAAGAACTAAACAGCTGGGTCTATTTTGCTTTATAATAAACCTCAGATTGTCACATTTAGCTTATATAAGAATCGCGTTTTTTCTTCTTACTCATAACATTAATATATTAAAATAATTAAATGTTCAAAATTAAATAATTAGTTTATGAATAAAAAAATCTGCGAAAACATTGACAAAAATTGTAGGCACTGTATCCTGTAGGAGTAAAAGGTGTTTTGCCAAGGCAAACATAGTGGGCTAAAATGTTCAGAGTGCAAATCAATTACTATTAATAAACATAAGAAATGTCTTTCAGAGCAATTATTAGAATCAGTTCTGGTTTTTGGACTTGATTATTTTTGGATTTTCTGATGTATGTTTTTGTATGATTAATAGAAAACTGCAGAAAACTTCCAGTTTCCATTTAAAAGTTTATATCACATACAGTCCTTTGTTTTGAATGAATAAATAAAAATCTTTCAACTGGCAGCATAATGAAATGTCAGAGAATGGAGTGAAGGAGGGACCTATGTATACATGTAATGTACAAAAAATACTGAGAGCTATGATCCTTGCCCCAAAGCATATACATTCTACATTAGAGAAATAATACAAAATACATTTGATAAGCAGATGATGAGTTTGTTTACAAGCTATGCAGATATCTTTCTGTTTTCTAATTATCTGTTTCTGGATTAATATTGATAAAGCTAATTCAAGAATTGTGCTGAGAGGGACTTAATCAAGGTTGATGGCTTGACACATCTGAGGAGGTGAGGAGTATTGAGTGAAAGGAAACATGGATAAAAGCTTCAGCTGGGATTAGAAGCCTTCATGAATCTAAGGACAGTATGCAGTTTTCTTTCACAAAGTGTCTAGGCAAATATTTTATAAGTACTGTTCTGCTTAATAGTTTAGTATGGCTGCATGGCTATGAATACTTAGTGCCCCACACTGCAGCATAGAGAGCTGCATTGCTTATGTGTAGTTTAAATGATAAATCAATAGACTTAGCTCTTCCCTTGTTTCATATAAATTAGTGTGCCTTTCATTCATACAAGTTTCTTTTCCTTTTTACCCAGTAGAAACCCCTATATGCTACTACATATTAAACCTGTTTGAACACAGCTTTAAAGGGGGAATTTTGCAGGGGAATTTTTCATTTCAAGTACTGTGATAGCTGACAGCATTGCTGTCTGACCTTTGCTGAGTGATTTACTGGAAGGAGTTGCCAGAACATAATTTGTAATGGTAGAGTGGGAAGACTACTAAGAGAAAGGTGCTAGTCAAGGCAAATGAGGATTGATTTTGTGTGTATAGTTTGGTTTGAACAGCTAGATAGGCCCTTGCAATAAAGGAGCAGTAACTGATTTCTGTCTGTGAGAGCTGAAAAAGTCTTCCAAAAATGTAAAAGAAATAGGCAGGCATTTGGGTAGGGACCAGCAACCAGAAAAAAAATGTCCACCCAACAAGTGAACACCCTCCCCTCCCTCATATTGCAAAAGGACTAAAGTGGGAGAGGTGATCACAGGCATCAGAAAAATGAATATGTGCTGAAAGCTGACCAGGAAACAGGCATTCTAGATCTTAAATTACTAACAAAACTAGGAGTCTTTTGATGGCTCAGTAGAAAGAGCAAGTAGTGCAAGAGAAGTCCAAAATGTGTGAAACAACCTAGAGAAGTAGAATAATTTTCAAACACGGGCAATCAACCACTTAGAAATGACTGTGACAGCTTAGGTTTAATGCTACTGGTCTTGGCATAGCTTTACACACTCTAGTTTGTGTGCTGGTTACATGGATGATGATCATGCTGCTTTTGCATGTTTAGTTGTCCTTTGGGTTTGGCCTATTGCATAGCAATGTGTCTCTGTTAGTATCACTTTCTTCTGAATGTTTTGTATCAGGCATTTGAATGGAATGGGGTGAAAGGAGTCTACACTATAGTAAAAAGCATCCTCTGGTAACTTATTTGTTCTTACTTCTTAAACTGCATCAGTAAGTATAACTGTTTGCAGCATTGATTTTTACTCTTGCTTTCATAAAAGTAAATGGCCTGTATAATTAGCTTGGTGGTGGTTTTACTTACTTTTTGATATTCCTATGCTATAGAATTCAGATAAGTTTGATCTGTGAAGTAAACTGTATTTCTGTCTCTTCCCTAATGATGTGGCCTTCATGACCAGATATTCTAAGTTGAAAGGAGTATCTACATCATTATAGAGCTAAAATTAATCTTTTTTTCCCCTGAGATTTGAGGCAAAAAATTCCAAATTTCCATGTGAGGATCATGGTGCAATGGGGATTTGTGGTGCAATGAACTTGCCAGTACTTTAAAAAAGAAATGTCAATTAGTGTTACTCATCATTTAGAGTGTCCTAGTAAAGAGTAGACATAAGCACACAATTTTAGGATTTAAATAAACAAGACCACAAGTAAAAAGAGAGAATACACTGTCACATAAAACCCCCAACCATGCAACCCAGTACTTACACCACAAAAATACTTTTTTCTTCTAGGAATTCTAGAAGACCAGACTTCTGAATTTTTAGATTACTTTCAATTATTCAAAGGTGCCTTATGGTTAAATTTAGTTCTCAAACATGGAAATGCTTGTCCATACGGGCATCCTGTGAGAATCACCTGTGCTCCTACTACCTAAACTAAGAGGCAAAAATGAGGAGTTCTGTCACATTAATGAGTCCTGTCTCTGCTGCAGGTTTTTCAGAGATAACCTCAAGCAGTGTTACTGGTTTCCTTTTCACCACTCTCTGAGGTTGAAGTCTAGCAAAAAATACAGAAATTATTGCTCGTGGACCAAATATTTTGTGCCAGAATTTCTACAACTGGAAAGAAAATGTCACCTGGAGATGCCTTTTTACTGTTCTTGGGATTTGCTTTTAAAAATTAAGTTTTCCTGTACATTTTACCACACATGTGGTTGAGCATAAATGCAAAATAAAATGGAAAAGAACTTTGCTGTATAACCTGAGACAGTTTTACTATTTCTTCTGGGAAATTCTGTAGATGGGTGTCCTTACTGGTTTTTTTATTATTTTACATTATGCATAACTCCAATTAGTTTGACTCCGGTGTTATTTTGCTAGGGTTTAACTGAAAGGGCAGGATAAATTAGATTAACAGAGACTACAATATTCCAGATTAGCTTTAATTTACAATTTCACACAGTGTTCCTTTTACCATTTTTGCAGTTGCTTTTCTTTTATTATCTCATGTAGAGTAAAGCAGCAATATAGGGGGGGTTTATGGTTCTTTGTAATGCTCCAATCTGCTGTCCTTCTCCCTGCTGACACTCCTATGTGAGCAGTAGATTGTCTTATTGCTGTGCTTTTTTTGGCTCTTGAAAGAAAGAAAACTATATTCCAGGGATGTTATTTTCCTTTTCATGCTGTTCAGTGGCCGGGAACATTTACTTTCCTCCTCCGTTTCCAAAGACCTTAAGAAATTTAAAAAATTAATTCTCCCCCCAAATATTTCTTGTTTATTTCTTGTTTAATCCCTATTATCTCCTCTTTCCTATCTCTGAGTGTGTCACCTGTTATAGTTAGTACCATCACTGTCATCAGATTCACTTGATGATTATTCCATCCTTTCTATTTCTTATCCCATCTTGTTTAACTACATTTGGGTGAGTGTAAAGGCTTTCTTTATGAAGGAAGAATATATTTAAACCCATAGTAATAACCATGGTATTTATGTTATATCAGTTATTTATCCAGTGGGGTGATATGGTGATGTAGCAGAAAAGAAAAAGAAAAAAAAAGTATCCCAGCTTACAAAAACCCACCACAGGCATCCTCTTGCTGTTGCTCTTTCGCTCATTGTTCCCAGGAAAGGAGGAATGCAAGTGTTGCTTTGCTGAGTAGAGATGTTATTGCTCATAAAACTTTGCTCTTACCTAGCCCAAGAAAAAACATCTTAAGCCTCTCTTGAGCCTTCCAGTCCAACGCCAGTGAGATTTCTGATGGGGCTGAGAAACCTGTGGAAAGGGGCAGGAGCAGAGGCCCTCACAGTGTGTGTAGATGCTGAGCACACACTGCAGCTGTGTGTACCTGCCATGTCTGTAGGAGGCAAGAAAGATGAGGGGAAAATATGTGATAATGCCACTTCTGAAGCACTGAAGTCTGAAAAAGTAAATGTGATAGAAACAGATGGACTGTTTGTATTGGGTAAACCAGTTAGCAAAAAAC
Organism: Catharus ustulatus; assembly: GCF_009819885.2. Lineage (NCBI taxonomy): Eukaryota > Metazoa > Chordata > Aves > Passeriformes > Turdidae > Catharus > Catharus ustulatus. The sequence continues at coordinate 45,255,271 of NC_046224.1, forward strand.
CCTCAAAGCATTGAAGCGTGTGAGCTATTTGCCACATTTCTTTTTTCAAGGAAAGATAGCTATTGGTCTTAGATTCTTTCATTGAACTAATTGAACTTAAGGAGTGTGTCCATATGTAGCTTTTTCATGACTGCCTTTGATAGACAGCATCATAAAATTTGTTGAAGACTTCATCTGGATGATTAACTTCTAAGACAGATTTAGGGATCATGTATGTTTTTTATTTTCTGTGCTAGTGTTTTGACCAGTTAGAAAGTTTTCTTTAGCATTCCTTCTTTAAAGATTTCCCAAATGCTTCAGTTTGCCTCCAGTACTTCCTTTTCCACCACTCCAACTAATTAGACACTATTTTTTCAATTTTGGGGTAGTATAGGGATATGAGAAACAAATTCTAATTGCAGTATCACTTGTCTTTCCAGAAATCTTGAATACTAAGTGAATCAGCAGGAAAAAAAATGGTTTTCAGATTTAATTTTTATTTGATTTAGTTATTCATATCATAAGGAAAAAAGCTTCATTATTGAAAAGAGAGTATGTCTCTTGCAGTTTACATACTCTCAGATACCATGGGTTGCCATTTCATAATTATCAGGGTTTATATCACATAAGGTACATGAACACATGCCATTTATTGCATTTGAGATTTGATATTTGGCTTATTATAACTTTGCAGAATTCCTGGACTACTTTTCAGAGAACTGTAGGGCAAATTCCATGCAAGATAAACTTTTCTAACCTGTGAAAACTGCTAAAATTGCTGTATGAGATTATAGCTGTAAAACAATAAATTATAATTGTCATAGATAAAAACTTTATCATAAATTTTCAAAATTTTGAAAGTATAATGGTTTGGATGTCTTATCCTGTTTCAGTATTTGAGTACTATTTAGTTTGTGACAGCTGTATTTTAATAGCATTTTGATTCAAGCAGACTAATTGAACACTTTCAAAATATCAAACTAAGTATAAATAAGTTTTTAATTTGCTATGCTTATCTTACCATGGTGTCCTGAAAGTAGATAAACGATGGTTCAGCAGCTAACATAAAATATCTAAAATATAATTAGGTAGTATGAAGAATATAACTTTGGAACAGTGTTACTAGAGTGAATTTTTGAAGCAATTTTATTCAGGGAAGAACACTGGGACAGGTGACCTTGATCTGGGTTCGTTTTATGGCTGATTGAGAAAAGAATGCTGTTAAAGCCATTAAATAATTTTCTTAGAATGTGCTAGAAGATTTCTGTATAAATCTATTTTGACAATAATAATACAAAATGCTAATGAAAGCTGGTTTCCCCTCAGAACCTGCTAGGGTATTTCCATATATACATTGCTATACACATTATCACTTGGACAATAAGCATCATTTGGGACCAATGTTTCTTTATAATGCCTAAAAATATAGTTACAGTAAAATACTTTGCTCCTGTGTCACATAGTATAAAATTGTACATAATCGGGAATGCTAATGACAGGTTAGGTACTTTGGTTTTATTTTTTCATGTTGCAGGTCAAATCAAATATTTCTGATTTTGTTTGTTCTTTATAACTGTTTTTTGGCATGAGAGAATTAAACTTGTATGAAGCTGTAGGCTTAGCCGATACTGGAAAAGGTTAATGTGAATATCTGTTGCAATGAGGCAATACCAGCAAGTCCTGCTGGTGAATGCACTTCTATCCTGAAATCAGTTATTTGCAAAATAAATCATATTGCTGAGATCATATCCCAAATCTTGATTTTTTTTTGTTTTGTTTTGTTTTTTTGTTTTTTGTTTATAACTATATTAATACCAAGGCTTTCGGCAGCATATAAATTACTTCACCAGAATTTGTTTCTAATGTAGATTTAACCAGTATGTTGTCTATTCTGAAAGCAGTTTCTGGCACACTGAGTTTGTGATTTATTAATGTTGTTTCCTGTCTGCAGCAGGGTATATTTTGCAAACAACATTAACATTATTTAAAATAAAATGCTGTGTAAGTTTAGTTAAGACCAATGAAAGCAATCTGGTGATTTTTAGAAGTATTGTTTTAATCTGTACTCAAATAGTCATAATGCCAAACAAAATCTTTTTGTGTGTAGTATTCTGTTCTTAATGCAAGTATTTACATCTGTGATGCTACATTCTGAAATCAATGAATTAATCTTCTGCTATTTTTTTCATAACTATACCTTGAAAATGTTGCTTTTTTTTCTTACTAGTTACTTTGGTAATTTTTAAAATAATCTTTGCTTTAGAAATTCTTTAGCAAGACCCCACATTAAAAGATAATAAATCAATGTCACTTCTCCATTAACAGCGCCTATCAAATGGCTCAATAGACTCAAATGATGAAGCCAGTCAAGTCGTTGAACTTCAGGAGCTATTGGAAAAGCAAAACTATGAAATGGCACAGATGAAGGAGCGTCTGGCTGCACTGTCCTCTCGGGTGGGAGAGGTAGAGCAAGAAGCAGAGACTACAAGAAAGGAGCTCATTAAAACAGAGGAAATGAACAGTAAATATCAGAGAGACATTAGAGAGGTAAGGAATTCACCATGCTCACCTCATATTTCTTGATTGCTGTTCCTGTCATATCCACTACAAACTGATAGAGGCCAATGTATACAAGCAGCAAAATTTGAGCACTGATGAAAGAAAGCCCTTAAATATAGGAGAGAGAAAATTTAAATTAAGAAAGAGTACTAGAATTTTATTCCTTTCTCTCAATAAATGAAAGTAAAATTTAATTTTCTGTCTCTTTCCTCCACTTAAATTTGTAATGTTTCTCACTATGCAGATATTCTCAATATGTTTGGATGGTTGGCTTCTAGAATCTATTTTAGTATACATTAGTTATCTTTCTATTACATTGACTGAGTATAGTATCAGTGCCACAGCTTAATTGACAAGGTGGAGTTGTGCCATAGGTTGGACCTGATGATCTCAAAGCTGATGCTGTGATTCTGTATCACAGCTACAAGAAATCCCAAATAACTCTGAAACTGAGCATTTACTGCAGAGCATACCTTACACTCCTGTCTACTATTAGCATGAAAATTAAACTGGTATAAAATTATGTACTGTTTTAATTGCATGGCTCCTGACGGGGATTTTTCAATCACATTAGGCAATGGCACAAAAGGAAGACATGGAAGAAAGGATAACTACGCTGGAGAAGCGCTACCTCAGTGCTCAGAGAGAATCCACCTCCATACACGACATGAACGATAAGCTAGAAAATGAACTGGCAAACAAGGAAGCCATCCTGCGTCAGGTGCTGCACCTGCATTAGTCACTTGTTTTCTTCATGCACAATGACAATCGATGTCAGTTTACTGTAAGAAGTTCTCATTAGGTTAATCTATTCAGTTTTAATCAACAGATCAGTTAGTCTAAAAAGTCCTAAATTGTTCAGCATCTCTAAATTTTGTATCAGCTACTACAGCTGCGAACAATAATTTCAATGTGTACATTCAATGTTGGAAAATAACTGTGTTTTCTGATAGAGTCTTTTATAAGTGCACATAGTCTTATTCCTTAAGTAGTGGAATATCCTTGCTTCTTATGTAACAGTTTTGGAATTTAGTTTTCTAAAAAATAGCTTGGGCTACAAGAATTCTTTTCTGCAGGAAAAATCAAAATTTACATACTACATATTCTAATGATTTTACAGATGACTAGAGTGCAAATAACATTTTAATAAGCTAAATTAACTGTGAATATGTTTTAAGAAAGCTTATAACATGACTGTGCAGCTTTCTCTCATGGTACTTTGTTTCCATGGTGATTCCAAATCTGGAATTCAAACTGAACATAAAACACTGTGTTGTGATTTAAAGAATATGACATAAACTGAAAGTAAACATGAAGTGAATATCATTCAAACTGTATCATTCAAACCCAACCTCAGTATCAGACATTTCTTCCTAGCATGTCTTTAAACAATTTAAAGTGCTTTATGGGAAATTAGCCTGTGTGATGCAATAATCTCTGCTTCCTGTAATAGTATGCAGATGTATTTGCACACACATGCACACATCCCCCTGTATCTCTGTGTATATATATGGATTTGACTACTTCTTCAGGGAAATTAAACCATCAGAACCCAAACTCTCCAGCTTTTGTCAGCATCCTTAGACTATTTTAAGAGGTATCTTCAATTGTCAGGGGGACAACCACCCAACGATGGAAAAAGTAAGGTACTTGTGTCTGAGTTCTTATTGTTGCCAATGTAAGTCATGCTGTGCTATAGAGTTCTGCCTCCTCAAAGCAGGAATCAAAACAACTAGGCTTAGAACATATACATGGTCACACTTAAAGTTCATTTGCAGCACTGAGATGAGAAAAACCTAGCTTGTCATGTTTTTTGAAGGATTAAAAAAGAATCTACAGTCACACTCCTTCTTCATTTTGTCTTGTATTACCTGGATTGAACAAGAAAGCACCAACTCTTAAAAAATCTTAATTCTGGGGTGCATCTCAGTAGGCCAAAAAATGCTGCAGTTATAAAAAGTCCTCCTATTTCCCTTTAATAGTTATCGCAGCTTACTCAATTTCACCTCTGTAAAATGAGATTTAATTGTAATTAATCAAATGTCAGTTTTAACTTTTTACAAAACATGACTACCATTCATTCAGAAAACCGTTTGGCAATTTATTCAGGGAGTTCTATCCTTTCAGAATTGTACTTCTTTCCCATTTTAGCTCATATGTAAATTTTTCTGAAAGATGGACTGTATTTCCATTTAGAAAATTCTCATTTTACTGGCACCAGTACTATAATGTTGCTCAGATAAATACTGCATCCGTCAGTGGAACTTTTTCATCTTAATTAGTGCCATTTTACAAGTCCTTTTGTTCACCTTCATGAGATCCTTGAGTGTCAAATCAGAAGTAACACTGGCAGCCTACATTGTTCCATACTTGGGTTAATACCTCCCCAGTAACCTCTCCCACACTGAGGGGTGTCTTGCCCTTGTCTTGTTGATGACTTTTGCTATCATTTCACTCAGAAAGGAAAGGAAAATCCTTAATATTGATTTTAATTTTTATGATTGTTTATCTGTCTTTGGCTTTCAGTTGGAAGACAAAAACAGACAGCTGCAAGAGCGTCTCGAGCTGGCTGAGCAGAAGCTGCAGCAGACCATGAGGAAAGCTGAAACCTTACCTGAAGTGGAGGCTGAACTGGCTCAGAGAATTGCAGCCTTGACTAAGGTACTGAGAAATAGGCTCACTTCAGAAGCCCCATTGTTTAACACTGATTTGCAGTCTGATTCCTCACCTCAAGGAGAAAACAAAGGTAGTGTCAAGCCAATTGAAAGAAGAAAATGTTTCTTGATAAGTATGTACACAAGAATGGTTTCAACGGTGTGTTTGCATTTCTTAGCATTTTGATGACAGGAAAAGTAGTTATCTGTTAGTTAGCCTAGGCTATACTTACAAAGGAGTCATGTATTTCCAATACAATTGAGCATTACTTAGTCTAGGAGGACTCATTTTACTGTGTAAGAGTTTCTAATTTAAGGGTAGGCGGAGAGGGAATTCCCTTTTCTACAGGTACTTAATTTTTCTGGATGTTTTCGTATACCATATATATAAATGACACCTAGTTTTATTACAATAAGTGCTACGAAATCAAATCCTGGTGGCAGGTGGGATCATTTGCAGCACAAATGACAACTTGCAGAACATGCTTACAAGATTTGCTTTGAATGATTCTTTGTATCATATGTGCAAAGAAAAATGTGAAACTCTGAGTGGATTGCAACTTTTTTTTTTTATAAATTTGTTATATGGCTGCTATCTTACAGAGAAATAAGAGGATAAATTTTCAGTGGTGTGCTTTTTATATTTGGCCTTTAATGCTTTCAGCTGTGCACGTAGTTAGTTAATACTGTAGCTCAAGTATTATCAGCTTCATAAAGACATATGATGAGATTTATGCATATATAGACTCTTAAAATCAGATAAAGAAAAATGCATTTAAGAGACTGTAATATATACAATTCTGATTTATCTAAGCTTTCCTTTCTCTATCACCAAGGAATGCTTTTATTAATGTGCTGAACTGTTTTTAAATTTGATGGACTTTTTGCAGTTCCTATATTTCGCATTTTTAGTGAAGCCTTAAATGCTGAGCAGCTCATTAATAAATTCTGATTTTTAAGTAATTTAGTTAAACAGAAGAAACAAAGAAAGGAAGTCTTTGGGGGGAATTTGTGTAGTTTATTTTTTATTAAGGCAAGATAATTATTCAGTAATCAAGGATTTGTACTGTCACTTTAGGTTTGTATGAATGCGTGTGAATCAGCAAGAAGGACTGAAAATTGGGGGAGGTGGCGGGGGGAGGAAGGCAAGAAGAATCAGCAAAAAGAGCTACATGAAATACCAAATAAATTTCGTTGGATTTTAATAAAAACTCAGGAGCACGGAAAAACAATCCCTTGGCATTTTAACTTTTTTTTTCCCATTTGTTTCTGATTCAGCAAATAATAATATATTCTGATGCCCTCAGTAGTTTAAAAATACTGTTTTCTATTTTAAGAGGATTTTTCCTGAATAAGTTCTCCAGCAATTAGCCACCAGTAAGTATTTGGCAGTCTCAAGCATGTCTTTTCTTGCAACTGCATTTTTCCTTGAACATATATTAATGACAAAAATTGTAAGAAGAAATCCCATTTCAACCATGCAGAGCACTCAGGGACTTCCATGAGATACTGTTGTTATTGTGACCATAAAGCTGCAATATACATCTTCGTTTGTCTTCTTACATTATTTCATGGGATGTGGTTAGAGAGCTGTGAATAGAGCTCACCCCATTTCACTTTGATGTATTTGATCAAAGTTTTTGCCAAGCAGGAAACTCTGAGAAATAGGTTATAATGCTGGTTCTTTTCATATCTCAGTGATTACATGAAAAACTGAAAACATGTGTTTTAGTTAAAATTGTGCTACCTTGGAACATATGACATGAAGAATGTCATAATTGGGCCAATAGGCTAAATAAACCTGTGGCCAATGTGTCTTGAATACAATTTCTTTGCAAACTGCAGAGCTTATTAAAGTGCTGCTTTGACAGCTCTGAAGTTTAAAGTCCATTACTTTTCATGGATCACATAAATGAGGCTCTGAACCAAGGACACTGTAATCACTGCAACTTACTTAAGTGGTTTTAAGTTAACTAGCTGGTGTGCTTTTACATGGGGCCAGCTATTCACTGACAACTGCAAGTCCTGCCTGACAGGCTGAATGATGCTGATTTTGCCTTGGTTGGACTTTATGGCAACATACATGCTGTCTGTAGGACTACAATTACCTGGCTGCAGAATCCCCAGAACCTGTCTACCTGAGCTGTGTATACCAGGTAAAAGAGTACCAAATCAGCTACTGTTTCTGTGCTAAAATAAACCAAAAAACTGATTCTCCTTCCTTTAGTACTATCTCAATGAGAGTAGCTTCTCTGAGATTAATGGGGTTACAATCATAAGGAAAAGGTGAATTAAGCCAAATATGCTTTATATGTATTTTAAAGCAAAGTAATGTGGGTTATGTGTGTCGCTGTGGGTAAAATACTAGACCAATTATTTACATGGGGAGATAAACCAAAAAAATTATGTTCTGGATTTGGCTGTAATTTTTCACCATCCCCACCCCACTTCCCATAAATTTAAAAGGCGCATGTTACAGTTCTGCATTCAAATTTTAATAATCTTGCTCATAATAAATTCAGGTTGGGATTCTGCAAATGAAGGATATCAACTGTGATCCTTCTATCATGTCAGTGTTTAAAATTAGTTGGTTTTCCTTTTTTTATGAGTATAAGCTAGTGATATATCTTTCTGCTACTTTTCCATGCCCAAACTATTTCATAAGGAGTGAACTCCCAAAAATTTGGACTATACAGTGAACTTGGATAAGTACTATAAATTTACCTGAATCATTTGAACTTTTCTTTGGCTTTGTTTTCACTGTGTTCTGCCCATTGGGTGAACAATTGGAGGGTTAGTCAGCCTCTGGCAGACTAACCTGGAACAGCATGATCCCATATACTGTGCTGTCCTGCCTGGCCATCACACTGGTACCTTTCTGGTCATGACAAGTAGCACAGCTCTCAGCATGTATCCCAAGACTGAGATTCCCATGACTCATTGAGCCACCTCCTACTCACTCTCACAGTACTGGTCTGTTTGCCTGCCTTGGAGAAGAGGCAGTTCCTAGTAGAAAGAACCTCCCTCCTGTATTAACCTTTCTTTATCCCACAAAATGTTTATTTTCCTCAGAAGGGACAGACATTGGAGCATCAATAATCTTCAGATGGTTAGTCTGTCAAACACAGTTTCTCCCTGCATGTGTTCAAGGAGGGGTCTAGTAGGGCCAGCCAGCATCCACCTACTTCCATTCACTCACTCCCACGAGTAGTCCTTTGCCCCCTGGGTGCTTATGCAGCAGAGGTACCAAGTCATTTCTCTGATCACAAGACTGCAGTCAGCATTTTACACCATCATTCCTGTATGCAGGTCACCAGAAATACCAGCCATGCTTTTCAGCTGCATTAGAGAAGCACTGAGATGGAGGAGACTGTATCATTATAAACCACATTTAGCATAGTAACACTTTCAGTTAATTTTAAAGGTGATAAAAAATTACTTGAGAGTTGGAGGCAAGTGGGACATAATGCTTGTTTTGTGTCAGTGTGGGGACGTGGTTTGCTTTAAGCAGGGAATAAGTTGCAAAACAAGTAAAAGGAGAATGTCTGCCACGAGAGGATGCAAAGAGGGGAAAGAAATTTCCCTGCAAGGAGTGGATGTAGTTAATACAGAAACTTCTCTGAGAAGAAGAGAGAGAAAATATGATGCATTGATAAATCTTCTTACAGGATTAAAAAAAAAAAAATCTTTGAAGGGGAGGGAAGCCAAAGAAAATTTCACATTCACAACTCATTTTGTCTTTTCAAAACACCCCTCTTATTTTGATTCCCTTTTCTTGGGAGATTTTGCCCTGATAGGAGGAAGAAATGAAAGAAGCAAATTTGACAAATCTAAATTGAAGGTGGTGATTTCTAAACCTAATTAGGAGGTACAGAAGGTAGTAGGAAGACAAAGAAGGGGAAAGAAGGTGTGACTGTCTAGTGACTGAAAGGCTAGGGTTTAGAAAAAGGGGACACCTGAACCAATTCATTTTGTCACATCAGTAACAGGTTAGATGCAAGTAAGTAGCTGGTAACTTTGTGAGCTACTGCAACTTGTCACCATGATCACCTATTTTCACCTTCAACTTCATAGCTCAGTTCAATAATTCATTCTTTCTTTATGAATAACACCATTATTCTTAGGATAGACTAAAGTATAAGATGCCAGTAGAAAATCTGGAGAGAGCAGGTGTTCAAAAGTCAGGGTCTCAAAACTGGGGAAATTACTTGTATCATTAGAAAAGTTTAAAACTCAGCACAAAAAACAAAAAAAATTGAATCGTGGCACCTATATTATACAAGTGATTTCTGCATCTGAATTTGGATTTCTTTCTTTTCGACTAAGATGCACAGACCTAGAAAATGTGCCATGCCATCAGTAACAGATGATGTAAAGGCAACATCTTTTTTGTGGGTGCATTAGCAGCAGGAGCACCATCACAGTTTTAACAGGGTTAGAGATCACAGAAGTTGCTTTGGTATTCCCTCAACGCAGAGTTTTCCTGGCTGTTACTACCTTGTGCTGGCTATTCCATGGCATAGAGAGTGCAAAGTGAGCATTAAGACTCATGCTACTTTCTCATAAGTGTCAGACATCATTAGTTTTGTCCGTATATTTTTAATCCAGTTTAAGATGCATGATTTCCCAAATCTATTTATAACTGAATGTTCTGTCTAAATGCTTTAAATGCTAGTTGTTGGATACCACACAATGTGTCATATTAATCCTGTTGTACAGAGTAGGAGCAAACAGGCATTCTTCTTACATTGAAGAAAGAATGTAGGGTAAGGCCTGCCAAGCAAGCAGTTATGTGAGCTCTACTTTCCAATGTTTAGCTCAATAAATTATTAGTAAAACAAATTGCAAGAAATCCAACTTTTCTTTAGGAACCTCAGAGTCCACAGTTATTTGTGCTCTCTCATGTGTGCCTAAAATTCTGCTACAGAAGCATGACAAGCACTGATGTCTCACTCCGCCTTGTGCCTCAAACTCCAAGGCTGAGATGGACACATTCAGTATTTTTATGGTAGGCTGTCAAGCCTCTCAAAGAGCTTATTCCTTATAATTTCTGGGTCTGACTAAGACACATGAACAACAAAAGAGTGTAACTGCCACAGATATACCATTCCTAAGCACGTGGCCTGGGGAAGCCCTTAGGAAAGGATTTGCAAATCCCTTAGAGAGCAGCTGGCTTGCTACAGGGGATTTTTTGTTTGGAGGGGTCTCTCTGAGACCTGGCTGGGGACCTTACTCAATGTAAAGGGTGATGGGCGGTGTTGAAACCCTCATTTTGGGAGGAGACACTGGTTACTGGAGCTCTTTGTCTGCAGGTGGGTTTCTGCAAGTCAGACAAGATGGGAGTATGTACATGAGTTTCTGTCTGTCCTTTTGATTCCCATCCCTGCTGCAGGAGGCTGCACCTGCAGTTGGCATATAATAAGCAGTGGTTAAAATCCGTGAGCAGCTTTAGAGCCCAGAGTAGATACTAAGTCTGTGCACCTGTGCTTGGTCTCTGCCAGACAAGCACTTGAGCATAATTATTGAATATCTTGACTATAAAATAATTTGATGCTTTTGGAGTAAAATAGAATAACACTTCCAGAACAAATGGTACATAAAGGAAACATAAAATATTCTAATACAGTAATTTCATGATTATAAACCGCACCATTTTGACTAAAATTTTGGTCCGAACCCAAAGTGGGCTTATAATCAGGTGAGGCTTATATATGGACAAAGAATGAAAAGTTGCTGTTTTAGTTTGGAGGACAGGTGTCTGCTGAGAAAGGCAGGAGCTTCTCTTCAAAATGGAAAATGTAAACCCCCTCCCTCCAAATTATTATAATTTTGAAATCAAGGGGCTTTCAGGCAAAGATATGGGAATTAGAAATAACAGTTCTTTTCTAGGGAAATTGAAATAGAAATACAGTACTACAAAGAAACAGACTCCAAGCCCTGACAAAGTCAGAGTACAGCCTGACACCCTGTCAGGCAGGGTGTTGGCAGCAGTCCCATTAAATGGTGGCTGCATCCTCCTGCAGTGACAGATGTGATTCAGTTGAAGCAGTGCTCCTGTACAAGGTGCAGTTTCCCTCTGGAGGTCCAGTAGTGATGTGGAGAAATTTGGTTTTCCTCTGGAGTCCAGTGGAGAAAGGGCTTCCCTTAGTGTCCCAAAACCTCTGTTTTTTATCTTGGTAAGAAATGTTGGGCTCTTCCCCCTAGCTGGAGCAACTTCCAATGGGATGCAGTAATTTTATCAGTCCCACAGTGGGACTCAATGGGCCATTAGCAGAAAATGACTGGCTGGAGGAAGGATGGATTGTGAAAAGATAAAGAACAACGCCCTGCCTGGTTTCAATGGATGGCCCATCAGCAGATTATCTGCCGTTGGGATAAGGATCACTGCCCCCACCCTCAACAGATGGTGATAGAATAGATACCTTTTATCACACTCTGTAACGTGCGGCTTATAATCAGGTACGGCTTATATATGGACAAAGAACGAAAAGTTGCTGTCACCTGGAGTGCGGCTTATAATTGTGAAATTACTGTACATTTTCAGTGTTTAGAATAATGACATTTGTTTTGATTCTAAGGCATATTGAATTTCAATTAATTTTCAAGTTTCTCTGTTCTGTCCAAGAGTAGTAAAGGTAGCATATACGTTACTGAATTATTAAAACAGCAGGAAGTTATGAAATAACAGGCAGTTATAAGAATCTTAAGAGAACATCATGTTCTTTCAAGAATGCTGTCTGTAAGAATTCAGATAGCATACATAATTCTGCCAAGAATTCCCAAAAATTGTTAGACTTAATATCACAATACCAAAATTTTCTGCTAGACAGAAAAGATTTTTATGGCATGGTTCGGACTGAAAAATTTACATTTTAGTTTGAAAAAAAAAGGTAAATTATACAGCTAGCTAGACAGACTGTCTTTTGAAGGACAGGTTATGACTGGTAGCACCACATTTCAGAGGACATGAATGAGATCCTTTTGAACTTAGAGCTTTTACTTTGGTTATCTTCATGTCTTGTATTAAGCTGCAATTAAGTGTATGGAAGCGATGCTTTAAGTTTTAGCTTTCATATTTTTCAGATTCTGTGCTTCATTAGTATCTAACTCTGAACCTCATATCAAGTGTCAGCAGGTTCTTTTCACAGTTTATCTGAACAAAGCAATCCTTTTCCAGCCTCAGAATCAAGGACACCATTTCAGCTTCAGGCCCAAAACGTATAAACAACAGTGAATTGAGGAGAACAATCTGGGAAGATAGGACATCATAACATGAAGCTGCAATTTGAAAAATCACCCCAATATATAAATGGACCAAAACTTATAAAAGTGTGAAAATTTGTGACTCAGAATCCATCTTGGGTGGAGCCATGGCTTGTACTGCCCAAGGTGTATTCTTTGAAGCTTTTAAAATAAATATCTAGTTTATTCCTTTAACACCGTCTAGCCTCTGTTCTAGGCAGCCTCTCAAGGCATCAGAAGCAGTGAAGTTTAAGTAACTTGCTTTTAAGTTTCGCAGTCAGCTAATTCAGCTTATAAGGAGTTTAATTTTTTAGGAAGGTGCCCCTGCTGGGTTCTGTATCTCCCTCTATGAAAATGGCTTCAAAAGAAGTAGAACTATGTACTTAAGTCTTCTCAGAGCTTGGATGACTTCAAATCATCTGATGACCCTTGGAAATGCATTAAGGGATGGCTTTGAACCAATGATGCAGGCAGGACTTGAACAGGGGAAAATTTTATTCTCTACAGAACAGGATAAATCTTGGTCACTCTGTGGAAAGATGTCTGTTCTGCAATCACAGTGACTTAACTTTTTCCACCCTATCTTTCTCATTACCCAGCTGGGACAGGAAGCAGTGCGTTAGCACTGGTGTGCTGAAACTGACTACTAAGTAAAAGAGAGAGATAAGTTAAAAAAGATCATAGAAGTATGATGGTCTAGTTCTAATAAACAGAAAAAATAGTTTCAGCTAATGAATAAGTTCAAGTACATTGCAATATGCCTGCTTCATGATCAGAAACAAAAACTGAACTTCCAAATGAGTTTAATTACTAGGACTTTCCTTTAAATTTTCAAGAATCTGAGTTTTGTGAATATACTATGAAAAGAATACTAGTGATCTTCAAAGTTAAGTAATAATCTTGTATTTATACAATGCAGAATTTTCTTATATGTATGCTTTCGTATCAAAGGCTGTAGTTTATGTTTATAAATTACTAGATCACAGGATTGCTTTCTGTATGAACTTATGAACTTTTGGTCCTGATAATACTACTGAGTTTTAAGCCATGGGCAATTTTAAGTTATTATGAACATCTGGCATTACTTTGGTTCCTATTCCTAATTAATCTGATAAGTCATTAGTAGATAAGCATATGAAAAATAGTCTCACAAAAATACAGCTGTAAAATTAGTATTTCTTGTGCCTATTAAAGTTTACTCATCTAAAGATGGAGTTCAGATCTCTTAGAGAGAGGGTAAATCTGACAGAGTGAAATAGCATTTGACAAGCGCGAGCTCACAGCTCAGTCATCAGTAGCACTCTCCCTATGCCTTATGCACATTCCTGTTTCCATAGCAACAAAGCCAATATAGCGTTTCCCTTTTTTGAAAGGGCTTTTTCAGTTTTAGAATAATAACATAGACTTGTTTGATATGACAATAACATGAATATTCATGTTTTGCCCCAAATGACCTAATTATGGTCAGCTTCTGTCAGAAATAGTAATAAACCTTTGGTTGGATTACCATTTCTATACTCAGTGGTAATTTTTCATTATTATTAATCCATTTTTATTTATAGGTTCTTCTTTTATCTGATGACCTTGATCTTCCAAAGAGATCCACCAGGGTGGACCTTTTCAAAGGGATGAAAACTATTGTTTATTTGGATGAAAGGCCTTATGTAGCCTGTTCTAAAATGGCATATGAAAGCTTGAGCCTTCTTTCTGTTTCCTAGAAATTAGGGAATGTACCATGACATTGCATAGTGTGTAACTGACTGACCCATTTATGCATTGTAATCATTCCTAGAGAATAGTAGAGGAATTATACAGGAATTTCTGATGTTGGCCTCTGAGTGTCCAGTCTGGTGTTCAGTTTATCGAAATTTAAAAAAAAAAAGAAAAAAAAAAAACAAAAACCAACATTTGATTAGACAGTTTTGCTTTGAATCCACTCTGTAGTAATGTGTCATCAGCCAGCCATCACTAACCTTGAACTTCCATGTGTAGGTTGATAGCTTCTTTAGCATTCCATTATTTTCAGTTTCTCCACATCAACTGCATCTTTTTCACCAAGTATCAGTGTAGTTTATTCCATGTAAAAATCTGTCAGTTAAAAGTATTAAATTTTCAGTCACACTTTTCTTTTAAGCATTCTGTGCTGTGTTCTGTTCAGTGTCAGTGTCTTTAGTTCTGATTTTTCAATTTTGTCCCTCTCCTTTTCCTTGACTTGTTAGTCTGATCCAACCTCTTCTACCTCATCTGATGATTATCAATATGTTATGGAAGCTAAACTACAAGAAATGATCTCCATACGTAGGAAGGTAGTCCTACTGGACTTTACTTTCTATTGCTGAATAGAATCCATCCAATTTGTTTTCATTTTTTAGCCTTTTTTTTTAATTGATAATCAACCATCGTGCAGTTCAGTGCTTCAGGAGCTTACAATTTTACGATGGCAGGTTTGTGTTCAAACCATGCACAGTCTGCATGTTACATTTGGCTGATTTCATTGCTCATAAATAACTCCAATGTTCTGCTGATGCTTGGATGTAACAGGCCTTTGTAGCTGACACATTTCAAGCAATGCTGTTCAGCTGCCTGTTTAAATAAAGTTTATTTTCAGAAAACTAAGTTTGCAGTTAGTAGTAGCTTGCTTTATGTTTTGTTTAAACTTTACTGAGATAAAAAATTCCAAAGACACCTAAATTACAGAAAAAGTCTCTATTTTTTTACAGGCAGAAGAAAGGCATGGAAACATTGAGGAACGTATGAGACACTTGGAAGCTCAACTTGAAGAGAAGAATCAGGAACTTCAAAGAGTATGTGTACTGCAAACAGCTTTTGTGCACTTTTCATTTGCCAGTATAGTGCTACATTATGTACTCCAGCACCCAAAACTACCTAATTGTAGATGTTTTGTTTGTAGCAGTGATGGCAGCATCTTCCTACTTCACCATCTTAATACACTAACTTACATCCAGTTGCGGAGTTGGAAACATTCTGCTGTTACAAAAATGGATGTGCATTAATCAGTAACTGTAATTACATTCTGTGGAATTCTTTTAGATAGTTACAGTTACCTTTTGGGGTTTTTTTATTTTTTAATGATACAAATCTGTACTGATTAATTTTGGACCCTACCAATCTGTCTCGTCTATTCTGCACTAAAGGCAAGGCAAAGAGAAAAAATGAATGAGGAGCACAACAAAAGATTATCAGATACTGTAGACAGACTTTTGACAGAATCCAACGAGCGTCTGCAACTACACTTGAAGGAGAGAATGGCAGCACTTGAAGAAAAGGTACAGTACAAACTGCAGTATAAAGTTTAGCTTAATAAAGAGTTCCCATATGTTCTACTTTTATCAGGATGGAGGCATCATGTTGATTTTGTGTTACCAAATATTACACAAATGTGGTCCAACTTACACATTCGACTTAATTCAAGAGTAGGCTCAAGTGTCTTCCCAGAAGTGCTGCAAATATGCTGAATATTTTGAGTCACATGTTTATCAGCCAAGAGCCTAATGAAGACCTTGGAAAGGGCTGGTGTGTGGATGGGCTGCATGAGGCAGTGATGAGAGAAAGTGGATGAGAACAGAAGAATGACCAGTTTTAGATGTACCATCATTTCAGTGTTTTAACCTGCTTATTTCACCTCACTTCCTCTGGGAAGAGTAAAATGTTGTCACCACAGGAGAAGGAGCATCTAGCCTTGGAGAGGGAGTGTTATTTACAGATTTTCCATTATATGAGACAATGTGGTCCTGCAAAATTCAAAGCCACTGACCTTTGTATTTGCCCTCTTTAATCCCTCCTTCTTCTGTGTATTCACCTTCTGTGTGATCTGTGGAATATCTTTCAGTGTTTTTCAGACGGGTATTTCAGAACTTCTCAGATTATATACTTCTGTTTATATAATTGAAACAAGATGTGGTACACAGCAAAAGAAGTTGGGAGAATTGGTTGTGTAAGAATGAGGCAGTTGCTCAGCTGAACCAAGATGCAAAGTTTTTGCTAATCTAGAAGACACATGCTCCTACATGTTTGAATTCTTGTAGCATTTAAAAATTAGTGTATATAATCCAACTGAAATATTAAAGAATTTTAATTTTGAAGTCTAACATATATGAACTTTGTAAACTTCTACATGTATGTAGTGATATCTGATACATTAACATATCTCTAATTTTTTCTTCTTTTTATTTTAGAATGTTTTGATTCAAGAATCTGAAAGTTTCAGGAAAAATCTGGAAGAGTCCTTACATGATAAGGTTCTGTAATATACTGTGATTTTATCTGTTTTTATCAAAATATGTGAAATTATTATTTGGAAATATGTATATGGAATATTAATTATCCATCTATCATGAAAAATCTTCCTGACACAAATGGGAATTCCTTTAATCACCTAGATGAAATAAATAGCCTTAGAGGGTCTCTGACTGTTGTTCTGAGCTAAGTTCATGGTTGATGTCCTAGCCTCAGGAAGTCAATACCAAAATTCATATTGATTTCACTGGCTTTGGAGTTTTATTTCTGAAAAAGTCTTATTTAACAGAGATGCGTGCATAACTGGTCGCGCTTTCATAGTGAAGAATGTAATTTTTTTATTTGATGCAATTCTTCTTAACAAGTGCAGTGGCATTATGCTAAATATAGCTGAAAGTGACCTTTCTTCATTCCTTGCAAATTAACTCCTAATGCTGTTTAGTGAATCAGTCAAATGGGTTATAAAATTTTCTTCCAATCCCCGATACCAGGATTTTCCTTTGAAGTTATTCCTGCCTTGAGTGCAGTAGGATACACAAATGTATTTGCATTCAGATTCACAGAAGTGTTTTTGCAACATATTAAATCCCTGTAAAAGAAATTGTATAGAATTTTAAAAATATAGCTCAATTCCTTACTAATATAAATGTATCATATGGCATCAAAAATTAAGACCTTTGAGAAAAATAACAAAATAAGTATCTGTTAAATAAATATATTTTCATCTACATTTATGTAACCTGTAGAGAAAGGTAGCAAGATTAATGTACCCAAAAAACAACCTCTTTCTGTGCCTCGGCATCATCACCATAAAGAATTTCTTCCTGATATCCAAAACCTACCCTCTTTCATTTTAAAGCCATTTTCTCTTGTCCTGTCACTACATGTTCTGATCCTAGAGCTTCTAAGTGTCCCTCTTTGAAGGCATTATTTTTTACACTTTGATGAAGAAACTGATGAAGCCATTTCAAATAGATGGACTTAACATCAGATACTAATAATCTCTAAGTAACTGGCAAGTCTTACCAATAGAGTATCAGTCATCTCAGTAATTCTGTTCAATCAAGATATTTTGAAAATACTCTAATACTATTTCAGTAATTATATATTAATAATTCAGAAATAATAATCACTGAAACTGATATATAATATTTATAGATACATTATTTATAGATATAGAAGATCCTTATCCTTCCTAGCCTCTTTCAATACTGAACATTTTAAACTCTAGGAAGAGAAGTGTTATATCTACATCCCATGTCTGTTCTTAATTTCTTTTAAAATTCTTTGGTTTCACTTTATTAGTAGATAACAATTATTTGTCAAATTTGGGAACAGTGCTGTTATCCCTAGTGGTAGCTGTAAATAGTGGGGCTTTAAAGTTAGTTCCAAAAATCCAATTTTGTGGCAAATTGTCCTTTTTTCCCAGCAGCACCTCATACTAGAGTCACATCAATGCAACAAGAGTGAGACACGCAGCTGCAGTTTGAGTCATCCAAAGTGCAGTTCTCTCTGTGTTTCTGTCAGTAAACATAAAGGCCAGTGTGCAATCCCTTAGTATCACAAAATCATGTAGGGTGGAAAAGATGATCTTGGTGATCATTGAGTCCAACTGTTAATCTTGGTCTCCATAGGGAAAGTGGTGAGTCACACAGTGAACTGTGTCTGGCTTTATAGCAGGAAAAAAATAAGTCTCGAGGACAAACTAGTCCTTCCAACACTTCCAGGCAAGGGTAAAACAGCAGAGTGCCATACCACCTCCTTTTGATGAGTACATCTCATTAGCAGTAGTGACACTTAAATGAGCTTCCTTTTCTTATTATAGTTAGTGTTAAGTTCAGTATATCTTTGCTTACTTGTTTAAATTTATGAGAACAATATCTCATAAGTGTCTTTTGTACCAAAAATTAGTATATCTTACTCTTCTTATTACCAGGAAAGACTTGCCGAAGAAATTGAGAAACTGAGGTCTGAACTGGATCAAATGAAATTGAGGACTGGTTCTTTAATCGAACCCACCATGTCAAGGTAATATTTTGCGACAAAAATTTTCTCACTTCAAGTTGAAATAGGCATAAAGGTAAGTGGCAAGCATTTATAGCAGGGATGTGTTCCAACCATATATAAATGAGGTAATGTATTTTTTTTTAAATATAAAGTCTGTGCAGTTATTATTACTATTGCTTTTCACTTTTTTCATGGGTAAACAGGGCCTTATATGAATGAGCGTGCACTGAAATATTAACGAGATTAATTAAAGTCTTTTATATTATGAAATATTTTGAAAAATATATCCAAATACACAACTTTTTTCTCAGACCTTAAAAATAAATTAGAAACAATCCTGCTGAAATGGTTCAGTGTGTTTGTGATCGTATTTATTCAATAAATAATATATTCAATAAATAATATATTAAATAATAAATAAATAATATATTTTCTTTTTCTTTATTAGCAAGGCATAATTCAGCTGTACTTAGTGTGTAGCAAAAGACCTTCAGCTGAGTGTGAAAAAATTATTCAGAGACACCTGAAAACATCATAAACAAACATTAAACATTGTGCCTCTTTATGATGGAAAATCAATATGGGAAGAATAGCAAGACAAATGCCATAAAAATAACCACTAACAGCTGAAAAGATTTTATCATTTTAGAAAGTCCTTCTTGCTTGAAAGTGTCCCTTGAAATTAAATTGTTGCTTTTTGATAATTGTGTGCCATGTGCTGTTTTCATAACAAGCAACATGTTAGTTTTTAAAACCTGTCAGCACACCTGCCAAGACAAAACTGGGAGCGCTGTATTTATCTGAAGTTACTCTTGTTCAATAGGTTGTTTCTTTTCAGCTGTTGCCTGCCCATTGATGTCCTCAGACATCTTGCTCAGTACCTGGACATGGTTTATCCCTCAACCTTTTATTATTTCTTGGAATAATATTTTTCTATAGGTAGAGAAGGGTAACGTAGTGAAATTCAGAATGTGATGCTTTTAACTGTTTGAATTTTTGCTCCCTCAGGAATGTGACTACAGGCACACAACACGTTTTTCTTGAAAGTGCTTGCAGGGCCACAGGCTACTGAGCTGCTGCAACGGCAGTTTTGATTTTGGACCAACCATCCTTGGTGAACAGCACCTTTTCTTGCTGGCTAGATGAGTATCATTAGCTTGTGCTCCGTAAACAGGAACTGATTAGCCCTTGTCAAAGGGCTGTTTGAACTTGATAAGCTATCTAAATATCTTGGGAATTCAGCAGGTTCCACTAAATAGTATACTCTTCCTTATGTAAACTCACCTCATGAAGCTCCCAGCTCTCTCAGGCACAGCAAGCTCTGAGCATTAAATACTTCCCATTCTCAGCCTGTATTCAATTCTGCATTGGCTGGAGTTTGTGCTTTCAGGAAAATAATGAAGCTGATCAGTAGATGAATATCTACAGCTGGACTGGAACCTCGTCTCTTTCTTTTTTCCTGCCCACTTGCCTCACAACTGCCAAATATTATTGATTATGAGAACAAAGTTCTATTGAGACAATTACTGTACATAGAAGATAAAAATAGTCACTGCTGTATGGGGGTTTTTTTGTTGCATTTCATTTTTTTACTGTGATCATGTTACTCATATATTTTTATGTAGAGATTGCTGGTGTGTTAGGAAACAAATTGTTTAGGTGTCTACTTCTGAGGTTGAATTCTCAAATGGTGCATGGAGCCTTTGCTCTTCCACCTTGGTTCCACAGCCCATGGTTAGGATGCTCTTATTGTACCATGCAGTGAACTTTTGGTGCTACTGTTTGGCTAAGGAAAAAGAGGTCAGGAACCACTGCTTGCAAACAAGAAGTGATGCTGAAGTAATCCTGCATAAGCCTCACTGAAATATCTCAAGACTTAGTAAGGCTGTAGGAAAAATTGGTGCTTAAAGCACTGAAAGTGTCATAAAATAAAGATTAGTAATTCCTAAACAATGTTAAATGTGATAGGTCAGTTTACTAATATTTTCATAATGTAGAGCACAGACTTACAGCAGGAAAACTTTAATCAATATGCTCATTCATGAACATGTAACATGCTGAGAGTAACCTCAGGCATATTTATGAATATACAGGATAATACATTCAGCTGTCAGTTCTAATTATCCTGAAATGTGCTTTGTCTTGTTAAAGTTTTGGATGATAAGTTTTTCTATGCATAGGTTTCATTTTAAAAAATCAGAGGTTTTATTATTTGGTTTCTCCCTAAATTTTATCATGCGATTATTTCAATTTTTCACTTTTAAATTACATTTTGTGAAGTGGTTTTTGCATTTATTATGTGATACATAGAGGTTTGTTTGAAAAAAGGAATCTATGTTGCTAGACTGAAAGTCATTGGATTGTTGTTGCTATTCCTATTACTCTCTCAGTCCACTTATGTAATTCTGTTTACAGACCTCATCTGGACACATCAACAGAGCTGAGGTACTCAGTGGGCTCACTGGTTGATAGCCAGTCTGACTATCGGTCAACTAAAGTGATAAGGCGACCTAGGAGAGGCCGGATGGGAGTACGCAGAGATGAACCAAAGGTTAATCCCCAATTTCTTCTCGTATATTCTCTGATAAGAGAATGTAGTTGTGGTTTATGCTAAGCTTATAGTTTGTGGAGTTTTCTTCCAGGAAGAAAACAACAGCAGTAAAAACAACCCACCAAACAAGAAAACCCAACCCAGAGAGCAGGGTTTCTTCCATACCTGATCAGGGAATTGTTGTACAGAATGACAGCAAAAAATGTTGCCGTTTAGACATCAGAGTTGAAACATACTTCATTATTTTTCTTTCCAGAGTGTTTTTCTGCATAAATTTTTCCTGTAGTAATTGTGTACCTAGATTATGATTATGTGAAAATACTTCATGCTATTTGCTGTAGTAGTGAGAGCATTAATGGAGGACTAAAAATTAAGTATTTTGCAGCGTTAGTTGCTTTCCTTTCCCTTTTTTTTTTTTTCTTTGAAGTTTGACTTTGTAGTTTTCTCTGACATAAACCATGTATGTCCGAATTCCGTCTCAGGTGAAATCACTTGGCGATCACGAGTGGAATAGGACACAGCAGATCGGTGTTCTGAGCAGCCATCCATTTGAGAGCGACACTGAGATGTCGGACATCGATGATGATGATAGAGAAACACTGTTCAGCTCCATGGACCTACTGTCACCAAGTGGCCATTCCGATGCCCAGACTCTGGCCATGATGCTTCAGGAGCAGCTAGATGCAATCAATAAAGAAATCAGGTATGTTGCTTGAACCAGCTGCGTTCCACTTAGGTTAC
This sequence comes from Catharus ustulatus, assembly GCF_009819885.2. Lineage (NCBI taxonomy): Eukaryota > Metazoa > Chordata > Aves > Passeriformes > Turdidae > Catharus > Catharus ustulatus. The sequence continues at coordinate 45,277,261 of NC_046224.1, forward strand.
AGCTTCAAGCTTCCTTTAGTGCTTGAGTTCAGAGACCATTCATGGGAGTTAGGGAATAACTTGTTCATTTAGTGGATTGATAATGTGTCTGCCTTCCAGAGGAGAGTATTGATTGTGTGAAGACAACAACTGAGTCTTTCTTTCCTAACCACAAAAATTTATTTCAAAAAACTTTCCAAGTGAAGAACTGTTGGCCAGTTGAAGAGAAGTAAGTTAGAAGAGGCGAACACATGGCAGATTTCACAGATTACTGTTCACAGTCCTTTTTTCAAGTCCTTTTTCAGTGTTACCTATGACTCTACTTGTTCAGTAACAACTTCCTATCGGATATATTTTATTTCAGTGTTCTTCATGTTTTCGACTGGCAACTATGTTAAATCTATATAAGCCATATAAGCCATATTTTCTAAGACATGGTTTTGATTTTCTCTGTAGACACAGAATATGATTTTTCATGCTCCAAGTTGGATTATAGTGCTTGGAAATGGGTAATGAATAGAATACATCTTACTAATATCTGTGCAAATTTAATGGAGTGGTAGAGAATCAAATGACATGTTTTAATTAAGTGATTTTTATAAATGAAACCATATTTTAATCTTAAAGTATTCTTGCATGTTTTTCACTAATGGTAGCTTTAAAAAAAACTTGGTATATTAGTGAAACAATCTCATTAGTGATTGTTTTCCAAGAAGGAGATAAAGGAAACGTTAGTAAATGTGTAAGGGACTTTCTAGTGATACTAGAAACAGAAATAATGTGGTTAGAAATACAATCACAACAAGACAGACTGATTTGGTGAAAGATAATCATTCTCTGATCAAGGTAACTTTAAAGAGAGAACTCTGTTGGAATATATTGAATTTCAGTAATTTTTCTGTTCTGGGAAAAACTTTTATTATAAATCTAGAGCTTTGCAATTTTTGCTGTCCCAGAATGTGTTTGTTCAAATAGGATTACACTGTTTTCTCACACCTTTTCCTACACCTGTCAAGACACAGAGTCAAAGAGATACTTTGGTGTTGGGATGGTAAATCTCCTTAAAACAGAGTACAGTAATTTCACAATTATAAGCCGCACTCCAGGTGACAGCAACTTTTCATTCTTCGTCCATATATAAGCCGCACCTGATTATAAGCTACACATTACAATACAGAGTGTGATAAAAGGTATCTATTCTATCACCATCTGTTGAGGGTGGGGACAGTGATCCTTATCTCAACAGCAGATATTCTGCTAATGGGCCATCCATTGAAACCAGGCAGGGCATTGTTCTTTATCTTTTCACAACCCGTCCTTCCTCCAGCCAGTCATTTTCTGCTAATGGCCCATTGAGCCCCACTGTGTGACTGATAAAATTACTGCATCCCATTGGAAGTTGCTCCAGCCAGGGAGAAGAGCCCAACATTTCTTACCAAGATAAAAACAAAGGTTTTGAGACACTAAGGTAGTCGCTTTCTCCACTGGACTCCAGAGGAAAACCGGATTTCTCCACATCACCACTGGACCTCCGGATGGAAACTGCACCTTCGACAGGAGCACTGCTTCAACTGAATCACATCTGTCACTGCAGGAGGATGCAGCCACCATTTAATGGGACTGCTACCAACACCCTGCCTGATGGGATGTCAGGTTGTACTCTGACTTTGTCAGGGTTTGGAGTTTGTTTCTTTGTAGTACTGTATTTCTATTTTAATTTCCCTAGAAAAGAATTGCTATTCCTAATTCCCATATTTTTGCCTGAAAGCCCCTTGATTTCAAAATTATAATAATTTGGAGGGAGGGGGTTTACATTCTCCATTTCAAAGAGAAGCTCCTGCCTTTCTCAGCAGACACCTGTCCTCCAAACTAAACCAGCAACTTTTTGCTCTTTGTCCATATATAAGCCGTAGTTCTGGGTTCGGACCAAAATTTTAGTCAAAATGGTGCGGCTTATAGTCGTGAAATTACTGTACATGAAAGAAAGAACCTTATCCATATTTTCTGTCATTACAAAGAAGTCTGCACTATGACTAGTTGAGGAAGCTGTAAATGCAACATTTATATTTGTTTTTAAACAATAGTAGTCTTTTGTCAGTTTAACAAGTAATACAGTAAAGGGTTTTCACAAGGAACAGTATTTCTAGGTGACATAGTGGGATATTTATTTGTGCCACCCTGAATCACATCACTGTTATACTTAACCCAACATCTTGACTCAGATGTTAAGTACAGTTTTACCTCAAAAAGGAAGCAAGGGTTCCCTTTTTATACAGCCATTTTTACTGGAAGTCTGCTGAGAGTAGTTTATTTCCTCAGCTGCTAATCTTGCACTGAAGTATAGGCTTTTTTTATCATAGCAACTATATTAAAGGACCAGGTATGTAATTTTGCAATTTTTTTATATGGTTCAGGAAAATCATTATACAAAGATAGACTTATAAATTGTACTGCATTTCATGTTTTCTTTTGTTTTTTTTTTCTAATTGACAAACGCTATAAGGGTTTATCAAATTTTTTGAGCTATCAGAAGAGATTAAAAAAGTATTTTGCCTCTTATTGTATTATACAAGATGATTCAGGATTTAGATTACTAAAATGAAAAACACTGTTATAATTCCCTTTCAAAATATTATTGGCCTTTAAATTTCTTCCATGCATTATTTCAAAACGAACAGTAGACATTTTATACAAATTCTGAAATGGATGTTAGGGAAGAAGATTTATCACAGCACGGGAGTTTTTAGGTTTCTATTTTCAATATATTATGCTTTTATTGAAATTCACTTAAAAACACAGCGTTTCAGAAACAGCTATCATTTTTTCATCAAATTGTAGAAGTAAACCAGACAATTTGTTTTGTGTGTTCTCTTGTTTTATTAATATGGATTACTTTAGCAATTTCCTTCTTAAAGGCCCAATTTCATTTGACTCTTAACTTTGTGATTTAGTGAAAGATAATCAGATGAAGCCAACGTAAGCTTGCATTAGTTATCTGTGGTTTATCGGATTATTATCCCCACCCCCCCCGCCATGTAATTCTAGCTCCTTTGCAAAGGAACCAGTATTTCTGAAATGTCATACACCAAACCTTGCTGTTGGACACATTCTTCAAACAGGCTTTGGGGATGGAAGAGTTGAGAAAAATATCTTGATAACTGGTGATTAGGAAAATAATGTTGGAAAAGGATATTGTTTAGTTATCCATGATATTCATCTTTGTTTGCTCTTACTTTCAAATCTCATTTGAAATGAAATGGTTTCTAGTTTTGTTCTATGAAGAGACAAATGCAACAAGAGTTTTCTTCTTTTACTTAATAAGGTTAATCCAGGAAGAGAAAGAGTCGACAGAATTGCGTGCTGAAGAGATAGAGAACAGAGTGGCCAGTGTGAGTCTGGAAGGCTTAAATCTAGCCAGAGTCCACCAAGGTACCTCTATTACTGGCTCAGTGACAGCATCATCACTCGCAAGCTCATCTCCTCCCAGTGGACACTCAACTCCCAAACTCACCCCTCGCAGTCCAGCCAGGGAGATGGACAGAATGGGGGTTATGACACTGGTAAGAAACCTTAGTATGACAGTGGTTATGTGATTTTTCTTGTATTAAGTACTTAATCTTTTCACTGTATGACTGACTCATCTCTCTAATTCTTCATTCACCTCTTTATCATCCATACAAATAGCAAATTCTCTAGAATATGGACATTTGGTGTCTTTGGGGTTTGTTATAGTAGTTTTGAGCATTGCATGATTCACTAGGGAGATAGTGATAGGATTAGTGAGGGCCTTCAGCACACAGGTTATGGAATTAATAAGAAACAGAACTGATCACTAGAATGACTTGTATGTAAAAAATGTTTACTACTGGAAAGTTCTTAAGTGATACAGTTATTACACAATAGTCTGTGGAACTATTGCCGAGTTTAAATTTCCAGGAAGTGTCTAGAAGATGTTAAGACATTCTACAACTTCTTATATGTGATCATTTGGATATACTTTTATATTTGGTGTACTCTTTTATACTTGCAGAACTTTTATGCTTTCTCATGACCATATATCATGCACAATGAAATAAGTTCTTTGGTTTCCAGTAATTCATTTAACTGATATATTTCAGTATTACAAGTAGCTCACACATAGACATCAAGCCACCATAAAATTACTGTGCAAGTAATTTCTAACCTTGCTGTATCTTTGAAGACACATTCAAAAATGTCTGGATCAATTTGGAAGGGGATTTTATTTTGATCCTAGACAAAAAGAATAAGTACATGTGTCAAATATCTGAAGATGGCATGCATCAACATATCTGTGGTTGTACAGCTCGAACACTAATCTGAGTACAGATGCAGGGTTCAGTGTTCAGTGTGGGCTATAAACCAGTTTGGAGTTGGGGTGAATTAATCCCTTTAAATACTAGCAGAGAATCATAGCAGCCCACTCTGCTGATCTCATACAGGGAATAGAATAGAGTATGCATAAGGCCATTTTTATTTGGTTTTCTCTGATAATGTCACCAATGTCCCCTTGTGGTCCATTCCTGGGAAGCAGTAGCACTGATTCTCTGTGGAGCTCTTGCCAAGAGAAAAGGTTGCTAAGAGCAGCTAGAAATGAAGTCTGGGAGTAGGAGCTCTTGTTGATGATCTTCTAGCCAAGTATTCCCTTTTCCTGGGAACTGACAACTACCCATACCTACCTCTGCTCCTCCCAGTTTAGTATGAGGTCAGCAGGGAGAAGGTCTGGGCAGGCAGTCATAACTTTGCTGCCCCAGTTCCCACTGCTGAACAGCAAAAACTAAAATATTGGTTGCATAGGTCATTGGGGAGGAGGTGAGTGTGCAGGCTGCTGTGCTGCCTGCCACCTATTTCACCAAGGCAGCACCTTCCCAAGTGCATGGTCTGGTTGCCTGTCCCCAGCTGTTCCAAGTAAGCAGTTTGGCTGCGGGTAAATGGGAGTGGTTGAACTGCCCCAGTACCAGCAGACACCTGCACTGCCTGCTTGGATTTCAAAACTGTAGTTTTGGGTCAATAGATTCATCAGATTCAAACACGAAATGACAGCATATCCTATGCAATTCAGGTTGCCATGGTCTCACTGGCATCCAGCTCTAACTGTGCTAAAATTCAGATGGACTTGTCTGACTTGTAGCTGGGCTCTTAACTTACCATAAACAGTAGAGGCATCCACCCATAGAGTGTTCAGCAGCGCAGCCCACAGCTTTGCTCACTTTCATCAAACATTTCAGGACACTTCTGCCCTGCACTGTTTCAGCAGGAGTTCCGTGTGCAATATCACTTCCTTGCTGGCTGGGAACAGACACAAGTCTGTCAGACATCCTCTAACTGCAACTTTGAGCTGGGAAGAGGTTTGTAGAAGTGTGATCTCTGGAGCCCAAATTGCCAAATGACCCTGTGATGGTTGGCTGGAGAAGCAGGACTACGAGTTTCCACTCATGAGCCCAGGTCCATGCAGTAAATAAATTCTTCAGTGTATGTTCAGCTTTCCTTAAATGAATGACATATCTACAAAAAATAAAAATGCAAAGGGGGTTGAAAAAGACCCATTTAACCAGCCTGCTGCTGTCAAGTAATACTGCAGAAGAGAAGTGATTATGTATTAATTTCCTGAAAATGCCTGTCATTTTTTCAGGCATGGTATTTGGTGATGATATTTTGTGGTATTACTTGGTGGGGCACCAATATATTTGTAATATTTGATAAGACTTCTAAAAAATATCTCTGTTGGGGATAATGTAAGTACTTATATGAAAACTCAAAAAATAGAATGTGCTACTTAGGCTTGAAATGTCCAATTCTTTTCTAAGTTTATGAAATTGAAGGAGAGTTCTAACTTTAGGAAAAATACCCAAACCTACTTTCCCAGAATGACATCTTTTTCTGGGGTTATTTTACGTTATTACATCAAGTGTATAATTAGTATACAAGGACAGTGATAAATTAATCTTTCCTTCCACTTCATAATTGTGAGAACAACATATGTGTGGTACTTTTTATGCTTCAACAATATTTATTAATAGTTATCTTTTGTTGTTTCTGCTTTTATTACCAATCTAAGCCAAGTGACCTAAGGAAGCATCGGAGAAAGGTATGATATTGGGGTTTTTTAAGTTTGTGAAAGTAGATTTATCATATCCCTCTGTTATTTAGATAACTAAATATTTGCTGGGGTCTGTTACCAGCAACTGCATCCCCTCCTCTCGTTTTCATTCAATGCCTGAACATGATCATTTTAAACCTATCTGTAAAGGCTTCCAGGAATCACAGCTAAGCCACAGAATCAAAGCCCACAAATGATATATTGGAGTAACGGCCTCAACAGCACAAACTTGAAGAAATACTTAGTTTTAAACTAAGTATGGACATAAAAGAATTACCTTCAAATGTATTTCAGCCATTCTTCTTACTGAAGTTGTTTACAAAACTGGAACTGATAATGAAATACCATGACAGAAGATGGCATTTAAGATAAACCATTATATGCTCTGACAAAATGCCTTTTTGTCCATGCTTACTGTCAAACACACTGACTATTCTGGTAACACAGTGTGTAGAGAGTTGTTATGTTTATGCCAGTATCCATCTTCTCTCTTACATCCTTGAGAAATTTAGTTAACTTGAATAATCCTGTTTAATGCAAGGAACCTACTTACTGCTAAGATTGTCTTCATGTTTAGACCTTCCCCAGCCTCTTCAGCATAAAAGGAATGAAGTTCTTTAACAAGCATAGTCTCATTCCTTTCAAATATGTGTCTTAAGCTACCATGCTTAGGCAATTGTTTTTCCCAATAGCATATTTCAAAAAAAAGAACCCTTACAATTTGCTAAACAAATTGCACTTGAAATCTTACATGCTTCAGTCCACTGAAAATTCCATGCAACATGTGTTGAAATGTTCTGGAAAAGCTAATATGCTCTCATTGGAGTCTCTCTTCCCCAGATTGCAGTAGTGGAAGAAGATGGGCGTGAAGATAAAGCCACAATCAAATGTGAAACTTCTCCTCCTCCAACACCCAGAGCCATCAGGATGACTCATACCCTTCCTTCTTCATACCACAATGATGCCAGAAGGTAAGATACCTGTAATGTGGAGCAGCACTTCACAGTTTACCACGTATTACTGTTTTCAAATTGTGTTGTTTAACTGCTCCAAAACGACCTGATTTCTTCTTGTTTCTCAAGTCATAAGAGAAAAAAAATCTTACCCAATGTCTATTGCAATGACCCTGAAAATGTTTATCAATGCTAAAGTACACACTGGTTATTTCTGGTTTGAGGTACAGTTTTAATGACTACTGGGAGTAGCAATGCTACAAATCCAAGAAATAAAATCAGAATGCTGACTACTGTAGTTTTCATAAATTGTTCTTAGCAAAGTAAAAATACTTATTTTCAGCCTTGCCTAACAGAGACAGTGTGATTTTATGTTGCTCTATAGGATACCAAATAATATAAAGATGTGATTGTTTCACTTGTTGGGAGATCATTACTAAATTATAATAAATTAATTTATTTGCAGAGCTACTCAGAAGAAAACAAAAATGTTGACATGTTATCTATTCTATTTCTTTATTGTCATTTTGCAGTAGTTTGCCTGCTTCACTGGAGCCTGAAAGCATTGGTCTTGGCAGTGTCAGCAGCAGTCAGGACTCTCTGCACAAAGCTCCCAAGAAGAAAGGAATCAAGTCTTCAATAGGACGATTGTTCGGTAAAAAAGAGAAGGCTCGACTTGGACAGCTCAGTAAGGACTTAGTGGTAACAAGCTAAGGTCACCATTTCACTGCCATTTTCCCATTTTTAATTTTGCTTTTTTGTTCAGTTTCCAATTCACTCATTTTTCTGTTTTGCCTGGCACAACTTTCCCATTGAATTTCATTGTTATCTGCAATTATACTTGTCAAGAGTTTGCCATGACTGTAATGTAAATGAAAGGAGAGTTCGGACACAAATTACTGGAGTCATCTTCACTGAACCTGGTGCTTCAATAGTCTGTTGAATTAGAGTAGAAATAGTAACACTGCATTTTTGAATAACCACATAAAGAGGTGAGAAGTTAATAAGCAATAAATGGCTGTAAGTAGTGTACCTATATCATACAGAAGGTCCTTCTAACAAAGTGTAGCTGCTTTTCAGATTTCAGTGTGTCAATAGATGCCCTCTAGTGCCTATAGCTGAATATCCTCAGGATAACAATTTCTTTTTACAGTTATGTTGCTCACAGCAATGCTTAGCTTTCCTCCTACTTCTTCTGCCCATTTCCCTTGCTGAGACTATTCATATTAATTCATTCATAGAAAAAAAATTCCTCTGCCTATTTCTATAAGATATGTCCATAAGGATACATGCCAACACAAGTATCAAATTGTAATGAAAGTGTCAATAAAATTGAAATACTGGCTCTTTCCTAGTCATGCAGATGTAACATAATTTGTGAGGCACTAAATTTTACTGCCATGGTGACCATGTCACATTTGTAAAAGAATTTTAAGGTCTTGCAGTAAACACTTAAGAGGAAGCATAAGCCTGAAATTAAAACCCTACATTTTTATTGCAATGTGTCCTCATCACAACTAACAGATCCATTGATAAAATAGTACAGAATTTTTAAAAGATAGTACTAAGGTCCAAGTATCGGAGTAAAACTGGAAAACTGAATATTCTTCATTTGTACTCCAACCTTTCTCCTCTCTGCCTGTGAAAACCATGTGTTCTTGAAAAAAAACCCTACCTAATCTCTAATTGCAATCTGAATGCCCCATTTTTTTTTTTTCACTATGGAAAGAATAAAACTGATTTATTCAGTCTTTTAAATGAGAATCTATAAACGACTCTTTGAAATACATCTGTATGCCATCATCTGCATTGATGGCTAATTTTATAACTTTAGACTGCATCTAAAGTTAGACTTTATTAATTCACATTTGCATTCCACATAACCCTTTTTACACATAATAATCTGTAATTTCTCAGTAAGTCAGGAACATAGAGGACAAAGGTGCAATAAATGTATTAGTCTTCCCTGCAGTTCTTTGGAATGTGGAACAAAAATGAAATAACAAGTTTCAAAGACTATCTCAGGAGCAATGAAATCTGGCAAAGGATTAGTTTCCTAAAACCCACCATGATTAATAATACATGTATTGAATTTGATAAAGTCCGTCTGTAATTCCCCATAGTAGATCAAGAAATTGCTAAAAGATATTAGTAATTTACAATTATATGAAATTTTTGTGACTTCCATTCCTTAATTTAAGAGCAAAATTTTGATATAATGCAGATTTTATTTAAGCAAACTAGATTTAATAGCATGTATAAAATGTGCAGTTAAGACTTACCTAACCAAAAGGTAGGAGGAAAATATTTTTCAGAAATTAAAAAGACATTGAGCAGCTGAATTGCAGGTTGTTTTTCTCATCTTAATTTTTAACATATCAAAAGAAAAGTATTTATTGAGTGGTCACTTTCATTCAATGGCAGTATCATAGAATCATACAATATCCTGAGCTGCAAAAATGAAATTTTTAAAAGAGCTGTCAAGGTAGTACTTGGCTCATTTTCACAACAGATGTGTTATCTGTGCAGCCGTATGATTAGGAGTTCTATTAATGGTAAGACACTACATCACAGAAATTTATATAGCAAGTCCTATCACTACAGCCCTGCAAAATATTTGTATGGCTTTCATACCCTAAATTTATATTGCAAAATCAATAAAAGAAGGTAATTAATTTCCTTGCTTAAATCAAACACTCTCATTTAATATAGACATATTCTTATGTTTTTTAATATGGAAAATACCTTTTCTTCAAAAACACATATTTATATACTCTTATTTAAGACAGTATTGAAACCTGCATACTTGTATTACTAAGTTCAACAGAGCTATGCTATTACCCAAAATATTTCCTTGCTCTGTGTTCCTTGCAAAACCCTGAAAGTATTCAACTCCTAAACTTGCCAGAATTTTATTATTTGATAATTTTACCTTCTCTGCTAAACCGTTAGCATTATTGCTCCATGCCAAATTCATGCCTTAGGAGATCTTTTCTTGAATCAAGATTCAAGATTTCTAGATTCGTTGTTTTCTCTAAGTTTTTGGAGAAGGAAAAATGAATGCCGCAGGGAGCTCAAGTGCATTTTTTTTCCTTCTTTCCTTCTTTTCCAGTCTTCTGTCACTTGACGGACACATTAGACACTTGTGTATTCTTCTCATGTTACATTTTAAATGTTCTAGACCCAAAACCAAATAATATATTCCAGGCATTTTAAGAGGTGCCCGAGCAAGCTGATCTGCATGGCAAATGGAAAGGTCAGCTTGTTAGGAAACATTTATAGTGGCTACATCCAATACAAGGTACCCTCAGTTATTCAAAAGCCAGATGGAGAGAATGGAGAATGGAGAAATACATTATTTCCCCAACTAATCTCCAACTTGAAATAAACCCTCATCCCATCTCTATGCAACATACTGAGAGCTGCTATCTCAAGAAAGGTGTGGTATTTTGATTGATTGCTGAATGAAAAATGTAATCCAGAGTGAGCAAAAAGCATTTAATGAGATTCTGTAAGACTTGGATAGGCAAATGAAGTAAAGAAAAGTATATGTTCATGTTTTCTGCATTTGTGAGATGCATTTGCATCATTCTCATTGTGAGACTTGTAGAAGTAGTGTCCTCTTTTAATAAAGTAAAAATCTGTCTAGACAAACAGGAGTGTTAGAACAGCATCTGCTTTAAAAGAGCAACTTAAACCCAAGCTTTTCTGAGTTTGTCATAGACATGATGCAGTAGTAGATTTTGTTCTCACTTGTTGAGGTACATGTAAATCTGATTTGTAAAAGGCTGTGGTACTAATTCAGAACATAACATTTATGAATTATTTTATTATTAAAATCAACATATCAGAACAGAAATATTTTATTTTTTTCTTTTTTATTATGCCAGTGTACACTATACAATTGTTCGCTATCTCCATTAGCTGTGAACTAAGAAATAGTTATGTTAAATGGAGTCAAGCACCAACATTTTACCACACCGTTGCCTTCTTTCTTGTGCCAGTTCCCCACCTTCTGAACTGGAGCACAGAAGAAAGGCAACCTTCAAAGAAGTGCTGCAGTGCCTCTGTCTGTGCACACAAGTGGGAGTGAGAGGACGCTGTGAAGCCAGAGCCAGGAGACTGCACTGAGCCCTATGAGCAGATTCCCTCCTCTTGAATCAGGGCAGTGATTAAGTCAGACCATTTTCCACTTCTGCACTAGGAAAGTCATGTCAGTGGCCATGTGGATCGTACCAGTCATGCCCTTAGTTTATAAAATTATTTTATTTTGCTCCACATATCCTTGCTTACTGCAAGCTTCCTTCATCACTCTGTGTAAGTTATTCAAGTTCCCTTGACTTTGACAGGATTTAGGTGCCTACAAGACACCTCCAGGGAGATGTAGGAGGCTCTTTACTTCTTTGACAGATTCTTTCTGTCATCTCTGGGAGTTTGCAAGGATAATGACATCTAAGACTCTCTATGAAAGCAAAATAAAGACTTTAGTTCTACTGCATTAGGTGATGCTGTGTTATGGCAACAGTAGAGAGATAGTTCTAGAGAATGCAATTTCATATGTACATTTCTCAACTAAGATTAAAAATTGGTGAGAGCATTGCTTACTTAGCACCATGAGACTGAGCCTTAGGAAAAAAAGAAAAATAGACAAAGGAGATAAGGCTGCTCTTGTCATACATTTTTGCTAAACACAAGGAGGGGAAAACATTTTTTTCCCTCTACTACTCTTTCCCATGTTGTAAATTCTTGTCAGAATTTACTTCTGCAGGTGATAGATGTTCTCCACAAACACCAGATGTCACATCTTAAGGAAGCAAATATAGATGATGATGGCGGGTGGGAGGGGAATTGAAGGCTTGAGGAGGGGAACAACAGGAAGCAAGAGAAAGGAAAATATGGTGGGGGTTTTGTTTGTTTTATTTTCCAGGAGGTTACATGGAAACAGAGGCAGCAGCTCAGGAATCTCTGGGATTAGGAAAACTTGGAACACAAGCAGAAAAGGACAGAAGACTAAAGAAAAAGTGAGTACTATTTTTATGTGACTTTTTGGCTGAAACTTGATTCAAATATCAGTATTTTTTTTTTTTTTTGTTTTACTCAAATGTGTAATGAGAAGCAAGAGCATCTACTATGGCATCTTAGCAGTGATGTATCTTTCCTGTGTAAAATTTTTTAAAGCTGCATATAAAATACAGGGAGAAATATTCAGACTGTCAATTGTACAGCATTATTTCATTTGTGAAAGAACATAGATTTATGAGAGATATTTTTCCATTTCATCTTGTCATTAATCCTGTGCTTTTTGCCTTCTGTGCAATTCTTGAAAAAAACCCAAAAACATATATTTAATTACTCCCTCTGTAGAATTTCTTTTTCAAAAGGGTAGGTAAGGTTTTTTTGCATTATCTAGTGAACAGAGTGTTATTTCTGTTTCTAGATGTCAATTGTTCCCCATAAACCCTAGCAGCTTCACTTTCTTTTTGCTTGTCAGCAAATGCAGACAAAAAACAACCTAGCTTTTTGTTTGCATAAATTATATAATAATCTAATGCTGTCTTTCATGCACCTCCTTGTAAAAACAGTACAGACTCCTAGCAGCTGCCAGAAGCTATGAAGAACTAACAAAATAAGGCTGCAAACATGAAAAAAACCTCTTGGCAGCATTGCACTTCCAGTGTAATTAGAGGATGTCAGAGAAAAAGATGGTACTTAAAACTACTTTCCTGTCAAGCACTTGATAAAATATAACTTTAAATGTACACATTCATGTAATGTACAAATGCAAGCATTCTGTTTAAATCTACCTCAGTTTAGCAATTAAAGGTAGAGAAGTAGTCACTGTCCTAGCTGAAAGAAATGTTTTAAATTCAATTAAGAAATGCACAATAGCATTCACAGGGATGTTGCTGTTGATGAGTCTTGTCCCTGTATTTCTTACCTATACATTTTTCTCACTAGTCAGTATTTTTAGAAATACGTGGATGTAGATTATGTTACCAGACTTTTTAAATTAAATCTTTGAGACCACCATTACCATTTGTAAAGAATATAATTTAATTTTCAGCAGCCTTTTTCTTTTAAGTCCCAATGTACTTTCCAGTCCTGAGGGCTGAATGTACCACAGTATTGAAATCATTTTGAAGGGATGAATTGTGTTCACTTTCTTATGTGTTAGTTCTTTAAACTGGGTAAAATAACATAAGACTTGGCACACACAACTGCAAACATGACATGACTATTTCATCTATAGATTGCCTACCAAGTTTTGGGTCTGTAAATAATGGGTGTGCAGATAATATTTTATTAAATTTCTGTCCAATCTCTCAGACTCCCATGCTTTCTGCTTTTCAAATCTTTCCTCTTTTTCTCCTGTGTGTCTGTCCTTGGTTCTTTATGGATTAAATGTTATCAATATATCCTTCCTTCTGCTGGAAGGAATCTTTCCTTTGTGATTGTGACTATTCTATTAGACTGAACTGTGTATTATTTATCCAAAGTATATGTTCTACAACTATCTCATGAAGAAATTCAATTTTTCCCCTGTTCCTTTTAGAGTTACCTGACTTAATAATTTCTCACTTTAGAATCTTCAGAATTGCAGAAATTTTAACATACATTGCTAGTTTACATATATATGTATATTATATTGCTTTTGAGGAACCATAATATAGGAAGAAATGTAACTTACTGTGTTAGAGATATACAGGAGATTTTACAGAATTATGGTAGTCTTTAGGGTGCCAAGCTGTCAAGAAAGTGTAAGAGAATTAACATCTCCTTGTAAGAGATGCAGTCACAGCATCACAGAATGGCTCAGGTTGGAAAGGATCACAGGGGGTCATCTGGTCCAACCCCTCTGCTCAAGCAGGGTCCTCCCAGAGCACATGGCACAGGGTTGTGGCCAGATGGTTTTTGAATATCAGTCATTTATTTGCATGTCTTACCTTAGAAAATATTGAATAGAGACAGGACAGAGAGTAATTTAAATGAAAAGTTTGTTGCAGTAACTCACATTCCTTTGTACCAATTCTTAACAATGCCCAATTCCCTCTGGAAGTAGCGTTGCCATACACACAGTGGGTGCAAGATTATTGAACTGTGTAGTGCAAATGAGGATACTATGCTATGTAATATTAATGGTGGTGGGGACGTGTGGAAGGTCTTTGTAAGACACAATAGGAGAAGTCTGAGAGTAATTTCCTCACTCGTGATGCAGCAGCGAGACCTAGAGCAGTATGATTTCAGTCCAAGTGGTTGATTCCTCTTTTACTGCTAAACAAAACTACAGTAATTTCACGAATACAAGCCGCACCAATTTGACTAAGATTTTGCTCCTAAACCGGAAATGCGGCTAATAATCAGGAGCGGCTAATACAACCTCAGAAGTGCCTGCCAGAGTGCTGAGCCGAGCAGCTGCAAAGTCGGCATTTTGCGATTGTTACAAATCGCTACTTTGTTGCACCGCGGGTGGAGCCTGGCTCCCTGTAGGCAGCACGGGGGGCGGGGAGAGAGGCGGGAGAGCTCTCTTTCCTCCTCTGCCACAGCCCAGGGGAGAGACGGGGGGGGGGGCCCGGCGCCGCCATTGCCGCGGCTCGGGGAGGAGGGGAGAAGCCCGCGCCGCCATTGCTGCGGCCCGGGGAGGAGAGGGGGGACCCGGGCCGCCCCTACTGCGGCCCGGGGAGGGGGGGGAAGCCCGCGCCGCCATTGCCGCAGCCCGGGGAGGAGAGGGGGGACCCGGGCCGCCCCTACTGCGGCCCGGGGAGGGGGGGGAAGCCGGCGCCGCCATTGCTGCGGCCCGGGGAGCCGACGGGAGCCCCGCGCTGCCATTGCTGCGGCCCGGGGAGGGGGGGGAAGCCCGCGCTGCCATTGCTGCGGCTCGGGGAGCCGACGGGAGCCCCACGCTGCCATTGCTGCGGCCCGGGGAGGGGGGGGAAGCGCGCGCCGCCATTGCTGTGGCCCGGGGAGGGGGGGGAAGCCCGCACCGCCATTGCTGTGGCCCGGGGAGCCGACGGGAGCCCTGCGCAGCCATTGCCGTGGCTCGGGGAGCCGACGGGGTGCTTTGTCCCCACCCGCCGCTGCCGCGGCAGGAGCGGGGAAGCTCCGTCCCTGCCTGCCACCGCAGGGCAGCGCCGACCCGGGGTGACCGAGCCCAGTGGCAGCGGCGGCCGGCCCCGAGCGGCAGCACAGGGCTGGCCCACCTGGCCCCGTCAGCGGCCCCTAGCGGGCCGAGCCTGCACAGCCTTAGCTCAGCCAGTAAACCCCGCCCTCCCGCGGTTCTGTTACTAATTGCACGCGGGTCCTCGCTGCGAACGACAAAGCGGCTTATATTCAGGTGCGGCTTATCTATGGACAAAAACCGAAATATTTGCCAACACCCAGAGATGCGGCTTATAGTCAGTGCGGCTTGTATTCGTGAATTTACTGTACTCTGCAAACCTTGCAGAGACAGTGAGCACAGTCGCTGGAACACAGAGCAGAGCACCTAGTAAGCATTTCTAACTGACTTGGATTGGGACATGAAAGCCCAAGAGAGCCAAATCCACCAATAGGATAGGTAAAGGATAGGCTAAAGCTGGGAAGTCCTACTTTATATTATATTTCAGGTCTGAGAAGGCTTTACTTGTGCTGGCTTTGTCACTCCCTTTAAGAAATAAAAAACCAAAGCCAAAGCAGACAAAACCAAAAACAACCTCCAAAAAAATTCCTGCTACAAAACACCCCTAAAATACAAAAAACCTTGAAACAGTGATGCCAGAGACAATTTTCTTTTCTATAAAAGAGGTATAGTACCACATACTGAAATTTGGTTTCTCTTTGATACATGAAAATTAGGTGAAATGGCTTTCAGCCCGATTAACAGCTCAGCAAACATCTGAGTTGAGTTGTGATTCTAGTGTAGGAAAGCAAGAAACAGAGGTCAGGTTCATTACTGTGATCGACATGTTAGTAATGTGATAGTAGTCATGATCTTCACCAGATGCTATTAGCTTTAATTTAGTTTGGATAGAAGTCATTATGAAAAGACAGCTTCCTGTTAAAATTACATCAAGGATACCTCTTAACTGAGAAATACTTAAAATGCTGTATTTCTAATTCTGCATTTTTAAATGCATTTAATTTCATTGGTAATTCCAGAAGGATGTCCCTTCCCCAAGGATGAAGATGCATGACATTTCAAATTTCCAGATGCTGCAGCAGCAGGTTCTAATGGTCCATTGGCTGTTCTGGGCGCCTGCTCCCTCAAGCAAGCATTGCATTGAGTCTGCCCTCATGGAGTTAGGAACACACTGCAGTGTGTTACCGTGCTTTAGCCTAATTTGTTTGTGTGGAATCAGGTACTGATTAATACATTTCACTCTGAAAAGTTTAATGAGAGAGTATGGTATTTCTTGAGACCACTTCTCACACTGGTGATAATGGCGGTCATTAACCAAAATTTCAAGGTTTCCCTGCTTCTTGTTTAGAAGATGCTATTTAGATGTAAAATTTCTTTCAGTTTCATTTGGCTCCTTAGACATCATTAAGATGTAATTAATGGTTTGTCTCAATGATATGCTACACATTTATAAACTTCCAACAAGAGTCTCTATTCATCCAAAATTTGGTTATTACAGTAGATCTATTAGGAACAAGTCTTACTCCTAAGGCATCAAAGAGAAATTAAGGAAGCTGTAGAGAAGTTTTAAATTATACCCAACGTTTCTTATAAGCTGAAAAGCTGAATTTAGGTTGCCTGACTCATCCATAGATGTTTACTCTCAACCATTAAATAAATGACAGTTATGGTTAATACTGAAACTTTTTAGGTCTTACTATTTGTAAATTGAGCATCCAGTTCTAGGAAACAAAACATGAGGGTAAGGGGTATTTAAAGTGTTTGGGATGTTAATCATTGTTTTGTGAAATTAAGTGAGGTTGGGGTGTATATGTGCTTAATTTAAACTAAATTTTGTATTTCACTTCACTTGTTCTATGTAAAATGCGGTGATGTTTTGCCTATAGAAACATCTACCTTTTGCCTGAACTTTCAGAGCCTGTTTTCCTAAAGACTTGTTCAAGAAAACTCAGGGTTTAGGACTAGAATTATTAATGGCACAGATACCATCTACCACAGTTACATTCATTTAAACCCCCCAAAGATTTAAATAGTTTGCACTCCTCCAAGCCATGCCTTTTGGTTAAGATGCACTCTCCAGAAGACACCCATTAAAAAACGAAGAATGGAGCTTTTCTCTTAGTGATTAACCAGTGTCCCTCTGAAAACAGCTACCTAATTTCCAGTTCTGAATTTTGCAGTTGACTCCAGCTGCCATTCTGTGTGATTGTTTATACACCATCTCATAGTTCATGACATCATCCTTTGTGGGCGTTGTGCAAACTGTGCACGATGACCTGGCCTTGGCATTCACATGACAGCCCAAACCAGGACCCAACATAAGACGTTCAGGTCAGTCCCGTTTCTGTTGCAACTTGTAAAGGCTCCTGAAAGGTTCAGGCAGAGTCACAGTGTCCTCTGGAACAGCAGAAGTTTATCAGTGAGTGTCCCACAAGACAATTCATACATCAAAAACTTAGTAGATAACTGTGGCTTAAAAACACTGTATTCCCCTTAAAAAAGCATATCTCTACTGACCTCATCTCAGGTAACAAATCAAGGCACTTAAGAGAAGCTGCATAAATGTTTTGCTGTCTTTTTCACTAAAATGCCATACATTGAGCCCTTTATGAAAATGTCCTTTAACAATGAGCTCAACCAAACTTGAAGTATTATCAACAATTAGAGTTGTGTTTGCTTCCCTTTTTGCTGTAACTATCTGAGTGAACATCGTTTTCTCTTTATCCAAAGTTTTGCTCAGGAATGATGTCAAATTGCCCTTACCCAAAAGCTTCAGTGGGGGCAAATACATCTCTAGAGTACAGTGAATACAGCTTTGTACAGTGTAGTATGGCTCCGAGGGCCAGGAACATTTCTGAAATGCAATGTTTGATTTAATCTGCAACAATATGCAAAGTAGCAAATAAGTGTCTCTCTGAAGAAATACAAGACATGTATATGTCATTTGTTGCGTTAAAGTGTGTTGTAATTGGTCATAGTTGCTGATATTTCACAGGATGTGCTGATTGTGTCCCCTGTAAGGCACGGCCATAAGGCAAGGTTTGGGAGACCTTGAAGTGCTCTGTAGTCCTAGATTGACACCCAAACGTGGATTTGACCTTGTGCATGCTGCTAGTACAGTGGGAGATTGGCTTGTGCCATCCCTTCTGCAGCATTCCCAAAGACAAATTATTTTATAATTGTGTATTTGTACAAACTATTACAAAAATCCATGAAAAAGAAATTGCATGCAAGCCAGCTCTTCTGGATCATGATGACAGGACCCAAGTCCAGAAGCTGATAAATCCCCCAGTTTATTAATATAAGTCAAAATCAGTTTTGTTTAATTTGACTCTGGACAAGAATCTATTAATTCCATATTTCCCAAACAAACTTAAGATGTGAGGTTTATATTTTCCAAGGAAAATCAAAGTAAACCATTCTTTCCCAAGAACCTGTTTTTGGGGAATTTACTCCACAGCTGCAGATTTTTGTTTGCTAGATGCAGCTTCCATGCCCTAAGGGTATTGCAGAAGAGCCTTGATGTGCCAGGACACGTACGTGTGCTTACATACATGAATAAATACTTGTAAAATCAAGACCTAAGCAATTCTTGTATGTAAAATTACGGTGCAAAAAGAAATTCTTTGTATTCATAGCCTTATAATTAACTTTGCAGAGAGAATTGCAGTGCTGTAAGTCTCAGCTGACCACTGTGATGTACATGTTAAACAGCAGGAACATCATATGAACAGAAGAGCATGTTGGATTAACTCTCTTTCTACTTAGGAGGGAAAAAATGATAAATGTTGATGAGTTCATTAGATAAACAGACTTTCACTTTTTCAATGGCCAAATCCAAGTTTTAGACCTCTGTCAACAGGCAATTTGAAAAAAATATTTAAGTAGACTGTTTTGTGGAATATTGTGGACTATTTTGTTTGAAACACTGCAGTTGTCCTGTAATTGCTTTTGAATCCATGATGCCCATTTAATTAGGTTAATTAATTAGGTTTCATGTGTGCAAGTGCGATTAGAATTTGATGTAGTGTATTTGTGACTACAAAATATTGCTGTCCTCTGCAGAATGCAAATAGCTGTTTGTAGTGATTTCTTTAATTGCACACATTTTAGAAAAGTCAATCCAATCGGATTAATTAGGGTGTTTTTCTTTGCCATCAACCTAACGTTCCTATATACTTAATGCTTATTAAGTACCATTGCATCTTAAACATATACAATTTATTTTTTGATGTAGCTCTTAAGAATATGTCTCTTTTATCCCCAATCTTTTATTTTCTGAATCTTTAGGAAAATTCAAGTTGTGCTTTTAATTTCATTCCTTCCTACCTCATCTATGAAAAACTCCCTAATGTTGTTAGTAGCCTTTAGACTGACCTTTAGTTTTTCCTCCCTTCCTAGTAAAATTTGTTTCTGTTTTCTCATTCTGGTGAAGGAAGGAGAGGTGTTCAGTGTTCTGATGGGCAGTTTAGGATTGTCTGATGTGTGCAGTGTGGTTTTCTCTTGGCCGGATCAGTGTCTAGTCTTTGAGACACATAAGTATGAAATTTATTTTTCGACTTAATTACTTTAGCAAATATTTTAACTGGAACACTTTCAAATCATTAGTCAGTCAAAACTTTTGCAGTATTAAAAATGTGCCTTGCTCTTACATTGATGCTTGCAGCCTTTTTAGCATTACAAATGTAAAGATAAATGGATATTTATTTTGCAGAGGATTATTAAACCTTACTTAGATTATTCTGATGATGGAAAAGATGACACAGCATATTTTATTATATATCTAACTAATATTTTTTAAAGATTTTATTTTTAAAATAATTCTTTTTTTAAAAAAAGTAGTATTTTTGTCCCTTGCCAAGTTTTAAAAATCCTCTTCCTCATAAAAGATAAAAAATATTTGTATCAGAAAATTGCAAATTTTTAATCAAACATAAGCCCCTAAGGCTCTAGTCCCTATCTTATCTACATATATAAGTCTATCCATTGGAATTTGGAACTTCAGGATAAATATAAGCCTATACCCTGATGCATGCAGCTGGATTTCTAAACAGCTCTCTCCAGCAGAAATAAGTATACTATCAGATTAACTGTAAAATTAGGATTTAAAGGAAGAATGAGTAAAACACAGCAGAGTAAAAAAATTCTACACAACTTTTTTGTTAATATACGTCTAAGGAAAATGTAATAAAATGGTGATAAATTTGTCACCTTATGACCAAAAAAAAAAAGAAACAAAACCAAAAAAACCCCCAAACCATAGAAATACCCTAAAGGTAAAATCTAGAATTAAAGGTCCATTTTTCTCTGCTGTATTTTATTATTCTCCAACAAGATACTCAGGAAGTGACGGAATGTCCTTTGATCCTCTGCTCCTATCATGACCTTCAGGTCCTGTAAATTGTCCCCAAGTGACTGCAAGAAAGTTTCTGGCATTCCAATCAATCACCCCGTTTGTCTCTACAATATCCAGAGCTATACTCAGTGGAAGATATAACAAATAGCAATTCTGGTTCAGTATACTCCAGAAGGCTCAAAATTAAAAACTTTTTCAGCAAAGGTTATCAGTTAGTCTTTACAATTAGCTCAGTAGAAAATGAGCATGAATCATGAGTGCATATTCAATTCTAGTGCTACTTCCATCAGATTGGTAGGTTTTGTAATAGTTCTGTAGTATTTATATTACATACCTCTGTTCTCCTCTTTCTTAATATCCCTGCCTTAAACTTTCTGTGTATAAATTTGTCATTTGTTTCCATCTACTTTTCTGTGTTGCACTTTCCCTCTTCTCTCCCAGCTGTTCTGCTGATCTTGCACACGATATCAAAATTTAAGTCCTCAAAAACAGTGCCCTTCTGAACTGATTGAAATGTCTGCAACCTCTTCTTAGTTAATCACAGCAAAGGTTTTTCATCTCATGTTTATTACAGCTATATCTATCAAGCATTTTTAGATCTCTGTAAATAAATTTTCAATAGAAATGTTATATTTTGAGGTGTCTGGGCTTCATTCATTTTCTTTTTTATGATGGCAATTAAGGGATGATGTAGCAAGTTTATTGTCAACAATTACATCCTACTTTCTCCTCCATATACTGTACCTACTATATTGGCAATAATAGGTTATCTAGAGGGCCAATCATTCATACCAGTGTTGCTACTGATCTAGTGTTAGTATGATTGATGAAATTTAAATATTTCCAGGAATAAATAGCCATTGAAAATGCTCACCTATGTACGTGAAATCTGCATGTTAAAAACAAACAAACAAACAAAAAGCAAACCAAATTTTGCAATCAATTCTAGGTAATTTTTAATTACTATGAGATACTTTGCTAAAATGTTATTAAAGTGCACATATAAAAGTAAACATTGGTATGTAGTCCACTCAATTTTACTGTGAGTCTGTGGCAATTTGGTTAATTCCACAGGTTTGGGATTTTCAACATTTTGGGGGGTTACATGAAAACCCCTATAAAATTATTCAAATCTAAGCAAAAAGCTTTGATTTGAAAATATTCTCCACTGTGTTTATTGATCTGTGGCATGAATATGTATTGTAGATGGAAGATGTGCTGTGCTGACTGGTACCTAATAAATTGGCAACATGATTTTAATGAAAATCTCATTTTGACAGTTTCATCTGCTCCTCACAAGAGCACATAAGTTTTCTAGAGCACTGAAAGACCATTTACAAAGATTTATGTAGTTATAATGGTGATATTATTTTATCTATCATACTATTTATTTTTTTATGGACTATTATATGTTCATTAACATTTATGTGCTTTTTTTCCATTCATCTCTCTTCATCTCATGAAAAGCATATCTGGGTAAGTTAAAATGCCATGGCTGCTGAACATATTAATCTTCAGCACCATGTTTATTTTCTATGTTTTATTCCTACTTTTTTTTTTTGTTTTTATGTGAATCTTATGTAACAAATCCATGCAGAAAACTGAAACTGAATCGATGCAAAAAATTGAAAGCTTTCAAAGTATGCAGAACAGTAAACCTTGAAAGCATACACAGATTTAGGTCAGGATTTACTCCTGAAGTGCTTAACAGAATGAGTTAACTACTTGGAGATAACTTCTGTCATTTTTTTAAAAAATAAACACATTTTGGGGGGCCTAAAGTCCAGAATCACAAAGAAATTTGAAAATTTAAGTTAGTGGAAAAATTATGAGTTGAACAAATGTTAAGGCATAAATTCTGTTTAAATAAATCACAGAGGACTCACAGAGTACACAATTTTATTTTTCTGTTTGAACCCTCATGCTGTTTTAAAGCAAACATATATGCAAAAATATTTTATTTGTGCATATAATTTTACTGTTTTCTTTTTCACCAGTTCATTTTTTTGTTTGTTTTGGTTTTTGTAATTGTTAATCCAATATCAAATTTTAAATCTTCATTTCTTCGATCTATTGTGGGAATGCTATTTTTTCTCTAATGAGAATTTTCAAGCTTAAGGAGGAAATTTCAGGAAGTGAAAGAGTACAAAGCTTAGAGAAAAAGAGTTACCACATTAACTTAGAATATATTATTACGAAATTGCTTTATAAAAATAGATTTCATAGCATTTGATCAGCCTGGGAACACTGAGGGTCTCTAATGTAGTGCAATACACACGAGATTGCAAGACTATGTATTATGCAAGTCTACTGATTTCATAACTCTTTTATTTGGCTTCTAATACTAGCCCTCTGAAGCTCTATTTGTCAGGGTCTGTCTTAACCATTCCTGAATGTTCTTCACTTAGCTGAACAAATATCTTCAGAAAAGAATGCTGCCCTTCAGTTTGCATACAGCTAAAATGTATCCCTAACATGGAATATCCACAGCACAGTTACTCTCGGTTGTCTCTGGGATACTGTGGAATTTATACTTCATTATTTTATAGATTTAAAAACATTCTGTTTATGAGTTGCATCTTCATTTCTGTATTCCAGTAATTTTTTTCTGCAAACTCCCTAAAGTTGAATACAAAACATTTTGTAAAACATTGGAAATTGAATTTTGTCTATCATTTCCAGTCTGACCTGATATCTGGTATCAGAAAGGAGAATGAGGGTTTCAAATAGTTCAAAATTCAGATCACTTAAGTGTCAAAGTTCAAA
The DNA here is from genome assembly GCF_009819885.2 of Catharus ustulatus. Lineage (NCBI taxonomy): Eukaryota > Metazoa > Chordata > Aves > Passeriformes > Turdidae > Catharus > Catharus ustulatus. The sequence goes on from NC_046224.1 coordinate 45,300,549, forward strand.
CAGGATCTAGCATAGTTTTTAATTAGTGCAGTCATTAAACCAGTTGGATCCTTTCAGATTAAATTAAAGCTACATTGTGTGGCAATATGAAGTCTTGAGTCTCTCCCCAGCCTCCCACTCCACTTCCTACTTTAAACCCATTTATAGTCTTGAAGAAGATGCATATATATAAAATGTAACTTGTTATTTTTATTAGATATTGTTAACTTATGCAAATTCAACTCTTTTTATGCAAAACAAGAGTTACAGGAGTTACAGGATTCTGGCATGTCTTAAATATTTAGCAAATGACAATAGAAAGGATAAAATCCAATTACAGTTTAATTCATTAGAAATCCTCTCTCCCGGCTTTTTAAGACTTTGAATGTATGTTAGATTTAAAGTGGCAGATGTGTTTAATCTTACCTTCAAATCATAGGATTACTCAGGTAATTGTATGTTTGCAGTATATTTGGTCTGTCTGTGCTATCTGGTTCTCTTTTAGAAACCTATCATGTACAGTAGTTTGTTGTAAATGAAACACTTTAATGTTGCTGATAATAATAATCACAATAATGTCAGTTCATAATCAGAGGACCTGCTAGGTAAAAACTTAAATTTGTTTTCTGTTTGAGAAAATGTCTGTGACTAAAGGCCATTTCACAGTCTAAATTACCCGTTAGCAAAATTGTTAAATTAATTCTGCTTGTGTTTTACAAACATGATCTGGCTCTTGACTTCACTGTGCCTCCTTTTCAATTCATCTCACATTTATGATTATGTTTTCATTAAGAGACATTATATAATTTGTGCAGTATAATAACCCTGAGATCTTTTCATGTGAACCCTATTAGATATCAGAGTAAATCCTATTACTTGCAGCAGTATGAAGATCTGTGTCGAAATATTGTTTGCGTTTCATCAAGATGATGTCTGGGTGTCCTGCATTGTACAGTGTTTGCATTATGTGTGTCAGAAATCCAAAGCTGTCAGTGCTTGTTTGCTTCATTGGGGGCAGCCTTGTCTTCATGAAGGAAATTGAATGCCGCTAAATGACACACTTTAAGTCAAGATAGCAGTAACTTCCTACACAAATTCTATTTAAATATTATTAATATTTTTAATAAAGTTCATTGGAATTCATTGCAATGAATTGATGACAGTTGCTGATACAGAACTAGAATTTCCCTGATGCGAGAGAAGAATACATATGAAGCAGATTTGCAGGATAGCAACATAATTTCACTTACAATTTCTGCCTTCCTATTGGTTCCATGTGTTTCTCCAGTCCAAGGGATTATTGAAGCATTCCTAAGTGCCCATGTTATGAGACAGTTTTGCTCTCAGGTTTTTAGGTTGGTCTGGGCAGCCGGTTGTACCTGGCTCGTGGTGCTGAGGCAAATGGCCCAGTGTTGACAGTGTCTTTAGCAAGTCATTTTAGGGAGGATTAAACATCAGAAGTCAGTGCTAGGGAGGCAGCTCTGCTTCTCCAACACACAACTTCACATTATGTGATTTTTCTTTACAGGGTTTGATAAAAATGTGAAAACAGCTTTATGGGGCACTCCCTAAAACACACAAATAAAAGTATTTCTCAATTTTGGATGGATGTTAGATAGCTGATGTTCATTAAATTTTCAGACTTTACAAAACCAGGCTATGAGTAATGATATATTTTAAATAGCATATTCCAGTTACTCCCATAATATTGCCAAGAAGAGGATTTTGTTCTTTAGCAATAATAATGTTATCTTTTAAAAAATGGCTGTAATTTGGAATTCATTCCAATAGTAGTAAGTGGTTTAAAGCCCTATCTGCAAAATAATGGCATTTCTAGTAATGCCTAATTAATGTCAATTTTTCCTTATCAGCTTGTTTTCATACACTGCCAAAAACCTGAGCAAGCATGGAAATAATTGCATTTTAATTCCCTTCCTCCTTGCCAATGCAGCATGAACGCTTTGTAACATTTAGTATTCTTCTGACATAGTCTGAGGAGGGGGAAATCCCCAGTTCCCCTGCAAAGAACCTTCTAAATTAGACTGACTGTGTAATGCTTTTCATGATCCCCCAAACTCTGTATTTGTACTGAAGGGAAAAGGGAATAATAAGCTCTAGGGTATTTGTCTCTTCTTCCTCCTGTGATCAATTGTATGTTTTTGCAAGGAAAATTGAACTGTGGTTTACCAGTATTTTGCTTTGGGGTTCTCTTTTCAGAAAGCCAGTGACTATCCCATAAGTCAACACAACTGTAGACAACATCCTGTCCATCCTAAAATACTCTTTTCTATTCCAAAACAGGCAGGTCACTGGATTCATTTTACAGATGATTTGCATAATTGGTCAAAACAGTGCATATTTTTCCTAGATGATACTTTTAACTTAATTAAAGAGTGATTTTTTTTCTATAGTGCTAGTTCATATTACCAAACAAACCCCAAAACACACCATTAATTAGAGTTTTCACTGACTGCCAACTAAAGAATATATCTCTTTGTCAAAACCTAGAAATTAGTTTAGTTTTGGCTTATAAATTGAAGGTTCAGGTTATACATATCTCCCAGTTTGTATTAAGAAGTAGTCAAAGACTGATATTCCAAAAGTAAATTATAATTTCAATAAACTCTTATGTTGCAGTGCTGTTTATAAAAACCATCTGAGGAAGGAATTATAAGTTTTGAAGCGTTAAATTCTTCTTAAGGGAACAAAATACAATGAAAGTCCTTTTACTGTTTTTCTGCGTCAGTGAGTGAGGCACAACCCTTATGATGGATATATCTCATGTACATGTCCAAGTACAGGATTTTTAACTTTATGCTAGAAATATTTTAAACTCAGAGCAATTTCCTTCTACATGCAAAGACCATTTGGATTACATTTAACACACTGAAGGCTTTGGCTATAGTGCATATATATATATATATATATACACATATTTATAGCATCTCATTTCTGGCCTGGCCCCATTTTCTTCAGCCTAAATCAATGACCACAGCTCTGTTTTCCTTTAGCTCAGTGAGCCAAAGTGTCTCTGAAGTAACAGAAGTGCTTTCCCACTCTGGGAGAATGTACTGGTTTGAGAATCACTGGAATAATTCTCAGCCTCCACACCAAGCCTCAGTACAAACATTCCAAAGTCACAGAAGACTCCCTAGAAATATGCACTTTGTAATTCCAGTATAAAGGAACTGAGTTTTTCATAGGAGTGAATCGTTTATGTGCCGATGCCTCTTCTTCAGGCATCTCATTTCCTGAAACGACCCACAGGTTTAACACCAAATTCAAGAGAACAGGACTTCCTCCCCACCTCCTCGTAGTCCAGGTGCTGCTGCTCTCCTGTTTGGAGCAGGAGACCCTCAAAGCCATTATGTCCTTTCTCACTTAGCATGTTAGCCAGCCCTGCTCTTTCAGCTGGGATAATTGAAGGGAATATCCCAGATGATGGAAATTCTGAAATCAGGCTCCTCCAAGGATGGTGTCTCCATGGGACTCCCAGCTGCAGAAGGGGCTTGGGCAGGTTGAGGGGAAGGAGCACATTATACAGGGTTTTGTGCAGTGCATGCCCTGTCAGGGGACACCAGAAGTGGACAGGTGAGGCAGGGGTATTCCTGAAAGCATCTCCCTAAGGATGGGCATGCCAGCTCTCAGACCTGGTAGAACAGGAGTCCTGCAGCCCTGTTGTAGCATCTGAGGGAGGTACAGCAGCACCTGCAGAACCAACCCTGAGTTGCTGCAACCCTAATACATCATCCACAGGTAGCTGGGATGTGGCCAAGTCTGGCCATGCCTTAATTCTGCTCTCCTAAGCAGACAGGTGAATACCTTTCTTTCGCTGCTTGTCTCTCTGGGAATAAGGCATTCCTGCATCCCCATCAGCTGCTGAAGGTAACATGGTGTTCATGTACCCAGAGAGCAACTTCTCCTTTCAGTAAGGGTTGTGCTTTCACAGAAATCAAGCATAGCTCTACAGGGCTGGGGATATCAGAGTGACAATGGAAAGGTATGCTGCAAAGGCTGTGTGGGAGAAGAAGCTCAATCAACTTCAGTAATGATGTGAAGTATTTGTAAGGTTACACATAACTACAGTATAATTTCAGAAAATAAAGCAGCTTTCTTTCTATAAATATTCAGAGCCAGGGATTTAAATCATATGCAAAATCTTTATATGAGTTCCATTTCCTTCTAAAGCCACATTCTCTCAGTGTGACCCCTTGGCAATGCAAAAATCCCCAAAGGACTGCTTCTTACAAGTAAGATCACTCCATTTCTTTTATCTGCTGTGATTTTGTAGTACATATATTTGAAAGGTTGCTAAGACGGTGATGAATTGTCAAGGGATAACTGAACTACAAAGGCCGTAGTAATAAAGGACAGAAAAAAACTGAAGCCATAATTCCAAGATTTTCTTGTTATTTGGGAATATAAGCAAATTTTAATACTACATTAGCATAGTCCTTGTCTAATTTGTTTTTCACTATGGCTTGCTGCAGAGAGCATTCTTTTGTGTTTCGCTCAGTAGGAGGCAGCTGAAAACATGTTGTTAAATACCAGGAAAAAAAATACATTTGAAGGACTGCTTTTTCTACACCATCACCACAGTGGAAATGTCTGGTGAAATAGCTGAATGTTTTTAATATAGAGAATTTTCCTGGTGGTCTAGCTGACTAGTTTATATGTAACTATACCAAATATTTAATGCAGCCATATTAAAAGTATCAATTAAGCTTTAAGAATGGTGCTTTACATGTACACCAGTTGTAGTCCAGAAAAACTGCAGATACAGGAGATGGTTTGGTATTTGATCAGCTCAATAGAGACATCTATATATATGTATAAAATTGAGAAATCACATAAATTCTATAATTATAAAAATACATACATCAGTAAAACATATAGTATTATTTTATATATAATCAATAAAATCAACTCTTAAATAGCCACAGATGGCATATTTAAGGTACAGAATAGCTGTACTCCACAGACCCTAGCATTGTGCACAGCTGGTGCAGCTGACTTAGTGTTTCAAACACAGACACCTCTCAGATCCAGCTGCATTACATCCATGCTTAGTTCATGTTGCCAGTTCTGGGCCTTACTGAGTCATTGCCAGACCAGAGCTAAGTCAGTCTCAGGAGGAGTCCTTCAATTTTCTTTTCACCAGTGTCTGTTTTGATAGCCTTTTATTACAGAGTATACCGATTTTTTTATTGCTTTGGCAAAAGAAGAGACATAAACCTCTCCTTTTGTATGTTAGATGTTTAAAAGGATGTCAGAAGAGCTGAAGAACTGGGAATATATTGAGAGTACATTAAACAGGAGAAAGAGCTGTATTGTTAACTGGTGTGTTCTGTGCTTTTTCTATGCCTGTCATTGTGCTTCACTGTTATTACCCTTCACAAAAGGCAGAGTTACGTTCATTTGTCCCAACACATAGCTCCACATATTTACCATTTCTTGATCCATTTTTAGACATGAACTTCTGGAAGAGGCTCGGAGAAAAGGTTTGCCTTTTGCACAGTGGGATGGGCCAACGGTGGTTGCCTGGCTGGAGGTAAGTGTTGGCCACAACTTGAAAATGTGAGTCCCATTTGTAGACTGCTTCTGTGTGCTTGTCCTTACAAATCTTAAACAAGACTGCTGCAGCCTCTTCCTCTCCTCCTGTGCACTGTGCTGTCAGCACTACATAGGTTTTGACACTGGATGCTGTAAATTACAGACTAGAGCTGAAAAAAGTAAGACAGAATTACACAGTGGGATGAGGACCAGAAATGTGGTTGAATCCCAAAGTTTTTAAATCTTTTAATTACTCAGTCTCTAAATGTCTAGAAACTCCACAGACATTTGATGTAGAATGACGTGTTTATTTTAAATAAATGTAAAGAATTTGTAGTTTTCTGCCTTTTAAAAACATAATGGGAAAAAAAGTGTTCCTCTCACCATTTTCACCTGCAGTGTGGGAGATCCAGGTTGAAATCACTCTGATTTGACAGGCAGTGCCTTCACATCTGAAATATAATGTGCAGAGAGCTGTCCTTTATTTGGAGGACCTAAAGGAATGTGTTTTGGAAATCAAGAAGAAAAGCCATTCAGCAGAGCTGTCATCCATTTTGACAGAGCAATCAATGAATGTTTTAGGTGAAGGAACTACTCAAAAAAAACTTACAAAGATGCTGAGGGGAGAAGGCAGAAAGTAAGAATGTTCTCATACAAATCCAAAGTCACTTTTACATGGCAAGGTTGTAACACTTCAGTGCAGATACAAACTCTTTGTTGGCTCAAAGAACAAGTGTCTATTCCTTACTATACCAAGTATCTCTGCCTACTCACAACTTTTCTCCTGCCTGCTGTAGCTATCATCCATTAATCACCAGCTAGACCTTGAAAAGTTTTTCCCTTCAATAGAAAAAAGAGATCCCTCTCCAAACCGTTGACAGAAATATGCTAGTGAATAAATGAAAGATGAGAAATGAAAGCAGCTAATCTCCACAAAATTTTTGCTTCACATTGGAATTGCTAATTGCTGATGAAGAAGACAAAATGAAAACTGCAGAAAGTCAGTACAAGCATTTGTATATGACCTTGGAAAATAGGATTATATCCTCATTCCCAAACAATCTCTGTTAATATGGAAAAATTCATAATTTGACCACCGCTTTACTTTTTCATATGACTTTAAGAGTTCTGTAACCAGATTTATATCAGTCAGAAATATTTAGTATTACAGTAAAGGTTGATTTGCTGGAGACATGAACATAAAAAGGTTTATAATTTCTGAATACTAGTACCTCGTCTTTCAAGGTGATCTGCAGTTTCAAGCAGTTTTTGACAAGTTAATCCCTGACTTTTTTTTATCTTGATTCTTTTCTGAAAAACAGGATATGCTTCCCACTGTCTAAGAGAGGGGCTGTAAAGAGAAATCAGGATCTATGGAGTTCTTGGGGAATATGATGACAGTAGCACAGGAGAGCTTAAAAGGAAGTTTATGTTGCAGTAGTCAGTGCAGATTGAATACTGATGATGAAAAGATATGAGGATAGGAGTTGAGTGCTTATTCAGTGAGCATCAGGGCATTCAGTCAGCAGATGGACATTGTGTGTATTTTGTACTCTCCTGAAGAAAAATGTGCCACATCAGCTGAAGTAAATATTAAAGGAGAAAAAGACTCAAATTTAAGAAGTATACTGTGAAATTTCCAAACTTTATAGGGCTTTTCAGCATTAACATTTATTTTTGTTGTTTGTATGTAGCTTAGATATAGTTGAGAAATATTTTAAGAATTTTGTGTTTTCTCAAGTAATTCTGGAAAAGTATATTGATCTTGATACCTGAGACCTCTGTCTAGGATGATTTCTTTGTTCTTTTTTTAGAGACTGTTCATCCAACATAATTTTCTGCTAGACAGCTATTTTGTTGAAGAATTTACTTATTTTGTTAAAGAAATAATTTACCTAATGAGCAGCAAATAGTTTAATTTATTTCTGCAGGGTGAATAACTCCCAGTGTTTATGCTTTTCTGCTTTTCAAGTGCATATGTAAAAAAAATAATGTCAAAATAAATGACGTGATGAAATTAATTTTTAAGCTATGCATGGTTTTCTCACAGCTGTTTAAGTGCAGCTGGGTGTTATTGACAGAATTTTTGTTTTTTTTTTTTTCTTTCATGAAACATTCATTTTGTAACAGTTTACTGGAATCAGACCATATTTTTAAGGCTCAGTTTAGCATTGGATGGAGGGCAGTGTCTAATCCCATCAGTGGGAAGGACTTACTCAAACACAATGCAGTCATTTCTCAGCCTCTCTGCTACTTCTGGACTCAAAACCTGACTGAGCCTTTTGCAACCTGACAGTCAAATCTGTTTTCCCTGTGATATAAAAGTGACCTAAAGCTGTCTTTTATGGAAATATTTCCCAGATAAATATAAACATCTTAATAACAACAACACCCTTTTTACCCCTTGCAGGGGTAAATTAAAATCCTTTCAATTCATTGCTGCTTTCCAAATTTTTTGGTGAATTTTCCCATTTCCTTGACCTTGTGTCCTCTTTTAGTAAGCCTTTATTAAGAGAAAATAAAAAAGACAACCAATGGAATCAGCTAATTCTGATGGCCTATTTGAGATGCACCTAGCTAGGTCTTTGTTTTCCATTGTTATCCCTAAAATCACAGTAATTATGGCATTCACTGCTTATGTTTTTCTCACAGGCTTTTTTAAGCATGATGTACTTCATGCCATGATTAAAAATCTCACAAATATGTATCCCTGATATGAAATTGCCTCCTTTGGGAAAAAAAGAGCTGTAGACACTGATAATCATATTTAATGAGGCAGCATGAAATGAGAAAGCTGAGAAAAACGAGAGTAGTTCTCATTCAGTAGGTCCTCTTACAAGGAAAGAATAAGTTGTGAAGGAAGCGGTTGTTGCTGGCTTGGGCTAGTAAGACTAACATAACGAGAGGAAAGGCATGTAAGTACATATCTTCTAAATCTATAGGTGATAGAGCTGTGCTCACATTTTGCTGCACCTTTTAACCAGTATTCCTAGCTGGGATGTGACGCCATACCAAACTGTTCCCAAATTTTGGTTATTTGAACTGGGCTTGGTTAATTTCTACTCACAAAACAAAAGCTGAGAAATGTGAGATTGTGTCTCTTGAGACCGCCATGTTAAAAAAGATAAAGCCATTTTAGTACAAAAGTGAAATAATTCCTCTTAGATGGTTTTCTGAACATAAGGTTGCCAGATAGGCAGTAACACTGACTTACGCCAGTGTTTGGTCATTAAAAACCTGGGAAAGGAGTAACCCAGGGGATGGAGACAGCTCTAAAATAACTCAAAGCATACCTTGCTTTAAAAATTCTGATTACAGTAAAAGCAAAAAGAATTCACATGAAATCATGGAAATTTCAAAGGTTCTGAAACAATTTTGTTTTATTAAAGACTATGATGTTCATACCAATTTTTGTATGTTATCATGCTTATTCAGACTTATAGGTGTCCTGACTATTAATTAATTAATTGATTATTAGTGGTCATGACACCAAGTCTGACAGTTTAAGAAGCTTTTGGATAATGTTCTTGGTACATGATGTGATCGTTGAGGCTGTTATGTGCAGAGCCAGGAGCTGGACTTAATTATGCCAATGGGTCCCTTCCAACTCAGGATATTCAGGATGATTGTAATTTCATTTGAGAGATGAAGGGCTGTTTTGGATTAAATGTCCCTTCTGTTGTCAGCTCTGGCTAGGGATGCCAGCCTGGTATGTCGCTGCCTGCCGTGCCAATGTGAAGAGTGGAGCTATCATGTCTGCTTTGTCTGATACTGAGATTCAAAGAGAAATTGGAATCAGCAATCCTCTTCATCGCCTAAAACTCCGGTTAGCAATCCAGGAGATGGTATCGCTGACAAGTCCTTCAGCACCTCCAACATCCAGAACAGTGAGTCCTGTTCAGCTAACTTTTTCTTCCCCACTTAACCCTACAGGAGTCTGCAGAAAAACTTTTGTAGTAGCAGAGTACTATGATAGCACACACTTCACAATCAGTGAGAACTGTCTAATAGAGGCTCAGAACTACCTGTTCATCACTTGCTTGATTGTTGATTACTGATGTTTTTCTTTTATCAGATATTCGTATTTTTTAAAAGTCATTGTTTTGATTATCCTTGATGTTATCCAAATCAGTATGGAGCTTATTTGTAATTTTGCCTTTATTTTTGCCTTTCTCTTCCTTCAAATCATCTGTGCCAGCCTAATCAGATTGCATTTATCTTTTTGTTTGTTCTTTTTCTTTCTTTTTTTGAGGGGTGGAAGGGAGGCGGGTGTTGGGAGAGGTTATGTAGGAACACGGCTCTTTTGAGTCTTTTTCCCATTCCCTGTTTTGCACCCTTTCAAATGTTATCTAATATAAGTCAACTGGATTTAGGTTCTTCATGCTCTTAGGAGAAGCAGTGGTTGGAGGTGTAGAGGAGCATCTGGAAAGCAGAAGTGGAGCCTGTGCTTTCAGTGAGGAAGGAAGAGAAAGTGATGGCAGAAAGGAGGGAAGCAAGTAAAGATACACAGAGATACAAGTCTGAAAGGAAAGGGGAATATATCAAAAAGAGCAAGGAAATAGATCAGGGGAGAGCAAGAATGAATGTGCTATATATAAAAAGCAGGAAAAATAGACCAAAGTGATGAGGACAAAAAGAAACAAGATAACAAAAGGGAAGTTTTTAACCCTGAGATACACTGATGGTAATGGCAATGAAAGAAACAATTAAGACTAACAAAGAAGATGCTTGGTCAGATGGCAAACGTGGCAGAGAAGTGAAGGACAAAGACTACTACTCAAGTAGTGTAGCTCAGATTTCTACATGAAAGGCATTAGCAAAAACAATGATAATGTTAATAATATTTATATTTTGTAATATGTTGTCCTCATAAAATGTATGGAGAACCTTTTGGTGGAAATCAGAGTTCAGATACCTTTGTGAGGTATCCACTGAGCTACATAAGCAACTGGGCAACAGCATTAATATTGCTAGTGATTGCCCTTTTATCTTCATGTTGTTCATGTTCTTTAAAAATTGTAGTTCACTGTCTGATACTTTCTTCCCTGAAAACAGTTTTGTGTGTCATTACCGTGGTAATATTATGAATTGTAATGGATTTTACGAAAGTAAAGCAGTAAAGACTCAATATGATGTTTGAATCACTACACAAAATTAATTTTTATTTTTAAAGCATAAGAGGATATTACAAAGCAAAAAAGCACACTTATGAAGTGAGAGAATATTATGTTCAAGCTAAAAACACTGGGAATACTTTTGCCTTGTTTTTTTAATTCTGCCTGAGTAACTGTCTGCACACAAAGCATGTGATTTGTGCAGAATATTTAGGCTGGAAAATCTTTGGGAATTGAAACTTACCTCCACACAGAGCTGTGAGCTAAAGGTTGCATTTGCCAGTTGTTTATGAAATGCAGTTTTAATTATTATTCTTTCCTTTGCGGCAGTGCTCTGCCGGATTTCATCCATCAGTTCTAGTTGCAATACTCCATCACATCTGTTCAGAAGCCACTAATGAAAGATACAAACCAAGTTGTCTAAAGTTGTCTCTAGTTGCAGCTCGGTAGAGGCAAGAACGTGGTTGTGCTGATGGTGATGCGCTGTTAACTTACAGTGGTGCTGCCTTTCTTCTTTACCACTGCTTACCTAATGTGGATCCAACCTGCCTCCCTGTGGGCCTTGTCCCTAGCCCTCAGGCAATGTTTGGGTGACCCATGAAGAAATGGAAAATCTTGCTGCTCCAGCTAAAACGGTTAGTCATTCCACTTCCACTTTAAATGGTTTCAGTGCTCAAAAGAGAACAATGTTCCTGCTTTAACACAGATGCCATGCTTTCTGTAGGATGCTTCCCAAAGGGAGCAGGGAGTAATGAAATTCAATTTAAAGAACAGTTACATAATGTTTCAGCAAAAGAATTTACAAATGGTATTGCCATCACAAAAATTGTGTGACCCTAAAACCAGTATTGCACTTTTAGAGTATATAATAGTTTCAGTGCCACAGTGAAACCTCATTTAATGAAATGAAATTGTCACATTACAGGTGCAACATTTCCCCTGTAACCTCCTCCCTCTTCTTCTAAATGGTGTTTTGTATTTTCTGACATAAAAAAAATAAGAAAAGGCTTGAAACTTGTGCATTACACCATGTTTTCATTAATGCTAAGTATTTCTTGTCCATACTTGGGTATTCATGATTTTTGATTTCAGGTACATGGAGAATGTCATTTATTTATTGATTTTTGTCAAACCTCTCCCTTAAGACTAAAGTAAGACTTCATTTTTTTCAATTTGGAATATATGTTATTTTAGGTTTTGGTTGTTTACACAATATCATAACGACTCCACGAAGGTTCTTATAAAACATGATGACAATTTTCCAGTGAGATCTCTGAAAATATGATCTTCAGTTTGGCAAAATATAGTCAACCCAATCCATAAATGGTGGGAGAGGTATTGGAGCTAAATTTTGATGCAATGAGGAATTATTTCTTCAAATTTTATGCTTGTTGTAGTATTTAAAATTTTCTCATCAGCAGTAAGGAAGCCAATTCTTATCAGTATATTTTTTTAACTGAGCTCATTTCCAGTTTTATTATTGTTGGTAAAGATAAATGCAAATATAACAACACTGAACTGGGAAGAAGTAGAGTTGATCCTGTTTAACTGGCCACACAGAAAAATATAATCTTTCCATTAAAAATGTTACATAAAAAGCTCTTTTACAATACAGTCTCAACAAAACAGCTTTTTATTGTGAATATTTCAAAATCAAACTAGAAACAAAATACTACATCACTAATGCCCAAATTTTTAAGTAAATGTTTGTGAAACTGTGAAGAGTGTTTAAATAATGCTATAAAATTTCACCAAAATATAATTATTTTCTGCCTTGAAAACTCAGTTACATTTTATGGCTTTGGACTTGTAATTTTTCAGATAGTTTAGCCCAGGACATTGCCACTGGACAGAGTTATTTTATTCATGCATTTTATGTGTGTATTTTCATTTTCATTAACATGCATGTGAAAACCCCATCTTTTTATAACTAATTTTTATTGTCTTTGTACCTGCTTTACAATTGCTTCCTGCTGACAATATAGAAAGAGTCTGAAGAAGGCAGTTGGGCTCAGGTATGATCTTTCACATGACTTTTAGAAAGTGAAATTTAATAATAATGTAATTGGGTGCATCAATATGCATAGTGGAATATAATATTGTGACAGTCTCTCAATGATTGAATTATTATTATATTTTAGAGTTCTATTCTCGGGGCAGTTTTGTTAGGTAAAGCAGAAAGAGGTACATATGCTGTGAATATTTTTCACAAAAGAATTACTAGATTCCAAAGACATATTCTATCTCCTATCTAAAACTGTATTAAGAGTTTGAGAGTAAGTATTTTCCTCATTTTTCAGAATAGGACAATTAAATATGCCATGAATTTGAAAGCTAACTTCTATAAAATTACATTGATTTTTTTTTTTTAGAACAATTACCCAAATATCAGTCTACAAATAGTATTGTATAATTTAGTTAGAGCTGTCAAATAGCTACATTTTAAAATTTTTCTTTCTAATATATGCACACTTATACAATCTCACTATCTTTACTGATTACATTGTTTTTCTCTTCAAAATCTCACAAGAATGAGACATAAGGGGAGTATATTTTCTCCCATAGATAATATATCCATCTGGGTTTAATTGTGTTATTCATTTTTTATGGCATTAAAAATGAAACCAAATAGATAGGCTTAAAAATTATCCTGAGCACGATCCTGTTGAGGAAGTGTAAATCTTGAAATTTATTATTTCTCTAATGTTCTCTTTTGTAATACAAAATAATTAACAACAGTGAGATGTAAAAATCTATTTTGCATCCTAATAGGGCAACTTGTATAAAAATAGCTCAATATGTATGTCTTTTCATATTGTCCCTTCCTCACCCTAGTGAAATTTTAGCTGAACAATGAAGCCTGAGTACTACTTTCTAGGAGGAACATGGTTTGCTCCTATCTCAATTAATTTCTTGAGCTCTACATATGATGGATTTAGGTTAAAATTGTTCAAAGCTGAAAATATCTTATTTAAATGTAAGCTTGAGTGCCAAAGAACTGAAATTAACTTTAGTCTCTAAAGGACTTCAGGTGTGTAAACATGAAGTGTCATTAGATCCTTTTACGAATTTATGAAATTCTTCTCCCCACAAACAGTAACGAGACTCAGTGGATTCCCTGGAGCCATGTTTGTATTACCAGTTCACAGTTCAGGGTTTGCCTGGCAAAATATTCTAGAAGGTCAATTGAAACCAAGTAAGATTATGAAAAACACATTTTGATTGTGTAACAAGCTTGCTTGCATTTAAAACTCAAAATTAAAAAAAAAAAAATCCTTAAAACATAAAAAAACAAGATACAACAGGGAAAACTTCTATCCATAACAAATGTCTCATAGTGGCTCCCTCTTCCAATGTTAAAATAAAGCCAAAACAGAATTACTACTATTTTTTGACTTTTCTTTTTAAAACATAGTTTTTTCTTTTAGACATATTTTGTTTTCAGTCTGTGGTGCAGTCTTGAACAAATGTAAGAATTTATTCCCTGGCTCCGTTTTCTTCTCTCTGTAGACCCTGGCTTATGGTGACATGAACCATGAATGGATAGGTAACGAATGGCTCCCCAGCCTGGGTTTACCTCAGTACCGAAGTTATTTTATGGAATGCCTGGTGGATGCGAGGATGTTGGACCACCTGACAAAGAAAGATCTGCGTGTGCACCTGAAAATGGTGGATAGTTTCCATCGGTATGTTGGCATAAAGACTACACTCATAAAAATTCTTAGGTGTCTGCTTTAGGGCTGAGAATGAAAACACTTTTCTACTTTTCTGTTGTTTTGGTGTGGAAAAACATACTGAAAGGAGAGGGCTGACTGTCAAAAATCTGAATTGAGAGAGATTCTTTTAGTAATAGCAACCACATTGCAATTATGTCTCTCAAAACCAAGATACTGGTACAGATAAATTTCACAATGAACAGGGAACTATATCAATAGACTCCTGACAATACAGAAACAGTAATAATTTAAGTGGTGTGAAGTATCAGAAAGTGTTAGACTAAGCTTCAAAGCCCTGAGATCTCATAATAATGAAAAGCTATTGTGTGTAGCACATAAAAGCTGTTAACAGTACAAGCAATTTGACAGTTGTTGGGTTACCTAGGGATATAGCTAGGAAGCTAGATTGGAAATATGTAAATAAAGGCATTTAAACTTTAGGGAGAATGAGGTTTATGTGACAAGAAGTGGATTTCTTTTTAATATACTGTCTGATTTGTCACTTTTTTAAAGCCTGATTTGACAAAACATTTCACCACTCACAAGGACTGACCTTTTCTGAATACTACTTTTAATGCTTTGGGTTTCTTGTGCTAAAACAGTTATTCAAACATACTCATTTTATTATTTTTTTTTTCCATTTCATTCCTGAAATCTGTGGAGTTTTTTTACTGGTTTTGCTCTCCTCTATTCTCAAGATTTCCTACATGGGCACTAAGAAACACCTCATGTGAAGTGCAGGAAATACATCCTACATATATTCCCATCTTCAAAATTATCTTTATTAACTCTGTAAATGTTTCTCTTTAAATAACAGAACAAGCTTGCAGTATGGAATCATGTGTTTAAAGAGGTTGAATTATGATAGAAAAGAACTGGAAAAGCGAAGAGAAATGAGTCAGCATGAAATAAAAGGTGATAGTTCCTACGAATGAATACTGGGAATGTTTCTTCTTTTGAAGCTTGACACCGTTAACCCATTGTCATGCCATTTTAGCAAAGCATTTAAGCATGTGCTTTAAGCAAAACTAACATAAGTCCATCTTTCTTTAGAAAAAATCCTATCTCCCTAAATTAGGCACAGTTAAGTACTTTGCTAAATTGGGGCTGCAATTCTGAATGGTGGTTTGACACATACATTTTGCTAAATTGAATTTTGGGTATGGACCTTATCTGAACCTCTTTCAGGTTCAGAAGAAGGAGGCTGAGCAATGTGCAGCTCAGTGGGGTGTGCTGGGAGCAACACTTAAAAATGGGAGCACTCAGGACCTTAACATTATGCTCCAGCTTTTGAAAATCTTTACCTTTGATTTCTTACGTCAGAATGTGTAATAGAAAATGCTGCTTGGAGGGGTGACCACTGAGTGAGTTGAATTGGTACATAAGAATAGTTCCTAATAAAACTAGCCTTATTAGAAGATTTTGCAGCTGATTCTGGAGATTTTTTTCTGTGTAAAGCTCTCTAGAGCAGTTGTAGGCTCACTGCATGGTTCTTTTTATATATAACAATTAGGGTGGCTGGGGCTTTTTCAACTATAAGAAATGAATCCTTTGATTCCTTTGAGCTTTTCCAGCTCTAGTGATTACAGCAGTTAGCACTTCTCAAATACAGTGCTGATTAGAAGAGCTAAATAAAAAAGTTGAAGGGCTACAGTGACTGTGCATTTGCTCAAGGCAAATGATGGCATGCACTAATGCAAAGACTTTGCCTTGGATGTGCAGGCATCAGTGCCAGTCAGCCCAAGAAGGTCTAGCTGGAGACTGACATAGGGGAATTGGGAATAGGTCTCAAATTCTAATGTGGCTTCAGTGCTGGTTCCTGCTAGGACAAGGATAATAATTCATAGCCTCCTTCACTTTGTCATGCATTGGTCAGCTATTCATGGTCCCAGGTGGGATTTGGTCTCTGCCCACCAGCATCTTTCAGCTGATCCTGACCCTAAAACATGAGATGCTCTCAGCCAGGCGACGGAGAAATCCTGCTCCCAGAACAGCCACAGCAGCTGGACTGGTAAAGGTTCAGGAAAAAGCTTCATCACTTAATAAATAAAAATTCAGTACTATGTCTTCCACTACAAAGTATAAGTAACTTTTAAAATCTTACAGGCAGGGCAGGATACTTTTTCAGAATAGCCAAATCCTCAAAAACGGTTTCTTAGCTCCCTTTGTTGCCTCAGCTTTATAATTGCTATGGATCCTAACAACTCTACCAGCTTTCTGTACAAAGAATAGTTTGTCTCTAAAATTGTGAACTGATCTTTTACTTTATGGCATGTTAGTATATGACAGATGCTGACACAACTCCCAAAATGTTTAATACAGAACTCCCAAGTGAAGCCTTGAGGAATGGATTTTTTCCTGTGCCTTTGCACTGTAAAATCTTGCCTACAAATTGAAAAGGTATATATAGAAAGTGGGAGGAATTGAGTTATGGAGATCCCCTCCGGAAGCACATTTCTCCTTTGGAAACATTATTACTTGAAGATAGTTAATCACCCAGACTATCTGAATGGGAGGTACTAAAGCTATACGAATAGTGCTGGCATTCCTCATGTATGAAATAAAACAGTAAGACATGCACAGTGCATGCACAGCTACACACATGCACCTGTACAGTTTGGAAGTTATCAGGTAGCAGGAGACTGATGTGGTGTTATGTCCTTACAGATGTGCTGGTATGGAGCAATGATCGAGTCATACGCTGGATACAAGCCATTGGCCTCCGAGAATATGCAAATAATATTCTAGAAAGTGGTGTACATGGTTCACTTATAGCACTGGATGAAAACTTTGACTACAGCAGTTTAGCTTTATTATTACAAATTCCAACACAAAACACACAGGCAAGTTTGCTTATGGTACTTCTGGTTTATCTGTACCCATTACCTTTTATTTGTCTTCAATCATTTTAATTGTTTACTTTGGTATCTCTAGGCACGGCAGATCCTTGAGAGAGAATACAACAACCTTTTAGCACTAGGAACTGAAAGACGACTTGAGGAAGTAATTAATTTTATTTTCAGTATTTATAAAATATCACAATGAAACATTAAAATTAAATTGAATGCATGAAGACATGTTAATTTTCACATTGTTAAAAAGAGTCAGTTACAGCTTAAAAAAAACCCTAAACAGTTAGGGATACCCTTCAAGGTTTTTAAAGTCACCTCCATTTGGCTACATATTTGTATCATCTTGGATGCTAAATTTGACACTGCACTCTTACCTTAAGATGAGCACTTTTCAGAAAGGAAACATGCAGAGTGGAGTGGAAGTTTTGCTGGCCAGAGCAGGTGGGTGGGTGGGATGCCTGTGCAGTCTATTCTTTAGTACACTTACACCTTTTCTAAAAATTAAGAAGAAATGTTTCAGTTCGTTCTTTATTGCTTTTTTTCTTCAAAGTTCTTCAAAGTTAATAAAAATTAATAGAGTGTGATTTGGGGCAGTTATCTGGGAAGAGGAATCGCAAATCCAACTAAGGAAATTATTTATCTTAATGTAAGAGTCCAGTGCAAAAACGTTTAAGTCTTGGACTTCTGCACATGAGGAGAAATAAAACTTTTAAGGACTTGCTGAAAATGTCAAATGCCTATGAATTCAGTGCATGCACATGAATGTTTCAACCTTTTTTAGTACTTTATGTAATGCTATAATAATAATGCATATTAACCTCTTAATGCAATAACAAACCACTTTCTGTCACTGTGTAAGAAAGTGTTACTTTAGCTGATACTAAACTCCTTGACTATATCGAGCCAAAGATTTAAGAAGAGTTTTTCCACCCCAGTATTTAATATTTCTAAAGGTTTTACTTCTACAAGCATGTCTCAAAACATGTTACAGTGACTGGATGCAGTGCAAGAGAGCAGGGTAGTTGTTATGGAGTACATGTGGCAGTGGTAGGGATAGCACACAGCAGGATAGTTAATCCAGAAGTTCCATTTTGCTTTATCAAGTACAACTGTGTGTTGGCAGAGCGATGACAAGAACTTCAGGCGCGGTCCCTCATGGCGACGGCAGTTCCCCCCGCGCGAGGTCCACGGGATCAGCATGATGCCAGGCGCCTCGGAAACACTGCCCGCCGGGTTCCGCCTCACCACCACGTCTGGGCAGTCGCGGAAGATGGCCAGTGATGGTATGGGCTCCTTTCTGCACTTGTTCTTGGAAAGCACAAGGCTTGGCCTAGCATGCCAAGCTGACTTGTAATGCATGTCTGTCTCGCACCGTAACAATTGTGTTCATTTAACTAGGATGAACTGACTCTGGAAAAGTTGAATTAGGGGATGGAAATGCACTGACTTGGCATAGTATTGATTTTGTCAGGTTTGCTTCAGAGTGACAGTGTTTATTTAAAATACAAAAAAATGGCCATCTCACTATCCTACAGCTGTAAAGGAGACAATCAGAAAGACAGGAATTTATTTACTAACTTTCAACTGAGACTGAATATAATATCTAAGCAAATTTTTCATCCTGTTAGCCTCTCTAGCAGGTGAAGTGTGTTTTAGAGAATGCAATTAGAAAGGGCTATCACCTTTATTTTCCTACTTTACTTTCAAACTAAATAGCTTAGCCTTGACTATCAAATAACTGAAGTTGCTGACAGGCACCAGCAGATGAGTAGTTAGAAAATGCTTAAATTCAGGTACTAATTGAGTTACTACATACCAGTCTTAATTTTCTCTGGAATATTTTGATTTCCAAAAGATGCACAAACTCAGAAATGAGCAGAAAATTAACAAGCAGATCATAATTAAAAATAAGTAAAATTTTAAAATCATTGTAAAAGAACAGGGAGAGGAAAGAAATCCCATCACAGCTATTCCTTGACATATATGAAAGATAAAGCCCAGTATACCTGCCGGAAGTTCTGAGAAATATTAGTACACAGACTGGCCCATTTAAAAGACTGCTATTTATTTCATCATGAAATGATTTAGGTCTACAAATAGACTTACCTCAAAGTAATTGGATACAATGACTTGTAGAGATCACATCCTCTAACTCAATAATGAACTTGGTATGACAGTATTGCCACCTAAATTCCATTAAAGTTTCTCACCTTTAAAAACAGTAGTTTGTAATTGCAGTTACAGATGGAATAATTTACTGATTGTATCACAGAATTCCGTTGACTCCTAGTTTCCATGGCATTTCCATAACCCACATTACTGTAGTATATAAACAATATAAACAGTGGATTTAATCTTCTAGTCATGGTATGATGTAGACGATGATATTCCCATTTTACAGATGTGGAACTAAGGCACAGTGATTTACTTGAGGTCTTCCAGACAGTTAGTTCTTGAGCCGGGTATACTGAACTCAGTGGACTCAAAGGGAAGCAATTTTGAAGATCTAAATCTTCATGCAGGATTTGGGTTCCTATCTCCCAGCAGTAAGTCTGCAAGAGTATTTAAACAGCATGATAGGTAAGAGCATTAGGGTTTGCAACAAAAAAAAAGACAAAATTGAGCTTTAAACTGTATTCACTTTAGACAGATTCCAACAGGACATCAGCCATTAAGAAGTGCTGAGTTTTGAACTAGATCATGCCCAGATCACATTAGAGAAAGTCACTGTGCAATTTAACAGCCACTCTTCCAGTAGTTAACAGTAGTGATATATTTTACTGATGATTCTAAAAAGGCTCTGGTTTGTTTCCTGTTTTTTTCCTTCCCAATTTGCAGTTGCTTCATCACGACTGCAGAGGTTAGACAGCTCAACAGTTCGCACATACTCATGCTGACAAGGCCTAGCAAAGAAGCCAGCACTGAATTGTGAGTATTCTGTGGGGGCCATCATGAAAGCTCTTTATAACTGTCCACTACACCCCACATTATCCAAGCACGAACTAGCTTGGAGCAGAGGACATAACTAAGGACTCGCTAGGGTGGCCATTTGGTCATGACAACAGTCTTAAGCTCAGTCCAGAGGACACTACCAACCATATTTTGGGGAGAAGGCACAGGGAATGAACTTACTTTATGAGAAGTTGAAAGAGTTCTACTAGGAGCTGGAATGGGGGACAATGCTACTAAAGCTTTTTTTTTTTTAATTAAAGCTATGGCTCAATTTAGAATATCAGGTAGCTGAATAAAGTTAGAAAAAGACTTACCCATACAGAAAATCTTGAAAATTGATCTATTACAGAGATTCCTTCACTTCTCAAATCATTCAGAATTGACAAAGAAAGGATAATCTGAGCCGGATGCAACTTTGGATCAAATTTAGTATTGGAATTAAAGTTAAAATTTTCATTATACATCTTTTGAGTGAGGTTATGAATATCACAGAATCAATGTTCCAGAGGTCTGTGGAAATACAGTTTTCTATTTTATCCCAGCTTTTGTAAAAAAAAAAAGTACTTACATCAATATGGCACCATTTTATTTTCTAGTATTTTCTAGCTAGTATATTCTCAGTAAAACAGTTTCCATTTAATTACTTGGGGAATTGCAGGGCAGTTGGAAAAAATATTTGAATATCACCAAAACCTCATCAGGCACCAAACATGCTTCAATAGCTGTTGCATATTATAGGCAAGACATGAGCAAGGATCTGCAAGCAAGCTCTTGGCTTTTTCTTTTGATTCCCAAGACTGGGACAGACGTGGGGTCTTCGAGATTTTACAAACTCTGTATAGGTTCAAGAAATCCTTAGGAACAGCAAATGTTAACAGTGGGAAATGTAGATTGCTCAGGATCCTCCTGATGACATGAGCCTTACTTCATAGATCTTTGAAAGATTGCAAGAGTATAAAATCTTACTCTTAGCAAAAAGGGAACTTTTTGAGCCACCCCTGAAAAAATAAGCTTGGGGGTGTGTGGTTATTTGTTGGTTTTGTTTTGCTTTGTTTTTTCTGAAAAAGTGTACCAGCTGATTCTACAAAGATGATGATGAAGCACGTAAACTATAGAAATCTTTTTATATGTGTGCATGTATAGATTCAAGCATGGTATAAAGTCAGTGACAGGACTCTCACAGGGTTCAGTGGTGACAGAAACTAAAGACAGAGATATGAATCTTTTCTCCAATGTGCTTCAGAATCGCACTGTTGGAAGCAATAAAGCATGACCAAGAAGTTCAAACACAAAGCTATCTCTTAGACCAACAGTAATGGGCCAGGCACCTGAGGTGAGGCTTGAAGAGCACAACAAAGGCAGAAATGGAAAATTGATATGCTAACAAAAATTAATTTAAGATTACCCAAACCATTTATTCCCACTATATTAAAATTATACAAAAAGTAGCAAAGCACAAACAAAAGTAAAGTAGCAGACTTTTCTGGCATTATATATATATGGAAGGCATGTATTTTGAACAAAAATATGTGCATATAAAGCTATGCAAGCTATATAAGTTAACTTCAATTTCTACCGGAGTATTAGTAGTGTTTCAAGTATCAGTGGTATGTGTCAAATCACCACTTGCTGCTTGTCCACTATTCTGCCAATTACATCCTAATCTTAAACGAGTGGTCTATAAGGATATCAAATTTGCATCTACATTGTAAAGGCTAATATATGAGGTTAACTGACAGTAATATACTATTATTTCTCTTCTCACTTACCATATAGTCCTTTTCGAGAAGGAACAAGATGGTGTGAACTAGAACTTTAGTGTACACACATTCTGTAAGGGCAATTTCAAAATGCCATGCAGGTTAGAAACCAAAAAACAAAGTAACTTTGGATTCCAGTACATTATACTGAAAATCAAAACAACACCGCACCTCTCCTCCTCCCAAAAAAACCAAAAAACCAATGGAAAAAAATCAATAATAAAAAACCCCTAAAAGTAACAAAAAATAAAAAACAAAAAAACAAACAAAAAAACCCCCAACAAGCAAACAAAACAAAAAACCCAACAACAACAAAAAACCCAAACACAACAAAAGAAACCCCACAAAAATAAAACCAAAAAACCCATGCAGGGAAAATATTTCCTTCACTATTATATCAAACTTGAAAACTTAAACTTAATTTCCTGCAACTCAAAAATGAATGCATAAACAGAAATTGCACATAGAGGGAGATATCAGATTGAAGTGCAACAGAGGAGTTTTTTTGCCTTTACACAGCCAGTGGATTTGGCACTCACATTTTCCAAGCTTTTCCAACACTTTTAACTTCTACAACATTTGTCATTGCCAAGTTAGAAGGGTGATTCAGGACAGATTTCTTGCCACAGGCTGGAGCAAGAGAACACAGTACTTTAACTTTTATTCTAATGAAATAGTAAAGAAAATTTGGCAAAATCAGTCAGTTATGTCCTTTACCAATGAAGGCTTCCAAGGAGGATTTGTAAAGATAAATGAAGAAGCAGCATTCCAAAAACATGTGAATGATAATATGGAAGCAGCTGGTCCATAGCAAAGAAACCATCAGGGTGGAAAAGGTAAATGCTGTCAAGCTGCAGTGAGCTAGGAAGAAGAATCACAAAGTACATCAGCAAGGTCTGTACACTGAAAATGTGTGCTTAGTCTTGTGCCAAACAGGCAAAGGTCTCCAGATGCAGGAAACTAACCCCAGTGCTGAACCAAAACAGCAGGAAAACAACTGCAAAATTAACATAAGCAGCAGTCTGTGTTGACTGAGGACAATCATAGAAGATTAAAATTAATCGATGTTGCAGATCTAAAATTAAAAGAATGCATGCCTCCCAGGAATATTCAAAACTCATATTTTAGGAACTTACTAAACAACTTACTTAGTGCTATATTTTCTGTTGTCATTGCACTTTAGACTGAATTAGAATCATAGAATCTTGCTAATTAATGTTTATTTTTTTCTCTTAGATGTCATCTCTTTCTTCTATTTTACCTGAAGTGCACTACAACTACATAGAAAAAGAGTATTAAAACTCTCTGCAAGAACAGGTTAATAGGAAAGAGAACACATAAGGTTTATCATACAAACAGATATGATGTTCCTTTCATGTATTGGTTAGTTTAAAACAAGAATAAAAATTGCCTAAATTATTCGGAAAAAAAACCAACCAGAAAAACAAAACAATCTCCCCCTTTTCTCTCAGCATCTCTGTCATCAAAACTTTGACAGTAGTGCACATCCAAAGCTTTTATCAAATGAAGCCACTCATCTTTACATTGTTACATCTGTTTTATTGTAAAATACTAGACATTTACGTATTTACTGTGTATGTATTTCTTTTAAAATGTGTAAGTCTTATGTAAATGGATATAAATATGATTTTTTAAAAATAAAATCTATGGTACATGGGGTCTCAGTGCAAACATTTGACAATACAGTGTCAATAATACTGTTTGTATCTTTCCATTCCACCATTTTTACAGTTTTTGGATTGTAACAGTCAAATGAATATGTTTAGCAGAGTTAGAAGCTTCAACATGTTCCTACTGAGAAAAATCTGTCAATATTTAAAGCTGAACACCTGCCTCTGATGATGTACAACAGAATGACATAACCTGGAACTGAAGCCAAAATGGACCTCTAAAGATAAAATGGAAATGTCAGATACCTACAGAGAAGCATCATGATGGCTCATCTCTTAAAAACAAAAAAATAAACCCAGAAAAACTGTTTATAAAAAAATAAAAAAGCAATTTAATAAAACATGATTTGTACAAAAAACCAAAAACTTTCATCTATGTTACCTGCGGACCAAGAAGAATCTTGCTTTACCAAGAGCCACCTTTTCGTTCCAGGATCTTGCAACACCAGCCAGCATTGGAAAATTAAATCCAATATTTGCATAGAATCAGATTCTTGTTTCCAGAGATATTCAGCAAAGAATAAAAAAAAAGAAAAAAGAAGCCAACCCCCACCATTTCTTCATTCTTACAGGGCATTAGACAGGCTCTTGTCTAACGTTATGCTTTTAGCCAAGATGGCCTTGCTGAGACTTCACAGAAGTCAGTTTTATCAGAGGAAATAACTGAAAGACAGAGTGATTAATATATAGTGTATAAAAGTTTAGAAGAGCAACTATTACCTGCTGTGGCTTTATTTGGTGGTGTTATTGTTGTTTATTCTTTGTTTAATGGGAAGTTTCAAAGTAAGACCTACTTAATAGTCATTTACCTATTTGCTATTTTTCTGCTGCTTGATCTTAGCTCAAGACCTGTCTTTTAGTTATTTCTTTTAGCAGTTTGATCTGCAATGTTTGCACGTACATAAACCTTTGTTTTGTCTATTTTTATTTGGCAAACTTCGGTCAATCAGATGGTGAAAGATTTTTCTCCCCCAATGTCAATAAAAAAAAGAATTCAGTGCTATTTGTGTTCATAAGTCTATTAAGTTTGGTATATAGTAGCATCGAGCTTGGAAACCAGATGCTTCTCACAGCTAAGCATAAGCACATTGTGGCACTAACTGGGATGAATTACAATGGAGCTACTGGTGAGAATCTGCCACGAGAGGGAGCACAGATCTTGCTAATGGGTGCAGAATGCTGGCACGGTTATAGCACACAACTGCAGAAAGTCAGGGCTCTTGTACGCACAGCTCCTTGGACTTGACCAACATTCATTCCTCTCCTCCCTCAGTCTCCTTTTGGATTATTTTACTGCAGAATGTCACAAAGTAAAGCAATGCAAACACTGCCACTGTCAGTGGCAGCAGTATCATGTCAATACACCTTCCCTCATAAACACCAGCTCTTGTTTTGCAGAATTCCTTTTGCAGTCCACACTAAAACTTAAAGGGCAAAGAGGAATGAAGTGTGTTGGGGACAAGAATCAGCCAGATTTTATGACCAGTGTGGAAGTTGTCCTGCCCCATGAATACAGCACACAAATTATGTCTTTCACAATGGAAGAAAACAGACCAGAAGAATTTAAAATATTGTTATTTTGACTTCAGTTTTAAGGATAATGTATTAAGTCTCCTAATTCATCCCTGTGTTCCTCACACAAGGTGAAGCTCTATCATTTACACCTAGAAACTGTGGTTATGTTAAATGTTGCCTATTTGGCTCCAACTCTTTCAGTATACTAACTACTATATCTCCCTCTTCCAGCCAAAATTCAGTAACTCACTAACCATTCAAATCTACCCACTTGCTGCTTCTCTCTAAAAACAAAATTAAGAAAATTACTGCAAAAGGCTCCTCTGGAAAACAAAAGTAATGGCCATGAAACAATAATTTTCCTATACTGTATTGCTGCAATAACATGCCTTTCTTTGTCTCAGTTTTCTGATTGTTGATGCATGAGACATTTGGCATTTCTGGAATTCTCCACTTTACCAGTGTACAAGTCTTGATCTGAAATTATTACTACCAAAAAAACATACAAGATTTTTTTTAAAAAAGATAACGTTAAAAAAAAATAGCTCAGGCTTCCTCAAAAAACAGAAGTTATTACAAATATTTTCGTCATGTAGAAACCTTAAAAATGTTAGCTATGAAAGCTCTTCATAAACAGTTCAGAGGAAAGATAATTGTTTCTTGCTAATATTAATGAGAGCAAATAGCCCCTCAGAAAGGTAAGTGCATGCCTAAATATCTATTATTAATGCTTTTCGGGGTTTTGTGGTATTTTTTTCAACTCCTTAAAAGAAGCAACCCAAACTAGAAAGCAGTTTACTTTTCCTTACAAATGGAGAAACTGGTTAGGAGCATGAGCTGTCATTGGGAAAATTATGCAAGATCTAGGAAATCAATTCTCTGCCTCTACATGCATTGCAGGATCTCTTCTACAGAGGTTTTGTTCTCACTAATTATTTCCCCTCCCCTGATCTTGCCATTACATGATGGCTGCAGCCAAGGTAATGATAGCAAACACACACAACAATATCTTACCTTCAATTGCAAAAGTTAACGACTGCACACCTTGTGAATGTCCCACAGTTTCTCTGTTAAGACCCTTGTAGTGTCTCACTGATTTTAAAAAAACACACCACTGACAACTCCCAAGAACTCCCTCTTGCTCTGTACTGTTCAGCACAGGTTGCTAAGTTGCAGCATTGTGAAATACTTGGTGTGGGCCTCCTGTTAAAGCCTTTATACTTGAATAATTCATCCAGAAGAAAACAGTATCTTAAACTAATGCCACTTCTGTAAGAAGTACTTCACGGAAGTTTTAAGGACATCTCTGGAGGGCCAAATTATTTCCACTTTAAAATCTCCAACCCGTCTATTTCGCATATCTACCATGAAACATCATTAGCATTTACTTTTATTCCCTGTTCAGACTGTGATTTTCAGCTGAAGTGAATAGCTGAGAGGGAGAGGAGGCACCTTATGCAATGATTCGGCAAGAAACAAGGACAGCGCAGGCTCAAACTGGGCTGTTATAGC
The DNA here is from genome assembly GCF_009819885.2 of Catharus ustulatus. NCBI lineage: Eukaryota > Metazoa > Chordata > Aves > Passeriformes > Turdidae > Catharus > Catharus ustulatus. The sequence goes on from NC_046224.1 coordinate 45,327,193, forward strand.
ATGACTCTATGACCTGGTTCAACATGACTGGCCCAGCTGTCTGCAGTCCCTAGTGAAAACAGACATTTTATTTAGTCCTTATGTAACTGGCAGAGCTCACCAACTCCACAAAAGTGTCACAGGCACAAGGCACCAGCAGGGTATGGCTCATGTCATGTGAAACCTATCACCTTTTAGTTCCTACATCAATGCATTGGTTTATTTCATCACTTTACAGCGATATCATCCTTACCTCTATCCACCACTACATAACAGTATTTCTGGACCCTTTTGAGGATCTTTCTTATACAACAATATCATCTGAATTTATCTGTTACTTACTGTTTCTTTCTCTGGTAAGCACTGCTGAGTTTAAGCAACTTGTCTGCTTTTATACTTTTCTGTGAGCATCTCTTTTTAAAAGGACTTTTACATTTATTGTTCAAATACCTGCAGTTTGAGAAGTACTGTATGTGAAAAATGTATCCTCCATCCCCTGGGCTGTTGAGAACCCTGTAACAAGTCTGAACTGGCCTATAAAGTCCAGAATGGGCTGCTTAGCATCCATATTTGCTAAATTTCTTGGCTATATACACCTCAGCCTAAAATGCTTAATTATGGCAGCAAAAGCACATTCTGGTTGTCCTTATAATGCATACAAACCACCAAAAAAAAAAAAAGAAAAAAAAAGAAAAAAAAAACAGAAAATGCAAAGGGTAAAGGGTAAATGTCTGCCTTTATTTAATTTACATGGGGTTTTCTGAATATTACTGTGGAAAAATCAAGATTTTCACAGATTTGAAAGCCAGAAATTATTTATCATTTTACAAGAAGACTCTTTACAAAATTACTGAGTAAAAAAAAAATGATAGAGATCTAATTTATAGCAAAAAGACTTAGGGGAAAAAAAAAAGAAAATGGAATAAAGAAAGCTAATCTTAAAATTTTTAATTTTAGAAAAATCTAAAAGACAAGAGCTTACAATTTACAAGCAAGAACATTTTATGTCTGCAACAGTTTTCACAATCCAATTTCTTTTGTGCTGTCCTCTGTTCATGTTTTACCTTTTGTAAGCTGCTTTAGCCAAACAAAAGTTACTGGTCACATCATAGAGCAACAGATGACACCATATAAGATGGATAACCCAATGACTCCTTCTCTTAAGGACTACAGCAATTAATGAGTTCTATTTGAAATTCTTAGCCATCTTAATAACCAACATATATTGACAGCATGCAGAGACTTTACTATGTGTCTGTGGCAAGTGGTAAAGAACACAGTAATGTTTCCACAGTAAAAACATTTAGTCCCAAATCATTACTTGTTTTTAAAATGCGATATTCTTAACCAAAAACAAGCTTCTTTGCATACTTGAAAAATTGAAATTTTTGTGATTATGTATTATCTCATTTAGTTTTTCTTTAGTAATTCTTCAATGTGTTTAAACACACTAGCATCCTCAATGGTTGGCGTTATCTGAAAAGGAAGAATACAGTAGTATGTGATAGTAGGTAAGCATTTCATTCAGAGATTCTTCTAAATTTATACTTCAAAAGCAATCAAGAAAAAGGTATCTGTAAAGCACTAAAACATGAAAATATTTTGGATAATCTGCAATAGAAATAAAACATAAAGTACTACCTGATGTCATGAACGAGAACAGTCAAGAAGATCAAAACCACCATGTTGTGCCTTTGGATGTGCATGTGTGCCTAATTCTTTGAAGCAAATACAGCAAACATCTCTAACTTACCTTGTATGGCTTTCCACTGACAAGTGCAGAAAGAGCAGAACGTGGAATCTTGCCAGAGCGTGTTTTTGGTAGCTGTTTCACAAACATCCCCTTCTGGAAAGCTGCTACTGGACCAACGTTGGTTCGAACTCGCTCAATAATCTCTTTCAAAATCTTATTCTCCTGTGTCTTTATACCTAATGAAGAAGGTAAAATCCTTTATCTTTCCTGAGACTTTTGCAAATGTTAGTGACATCAGTTATCAGTGAATGCTCACCTTGTCTCAGTACACACAGTGCAAATGGAACATGTCCTTTTAAAGGATCCTCCTGGCCCACAACAGCACAGTCTGCCACAGCGGGATGGAAGAGAATACACTGAGGGATGGAAAAGAAAACTAAACTGAACTAATAACAGATAATATTTCAGTGAAAAAAATGGTATGAGATGTTATGGTATGAACAAAAAACATAGACTTTTTCCTACATTTTGACAGCAAAAGGTCAGTACACCTCAGGATTCCAATTACATGTGTTGAAGACGTACATGTGGATATATTTTCATATACACTCACGCATGGTTTTCAAACACACAGAAGATATAAAAACTTTAGCAGCACGACATAGAAATATTTAACAAACCACAGGTAATTTCCTTACAGTTTTGTGAGAGTATTAGTGAGATCTCTGCCAGAGCAATTAACATTTGTTTAACATTATGAGTAACATGGGACTGAAATGCAGGGACTAAGGACCAAAACCACAGAAGCACTCTTACTACAGACTTTCAAAGTCATATTGTTTCATTTTCTCTGACTCTTAGTTTTTCATTCTTTGTTGCTGTAAAAGCATAGTTTCAACCAAGGCCAAATATAGCCTCAAACTGCAGCCAGCCTAGCTCAGCTCACTGTCTTGGAAACATTAGATGTCAGCCTCCTGAGACAAAAAGGAAATTAAACCAGAGCCTCCTTCCTTCCTACTACATGTTTACACATCACATTGATAAAATATATCAAATTCTTTTAGGTAAAAAAAAGTAAGCTTCCAATTAGCCAGTTGAGGTACTCACTTCCAGGAAAACAGTCACCAAGATGTGTCAGTACATACCAAGATGTATGTCACCAAGCCTGGGACAAAGCTGGCCTTAAGTTGTCAGCAGTTGTGAATTCTCTTCCAGAGCAACCGGCTCTTTTCAATGCGCCTTGTGGCATTCTGCTGTCAATAGTGCTTTCAGCACTTTTTAGTCCTCTCAACTCGACCACAAGGAGGACCTAACCTGACCCTACACTGAAGCCACATAATGTGATTGTGCTTGTTAATTTTTCTATGCATACAAGGGCTATGTGCTTGCTAATAACTGAACTTCACCTACTGTGTTGCCAAAATCAAAGGCAGTGGGTTTTAGGAATACAGAGACTTTTTGGTTGTTTTTATTAAGTAGGAATACCACATTTGCACTGGCTACTCATACAATCATGTGAGAATGAAAAAGACAGGAAAAGTATAGAGAAGACAGGGAAAAAAACCTGAAAGAATGGAAAGCTGGCTCACTGTTGTTAAGATTAACAAAAGAAAGGCTCTTGTATGATCTGTTTATGAAACTGAATAGGGAAGGAACAATTCAAAGGGGCTATGATAACCCATCTTCAGAACAGATTTCGTCATCCTTAGCTTTTATAGTCAAAACGGAGAAACTGACTCCATGTGTCATGGTCAGTACAATATACACTAAGTAGTTTTCAGCAAAATAAAACTGCTCAATATATTTCCAGCATACTGTGTCAGAAGCCATACTCATTTCACAAACTATGATCCTAGAAATCCCCCATGCCAGAAAACAGGCAAATGCAAAACATTGACCTAACCATAGATGCATGCTCTATCAAAAGTACAGAAGCATGACCATTTATGCACAGCTTTTGAAACTGGATTATTTTTCACAGGAATTAGATAGGATGTGCACAAGCTAAATATAGTATAGTACACTGGGCTTATACCAGAATTAGAAGGGCAGACGAGCCTGCTTCAAAAAGCTGAGTATACACAAATGCATTTGAATTCAGGTGCAGCCTTTGTTGTCCAAAGGTCATTGTATCCACACTGACAAATCATATAGGAATTAATCTTATGCAAGTCCAAATCCCTACAGGGTTTCAATGCATCACATACACTTAATGCACTTCGGTCACTTACGGGCCAGAGCCTCAGTAATGCAACCTGAGAGGCATATATAACCAAAAAAGCCTCAACAAAAACAGGAAAGAAAAAGACAACAAATTATGGAAAAGCAAACTATTAAGTCTACAACCACAGTAATTACTGCTTTCCACAGGAACACAGAAAAAAGGATCTACAGTAAACTGGCATTACCAACAAATATCATAATTACCTACCAGGCATCAGCAGGACTCCTAAGGTTGAGACTTAAATGTTGCCAGATTGTTTTGTTGTACCTTGTTCTTGTCATTCCATTTGTTATTCCTAAATCTTATGCTTAACTGGAATATTGTAGTTATTGTAGAATTTTTCTTCAGTCTTTTGACTGAAGAAATGCTTTTGACATGCCTTTGTCAAAAAGGCAGAAACATCATGATCAGGGGAAAGGGATTTCTCAAGATAAATTCCTCAGTTCTCAGTTTCAAGTCTGTTGCCTGAGATAGTCAAGATGTGATTAAGTTTTTTGGTTTTTTTTTCAGGAAGGAGCAAGAAGGGACACCACAGATTTACAGACCAAAGTGAGGGGTGGATCAAGATGAGGCCATCATTCACTGGCCATAATGGCCACCATTCACTGACTGGTCAGGTAAACTTAACATCTACTGCATTGCAGTAAACGTGGAGCTCCAATAGTATTAACAGATACATGAGACAAAGAAACTAATTGTGTGGAACATAACAGAGCTAAAACACTTAGTCAAAGCACTAAGGAAAAACTTGTTAAACTTGTAATGCAGCTATAATGTAAATGTAGATAACATACTTGCTCAACAAGGTGACTGTCAATTACATAGGGATTCAATGGACTTCTAATTCTGTATTTACTGATCTTACTAAGGAGCTAATTGTGGTTCTCTTAACATTTTCCCATTTATCTAGCAATCTGCAGTGCATTCATTAACAGCACTCTTGGTTTTTAGCTTTGTTGTGAATAGGAAGGCTTCTAGAATGTCACAGTGATGAAACATTATGTTTCTAGGGAAAAGACCTAACTAGCAGGGAGAAAAACAGAGCCACTGAGCTCAGTATGATGGATCCAAAGGAAATATAGCAGAGAAGGTGATTCAATTCATAATTTGTTACTGCAGTTTCAAACACAGACTGAAGCAAAGCAAATGCCCAGATTGGCCCATGAGTAGCAGAGCAGTAAGGGGTGGGGATGAGATTCCTGCTGTGCTTTAGCAAGGAAACACAAAACTACTTCTAAGTGAAAGAGGCTTAAGCAGACTGAAAGCACCTTTAGATCTCCATAGACCCAAGTCAGGGCAGCAACTGTTTCAAACCTGGCTGACCGATCCTTGATGGATTAATGTTTCTGTGAACTTGTTCACTTCTGTGCAATCAAAATTTCTTCTATTCTCTTATAAGTTTTCTAGCCTTCAAAATAAAATAGTCACTAGACTAAGTGACATTATAAACCAAAAAATGACTCACAGATTAGTTTCTGATTCAGTGAACAGTTAAATTCAGAGTTCTTAAAAGCACATTTTTCCCTTGTACATGCCCAGCACACCTTCTCCTATATTCCCTGAATAAGCAATTGATATGTCATCAGGGAAATTTGTAACTGGCAATCAATCACAGTGACTCCAGAAAGGTGAGTGAACAATGATAAGGAATTCAGACACTATTATGAACTTCACTATTTTCAATCTTTTTGAGTTGCACGGGTATTATATTAATGACTTTCAATTTAACAGCAGGGTTTTTTACAGAAATTTTAATTGTTCATTTAGCACTGTTCATATAATAAGAGACAAAACAGCTGTCAAAAATCTCTGAAGTCTTCCAATCAAGAAAAAGCACTGAATGTGAGTCTCTGGGGAAAAAAAATTAAAAAAATAACCAAAACCAAAAAAACAGCCAACACTGACCATTGTATTTTAGGAAAAAAAGTTTCTCCTCCTAACTACACTAGCTGGTGAAACTACCTGTCACTCTGACACTACACTATCCTAATGTATTCCCAAATAAATACATTATTGAAGCTAAAAGGTATGCTTCCCACTGTACCACTTAACCCCACCTTTAAATACCAAAATATGCCTGCCTTACCAATTCCATGGTACAAACTGCTTATTATTGACTAAATTTGCTATGTTTCTGGAAAGCATCTTAAAAGGAAGAACCTGAAATAGGAAATGTTTTGGTTAGAAGTACCAATGGAAATGCAAACAAAACAAGCAGAAAGAAAATGAGAGATCTTTCTGTGCAAGTTTTTGAGATGTAAGATGTGATGAAATGCGAGATTTTCAGTCTCAGCTTGCTTTATTCATCTTTCACTCTTCTATTTTGTTGTCAGGCAATGCTAACCTCTTCAATCGCACCTGCTGAAATTCTGTGTCCAGCAACATTGATCACATCATCAGCTCGAGACAGGACATATAGATAGCCATCTTCATCCATATAACCAGCATCCATAGTATCATAATATCCCTAAATGCAACACAATGAAAAATAAAGTCAGAGTACTAGTACATGAAACTACCAGAGTTTCATGGTAATTTACCATCAAACCCAAAAATTAAAAAAACAAACAAACAAACAAACCAGACTGGTTTCAAACTATACATGCTTTTTGGTGTTTGAAAGATTTAATTCTGTAATATTTGTCATCATTTTTATATCATGCAACTCCCTTTCCAGCAAGATTTCGTTGTCTTTATTAATACAGAACAGAAAAAAATACATAAACCCTGACATTTTGCAACTCTGCTTACTTTGATCCCTGACAGCTTGGAGAAGGATGTTGTCTGGATTTACACAAGGAGAATGGAATTGCTGCAATATAATGACAGCTGTCAAATTGCTCCTAAGGATACCCCTGTTTGTTGTATCCAAACATACACTGTGATCACAATGCAACTGCAGACTAAAAACTCACTCATTTACTTTCCTTGAACCAATCTTCCATTCTGAACACTTGTATAGGGCCAATCTACCTATTTCTACAAGGAAAGAAGTAGGCCAATCCTTGCATAGTTCAGCTGACAAGGAAACATAACTAATGCAGCAAAGAGCCTCCAGTGTATTCAGATTCACAGTGGACAAGTGTATTTTGGAGTGATATCAAGTTAGCATGGCTGCATGTCAACAGGAGGAGTGTATTTGAAGCTGTGCTAGTGTAAGGTTGCAGGTTTATATCTTAGGTTAAATGACATGAAATAACTTTTTTGGCTCAGAGGCTTATGGTTTACTTTTTCTGTTTCAGATCTTTAAAAGTATACCCAAGAGTTGAAATTATCGGTGAAAAATAATGTATCTTGAAATGATTTTAATTACATATACATATATCAAAGACCTCCAATGAAATTATGACAACTTATGATAAACCGTTTCCCAGGTTAAATCAATTTTCATTCAGTTCTGAAGCATTACCAGAAGTTTAAATAATTGATTTCATAGTTCTTACTGGAAATTTTTGGAAATATAACTTCTGAAATGTTTCTTGATTTTCCCAAAGACCTAGGAATGCTCCAGGAGGCAAAGGCAACCTTAAATTGAAGAGAGCAGAGGGAAGTAGTAAGAAAAATAGCTATAAAAAATACAACTCATGCTCTCCATACTTTGTTTTCAGATAAATAATCATTGTCTACACAATCAGAAAACAATTCATCTTAATAATATGCTGGTAATCGATAAAAAAGGCTCTATATTATTGTTATCAAATGTATATAGCTGTGCATGGTATCCAGACTATACATTTTACATAATACAAGCACCTCAGTAAAATAATATTTGGCTTAGTAAGCACTATATACTGTACTATAAATAGGTTAACAGCATTTAGCTTTTAAAGTTTTACAGATTAAGTATCTGTCTGAAATTTGTGTACATACACTATGACATAGGCAACTACATTAATACAGCCTCTCTCCTAAACCCACACACACACATGCATAGACAGATGAATTATCAGAATTATCAGTTTCTGTAAAAAGATAAAAGTCAAAGGACTTCAATCATGAGAATATGAATAAAAATGCTTTACTGTTTAAACTCTGCATAATACTATTGGAAATATTGGAGAAGTTCTGTGAAAGTATATTTATACAAGTCACTGATAGAACTTTCTAAAGTAATTGTACTTAAAGCTGCAAAATTCTGGATTGCTTTATTAGTTGAGTTTTGAATACATACTAAACACCCCTTCTTCAGTCAATGATATGGGCATGAGAAAATACAGGACACTTCACATCCGTATCTGTCAGAGGAGAAGCTGAGATGCCTCAACTAACAAAGTGCTTGTTTCTTTCTTCAAAGCTCTGACAGGGTCAAACACAGATTTCTTTAACTGCCTGAGAGATATATATTCAGGCATATCAATGTAAGTTTTATAAAGTTTACCCCTAATAACAGAGAGAGAATGATCAAACAAACATAGTTATTTCAATAAAATCATAAATGCACCATACATATTTTACTAGCATATGCCTGCATTGCTAACTAGCAAATATTTAGCCTGCAGTGTTTTATTTTCTTCTGATAGTATCCCTGTGACACTAGAAGGCAATATCTCTAGTGAAATAGTTCACTGTAGCATAGCAATTCTGCTGTCATTACAAGTCTCCTAAAACGGTCAGTCACATGAACAGGTGCCACCAGCTCTGTGACATGTGCATTTCTAATATTACATTTACAAAAAGAATAGTTACAATTTTTTATACATATATATATATACACACACACACAGAGAGAGAGAGAGAGAGAGAGAGAGAAGCACACTTTAAAAAAATCCTAGCTCAAGTAAAAATAGTACAAACTACATTGAAAAGGTCATATCATCCAATAATGATTTGAATGCCTGATGTTCTACAATCCTAATTTTTTCAGTTTAATTCAGGTCAGTTAGCATAATAGAATATACTCCTATAAATATTACTATCTATTTCTCTGAGGGTTCTTGCTCAACACATCCCATACAACACATTCCTTGAAAGTATGTTAAGGTACGGCCAGAAATACCAAGGCACTTCCCAGGTATTTACCCAGAGTTCAGGAGGACAGGTTGGCTTCTGCCCATCTGGAAGAAATTCACTGCCCTATTTTAAGCCTTTCAAGCTTAGTAAGCGTCTCTGTGATATAAAAGCATGACTCATGGAGTGTTTGCCTTGGGAAAAAAGATCAGAAAAACAATATATTGATCCTGGTGTTTGTGCATGCATGTGTTTAAAAGGAAAGAAAAATCTCTTGTTTAGATTCAAGAAAAGCCACCAGAGAATGGCACTTACTATGGTTGTTGCCTAGTTGCTAATAGTACAGCAATTCATAACAGTCTCAGTCATTGCAAATTTTGCACTTTAAATTTATTTAGCAGTCTGAAACATCTTTGTCATGGGAGAGAAAGAACAATTCATACTGATAAAGTCCTTAATCTCCCCACAGCTCTATTCAGTACTTTACAGATAGTCACTGAATAGAAATAAACAGTTTTATTGTAAAAATTAGAAAGGCATTTTCCTTTCTGTTATTGTTTAAAATCTAAACAGAGAAGTGTGAAACATATCACCAAAAATATAACACTCACTTTCACCATTTGGTTTTCTTGTCCTTGTTTGGATTTTTTTTTTCAGGGAGACCATGGGTGTCTCACCTTCTAGTTTGGTAGGGGGTTTTTTGCTTGTTTGTTGAGGGTATTTTTTTAGGAAAATTGTATTGACAAACACATCCGTGAAGCATATTTTGTCAGTCTGTGGAAACAGACTGCTAAATTAGGGGCTACCACACGAATCTCTACAGCACATAGCACAATACTGACAATTTATGAAAATGTGCTGGCTTTCTGCGAAAGATGACTTGCAGTTAGGACCCCATTCATCCACTAAGAAAAAAGTGAATGCCCTCTTCCATGTTTTAATCTTTCAGACACAGTAATTGCAGAGCAATGGGTACATACAATTCTTTGATGACAGCAGAGTGTTCAGCATCATGACTGAGAAGAATTTCTAGGTTCTGTGCAAACACAAGTTAATAAAAGTAGAATTCAGCTTGCCAGAACATAATTATGTGTATTGAAATTTTGTCAGGACATCAGAATTAAAACGTCCAGAGCCAAATATAAGTCCAAACCACTGCTGTCAGTGGGAATGCTGCCATAAATTCCGAAGGGAGCAAAACTGGATCGTAATTACATGAAGAGCCAGAAGAGAGAAACTGAAACTGTCCAAAAATAACAGCAATCTGAAAACAGACATCTCTTGTTTTTATCAACCCCTCCATATTAAAAAAATTAATAAAATTAAAAAAGGAACATTTTGAGATGTTTTATTTGGGCCTTTTTTCCCTAGAAAATGCAACACACTCCTACAATAAAAACTGCATTTAAAAACTGTTGCCTCACTTGGTCTTGATACTCAAGATCTTTTGGTGATATTTTTACTATGAGATATATTGACCAAAAATTCCAGGTATGCACAAGTAAGCATGACTGCCCCTCAAATAGTCCTGCTTTCCTTTCAAAAGGGACAGGACCACAGATGGCCAAGACAGGAGTAGGTAGGTTCCTTCATTATCGTTTTCACAATATACAAAGAAGTTGCTTTGCTTGGTTTCCCTTTGGGACATATTTACTGTATTTCTGTAGCTACCTGTTACCAGTACAATAACAGCAGTACAAATTATTCTCCATTTACCCCAGTCAAAGTAAGATTAAAATCGTTGGCGTACAAGAATACAGATCCAGGTCTATTTCTCATTCAAAGGTTGAACTTGAAACAGCATCAGGGAAACTAGGCAAACTGTGTAAATTAATGATTTAAATAATATGTGTTCATTTAACAAATATTCATTCTGGCTACATTTTACAAAGATAAGCAGATAATTTTGTTATAAATTGGAGAGACTAAGATGAATGAGTTTGACAGCACCACAAAAAGACTCTAAAGTACTTTAACAGTAACTGTTTTCTGGTACAGAATTTTAAATCACAATCATTATTTGGTTGTATTAAGCATTATTTCACAGTTCATTTATTTTTCTTACAATGGTTGTAGACCTTTCACAGAACAGTCCACCTTAAGCTTAGCCCAAGAAATCTGACTCCCACATAGCACATCATTTGAGAATGCCACTCATCAAAATGGTGTAAGATTCTTTATTAATGGAACCAAGCAATTATAGACAGAGAACTCAAAAGAGAATTTGCACAGAAAACCAGATTTCTGAAATGAAATTAAAAAATATTGGAGAGTTACATTGCTGGAATTTAGAAAAGTCATCCTTTTATTTTATGGAAGGCAATGAGACTCAGAGGCTATTCATTACAGTCAGTCAAAGCAAATATAAGCCACTGTTAAATGAGTTTGGGTTTCTGAATGGAACAAAATAATCTTGACTGGCAGCTATAATTATTACTCAGCATTTATGTAGTGTTGCACATAAACATCAATGTAACAAAAATTTTTGATTGCAAGTCTTAAAAGCATCTGGAAGCTTTTTCAGACTCTAGGAACAACAACACAGGAAAAAGGGTGGAGAAGAGGATCTTGAATGTTTATCAGTCCGCATGAAATGTTACTTTAGTTAGCTGAAAAGGGTCATAAAAGTAGTTGATCTCAGTGTGGATTTTGCTTTACTGGGAAAAGACAAAAAGGCCATCAAAAACGAGTGAAACTACTTGCAAACAATTCAAACTAAATAAAGTTCAAATAGTATTTACATGTACTCAGCCAGAGATCTGCTAGAAAAAACATCCTTGGACAAACTGCTCTCACATTGGAAGACCTACGTATTGTTTCATCTGTAAAGGGAAAAGACAAAGCTAATAAACAAGCAGAAGACTGTTAGGAAGATAAATCTTTGGCACAGGTTCTTTGTTTAAGTTGACCTTCCTTATAACACAGGCTGAAAGATGCCATCTACTAAATCTTGCCTCAATCCCATAACTTTTGGTTAAAATAGATATCTAGGTTAGACCTAAAAATATCAAAGTAAACCACTGTGCTTCCAAGAATTTATTCCAAAATCTTAATATTTTCACTGCTAAAACAGTGTTTTATTTCTCATCTGAATGCATCTAGTTTCAGCTTCCAATTTCTTTATGCTAGATTAAACAGACATCTCTCAGATATTATTTTGTCCTCTGAGTACTTCCTGGTCTTGAAAAAGTTACTATTTAACTGATCTTGGGTGAGTTACACACCACAGGTTTTCAGACCACACAGATTCCAGCTCTCAGGTCATATTTTCCCCAAAATCCAGTCACTTTTTCAATAGTCTTTTGAAATACAGACATAAGAACCAAGTATAATGCATCAATAGATGTACTAACACACATTCACAGACAGTAATGCTGGCTCCTCCTCAGTTTCCCTACTGAATAACAAGGAATCATACTGCCTGCTTAGTTACACTAGCAGCTACCTTTCATTCAAAGATCCTGTGTATCCAGAGGTTTATCCACTGTAATGTAAAAAGCTCCTTGGAAAGTGACTGTTTTCTAGGGCCCTTCATCTTATAGATCTAGCAAATTTTCACTTTACCTAGCTGCATAGCCCATGCTTATAAGAACACATTGTCATTGCCTCCTTTTCTTCCTGAGTAGGGGAGAGCACAAAGAGAGCTGTGACTTTTCCCATAGGTGTACCCCAGTTGGAATGCCCAAATGTTCACCCATCAAGCCTTACAAGATCCTACTTCTTTTCTTTTAATGAAATACCAAGGTACTAAAGTGTGCTGCAGAAGATTACATCTTTTTCTTTTCTTTCCCTTAAGCTCTCTAGGCTAGCATTCTATTGAATATTATAATGATTACAATCCTGGCTTCAGGTTGCTTTTCCTTCCACACAGATACTGGCTTTCTTTTCAATACATTGTAAGAAATATTGAATGAGTAAGTTTTTTTATTGAGCATTTATTTGCTTGCTAAATACTGTATAAATATTGAACACATTACCACAAATAGGAAAACTGTCAAGGGGTTGTTTACTTTGAATAACATCTCATCCACTAAAGGATATTCACTCTAAGGTATTTGCTTTGAAAGCACAGTCAAGTTTTTCTTTGCCTAACTTTTAACATATAATCATAAAAAGCTGTAAATTTATCATTACTACTTCTTTATAAATATTGACTATTTAAAATTTATCCTTGAATAAATATTTTTAATGTATTTTAGTTTTTGCACCATTGTACATAAAGTTTTGCATGACTGTACTCAATACAATGGAGTGGGTCATCATTTGAAACAGATTCTAACTCTTTAAAAACATTGTGATTTTTTTTCCTCTTCCTTCATGAATTCCATATCCATCAAAAAAATTCCACAACATTAGTAATTTCCAGAGCATCTCAGGCTGCCACTTTTTTAAAAGCAATTAAACAAATGCAATTAAAGCATTTCAGAATCACTGTATGATGTAACTACATTGTCTCACCTCCTGCTGAATATAGAACATATTTATGTGATTCCATGCAGTGGAGATAACTAAAGCAAACTTGTAAATGCTTACCCTGCAAAACTCCATTATTATGGTACAAAATTTCAGTAACTTCAGTATTATAAGCTGCACCTGATTATAAGTCGCACTTCCAGGTGTTGGCAACTGTCTTGGGTTACAATACAGAGTGTGATAAAAGGTATCTATTCTATCACCATCTGTTGAGGGTGGGGGCAGTGATCCTTATCTCAATGGCAGATATTCTGCTAATGGGCCATCCATTGAAACCAGGCAGGGCATTGTTCTTTATCTTTTCACAACCCATCCTTCCTCCAGCGAGTCATTTTCTGCTAATGGCCCATTGAGTCCCACTGTGTGACTGATAAAATTACTGCGTCCCATTGGAAGTTACTCCAGCCAGGGGGAAGAGCCCAACATTTCTTACCAAGATAAAAACAGAGGTTTTGGGACACTAAGGTGACCCCTTTCTCCACTGGACTCCAGAGGAAAACTGGATTTCTCCTCATCACCACTGGCCCTCCAGAGGGAAACTGCACCTTCTTCAGGAGCACTGCTCCAACTGAATCACATCTGTCACTGCAGGAGGATGCAGCCACCATTTAATGGGACTGCTACCAACACCCTGCCTGACAGGGTGTCAGGTTGTACTCTGACTTTGTCAGGGTTTGAAGTTTGTTTCTTTGTAGTACTGTATTTCTATTTTAATTTCCCTAGAAAAGAACTGTTATTCCTAATTCCCATATCTTTGCCTGAAAGCTCCTTGATTTCAAAATTATAATAATTTGGAGGGAGGGGGTTTACATTCTCCGTTTCAAAGAGAACTTCCTGCCTTTCTCAGCAAACACCTGTCCTCCAAACTAAAACAGCAACTTTTTGTTCTTTGTCCATATATAAGCCGCACCTGATTATAAGCCACACTTTGGGTTTGGACCAAAATTTTAGTCAAAATGGTGCGGTTTATAATTGTGAAATTACTGTAACTATACAAACACTAGAGGAAGTGTAACTAGGGTCTGGTAGCAAATTTACTGGCAGTCACTACTCTCTGGGAAGAATAAGCACAAGGCAAATGTCCCGTTGTGGGTGAATATAAAGAATGCTAGCTAATGAGACGGTGCTGATGACTCCTTCAAAAAAACAAACATAATGGGTTTGTGGTATCTTCAATGTACAAGATGAAAACTAGAATTTACATGGGATTTATCTTTGCTAATGTTCCTTATAACAACAGACAACCTAGAAAATTCTTATGGTTAATCAAACTTACATATATACACACACATTTTCAAGTGTTCATTAATCACAGGCAGGCCAGAACAATGCAAGCAGAAGTGTGTCACTATACCAGACTGGTCTTGCTAATGGAAATGGAAGTCATTGCTCCTATCATTTTCCCTTCAGAATAAATTCTTGGAATCTTTCATGTCCAGAAAGAAATACATATAAATTTAAAAACAATTCCTCCAAGCCCACCCTCATGATCTGCAGTTACCTTTATTTTCCCTTATTCTTCTATCACAAATGTTGTGACACTCCTTTCAAATACTTTATCCTGAAATATTTGTAAAATCAGAAATATTGTTATATTGTCCAGGTAAACTATGTATGTATAATAGTTTTTATCCAAGAATAATCTGTATAAAGGGCAGAAATGATGGTTATATGGAAAAAATAAAAACAGAAGTGTATCAGTTGGCAGAAAAGTAAACATACTTGGGGCAGCAAGTTGGAGTAATTAGATGTTTGAACTACCTTTCTAGAGTATCTGATTCCTGCAGGATGAAATTAAAATTTAAAGCTCTGCTGTAAGTAAAAATATTTTAAATACTGTGCTTAGGAAAACTGCACGCATCAAGCAGCACCAAAAGTCTTTACCAGGAATTTGTGTGGGATAAAAACAACCACCAACAGCAGTTTAACACTTCTGCACAGCTGGCATTGTAAGCAGTGCATGGCCACTCTCCTCTCCAAGAAATACTGAAGAGCATTTCTCAACTCACCTATGCTACAGGCGAAGCAAATCCCTGTGTTTTTTCATATTTTACTGCTGAGTGTATTACAGAATAACAGTCAGAATCATCCTGAATCCTCTGTTTTCTTCCAGCTGTGGGGACATGCTCTGGGTGGACAAACACTGCTAGTAACAAGGATCATCCCCACTATTTTAAAGAGTCTGTACATGCAGAAGACTGTTGAAAAGAGAAATGGCTTCTTTGAAGGAGGACATCAGGAAATCAAAAAATAAAATAAACGATACAATAAACATAGACATGATAAAATAATAGTATCCCTGTCTGACTACTCTTTCTTGAGTGATACATTGCAATTAAAAAACCAAAAAAAACTCCTCCTTTTCATTATCAATTTATTTGATTACAGCAAAAGTCATGTTGAGCAAGACAAGACAAAACAAATTAAACAAAAACAAATCAATATATTAACACATTTTTAATCTCTTGAGAAAACATCTAAATGTGGGGCAACATTAGGGAAGATAAATTCTGGCTAGAAGAGGTAGACATTAACCTCAAACAGAATTTTTTAATACGGCAATATCACTCCTGATAGGCACTTAAAGATAGTAAAACTCAAAAATGTGTGCACACATATTCCAACATTACCTATTAGTCTATCTTTCAACTTGTTTAGCAGAGTTGCTAAAGATGGAGTTCTTCCCACTCCTCTTTTGGTAGGTAAGATTAAGTACGTACCCTAAGCCAACTGTGCCACTCCTGCAGGCACTGGAGGGACATGCACACATCTGGAAGGTGATTTATTCCATCCTAGTTGAATAACTAGGCATGAATAATATAATGAATAATAACAACTAATCTGAGTTTCTAAGCAGCTAGGATCAATTTTTTTACAAAATCCCTTTTCTCTCTCCATTGATTACAAGCCTATGTTTTATTATGGCCTTAAGCAGTTCAGAGGTGGGAGCTTCGAAAGACAGTTTTCCACTCTGAACTGGGTTACTGAAACTGCAAATCAAAGTCTATAAAAGGCTGGACCAATTTTAAGCATTTGTGCTTGATGATGGAATAAATGTACATACTCAACAGTGGAGTGAATGCACAATCTTGTACATGTCTACATGTCACAAGAAAACTATGCCTAAATCTGAGTCTGCTGACTTGGGTAGTGAAGCCTACACATCTGTGTCCTGGTGGCTTAGCTGAAGATGCTGAGGCAAGGTATAGACATCACCCTGAGAACACACATCTGCATCACACAGTACAGAAAGTTCTTGTGATACTTTAGTCTCCATATAGTTACATTAGATCAGTCGTACAGCTGAGTAAAAAGCGTCCCCATCTTGGCAACTCCACCTCCCATGCAAACACTGTGCTAGCCCACCCACATTGTTAGTGCTGCACATCTGCAGCTCCAGTGTTGCAGCTCCTGTCTCTCACCTCCAGATCATGTGTCTCAGTCAACTGCAATCCTCAGCTAACTGCACCAACAATTTATAAAAATCCATCCAAATGCTTCAGTTTTTGACAGATTTTCAGTTCACTGAAGGTTAATTTTAACCTTTGTATTTCCTTTCATTCATATAAGCAAGCAGTGAAGGCTGAGCTACCACAACTCTCAAAAAATATACCACAGAAGAAATGGATTAATACATTTCTTCTGGGACTTGTATTTGTTTGACGCTAGAAAGTGTTCAGAGCTGAAGTTACCTTCTGTGACTGAAAAAAAAGGTGGTTTCAGCTACCACATTCATCACAAAGTAGATGTCTCTCTCGGAGGGAAAAAAAATGTTTTAAGAAAATGTCATTTGCCTGAAAGCCTGTAAAACCTCCAGAATACAGAGCCAGCATGGGCTGTAAAGAGTAGGAGCCTATAAAATCTTACAGGAGTAAGGAAAGGTCCTAGCAACAGTGAGAAGGCAGCAGGCAAGATAAAAGATGTTCACAAGGTGATCTAAACAGAGGCCTCTTTAGTTAAGGAAATGTGCCAAGAAAGGTGTACTTTCAAAAAAAAATATTAGAGTTTATGGAACTCATCTGTCAGGAGTCTGGTTAATGGTACTAAAAATCACCTACATGATGCAGAGCAGGGTTTATTGATTTTTGTTCTTCCTGAAGTCCTTTCCTGTACATATTTTGTCCAAGTACTGGTACACCCATGCAAAGCACACACCGACACATCTTGCTTATTTTTACAGAGAACAGAAAATACATGTTCTCTCTCTAAGAACGGGCCTCAGTTGGAATTAGGAGATAGTGAAATAAAATGTAGCATCATATCTGTAAGTCAAAGCATGTAAATCGATAGTGCTGTACTAAACTTTCACTAAACTGAAAGATATAACAGTGAAGGGAGTGATTCAGTATCTTGCTCATACATCACAAGAGGAAGGCATAATTCTGTGCCAACACTGATAATTAAGAAAATGGTAAACTTTGCTGTAGTCAGAAAACAAACCAGCAATCCACACTCATTCACCCACACAATTTCATCTACAATTTTTCAATATTAATGAACATAAAACATTCTGGGAGTTTGGTATCAGTATCAGAGACAGACATGCTTTTCAATCGTTGCTACTTCAATTATTCTGATTTTTATATAAACTTTAGTCAAAAGACAATCAACCCATGTAGGAAGATTCTTTTAACTGTAAGACTCTTTCTATAAAAATTTCTTTTTCTTACTTTACCACAATATTTCCCAAAGTCTTGGCCTTCACTGGTTTCTTATTTTCATCCAGAATCATGACTGTAAAAAAATAATATAGGAAGGAAACTGAAGTTTAGTAGTGTATTTTTAGGTGGAGGAAAGTGTCTTTCTTTATGGGTATCAACTAATGTCACACTTTAGAATGGCTATACGCCAAGCAACAAAAGGAATTACAGTAATTTCACGATTATAAGCCGCACTGAGCATAAGCCGCACATTACAATACAGAGTATGATAAAAGGTATCTCTTCTATCACCATCTGTTGAGGGTGGGGACAGTGATCCTTATCTCAACGGCAGATATTCTACTAATGGGCCATCCTTTGAAACCAGGCAGGGCATTGTTCTTTATCTTTTCACAACCCATCCTTCCTCCAGAGAGTCATTTTCTGCTAATGGCCCATTGAGTCCCACTGTGTGACTGATAAAATTACTGCATCCCATTGGAAGTTGCTCCAGCCAGGGGGAAGGGCACAACATTTCTTACCAAAATAAAAACAGAGGTTTTGGGACACTAAGGGAGCCCCTTTCTCCACTGGACTCCAGAGGAAAACTGGATTTCTCCTCATCGCCACTGGACCTCCAGAGGGAAACTGCACCTTCTGCAGGAGCACTGCTCCAACTGAACCACATCTGTCACTGCAGGAGGATGCAGCCACCATTTAATGGGACTGCTACCAACACCCTGCCTGACAGGGTGTCAGGTTGTACTCTGACTTTGTCAGGGTTTGGAGTTTGTTTCTTTGTAGTACTGTATTTCTATTTTAATTTCCCTGGTAAAGAACTGTTATTCCTAATTCCCATATTTTTGCCTGAAAGCCCCTTGATTTCAAAATTATAATTTGGAGGGAGGGGGTTTGCATTCTCCATTTCAAAGAGAAGCTCCTGCCTTTCTCAGCAGACACCTGTCCTCCAAACTAAAACAGCAACTTTTCGTTCTTTGTCCATATATAAGCCGCACCTGATTATAAGCCGCACTTTGGGTTTGGACCAAAATTTTAGTCAAAATGGTGCGGCTTATAATAGTGAAATTACTGTAAGTAATTTGAGAGTGCCAAACTGAATAATCTCATGACATTATTAACATTCAGCCTTAAGTACAAAAAGTCTTAAATAGTAACAGTGCTTTGAAAGCAGAAATAACACAAAGTCCCAAAAGAGAAAAACACAGAACCAAAAAGTAAAATAAGCTTCATATTGGAAAATCTAAACTTGTGCTTAGCAAAGGATCATTAAGATACATGACAAATAAAAAATATGTGGGAAACATGAGCAAGAAATAACAACCAAGATGACTGAAGTCTAACCCAGTTCACGTAAGAAACAGCAGTAAGTAAGTATATCTGGTTTTTAAAAACTCTCAGGAGTCT
Source organism: Catharus ustulatus (assembly GCF_009819885.2). NCBI lineage: Eukaryota > Metazoa > Chordata > Aves > Passeriformes > Turdidae > Catharus > Catharus ustulatus. The sequence goes on from NC_046224.1 coordinate 45,346,574, forward strand.
CAGAAAAATACTCTTCAGCTAACAAGGTTCATTGTAGTCTAGCATGAAGAGATCAAGTAACTCTTGAACTACTCAAAGCTGCACAGCAGGGTAATGCTCAAAGTACAGGACAGAATCCAGACTTCCCAACTGAAGCCTTTTCCCTAGATGACGCTGGCCCATTACCTTCAGTGAAAGCATCATATGCTGATTCTGAGATTTCTGAGGAAATCATCTGAAATAACTTTTTTTTTGCAGTTATCTGGGAAATGAAGCTAACACAACCATCCATTCCATCTCAAGGTGTGGGCAGAAGAAAGGAATGAAAGATATCTGCTTGGCCTATGATAATGAAATTACGTACATAAGGTGAAGCAACTAAACCATAGAAAAACAGGGAGGGAAAATTTTGACAGACTGGGCTGATAAGGATTGCACGCTTTTAGAAGTCTGGCCAAGCAATGAAAGCAATGTTCAGCTGTATCTAAATCTCTACAAATAATCTTACATTCTGTATTACAAAGTTCCAGAGGAAATGGGGAAAAGTGGATGACAGACTTCTGACAAAAACTCTGCTAAAACTTACATGAGTAATATCATATCCTATCTCTTCAAAGAACACCTACATTTGTAATTTACTATTTCTGGCTGAAGCTACTCCTTCGAAGATGATGGTAATTTCAAAGCAACTGAAGATCCCGCTGGAAGCAATGGCTTCAGCACACAGACACAAGCAAGTACACAAGGCCAGTTTTACAAAGACCCACTTATGTAGCTGTCAGTGTTTTCTCTCCTATTCTTACGATACTAAGTAAAATCTAATCAGTTTACTGTTACATCAGGGCAGCAATCCCAGTATTTAGCCTTCTCCTTGCAAGCTGCATATTTCAATGTAGAAAAATCTGCGGAAGTGAGATACTACGCTGCTCACTCCTGAATTACTGAAGAACAGACTTGTTTCTTCAAAATGTGGGACCTGCTTCAGTCTGAAAATGCAATGAAATGATCTGCAAAGATTCAAGTAGATCAGCAGAAAAGTACAGCATAATGTCTGTTTTAAGGCAACAGACCTAGAACTTAATACAGTATCTTGACTCACTTTTAAATGCAATTTGTGCCACTGCACTTTGATTTCATAACTTTTATTCCCTTTATTCTTAAAATCAGCAAGAAATCAGTCTCTTTTTAGCAATATGTAATAGGAAATAATTTATATCTGTTTTAAAATAAAATAGATCTTGCAACTTTCTCTTTATATTGCAGCATGGCTTTACCAGCCATTAAGAGCTGCATGTATAAACTACATCACACTGCATGTATAAACTTCATCATAGTATCTTCTAACTGGCAGAAGGATTTCCTCTAATAAATATAGTAACAGCAGGAAAACAACATCAAACAGAAGTGGATGACAGCAAGACAGCAGCCAATATAGAGTAATTTTCAAAAATTACAATTACATTCTTTCACTCTTTCCTATTTATTACGACTCTGGAGAAACTTCACAGATTTGTTTTAAAGATGTTTTTAAGCTATTGCTTGTCTTCATGCCATAACTGTAAATGCTGAAACCAAGGGCTGTTAAAATTTTTGGGGATGGTTTTTAATGCTCACCACCACTTGCATGTATTAAAAGAAAATAACAGCTTAGATCTTTCTGACCAATGATGTGAGAACTTTTCCTGAAGACTACTTGATCTTTAATGTAATTATTTTTCAGATTTCAAGTAATTCTTGAAAATTGTGTTAAAATCAGCGTTCCCAGTTATTAAAATACTTCTGCATTCTTAATCCTGTAGCTGCACCCCTACATGCAAATACCTTCCAGACAATGAGTGCTCATCCTTTTTATGCTAGTTCATAGCCTACCAATTTCTCCTGGTTGGAAATAAAAATGCTACACAGGTACTGAAAGACAGTTCACTTAACAACTCTCTCAAGTTGTGTAGAAATGCAGAAGTATAGACGAGTAATGTGTCAAAGTATGTGCTAGTCTTTTCATATAGAAAAGGCAGAAGTACGTGATCAATTTTCTTGAAGATAACTGACATTTTTATTCACAATCCCATTCCACAATACACAAGAAAACAGGAAGGAGGAAAATACCTTAATAAGACCATAATTTTCTATTGCTACAAGATATGACAATTAAGGAGCGCTTAGTCAGGAATACAAGCAATATCTTTTCCTAGTAACATTTTTAACAGTCTTACCATTATATCCTGGCACTGGTTTTCCGGCCTGTCCAGGTGGAGGTGTTGTTGAGTTTCCCAAACCAACGCAGGAAGCCGTAATTGGAGAACCAGATTCTATTAAGAGAACACACATATCATCAGCTAAGGCTGGCTTCAGTTCCATTCAGTATTTATTAGTTCTAAGTTTTTTGATGCTCAGCACATCAAAAGTAAAAAAAAAAAATCTAGACAAAAAATGGAAGGTTTAGAATTCACAGAACCATAGAATATGCTGAGTTGGAAGTGATTCCCAGATATCATTGAAGTCCAACTCCTGTCCCTGCACAGGACACCCCAGGAATCACACCATGCACCTGAGCATTGTTCAAACACTTCCTGAATTCTCTCAGGCTTGGTGCTGTGACCACTACCCTGGGGAGGCTGCTCCAGTGCTCAACCACTCTCTGGGTGAACAGCCTTCTCCTAATATCCAATCTAAACCTCCACTGGCTCAGTTTCATGCCATTCCCTTGAATCCTGTCACTAGTCATGAGAGTGAAGAGATCAGTACCTGTACCTCCATTTCCCCTTGTGAGGAAGGTGAAGGCCACAGTGACATCTCACCTCAGTCTCCTCCAGGCTGAACAGACCAAGTGACCTCAGCTGCTCCTCATACACCTTCCCCTCAAAGCCCTTCACCATCTTCGCAGCCCTTTTTGGACACTTTCCTATAGCTTTATCTTTTTTATATTGTAGTACCCAAAATTGCCCCCACCACTTGAGGTGAGGCTGCCCCAGCTCACAGCAGAGCAGGACAATCCCCTCCCTTGCCTGGTTGGCCATGTTGTGCCTGATGCCCTCCAGGACACCCCAGGCTGGCCCTCCTGGCTGTGTGGGCACTGCTGACCCACATTCAACTGGCCATTGACAAGACCCCCAGGTCTCTTTCCATTATTCCAGCTGATTTCCACTGATTTCCAGCTTCTTATTCCCCAGCCTGCACACCCAGAGTTGCCCCATCCCAGGTGCAGAATCTAGCACTTGTCTTTCTTTAAATTTCTTCTCTCATTTCTACTTACTCTGACAACTCTATATTCATTCCAAGTGGCCTGGTACTGCTTCCATCTCCTGTGTATTTCCTGGTCACACTTGAGTTCTTAATTCATCTACACAGACCTCTTCCCCCTTTGCCTGATTTCTCGCTCATCAGGATGCATAATTCTTGAGCCTGGAGGAAGTGATCCTTGAATATCAGTCAGCTCCCTTGGAACCCTCTTCATTGCAGGATCTGTCCCCGCAGGATTCTTTCAAGACCTTCAGAGGTTAACATTAGCTCTCCTGAAGTCCATGATTACAGTCTTGCTGCTCTGTTTCCTCCTTGCCCTCTACTGAATTCCACAGTGGTCACTACAGCCAAGGCTGCCCTCACCTTCACATCTTCAACAAGGCATTACCTGTTTGTTATGATAAGGCTGAGGAACACACCACTCCTCATAGGATCCTCCACTACTTGTGTCAGAAAGTTTTCATCAATGCTTTCTAGTAATGCTGATACCTTTCTAATTATCTCCACCATTAAGCAGCTAGAAATCCTTCCCTCCTCACCTTCCTCTCTTTCTTAAAATACTTAATTTCACATAACATTTTTATACAATCAGAGTTGTTATCATATAAGAAGAATAAATACTATCAAGTCATATAACAGAGAGTCTAAGAGTGAAAAAAGCCCAGCTGCTCTTCATTCTTCCCCTCTAAGGAAACAATCTACAGAAATTATTTTGAAATGTTGCTGTAACTCTGAGCCACAGAAAACAAAGTATAGGTGTTTTAGATATTAGCAGGAACACAGGATGAGGCTTTACTTTAAAAACACGACTTTATCATTCTGATGATGTCTCAGGTCACTTGGCCTGGAATTCATAGTCCATGCCACCCAGCAAACAAAGCAGGTTTGTCTCCAGCTGTATATGTATATCTGATCAGTATGCTCAACCTATTTTCAGTACTGCTTGCATCAGGAAATGAAAGGAATTTTTGTTGTGAATTTTTTCAACCTCCATAGCATTCATCTCCCACTTCAGAAGTTATGTGACTATTCAAGTGCTTAAAGAAGCAAGAACAAGAACAAAAACAAAAGTTTCTTGTAGTGTTTTTACAGTAGGTGTTAGTAAGTAGCTAGAAGTTTAGCATTTACAGCAGAGCTAAACTAGGGCCTAAATACAACCGTGGGATACAGAATAAAAATTATCAACCCTCCATGCTAACAAAGTCAGGCTAAAAAGTTTGCTTTGCTGTTTCCTAATCCTTTTGCGTTCTGTCTTCTACTTAATCCAAATTCCCTGCACAATCGTGGGGGAATATTTTCTTCTAACACACAGGCTACAGTTACAGTGGTGACACAATATCAAAATGATCTACCATACCCCATCCATGATCACACTGAGAAGTTGTAGAAAAATAAAATGCATTCAACAGTTTTGGAGCTTTATTTTCTGCACAGTATCTATACTGAAGAATTTTCCTCTTTTGCTTGAGGAAACAGTGAATTGGAAAAGAAAGTAGAATGGACAGTTTCTTTCTCGACTGTGTTAGAAGTGGCAGCATGGTGTACATATTGCTTTACGTATTGCACAGCAAGAGCTACCACCAAAACATAGGAATTAGGTTTGCTACTGAAAGACAGGGAATACAGCACCACTGTTAGCCTGATGCACCAGTAATATTGGTGCGGACTGGGAATTGACAGGCATTTCTCAAGAGTCTCAATTCAAAGACCCCAAGGGGAGAGGAAGAATTCCTGGAAATTAGTTTGGGTTTGCCTGACTCTCTAGTACACTCCTAAAGAAATCAACAGAAACTTGAAAGGAAACTTCATTGTACTAACTTGTCTGGTTTTTTACCTGCTTTTTGGACAACAGCGACTAAGCCTGAAAGAAAGTCCATTTATTCTGGAGAATCACAAATTCTAAAACTTTGTGAAAAAGTTTACAATTGTTGCTTTTTCTTCTATTGCCTTTTCAATTATCAATGCATTTTTATATTTACCCAGTGCTCTAATCTCTAAGCCATACATTCAGTTCCCACAGGCCAGTAAGACGTTTTATATACATGAAAAAAAAAATTACAGGGTTTTTGGTACTTCGATCAGATAATAATTCAGAGAGGGAATCCCAAAGCATCTGCTCTTTGTGTTAGGTTAACCATTCCTGAATGCTAAAGACTCCCTTTCAATGTAGAATCACAGGAGTATTGTCAAAAGAAGGCATAAAGCTTTGTTCTGTACATTTCTTGGGAAATCAACATATATCTTTCAAATAGGATGCTGGTTTGAAATATCAATTTCCCAAACCTATTAGGAAACAACTGCCTCTTTCTAGGACAGCTTTTTTTATCACCAAGAAAATAGTCTGAGTTGAAAGGGGAATTCAATTCAAAATCCTCCTGAAAGGAAATCATCACTGTTCAGAAGAATACAGGATTTTAAGTATGAAAGAGATATTTTCCTTAACAATTATGTGTAATACAAATACTGTGTGGCCCTTTATTATAGATTTCCAATAAATAAAGTTGCTAACGAATTTTTAGTTTCAATTAAGGTTAGTTTCTCCACAATATAAGCCAGGATCTATGTGCAGGTTACAAGATTCAGGTCTGAAAACAGCAACAGTCTGAAGAAGGGCAACACCTGTCAAGTGTACATTGTATTCCACCAGTCCCTTAAATCAGGTTTCTGCATATACAAACAGTGTTCATAACTGAAGATTCTCTCAAATTAATGCACAGCACCTAGACACTTCCAGTGCTGAAGGCTTTAGGAACCTCTGTATTTTTAATGCAAGGAACAGAACAGTAGGTCTGTCTTACAGTCTCTTTATCAAAACATTTGCACATTAACTGTCCACTCACTAAGCTACTAAGTTAGCTCACCCTCCAGCTGAGGAAGGCCTTTCAGGGACAACCAGATCATAAAAACCAATTTCCTTTCTGCATAACACCTTATGTGCATAGCACTGATGTGACAATGAAACAGCTATTTTGAAGAGCAATGTTTTATACTGGAAGACAACATCATTTCACAACTAGTCTGGTAAATCTATTCAACATCTGCTCTGAGTTACAATGAAAACAATATGGTGTACCTCTGCGAATAATGAAAAGCACTTCATTGAAACAGAGAAGACAGAGTTACTGAGAGATGGCCTTAAAATCAAGGCTGTTCAAGTGTCCCAAGTCCCTCCTTATGCTGCTTCTTTTCAGGATAAGGGCTAATGTAAATAAATGGTCTTCAATATTCATAGATGTGATCTTTTTTGTTTTGTCCTACTCTACCAGTAAGCGAGTGATATTATTATAAAGCTATTTCAATATAATTGAAATATCCAGTATAAATTGGACAGCTACTGAGTAGTCTGATACATGCACTTTTTTGCATTTGCACCTTGGAAAACAATTCTTATGCCAGAGAAGGTGCTGCTGATCCAGAAGCAAAAAGTGCACTCTCCTATGAGTAGCTAGGGGAGTCTGTAAGTGTATATCTGACTTCATTAATCAGAAAGCTTCCACCTATCCATGTGCCTGACTTGTAGAAGCTGTGCTCTGTCAAATTATGTAAAGTAACAGCTGGTAGCTTTTGAGCTCAAAACTCTGTTGCTCATTCACAGTCAACAGTCAAGTTCAATTAAAATAAACAGTTTTGAAATAACTGAGGACTTTCAAGATTAAAATCTACCACTTACTTACTCTGTGTCACTTACATTCCTGATGCATTATAATTTCTAGACTGTGTCTCATATTCCTCAACATAACAGACTGCCATGCTGCTGAAATAGCGGCTTTTTCGGTAAGAAAAATACATTGCATTTTGACATTAATATTTGAGCTTGGGCAGCACTAACTGGGTAATGTAAAGCTGCCAGCTTTGAATTTCTTAGGATGCATTGGAGAGACACTAAAAGCATACAAAAGAGGTAGGAAGTTGTTATGTAGCAGGAGAAAGACAGAAGAAAAAGAAGCAACTGTCATACATTAACATATTAATGAATGCAATAAATATAATACACAAAATTCTAACTGTGGCTGTGCTGTTTTGAGCCATTCTTCTGGCAAGGCTGTCACTTTTGTTGTGGGAATTAAATGAATTACTACAGCAGAAGACTGCACTGATAAAATAGAAAGGAGGGTCTATGAAGCAGGCAAGCTTAGGCAGCAACTCATTACAAATCCATTCACATCACAAGAATGTACCTCTGAATAGACTCCTTCCATATGCTCCCTCCACAGTGGTCATTTTAATTATGCCAGAAAGGGTGAATGAAGAATTCAATAAAGTTACAGCAAAATGCTTTCTAGTATGACAACAACTACTGGGCATTCTGGAACAGAACACCACAGTACCAGATGAATTATAGGACTCAAAATCTGCACCACAGTATGCCATACTGCTTCCTTAAAATAAAACCAAATCTAACACATCACAGAAAAAGTATGCACTGGCAATGTCCTGAAGATTCAGGGGTCATTCATCAAGTATTCATACAGACTTCATTTCCTTCATCCTTCAGCATACAACTACACAGAGCAAAGAAGTCAGTCCTTCATCTCTTAAAGCCAAGCAAACTTCTAGGTCTGTAACTGCAGTAGCAGTAAGTAGCCCCACTCACAGCTTGTATTTACCACTGTTAACCCTGAAAAATTGTGTCTAGACAGTCATGCTGCAGGTTGGTAGCCCATGCACCAGTTCAGTCTTATGCTTGCTGATGTTGGATGAAAATTTCAGGTAATTGCTCTAGCCTCTGTACAGTACAGTTCAGCCATACCCTCAGGAAGGCCTCAGAAGTATCCACTGTCTAAATTTGCCAAGCTCCTTTCTTCACTCCTTCCCTGAAAGAGATCTACACCAGGCCAGTGCATGACACTTTATTAATGTATAAAAAGATCAAGTACACATTGCTGATGCTGGGTATTTAAGTACAAACAATCTCATCCTAATTACACATCAACACTAAAACAAGGAGATGACACCTGGCCACTATTATCCCAGAGCACAGAGAGGCACTGGTAAGTACATTTAGATAATCCCAACACAATGTAATGTGTGATGCTGCCACCAAAATCCACAGCACTGCTACATGAATGCTGCACCATGAACCAAAACTTCACCTGCACTGCATTGTTAGTAAATATTGCTATGCCACACTCTAAGAGTAAAGGCTAGTGAAAAATTACTTTCAGAGCTATGATAATTATATTCTGAACTTCCCCATCCATTTTACTCATTTCCTCTTCATTTTATTTAAGCTTGTCATCAAGTGAAGTAAAATTTAATGGAAGAGCTTACATTTACTGAAATTCTCATCTAGTAATATATTTAGCATGGTACTACAGCAAATTATAACAAAAAAGTGAGAGGAGCCACAAGAAGACAGCAAGGATTGAAGACTCTGAAGAACTGTAAATTCTTGAGGATACCCTGATTCAGTTTTATCCAGTGTCAGAAAGAAGTATGAAATTAAATCCAGTTCACAAGTAATACAGAATTAGATTAGATTAAAGACAGCCTGTCATCCTAAATGATAGAAAGTTCTGTTGGTTAGTAGCAAAACCTCAAAAATTCTTTCATGCATTGTTTGATATTTCATTTCACTCCTTGCTTTTGAGGACTATGACATGCAGCAGAAAAATTCTTAAACACTGACTGTAATTATAATTTCTTTTTCCTCCAACTGCATTCTTAATTATTCCTCTTATGAATTAAGCACGTACAGCATCAACACAACAAATACAGGTGCATATAGAATAATAAAATATGATGAGTGAGTAGCAGAGGTCTACCTTAGCAAAAACCTCAAGAAATATCAACTTTTAGGTGAGCTATGCAAGTTTGGTGATTTGTAATCAAGATTTTCACACTTGTCTTACAAGGAGTTATTCAACTCCTTAGAAACTTAAATAAAGCAAGAGTAAAGAATACACAGTAAACAAATGGAAAAAAAATTCAGTTAAGACTTGCTTTCTCAAATGTTATTTAAAGAGATTCTCACATCTAAAGCATGACCTTGTCCATCAGGCTGTTTACAATTTAGGTTACATTCATCTGGCAGAAGAATTTGTTATTTTGAGGTAGCTTCAAAATACGCTTTTCCATCCCATTAGCACTATAAAACAGAACATAAAACCTCTAAAAGTTAACTGTAAGCTTCATGGAAAAACAACAGGGCTTTTCACCTATTCTTCACACCCAAGTAAAATTAAATTTGACCTTTCTCACTTGGTTAAATTGTACATGGAACCTTAAAAAAGCTCTCCTTAACTGCCTAATTTCTCTACTCAGAAACTGTAAAGTAGAAACTTCACTCAAACACATGGAAAAGAGATATGAATAGAAAATGAAGCAATCATTTTTTAAAATGTGACTAAGATTCATGGACGTATGAGGAAAAAAGGTGACAAAATAAGCTAACGGTATTTGAAAACCTGAAGTCCATTTCTCAAAACAGAAATCCATTTTGTTTATAAAGTAATTCATTTTCTGAAAATGCCTGCATTTCCATGCTTATTCTTAGAATTAAAGGTCAGAAGAGAAACCAGGAATTCTTTTAGTGTTTTCTAAATCCTTTAAAGCACTTGTAATCATAATGCATCTATTACCATGAATACATATTACACTGGTGAAGGCCAAATACTTCTAATATAACAGTTCTAGTCCTGTACTCAGTTCATTTACTTTAAACACAATCAACCCCAAAATCCATTAAAATTCATCCAAGACTCATTTTCATAATTATCCAACCACAGAATGTACTTATGAACTGTGGAGGTTGGTATTATACATATATAAAAGGTCTCTGAAGATTTCAAAGCACAGTTAAATGAAATTGCCAACATAACTAGACAATATATAACTGCAAGGAAGGTCCAACTTGTTTAGTTCAGGGTTTGTGGGCCCTGACAAATATTAAAACCAAAGCAGAAAATAATTGGTTATCACTAACTAGTAATGCAGTAATAAAGCACCAGAAGTTTATGTTTTCATTTTGTAACTACACCAGGGTCCTTTACCTCCAAATATTATACATGCTATTATAATGTACATCTTATAAGTTGCCTATAGCAAAATGACAGCCAAAATTAGAGAATAGAAAGCTTTTTGGTTGTATTTGGAAGATGTCAGGTGACATGTTTAAAGATGCATTGAGTCAGGTAATGCATTGAATTATATTTTCAGACAAAATAAATTTCAAATTATTTTCATCCTACCGTGACATCATAACTGATGATGAAATACTAAGAGATAAATGGAGAATTTTAAAAGTAATTACACATCTCAGTGCTAACTGTTTACTGTTTAATTGTTTTGAGGAATCTTAATACATTGCATGCATAGTAATACCAACAAGATGGAAAAGACAGGTAAAATTAATACTGTGCAATTCAAGTATCTTTATCAAGATTTAATATCTTAGATGTACTCGCTTTCTACCCTCCCTCTGAGCAACACAAAAAAGCAGTTGTCATGTGCCAAGAAAGAGCCAACAACCTCTAACATCTTCACACTCATACCAACTGGAGGTGCTGCCACAGTTCATCCCCTTCAGAGAGATGAGACTGCACTGTTCTATTTTAACATATTCATTCCTAAGTGTGTCCCCTTGTCTTCTTCATTTGCCCAAATGTAAATTAAATATTCAGTGCACACTATATATTGCCCATAGCTCAACTTCATAACTTAAGACTGCTTTACAGTTCTTTTATTTTCAATCATCTAAACCATATCAATGAAATTTTAAGGAGGAAAACATTTATACTTCATCCATATTAATGTATGTCCCTGACTGCACGTGGAAAGACAATCAGAAAAGATTAATAAGCACTGAGAAACTGAAGTCAAATGGGAACAGAAAAGCTTAATGCACACTTTTTATCAGTTTTAAATTAGAAAATGTCAGCACAAATGAGCCAGACTAGCAGTGGCACAGCCAAATAATGAATTTGTATCAACACAGAGGAGGAGCTGACAATGGGGAAAAAACAGAGTATAGCCATGAGGAAAAGAGAATCTTCACAGAAGTGTGAAGTACAGAGATGCAATATTTTTGGAGGGGTTTTTTGCTTTTTTTTTTTTTTAACTAGAAGGATGTAGTACATTTACAGACTTAACCATGTTCAAATTGTAATAAATTCCATAAATAAAAACGTTTTTTTTTTCCCAAACCACAACACTCCTGGCCCAGTATCTGGGTACATTTCCCAAAATGCACTGGACAACTGAAAGCCATGTGAAATGCACATCTGAAACAACCCTCAAATGAAAAATGTTTTTGGAGAAAAGACACTGTGAAATGTGAAAGACAGTGAATAGCACTGAAAGCCACAATAAGCCTATGAAGCTGTAACAATTCATTCGAACCAAAAACACCCTAGAGAAAATGCATATAATCCAGACATACCTTCTTTAATGTCCAAGAATGAGAAAACCATACAACACTAAAAGGTCAGTCTCTGCCTCAGCAATGTCCATGGCCACTAAATTTTCTTCTCTATCCTTCAATACGGGCAACCAAAAACCTATTTGCGTGTCCTTACATGACATTGAAGGAATGATGAGCTACTAATGATATACAGTCCACATGTGATTACAATGGCTGAAACAATCCATATTTTTCATACCCTTAAAGGACAGAATGCAATTCTCCAGGGGGAGACATGAAAAATGTCATGAATGCCTGTTATAAAATCAGTTACCCAGTAAAAAATGCTCAGGCAACTCAGTAAATCAAGGCTGTGGAGCAGCAGAAGTTTCTGGCAAGTAATTCCCACTTCTGTGGAACTGTTTGCAGGTTATCAGCTTTCACTAAAAAAAATACGATCCAAGTCTTGACAGGATGCACACATATTTAAAAAGCATGAACTATATCTACACTGAGGCACCTGATAAGCTAAACCAGTCACCTGGACTTGGGAAGAAATTTGCTTCATCTCTCTCATTTCAACTCCAGACTCCTGGTCCCTGTAATTCCAGAAGTGAATTTCTGTCACTCCAAAAAAAAAAAGTCAAAAATTTTGTTGCAAATTAAACAGCCATCCTTTCTTTAGTTTACCTCTCCCACTGCCTTTGGGTCTGAGAATTTCATTATATTGAACAAAGCCACTGGACTGATCTTCAGTTTTGAATGGGGCAAAGTAGAAGGTGACTGAAGAACAAAATGTGTAATCCAACTGACAAAAGGGAGATGAAGGTCTAACCTGACAAGGTAATTCACCTAAAGAACAGTTCTTCAGTGCAAACCTGAAAAGATTAGCTAACAATTCAGTGGCAAAATCTATCTTTCCAGACACTAATATGAAGGAGATTCTGCACAATGTTGCCAAGGCAACACAATGGAAACTGAAGTCAGGGGACTGCGTCATGCTGCTTGGAGATCACATTAATAAACTCCTTCCCACACATGACTGTCTCAGAGGCAGTCAACTGAAATATATTCATCTGAGTACACTTACCCATGATTCATATTTTTTACACTGAATTCAATGAGACATTTGTGTTGTTTATACAGTCCTCATAAAAGATCTGTATAACCATTATTAAACCACTACATTTAATTACCTAACAACAGTATGTCCTAATAAAAATATTAACAACACAGCCTTTGTATGTTTTAGTGGTAAGACACAGATAAATAAATTTAAAAGAAAATTAAAAGGGATAGAGTACATTATTAATTATATTACAGAATTTGGAGAATTCCTAACAGGAAATTGTATCACACTGTTTCAAAATATCCAATACAATCTGCACATACTATAACCTTCTTTGTCAGCAGACATAATGTATCAAGAGCCATTTGATTTTTGCTCTAATGCCTCTTGCAGACAACTACTCCTTACTGGATAAGGTGGCCTATTCTCATGAAAACAGAATATGTACACAATTGTTTCACAGTTTTGCCTGCTAGTGAGCTGATACTCAGGAAATAGTAGATAACTCCTATCTGAACCTACTACACTTGCACACACTGTAACTTTCATTTCCACAGTACACAACTAAAAAAGTTTGGAAACACGTCTCTTGGCTGAGATTTTATGCAAGTCATATTTTATCACAGAATTTTCAGCTTCAGTTCTGTTTCATCAGAATTTTCTTACACATCCTCAAAGACAGAGCCTCAAAACATTTTTGTTTAAAAATATCAAGAGAAAAAAACCTCTTTATATCTCATTATGAAGAAATGGGAATCTGACTTACTGTTTCCTCAAAATATCAAAAGTGATGTGGTAGACTTTCATTTTTTAGCTAACACGAAAGCAGCTGAAGATGTTTAATACAAACTTTCAGAGCCTTCTGCTTCCACTGCTCATGACAACCCCCTGGCTGTTTCCTTTTTTTTTTTTTCTTTTTTTTTCCCCTAGAACTCAAAGCTAGCTGCAGAATCAAGGTAAGCCAAACTCACATTTCTTTGTCTATTGAGGCCCTTCCCTCAGAATAAGGGTAGTCATATAGCAATTACAACCCAAACACTGTTTAGGCCACTTCAAATAAATCTGGCAATTTAATTACCTGGAATACTAAAACAGAGCAACTGTATCATTGCCTTAAAACATAACTGCACAGAGAGACAGAAAACAAGGTCCAAAATGTGCATTCCAGTTCCCATTCAGAAAAAAATATCACAAAACATACAGATCAAAATATAAGACCAAAAATTATCTCTCAGAAAAAAAAAAAAAAAAGAAAAACAGAAAAAAATCTGTTTTCTGATACTGAATTTAAGTCTTACTGGATAGCTTGCAACAGGATACTTGCCTTTCTCTATTTAATGTCTGCAAGACTGGAATAATTCTACTTACTTCACAGGGGTCTCAAACGTATTAATTGCTTGTGTTTGCACAACAACTTTGAAGATGAAAATTACTATTGAAGTGCTAAGCGTCAATTTGTATAAATAAGCAAAAACTTAACACCTGCACAAACCCAAACAAAACTCTCCTCTCTCCAGGTACAGCTGAGCATAGGATCAGAGGATCAGAAAATAACGTTCTTTCATCCGTTGCTGTATCTCCAAAGAAAACAGCAAGTTCTTCCCAGTCCTTACAGCCTAAATACTTCTTGGCACCCATTGATCCTGTGACTTACATTTTACAGTTTGTAAGATGTGCTTACAATACTTGCAACACAAACATTAATACTTAAAATGAGTGTTATTGATAAAGATGTACTGACACAAAGCAGTTTTAAGCAATCAGCTTCTCCAGGTGTAGCTGCTTTGAAGTCCCTTAATGGAAGTTTCTTCTGTTTCAAAGTCCTGTTTCAATTCACACTGATTTCAAATACATCCCATAAATCTTTGAAGAACAAATGAAAGAAATCCACGTTACTTTGTCCATACTAGTTTATTTCTAGTTATATATATGGCAAAGAGGCCAAGAGCTTTGAAGAAATCTTACTAAACCTGAAGAAGGAAGTGGTTAACACTCCTACTTTATAATAATACTTTTGTCAGCCTTTTGTTTCCCTTACCTCATACTCATTTTCATCTCCAAATGATGACTCAGTCACTTCTCATCTCTACAAAACTCATCTTTTCCTTACCTTTCTCAGTCATTAAGGAAGAATAGAAATCACCCTATTATGCAAGAAACATTATTTACCCAGCTACTTCTTCTCCTCCTCTATCTTCTGCTTTAGCCTCAGCTGAAAGAGCCAACATAACTGCCTAAGTAAGATCTACAGTTTTTAGGTAAAATTAAGATGCCAGAAATTCTCAGCTCACTTTGCAATGCTCTTGTTTTGGAAGAATGAAGATAAGTATCAGCTTAAGGAATAAGCACCAATTTTTCAGACTAGCAAAGGTCGAAAGCATTTTCATATGTAGAAGTAGGTCACAAACTTCCAATTTGAGGTACAACTTCAGCTGCAACTAAGTGGAAAAAAAAGATAATTCATTTTGTTATAAAAAATATGCATTTTAAAAACTTACTAGTTCTACATAACACAGCTAATAGTCTCAACTTCCTCCTGAGAGAAGTGATTAGGGTTTTTTATTGTGTATTTAGTATGCCACTTTTTTATTTTGGAGACAGTTCAGAAAATTGTTATTTCTGAATCTGTGGGTCCTTATTCTGTCATCAGTCACTAACCTTGCATATTTCTAATGAAGTAAACACCCAGTTATCTACTCTGTAAAATATTTCACATTCAGTACATACACCTTTAACCTCATGTACTGAAATCCAATCCTGTTTGGTTGAAATGGTTTTTCCAGCACAGAGATCCACTTTCAGCATTTTGACAAGTGACAGACAAGGATGAATGTGACAGAACTGCTTGTTTTTTCACAGTTAATGGGATACATTTTGTATTTGGCTAAAGAACAGGTGAGTGAAGAGCAGAAGGGAAAATTGCTTTCATCTGTAGCAATGGCTGCTGTGCTCCAGGAACCGGGAGTTCTGGGGAACCACGAGCCCACACTGCCCTTATGGCCAAGAGGCCAGTGGCACCCTGGAGTGCATAGGGAAGAATCTGACCAGAAGATTGAGTGAGGTGATCTTCCCCCTCTACTCAGCCCTCGTGAGGCCAAATCTGGAGTTTGTGTTCAATTCTCCACAGATCAGGAAAGACAAGGAGCTGCTGTAAAGAGTCCAAGTAGCAAGTTCTCCTGGTAAACCTGCTCCAGCATTGGCTCCTCTCTCCATGGATCTACAGCTCCTTGCCAGGAGCCTGATCCAGCATGGGCCTCCCACAGAGTCAAAACTTCCTCTCAGGCATCCGCTTGCTCTGGTATGGGTGTCCTCCACAGGTTGCAGGTGGATCTTTGCCCCCCATGGACCTCCATGTGCTGCAGGGGGGAGCTCCTTCACCCTGGTCTGCACCAGGGGCCGCAGGGAATCTCAGCTCCGGCACCTGGAGCACCTCCTGCTCCTCCTTCTGCACTGACCTTGGTGTCTGCAGAGCTGCTCCTCTCACATGCTCTCACACCGCTCTTCTTGGCCTCAGTTACAACTATGAACTTTATATATATATATTTATTATTTTTAAATTTTTGAATATGTTATCATATATTTCCATGTTACCACCGTTTCTAATTGGCCCATCCTTGACCAGCAGCACTTCCATCTTTGGAGCTGTCAGGGATTGGCCCTGCCAGACATGAAGGAAGCTTCTGGCAGCTTCTCACAGAAGGCATCCCTGTAGGCTTCCTTGGGCCTTCTTGGGAGGCATCCAGTATTTATATACACTGAAGAAGTGCTAGCCGGACTTCTCAGTGGTGCACATTAACAGAACAAGAGGCAACAGGTACAAACCAAAACCAGATATTCCATCTGAGCCCAAAAAATACACATTTATCATGAGGACAGTCAAACATTGGCACAGATTGCCCAGAGAATCCCTATCCATGGAGATACTCAAAATTGGACAGGATCCTGGGCAACATTCTCTCTCACCCTGCTTGGGAAGGGAGACTGAACAAATGAGCTCAGGAGGTCCTCACCAACCTAATGACTCTGTGATTCCTACTTCCTTATACCTCGAAATTCAGTTCTTTGATAGGAACTGACTTAGTAAATTTTTCCCTTCAGACTGAAGGCCTCACTTTCATTCAATTGCTCACATTTCCACACAAATCACTTAGGTCTTCACTAATCAAATTAGTAAATGCTCTCAAACAATGTATTTGAAATGGTCTTAGTTCAATAAGTCACGGTACAATTTAATTTAAGAGCATGTCATGAATATACAAATCAAGAAACACACTATACTCTGAAAAATGTCTAAAACACACCCTTACCTCTACACAGTGTAAGTTCCATTATATCCATGTGCTTAAGATCTCTCATAGATATTTACATACTTGAGATACATCTGAAAGAACACTGTAACGTGAAACTCCTGCACTAAACATATGCAAAAGCTACAGCAATTTTACACATAATATATATATCTATATATCTGCACAGACAGATAAAACCATGCAAAATTACATACAGTAACAATCATTATTGACAGTTCAGCCATTCATAAAACCCATAATTTAATCTTTCAGCCTTTTTCAGTTAATTTCTCATTTTGGATCACTCAGGCCTGCCTACAGACATTAGGACCATAGAGAACTGAATAAAATAGAGATCTTTTGCCTTGTATCAATCAGTTAATCAGTAGATTAAATCCAGAGTAAATAAAAAATGACACTACTTTTTTTTCTCCCCAGTACTTTTTTAATATTTATATAAGATTGTGTTTTGGGCTTTTTTTAAATAAAAACAATGCACTTTAAGTCTCCTCAACTGATTTAATTGCATAATATATAGATTAATTAAACAATTTCTCACTTTCGCTCTAATCTTCTATAGTTTCTATTTGATCTATCATGGGAGAACATCAGAAGGTTTTTCTTTATGGAGAAAGAGACCACACATCTCAAATCAATGATCCACAGAAAACACAAGAGGTATTTCTTGGAAAGGAAGGAAGGAGGGATTTTTTGTAATATATTTCCATTGTTTAATCAGCAATAAGAAGCAAAATCCAAATTTAATCTTCTAATAGTGAAATTTAAAGATATATGAATCCACAATTATAAGGAGATACATTTGATCAAGTCTTAATCCAGGATTTCACTAGGATTTTTGCAGTTACCCAAAGACTGGTAGTCTGATTCCTTCATTGCAGTGAAACAAATGGAAAACACTGTAAAATAATCACTAGAAGTTGGATGTCATCCATACAGAACAATATTAAATACCAAGGAGTCTAGTCTATGCAGCAGATTGTTTGTTTTTAATTACAGAAATTATATATGCAAAAAACTTGGGTTTAAACCTTAAATAGCAAACATTCTGTCACACAACAGTCACACAAGCAAATAACATAAAAACACACCTGAAAAAATATTGATACAAACTTCTTTTTTTGAGCATGTATACCAGAAAATACTTTCTTTTTTTTTTAATATAGCTTTTACAAATGTCTTATTATTCTATAACTACCCTGAAGTCACTTTTAAGATCACTTCCAAAAAACATTATTCCGGTTTGAATTTTTTTTTTACATTTATTTAAATGTTCATGGAAAGAGAAAAAAAACTTACCTTCAAGTTCAGGAAAAAAATCTGAAAATATTCTCCTCACTGTATTTTATAAAGGCTGTTTTACACCACTCACCAGTTTGCCACCAGTGGTCCAAAACAGGCACCTTGAAGACTCTTTTTGACCATTCTAGTGTGTCCACGTCACAGTGTTCACCAGCTACAAACATCGTTCTGAACCTTTAAATAAAAACAAAGTCTGTATCTTGATCTGGATGTGGAAAGGAAAAAAAGACAATGAATACAATAAATGTCTCTGGTCACTGTCCCAGATCAAGGGAAAACACAAAGAAGGACTTTACTTTTTGTATTCTTTTTCCTACTAAGTAACAACTAGAATATTTGCAGAATTAATTTAAGTGACTTAATACATCATCGTGTAAAAGAAACTTTAATTGCTGAATGCAAAGATGTTGGGAGACCAGAGGCAAGCAACTGTAAGTTGAAGTAAAAAATAATTAAATGCTCTGTACACAGTAACTAGGTGGATATCTTCATTACCATTGCAGTACAATCTTCCACAACCAGATCCTGTCATTGACATTTTGTTTCACGTTTTTCCTCAGTGCATTTTGAAACGAAGACAATGCTGAACACAGGACCTCACTCTTGTCCTTCAGAAGGGGCCACAAACTGCACTGATTTTGTAAAACCAGCAGACTTGTGGCCACAAAAGGAGAGAATTCTTCGATAACGTAGGCATGACAAATTTCACTACAGACAGATGTCATTTAGAAAGACTACGTGTTTAATCTTTCCATGGAAATGAAATCCAGAAAGCAAATTAAACAAACACCAAGAACATATATGATGTAGGGAAAAGTTATCTTGTTATCCCCTGAGCCAAAAGCAAAATTCCTCTCTTTTGAATTGCCAGCTTTAATTATCAGATTTCATAACCGGTAGGCTCAAGCTAAACTTCTGAGAAGAAGAAAAATTAGCTCTTAGGCAAACTTACAGCACAAAACCACCAAAAAGAGTATCAGAGCAAAGTGCCAAAAACCTAAGCCTAAGAACTGTAGGATTATTTTATCCTCTCGAACAGTATAGCAAAACCATGGCAATGAAATTATTTTTTAAAAGCCCACTTAAAACTTTAAAACATCAGTCCACCTGTTACTGCAATCATCTGTCCCTGCAATGCACTTAATTGAGAAGAAAGGGCTTAAAGCCTCTCTGTTAAATAAATGTCCTCAAATGTTCTGAAAACCTACATTCTTAACATGAAATTCAGCACAATTAAGCTTTTAGGCCCTATACAGGAGTGCAGCAGAATGTACTTCAAATATCACCTGACATATAGGGGACAGATCAATGTTCCTATGGTGCTGAAGCAATAAATATTGTTCTACAGAGCACATACATTTTGGTGACACTCCAAGCACAGAAGAAACCACACCTCCCAACTATTTCCCAAAAGCTTACATGTTCATATGGGTAATAATCTGAGCTTCACTTTTCCAAATTAAAACATTTTGGAAGAATTTTTTTTTAATTCTGGAATGCACACATCAGTTTGGGGGACAAGGTGCTGGCAAAGAAAAACTCTATCTGCATGATATTAAATAAGATTTTTTCCTAAAAATACAGCAATGAAGGTTCACTTGTACCTCTTAATATTAACTGGAAACAAAGAATTCTTACTAATTTTCAATGCACCTGGAGACCCCATATATTACATACATATATTACATACATATAAACACACACACATATCTATTTATTTATTTATTTAAACATGTACAATTTAAAAGAGTATTTTCCCATGTTCTGATTTTTCTCCATTGATGTGTTTGTTCATTTCCCTCCCTGAACAGATTTTATATTAGAATCCAAGCATGGGAGGTTTTGGTGACAGAGTCAAGAGAGACACAGAACACAATTGCAGCTCAGCTCCCAAAAAGGAGCTTCATGAGCACAGTTCAGGACTCCAGCAGAAAGTGTTGATCACCATGTGCACAACAGCAGCACAGAGCAGGGGACAGCAGGTAGAACTGCATTATGTACTTCAACTGTCATAAATTCAGGGCCTTAACCACATGTCCTCTTAGCAGCATGTGTGAAACTTCAATTCTATGAGAAAATATTTCCTTCAAACAGTTTTGAATTTGCTACTTTAATTTCATATCCTCTTGTTTGTGCATTACGAGACAGATAATGGAAGCTTCCTAGCTACTTTATATTCACTATTTCTGCACAGTTTTTATGCAGTCTCATATTTCTTTCTAAAGTCCATTATTATCCAGTACCAGATGAACAACCTAGAACCTCTAAATACTCTTGATATAAAATTGCAGAATATTCTTAACTGAGCAAAAGTCAAGCAAGCAAAGCAGACTATGGAGCACAAATGGCAAATTATTACTTGTATATTAATCTAAACTTCTGAGTCGTTGCCCCATTTCATGCAAAACCATCACTTGTCAATTGTTTGGAAATTAGAACAATCCAGCTCACAATAATTAAGTCAATTATAGGATGAAGTGGGATTCCAAATACGGGAAGAGTTAATGGCTTGGTATTATAGAGCTCCCTTCTGAAGAGAAAAATGGATTCAAAGAACTGAACAGAACATGTTTAGGTAGAAGAAGTTCACGGAATTTGGATGTTACTTTTTTATTGAACACAAAAGGCAGCAATGCTCAGCAGTGCAGGATGTAATCAAAAGCTGTGCCTTTAGATCCCTATAAATATGTCATCTAATGCTGCTTTTAACCTACAGTATTAAAAACTAAACATCTGTTTTACTGTTAAGCATGAGCTGTGTTTAAGACATAAGTGACATTATCAAAAGCAAAAAATTTCAAAGAGCAAAGATTTTTTGGATCTTTACTGGAGCAAAGATTTTTCTCCAGTAGACACAAGGAATTTAAAGCATACATACTAGAACCTTTGGAAATCTCATATATAATTTTTTACAGAGGCCAGTGGTACCACAAACATCAGTTCTTAAGAGAAATTTGTTTAACCTAGGTTATCTCAAAAGAACACAAGTTTGTTTAGAATTCAACTTACTGATGTGAATCAAATACTCCCTTATGTATGGAAGCTGCCATTGCCTACCACCTCTTCTCTTTATCAGTAACTGTCTTTTTTAACGTGATTTTTTTTAAAGTAACATTGACTTTTACCATTTATTTAGCAGAACTTTTCAGAAATAAAATGTACCATGGTGGCAACCTCTTTCAGGACTGCATTCATGGATACAGTCTCTAAAGTATGGATCCATTTTAGTGCATGTAGCAGAAAGACATTTCAAAGATTCTTCACCATGTAACAAAGAAGAAAGCATCACAGATCAAGTGAATGACCTAAGACTGCTTTCAAACTGAATCAGACAGAATTTACTTTACCTTGAACAGAAAAATCTATCCAAGTAACACCCAAACTCAAGTATTTTCCTAGAATGGAAATTTTAATCACCTGATAGACTTTCTTAACAACTGTACCTACTAGATATTAAATGCTGCATTAGAGGTTTTAGTAAAGAGCACATCTCAGTGAATGACATGGTTCAAAGCTGAGTGAATTATGAGACAATTAAAGTTGCAGACAAGTGGAGAAGCTAATTTGATATGACTCAATAGAAATTATTAAATATCTCTTTACATCTGTGGCAACTGATACTGCAAGGAGACTTATCTAGAATTCCCATTTGGCCAAAGAATGTGACAACTTACAAAGCAGGTCAGCAGATTTCCCATCAAATGAATACTCCAAAGACAAAGTAATTGCCTAAGTGCTAAGGAACAGCAATTAAATTTTCTAGCATCTGAATCACTTTCTTGTCAATAAACATCATAGGACAATAGCACATTAGTGTCTCAAATGAGCTTGTTTCTTATTTCGAGGAGGAGTAAGGATTGATGATAGCAGTCAAAACAGATGGAAGAAAGTAATGATAAGCTTGTAATTAATATCTCAGGAATAAATCCATCTTACTAATAATAAACTTGAGCAATTAAGAATGTGGAGGTCTAATGAAGCTACATGGCTTTGCATCATCCCATTCTCTTTGAACAAGGGTCACAATAGAGTTACTTGTGAGTGAATACTGCCTATACAGTCTGACACAATCCCTGCGTGATGCTGAGCAGATCATTCAACTTCAAGATTAGATGTGCTCCAAACCCACGTATTTTTCATTTTTAGAATGTTTACCATAAGATACAGAAACTTGGTCTGTAGAAATATTAAACACTCACAGATCAAAGTTGCTGTGAGGAGCATTTCTTAAATATAACACTCATACAATACTACAATCTTTGAAACAGTGGTATTTCAGTGGCTCAGACTAGATATTCAAAACTAACAGTAGACTTTATCCTTAATCTCTGTATCTCAGCTTCCTATCTACAAAATACAGATAATACCACTCTCTCACCTCACAGGGGATTTATGAGGATGAACTCAGTGAAGACTTTGAAGCATGCTGATGGTATAGTGATAAACTCCTTAAAAGCAGTACAAGACAGCAAATAGCTCTTTGGACACACACATAATCATAAAAAATAACAAAGTTTTGGGGGAGCAACAAAAACATTGGCTAGCTTCTGATTAAACACTAAAGATACTGTGCACTTAATAAAATAAGAGGTTATGTGGAAAAACAGTATGGGATTACATAATCCAAGACTGCATTACTGAGTCTAAGCACAGGGGAGTAAAGTGAAAGATGGGAGAGTAATCACTCAGTAAAAGTTCTTAACATTAGAGTCATAGACTTTTTAACAGCTTTCATCTCCTCAAAACTATCAGTAGAATTTACAAGCAAATATGCATACACCTAGATTTTCAAGAATAGATTAAAATGACACTCTACAGAGGTGGGGAAAACCCCAAATACTCTTATTCTTAGTTTATGTTGCCTGTTTCTGGAAAAAAACTGCTTCCAGTGTATCCTTACTTCACCTTTTCAGTGAGTACTGCTTTCCCAGGGCTGCCTCAGGGTCCTGCTGACGGATTGCTCTAATTGCAGTTGGTGAAGTAAAGAAGGCAGCTACTTCATGCTCTGCTAACACACGGAAATAGGCACCAGCATCTGGCGTTCCCACAGGCTTCCCCTATGGAGAGAATAATTTAAAATGTCACAGGATAAAAATACCTCATAATTCCTTGACAGTTCAAGATTTGAGCACGTAACAGTAGTGGTAACACAGCAACAGAAGTAATTTCAAGTAAGACTTCAAAGGAGGCTTTGTTAAAAATAATAATACTGTGAGTGTATTCACTTGTAGAAATAAATTCACGAGCTTTGGGAACCATCCCTTACATGAACACAGCACATACTAGCTACTACTTAGAAAATTAGGACAAATAGACATGAAAATGAAAAGACACACACAAAGACATGCTATTGCTGCGTTATTGCACTGGAGACAGCAGAGAGGCATGTCTGTACCTAGCCTGAGATGCAGTTCAGAAAACACCCACACTCCCTCTGAACAAGGAGTCTCTGGACACAGTGGCACTGTAGCTATATCCCCATGCACAGACAGCTTTTCTTACTTATAATTCCCACTTAGTTGCTTACAACTGGCTTTCTTGAATGTTCATGCTACCCCACATGAAGCCTGAAGAGATCCTGAAGGGCCCCTATTCTGTTTTAGTGTGCTACCAGACTGTGGTGTGGTTTGGGGTTGGATTTTTATTGTGCTAAGGGGCATAGTCAAGAATTGGAAACAGAATCATATATGACAAATTGTTCAATGCCAAGTAACCCTAATGAAAAATAATCAAGAATACTTCTCTGTGATTTTGAAAATATGAAAAGCAGTCAGCACAGAATCATATAGTCACAATCTTACTGTATGCATAATTACCACAGTGCATGAACTACTCCATACATATTCTGAAATTAAAAGGTGATGGTAATGTAGAATGAGTTTTAGCTCCACCAGTATCACCATAACCTTTTCACTAGAAAGGCCACACTTAGAAGATGAACTTTGACAGAGTATGCAAGTCAAGAGACACACTGCATCCAACTGCGCCTGAACACTGGCAAGAGCACTGGTGAACCATTAATCAGATTCAAAGAACACAGGACAGGCAAGACTGGATATGTACCAGTGGTTTTGCAGCCCTATGGTGAGCCACTGGTGAGAGGCACTTTAAAAAGAGGAGCATAATAAAAGATTTTTTAAAAACAAAAAAAAATAGAATGTACAATTGAAAAACCATTTTTAAAAAAGGATTAAGCAGGAAACAAATGGAGAGAAAACAAATGAAAAAGAACAGTTCCCATTCCAAGTCACAGAGAGTAGTATAACCAACATCAAAACCCTTCTTTTTGCAATTAGCCTATCCTTAATTACCAAAAAGAAATGCAAAATTATGCTTGCTGAAAAAGTAGGTTACATCAGTTACATCCTTCAGTTACATCCTTTTTTCTGTCGGATAACACACAGTACCCAAAGAAAAATCTTTTGTCAGACTGTCTTGGAGCATCACCCTTGCAGACTTCTTCATCACAACTTTCCTGTGTTCATCAGTATTTGTTCATAAACCTGATGGTTCAAGTTAATGCTCTCTCCCTGTAATGTCCAGTATACCTGCAGATCTGTAGGCACACGGTTAAGAGTTCAAGCCCACATCACTAAAGCTAAAACAAATGACCTCAGGCTCTGAAAAATGCCAAATTGTCACAAGCTTCTCATTAAGTAATTATGCACTTGAACTAGTATCCATCATCTTGGACACCAAAACACCTAGCTGTGAAGTAAGTTGAAATTGTTCAGTCTGCCAGTAATAAAGTAGACTGTTACTTTTAACCAAATGTAAATATTCAGACCCTTAAAAGGTGTCCAGCCCTGAGCACACCCACTCCTTCCCAGATCTCATTTCACACCTGATCTTCACCTGAGCTTTGTCACAGACATGCCTGTGTCTCAACTTACAGCAAGCCTGAGCCTGACAGTATCTTCCAAAAACTGTTAAATCTTCAGGAGTGCTTGGGTAAACATGCAGGACTCTGACAGGTGGATATTTATGCCACAGGGAAGCTTAAAGCAGTTTAGGTATGGAGTTACCAGTCCCAGATATAGGCGAAAACCAAATAAAACACAAAACAGTAGAAAGTGGAGAAAATTCACCTGACAGTTCATAGGAAATATAACCCACAGAATAAGATATTCATTTAGGAAAAAAAAATCTGGCGCAGGTGTAAAATATTCTTACTGGTTCTGCAGAAAAATTTCCCAAGCATCTTGGAAGCTGCTCAGAGTTTAGAAAATGCATAAACAAAAATGGACATACTGTGTGAGACCAAAATAGTTAATGGCTTAAACATTTCTGAGATCACTGAAGGACTTCGCCCATTGTAGCAAAGTGTGCAATGAAGCTCATTTGCAACCACCAAAGTCCATCCCTCTGAATACACCTCCCGATGGGAATTCGGACTGTGAGTTACACCACCTGACAGGGAACTTCAGATAAGATAAAGGTGGCAATATTGTCCAAATACCTCAGGTCTAAGGAGAAGTAAACAGGGCTGGGAAACAAGAATGCATCCAAGAGGGAGGAGGTGGAGTTTTTTGGAGTGTGATAGCAAAACTTCTGGTCCACACAAGACAGAGAGAGTGAATATTCACTACCATGGGACAATCACATGAGAGGAGGCTCTCATGTCTTAGAAGGGGTCATAAACCATCAAAGACCCCCAAATGTCCCCAGACTCAATCCTCAGGCCTTCTACCAGAGTCATTCAAAGTTCTGCAACAGATTCAGATTCTGCTGCATAAGACAGTGTAAACCTCCCTCAAGGGGGAGGTGCTTGGGCATTCCCACACCTGAATGCACATTAATTAATACCCATTGAATACTGTTTCACACCACAGAGAAGACCAGAGGAAGAGGACCCAAAGGACACCACTGGATCCACAGGGGTGGTTACTAACTTTCCCCTTAATCTGTCTCCCTTCTTTTACCCCCTCCTCTTTTCTTTATTTCTTTCTGTCTCTCTCTCCACCACACATGTACTGATAAATAAAATCCATACTATTGACTTTGGCATATGGTCTTGTTTGCACCTTAATTAATCTCCCTAATAATCAGATTGTAACACATAAGAAAAACATATCTGAGACAGTGCAAATTAATTTCAGAGCCCAAAACCTACAAATAAAAACCTGCCAGAGAGAGAGCAGTGATTTATTATACAAAAATTTTAAGAAGCACTACCATATGCCATGAAGGCTTATTAGCACATGCAATTTTTATTTTAAAAAGTTAACAATACGAACATTAAACCACAGTGTTAATTGAATTCAGAATATATCGACAGACTGCTGAGTCAATTGGGGACTGAGCAAATGAGGTACTTTTACTGGATTTCAGCAAGGATGAGTTTGAGACCTGTTGCTACTCAGTATTCACATCAATACTGGAGATGAAAATTATTTTTAAAATAACTGACAAAAATATCTATGGTTGACAGGAAATAAGAGCAGAGTAAACGGGAACAGGGCAGTAGAAAGAGAGTGATCTGTCTCACCTAACTTAGAAGAGTAAAGTAAAAACACACACTTCTTGTATCAGCTAGGAAGATTCCCACAGAAAAGTCCTACCAAGAGACTCTGAGACAGACAAACAGACAGCAACATCTTTCTGGAAACATGCAATTTATGAGATGTTGAAGAGCTAAGCAGACATCTTGAGGCAAAATGTGCTGATGATTTATGATTTCATACATGATTATCAAAAAACATTCACAGACACCAAAAATTATCAAGTGGATAGGAAAGTTCCTGTATGGAGAAAGTGAGAAGCCACCAGGATACACTACGTAATTTCACAATTATAAGCCGCACCATTTTGACTAAAATTTTGGTCCGAACCCAAAGTGCGGCTTATAATCAGGTGCAGCTTATATATGGACAAAGAGCAAAAAGTTGCTGTTTTAGTTTGGAGGACAGGTGTCTGCTGAGAAAGGCAGGAGCTTCTCTTTGAAATGGAGAATGTAAACCCCCTCCCTCCAAATCAAAAGCCCCTTTGAAATCAAGGGGCTTTCAGGCAAAGATATGGGAATTAGGAATAACAGTTCTTTTCTAGGGAAATTAAAATAGAAATACAGTACTACAAAGAAACGAACTCCAAACCCTGACAAAGTCAGAGTACAACCTGACACCCCATTAGGCAGGGTGTTGGTAGCAGTCCCATTAAATGGTGGCTGCATCCTCCTGCAGTGACAGATGTGATTCAGTTGAAGCAGTGCTCCTGCACAAGGTGCAGTTTCCCTCCGGAGGTCCAGTGGTGATGAGGAGAAATCCGGTTTTCCTCTGGAGTCCAGTGGAGAAAGGGGCTCCCTTAGTGTCCCAAAACCTCTGTTTATATCTTGGTAAGAAATGTTGGGCTCTTCCCCCTGGTTGGAGCAACTTCCAATTAGATGAAGTAATTTTATCAATCACACAGGGACTCAATGGTCATTAGCAGAAAACGACTCCCTGGAGGAAGGATGGGTTGTGAAAAGATAAAGAACAATGCCCTGCCTGGTTTCAGCGGATGGCCCATTAGCAGAATATCTGTCATCGAAATAAGGATCACTGTCCCCACCCTCAACAGATGGTGATAGAATAGATACCTTTTATCACACTCTGTATTGTAACGTGTGGCTTATAATCAGGTGCGGCTTATATACAGACAAAGAACGAAAAGTTGCTGACACCCAGAAGTGCGGCTTATACTCAGTGCGGTTTATAATCGTGAAATTATTGTACTTGAGGAAAGAGACACAGAAGAAGAGTTATAATAAAATGTCCAACAATGCAGGAGCAAGAGTGCATCAATCCCCTTTCTGTCTGACCCCTAACAACCAATTCTTCAATTACCACTAAATCCAAAATGATGAGGAAATTCTCTCTGTACAGAAAATGTAGTGCATGGAACTCATTGCCACTAAAACCTGCTGATGTCAAAGCACACACAAAATCCTTATGTATCAGAATTCAAAAGAATACGCTCACAGAGGCATTCATCCTTCTGATGGTGACCCTGCTGACAAAGCTCCACTAAAGACCTGAGACAACATGGCCTACTGAATTCATTCCACAATCAGTACGGATGATGGCAAAGTGATCCCTGCCAGACTTCAGAGACAGTGTTTGCTTTGTAAGCTGATGATACTGGCTTACAAAAATTGCAAGAAAAGTTTGATATATCCAAGAACTCTGTAAAGAAGGGTACGTAATTTCAAACCTGTTTCTCTTACATATCCTGCAAATCTGCTGCAACTACAGGACTCCAGAGAAACTTGTGAGACACTCCAGGCACACAGATGAACTGCCACAGCTCTGTGGGACAGTAGCTCATTCTATGACCTAGGCCACTCAAAGTACTTAATGCCTGGTTCTTCACAAGTGTGGGTATCCTATTCCTTACCCTAGTTTCAATTCCAAGTCCTAAACACTGGAACTACAATGCTGCCTTTTTCCTCACATCACAGGACCACAAGTAGTAACTAGACTTTCTCTTTATACTGCCCTGTTGCTAAAAACTTGAAACCCTATTAGCAAGAGCACCCCTATTAGCAAGAGCAAGAGTGGTTGTGAGACTTCAGGTAGCTTATTTGTTGCTGATGTTTGTCATGTTTTGAAGATAAACAACACAGGACAGGTTATTTAAAACAAACAAACCAAAACAAAAAATACACTTGCTTTTGTAGTCAAAATAATTTATCATGATTTTCTCACTCCTGACAATGGTGTAACAGCAGGTGAAAACTAAAAGCATAGTTTCCATAGTAAATGTTAAAATGATAAGTTGTCACCTAAGTAATTTAAAAATAAAAAAAACCCCACTTGAAGTAGTGAGGGTATGAAGTCAGTACAGTTTACATTCAATAGTGGTTGTCCACAAGCAAAAAGAATGTGATTTTCTTCCCCCATGGCTAAACAGCACACTGATACTCCCTACCCAAAATACATAACTAGGTAACTTTTTAGGAGATTTGATGAAAAATTACTGAATATTTACTATTGATACAGTCTGCTGAAGAAGAAGAAAAATGATGCACTATTCTCTTCGTAAATATTAATTTTATTACTTTGTGCACAAGACCTTCCTTTTCTTCCCATTATTAACCCTCAGAAAGACGACACTGATCTCATTAAAACTGTCTGAAGCCTTGATTAGTGACATCTTGGAGAAGAAAAATGGGAAATGTACTATTTCTGATTAATAATGATCTCACCAAGAGCAAAAATCACAAAGCAGATACGTAGGCCAACCTGATATTAACTCTAATTTTCCTTTACGTTCACTGATAAAAAAGTAGGATTTTTACTCCCTTTGTTTTACAACAGTTCAAACTCAGAGGTACCTTTACGACGACAATAATCACATTGATGCTAATGCACTAACTTCTGACAATTCATGCAACAATTTTAATGCAGCCTAACACGTCATCAGTGTTGAAAAACAGTCACTATAAAACTTTTTATTATCTGAAAGCACTTGGCAATTTTCTTACACTGCTTTCCTCTTCTGCTTAACTATTGTGGTGGTGTTGAATGTTAATCCCCTTAGCATGAAGAATCTAATTAACATCCATTAGGCACTTAAACATTAATTAGACTACAGTAATTTAATAAGTTAATACAATATTTGAGTCTATAAAAGTGCATTTCTGCTTCTGGGTGAAATTTTTGCTCTTTCTTATTCAGTAAAATCATCAATAAATTCTGAAAAAATAACAATGTAAGGCAGAATGATTACTTTTTTGAGCAGCAAAGTAAGGATGTTGCAGGCCACTCTAACTGGACTAGTCTCCTCTGCACTCTGATAGGTTTCATCCCCTGAAGGAAAGGACTAAGCCCTAATGTCATCTGAGTCTTGGGCTAAGCTTCCTTGAATGGTAGAGAGGAAAGAAGAGACAAGTCTCCTAAGCAGAAGTTCTGGTTCCAAGCATACAGCTCTCAATTGCATCTAAGATCCAGTAAGTATTTTTCATCACAAGATATACAAAACACAACACCCTCTCCTTATTCCAAAATAAAGGTAGTCTAATCAATAACACAGGTACACTCCACCATCTGCTCTTTCTAGTTCTGTCATTTCAGAGTTTCTTACGCTACTATTACCCTTCACAAAAAAAGTAGACAAGCTTGAAGGACAGTGAAGTAAGTTTTCCTTAAAAATCACAGCAATAGATGGGGGAGTATAAACACTGAAGATACACACACAATTTAAGTATCTGTGGCATGAAGAATAGACAGGCATAAATAGGATCATCTGGATCATCAGTTGGAGGAGATGCTGTCATTTCCAAGGGGGGTTTTTTAGACTGGATCATACCTCATACAAAACTGTAGTATTACCATGAAGGAGAGGTCCATAGCAAATGTAGGAATGACCAACAACCCAGCCTAAATCAGAAGCTGCCCACCATACCTAAAATGAGATATAAACAAAATTATAGTTAGGAGTTACAAGAGGCATTCATGAACGTTTACACAACATTTAAATAGAATTACCTCACCGGGTTTGAGGCCATATACAGCTGACATGGTCCAGTTAAGCATAACTGCATAGCCTCCAGTTGGTCTCACAACACCCTAAATGAGAAAATTTGAGTATTTAAGTACTTAAGATTAAGATTTGAAGAATACAATCATATTGCTGTCTTCAATTAAATGTTAAGGTTTTAGCAGCAATGGAATTAAAGTTGTCCAACTCCAATACTTCTCACTTAAAAATTATCTATTCCAACAAGAACGTACTAACTTCCACTAAAGAAGTAATATTGGAAAACAGAAACCAAACATACAATAAAACAAACATTCAGAAGATAACTAACAAAGCTAAAATTATCTCATAAAAGTTGGATATAAAAATACTCAGTCAATATATGCTAACAAAAAATAAGAGAATAATTTCACTATTATAAGCTGCACCATTTTGACTAAAATTTTGGTCCAAACCCGGAAGTGCGGCTTATAATCAGGTGCAGCTTGTAATTGTGAAATTACTGTAATTACCTCACTGAAACTGTACCATTTAAATGCTAGGCATAATTTAAACTCATTGCCTACTCTATCTGTATCATCTTTGCACCTGCAAAGTAGATGATTCCCGAAAAAAGTGGGGTGAATTACTCCCTGAAATGTCCCTTTCTGCCCTGACTCTTTCTAAAGATGACAGAAAATTGGCTTAAACCAATGCATACTCTTTAAAGTTTACTATCTAGCCTGAAGCGAACATATGAATGCTAAATGAATAGCACCCCAGTCTTCAGCTAAAAGAGGGATTTGAAAACTAGAATGAGAGATTATCAACAGCATCATGTGCCTTGGTAAACCAACAACCAGCACTGAAACATCACGAACAGCAAACTTTTGGACATATTTTGCAATATTAGTATGGTCAATATATATTTCATCACCTTCTAGCAAGAAGAAAGAATTAAGTAAGCTACGTTCTGGTGTCCTGATCTAAAATTCAGATGAAATCCACTGGGTCAAACAAATATTCACTGCATGGACATTACAATGCAGTTGTCTGTCTGTGCTATATTCTCTTGATGTACTTAATAGAATGAAATAGGCACTTTCAGGCCTCATCCAAGAAATGAGGGACTGCAGACATACATTAACTCATTAAAATGGAGATTGCTAAGGCAGAGAATGGTTGACAGGCCCTTCACTGATTTCAGACAGCAGCTTGTCTTTGTTCAACTCAGTTTCTAACTTAGCCTCTGCTCTGAAATCAATAAAAGTTTTTTAGGAAGGTCATAACCAAGTAGTTTTACCTCCATGACCATTTAAATTAAGTTACTTAGACAAATAAAAAAGTTACCTTATTCACTGAGAGTTACTTATTGTAGCTTACTGCTAGCTGAAAATCTCTCTCTTGTAAGGGTGATTGATTCAAGGTGTCTATATTTTTCCATGCACAAACAACACAGTGAAATAAACTTCTGAGAACGATTACCTCTGAGATACTCTATTGACACACAGTCAGGGATAGTACCTGTTTTAACAAAGGATCTTATCTTGGGTTTTTTGACAATATAACTGTATGATTTAGGATACACAAGTTGCTTTAAAGATAAAAGTAGAAGACATTTTTCTCAGCAAAACTGCTGTTTGTTTTCCCTTACATCCTAAGAGATTCTGAACTTTATAGGCAACACCATTAAATAATTTTTTAGCAGTAGAATTTTTCTCTCCAGGGTGTATGAGACTGTCTGAATCAGTGGTGGTAAGACTATCACCATATCATATTTAGTTTGTCTTCCACATTGTAAAAGAACATTTTAAGTACCAAGCAAACACTCAAGAGAGTTCACTTTCAAAATACAATTCTTTAAAAATACATAGTTAAAACTAATTTACATTCAAAAGCAAACATTTCCAAAGAATAACCTTTGTTAATTTTCACTTAATCTAAATCTCTATTTTTAGGTTATTATGCACTCAGAATTGTGCAGTAACACAAGCATTCAGAACATGCTTTATTTCATTTAATCTGTAATGCCATTATCTGCAAGAAAATTAGCTAATATATAAATAATGAACAAGCTGAGTCAGCAATAAATGCTATCACACAAGTGATATATTAACTGGTCTTGTCATTAAGTGACTACACTATGCTATGTAAAACGTTAAAATACAGAAGATAATAAAAGATATTCTGCTGTCCTCAAAAGTCCATTTTGTACAAATATTTGAAGAAAATGCATCTTATCTTTATATTAGTATTATTTAAATTTTAAAAATGTGATTTATTCCTAGACGCTGCCTTTAATAGGGAAATGTGAATAAGTGAGATTAAACCCTTTGTAGAATGCTTATCATTTATAGCACTGTGCTCTGGCAAACATTTTCAACCTTTTCAATTAAATATTTTTTCAAGGGGAACTGCAAATAGCTGGTCACAGGCACTTAAGACTACTGATGATCCCTTACCTTGGGCAAACCTGTTGTTCCAGATGTATAGAGAATATAAAGTGGATGGTCTGAGGGAATGGAGACACATTTTGAATACTGTGCTTTTGCAAGTTCTTCTTCCCAGTCAAGATCACGACCTTTGGTAAGAGGAACATGGCCCTGCCCATTGAAAAATAAGAAATTTGTCAAAAGAAAACCACATGGAATAAACAGAATTCATTCAAGAAACATGTAATATTCAATTTTTTTATACATTATTAAAATATTCAATTTTCTGTAATCTTTCTACTGCATTAGTTCTATTTGGTATTTAAATCTTATAAATATAATGTTCAGCTTTAAATAACAAACTACAACAGATACAGTAAAATATTTCTTGCAAAAAAAGTAAAGGCACATGCACTACACAAACACGTGAAAGTTAACACAAAGGCACTTCAACTGTACACCCACCAAATTACGTCGCTGGTAAACGAGAACTTTATCAGGTTTGCTCTGTACCCTTGCTAGTGCTGCTTCTAGGAGAGATATGTATTCCACTTTCCTTTTCGGTTCTACTCCAAAACTTGCTGTTACAATAAGTTTCGGCTAAAAAAAATAAAAGGAGATAGCTAATATGCATATTTGCAATGGATTTTAGATATGTAACCTAATAACATTTTCCATTAAATTCAATGCATACAATTTATCTTTACATAATTAGACACAGGGGTTTAGATCAGTTTTCTAGAGTACATCAAGCTTGCGTAATCTCACTGTTCATGCATCTGCTTTTTGTTTGAAAGAACATTAATACCTTCTGACACGTCACAATTTTCAAACACATTTGAGTAAGAAATCAACAGTATTAACTTCTTATTAGTTGCACAAATATTAATGAACACAGAGAGAAACCTCTGACCATCTTAGCTCCTCCACTAAGGAGGAGTGGTGCAGTAATGTCAACAGTTAGCTGTACTGTTTTGCCTTCTACATAATGCTTCCAAGTTCATATTTCAATACTAGTTGAAGAACTTTGCTGGCTTTTTCACAGCCTGCAATAAAAGTCACAGGACAGAATACAGAAGAAAGAAGGAAAAAAAGGCAAACAAGAGACAGCAGGAAGCTAGAAATACAGGAAGAGAATAAGCTAAAGTCATAAGGCACATGAGGGAAGTAAGGCTAGAGTTTTTCAAGAGATGGTTGAACAACTGAGGGTGCAAAATCCCTAAAAATCAGATTTGTATAGTTCTGGGTTTTTTTAGACTAATATCAAATTCCATATGTGGATTTCACATTTTTGTCAATACATTAATCACAGCTTTTATGTAAGACTTCCTAAGTGAAGAAATCTGCATACATGGTATTTTGACTTAGGTCTGAAGACCAGTATTTTAATTTTTTGGTTTTTTGGGGAGAAAAAGTAGCACCAAAGCAATTATGTGTTATAGCGTATTTCACTTCTAAAAGAATGAGTCTTCAATCTCCATTGTTTTGAAGTTTTAGAAGTTTCTTTATCATATGGCGCTCAGTTTGATCAAGCTAGTTTACAATTGTATGCATTAGCATAAATCTCATCAAGTAGGCATAAACCACAATGTCACAGCTAAGGCTAAATTAAATTCAGCAGAGAAAGCACAGACTAAACAGTTTTCTTGTGCCATCATAAAATGTTTCCTGTCCAAATCTGCCATTCAGAAGAGGTCCCTAATTGGTGTGTAATTAATATAAAGATTTTGGATAAGCTTTAAATTTTCAGCATTCATTGATTTCCCTTTTTGGAATGGACTGATGTAATAGAAGATGACACAATACAATGCAGTTAAGCTGAAAACTCATTGGAAGACCACCCTGAAGTTAGACTGCAATAAATGTAAGATACACAGCTCCATTCAAATATTAAGGTGGAAGACTCTTGTTATCATTAACTTTATAGTAATTTGTAAATTAAATCACCTGTGCTCATCAACTGCTTTGTATGTAATAAGGACATCTAAAAATAACCAAAACTAAATAACCAATACTAAAATAACCAAGGTGATGTACTACCAAAGTGAAGAAGCATCATGGGTCACTCTGGGCAAATCAAAGGCCACTACTGGTTTTAACTGCTCTTTTCTTCTGCCTAATGACATTATTTGCCCTGCACCTCTGCTCTCATATTGCTTTCATACATCCATTTCCCACCTCTTCTGTGGCTCCATGTAGTCCTATATGCTAAGATCAGATAGAAATATAATAAGTATGAAGAAAAACCAGGGAGAGTTCAAGGGTCTGCTGGAGAAGAAATGACAGAGATAGTGAGTGTAGTGGCAAAACCAGTACAGTAAGCTATCGAAAAAAACAATACTACAAAGAGAAATGAGATAAAGCGAGGCCCAATAGTAAAGGTGTTGGTATAAGAACAACACTTTTATTCTGTTACAAAGACGCCTCCTACAAATTCTTCTATACTCTCTAATACTCCTCAAGTGATGCAGCTAAAAATCCTGAAGGGATGGCATCCAGAGGGGCATGGACAAGCTCATGGAGTAGGCCCATGACAACTTAATGAGCTTCAGCAGGGTCAAGTGCAAGGTCCCACACCTGTGCCAGGCCAAAATCAATGCCCCCAAAAACCTGTGCCCCCAAAAATCAATGCTCTCTGGGGAATAAAGGGATTTAGAGCAGCCCTGCCAAGAAGGACTTGGGGACACTGCTGGATGAAAAGCTGGACATGAGCAATGCCTGCTATAATAGGACAAAGAGGTAATGCTATTAAACTACAAGAGGTTATAGTTAAACTAGATATAAGGATGAAATTTTTCGTAATGAGGGTGGTGAAATACTGGCACAGGTTGCTCAGAGAGATGATACATGCTCTCCCCCAGGAACATTCAAAGTCAGGTTTGACAAGGCTCTGAGTAACCTGATCTAACCGATGATGTCCTGCTAATTGCAGGGAAGTTGGACTAGACAACCTTTAAAGGTCCCTTCCAACTGTTCCATGACTGTATGAACCTACCTATTGCTTTGATATTTACAAATTACATATTCCCAGACCCAAGTAAAAGGAAAGATGCCAAAAAATCCTGTTCTTGTGCTCTATATCACTTCATCGCAATTCACTGCAGAATGCCTGTAACTGCCAACACCTGACACAAGTAGAAATTACCAGCTGCAGGACTTTGCAGCATTCCCAGACCTATTTAAAATTCAAGATGAATTAAGGTAAGATGGCCAAGTGTACCTTTTCATAGTCACTAGAAAGTGCTTGTTATTTCTTTCACTCAGACTTTCCAACAGAGTATGAAGTTTCATCTTTCTTCCACAAGATCTTACAGCCAGCACAGCACATCTTTTAACATTTTCTAATTAATTTTAGCAACATCAGGTACTGCAGCATCTAAACTAATTCACATAAAAGCCTAATAAAAAGCTTAGTTTATTGTGCAACTGCCTTATTTATTCAGCATTTTACTGTCTATCACAGGTACTTACAGGTAGCGTCAGGAGTGTGCAATTCACCTATCATGAAAGCTTTACCATGCTGAAAATTGGGGCATGTTTTGAAATTTATATTAAGGATGTAGCTCTCCTTATTCACATTTTCATTATACATCAGACTGGCCAAAAAATCATCCATAACACTGCCTTTTAAAGAAATCAAAAGGCAATGTAAATTAGGACTTAGTCCCTGGTTTGCAGCTAATAATTATATAGCTAACCCTTCAAAAGAGTTGCTATGTGACCTTGGCTAGAAGACTTAAACAACTTCTTTTTTCATTTTAATGAATGAAGTAAGGCTTATGATTATTATGCTCTCTCCCCTTTCTCCTGGGGAATAACCACTGGGATTAATTAGTTAATAATTGCAAAATACTCTAAAAGTAAACATGATAGATTATTTATATTGTAGCCACCTCCATTTTTAAAGCCTATAATTTTTTCTTCTACATTATTTTTACCTAATTATAGCTTATTAAAAAATGGGGAAGTGGGAAGCAAGACAAGGAAAACTAGAGAGCTGTTGTTAGCCTTTTTCCATCATTCCAACAAACCATTTTGGCCATTTTATTAACCTCCAGGACAGGAGGGGAAATGCATTCAACCCTCTAGTTACACACATTTATAAAACTGAAACTTCAGTCATCTGAAAAGCACTTCTGCACACAGAAATCTAAATGAAATCCAAATGAAATCTAAATGAAAGTTCCACAAATCCTGGAGACTTGAACCCTACACAAAATCCTGTTTTGGTTTATATTTCTAAGCAACATGATTCAATGATAAGACAGCACCCACAGAGAGTCTGAATGCTTCAGGTGACTGATCAAGGTGACAAAGACTTTATCTTGTTCACTAGTGAAAACAAGAATAAGCCATTCCACTGGCTGGTTGGAAACTAATGCGTACACAAGCTACTAATATGCCTATATAAAGTACTAAGAATAGTCAAGTACTATTTTCATTTCAGTAACATAGACTTCATAATGCTTTATGAACTAGCTCAACTTATGTCGAACAAAAAAGCTTTTAAAGCTTTAATTATGTAATCTGCACAGTCACTTATTTAGGGTAACTGTTTCCATAGCTGTCCTGCTTTGTGTAGAAATTAAATGAAGCAGAATTATAACTTGTTCTAGTTCCAGCCAGGACAGGGTTAATTTTTGTAACAGCCAGGAGGGGCATGGCCAGGACCCAGAGGTCCTTCTATACCACCTCAAGCCACACACAAGTGGGAAAGGGGGATGGGTCCTTTCTGGAGGGTGTGGTGGGTTAGCGCAAGCTCGGCATGGTGCAACTCATTCACCTCACTTGTACACTCTGCTATGAATATTATTGCTGTTACTGTTCATTTATTTCATTGCTATTTCTAGCACATTGCTCTTACCTCAACCTGATCTTTACCTTTTAGGCCTCCAAGTCTCCTCTCCATCCCACCACAGGGAGGAGGAGGGAGAGCGGGGAGCAAGTAAGCAACATAAGGCTTGGAGTGTTTCAATGAGAATAATAAATTGGGGAATACCATTTCTAAATCACAACATAGCTGAAAAAATGTACTAACTATATGTCTACACATCAGATAAGCCAATGAAATCACTTAGGGTTGGCAGAATCTTCCTCTTGATGAAAATGATGAACCAAAAGCCAGTATTAAGGAGATGCTTTATAGAAAAAGATTGACAAACATGAGAAGAAAGCACACTCCATATAGAGCATAAAGAGTGTGTTAAACTCCTGGTTTTGTAGAAGGGACCAAAATTGCTCACTTGGTGTCTGCTATACAAGTATCAACCTCAGCACAGACATAGTACTTTGTTCATATTGCAACAATAGCTATAAATTAATTGAGATTGTGTGCCACATAAAGAGAAATGTTATCCTATCTGGGAAAAAAATCCAAACAACAGGTTTTTGAAATCTACTGATAGGAATAACTAATGCAATGATGTTTTAATGCTCCAAACAGGTTATTTATTACCTTTGCATGATCAATGCGAACCGAAAGCTCTTTAGACGCAAATCCACCAAAAATCAGGCTATGGATGGCTCCTATTCTTGCACAAGCCAGCATACAGTACACTGTCTGTGGAATCATGGGCATGTAGATGACCACACGATCTCCTTTCTTCACACCATGTTTGATCATGACATCAGCTAACTTGGAGACCTGTACTGACAAAACATTCATATTTGAAGTTTCTCCAGATCTGCTGTTGCCCGATAAAAAAAACAACTTTCATACAGTCAACAGATGCACAACATCAAAGAGACAAGCCAGTATGATAAAGAAAGTTGATGTAATGTAATCAAGGTTCAATAAATTTAAGACAATTTTATTTTTGCAAAAAACCCACTAATATATTTTTCTTTTGTAAATAAAAATGGAAGGAGACTAATTATTGCAGTTAGTACATTAAAAAAAAATCAATAGCAATGTCCAGCAAATTTTTAAATGACAGTCTACCAGTCATTCTTTTATTCATGTAACAGTTTATATTTCTCAATTTTAGCTCTTAAGACTGAATGTAAACAGGTCATTTCATAATATAAGTTGTCCTACTTTGAAACACAAATCAATATGTAGCAGTATTTTCTTTACTGCCGTATTATAAACTTCTCATCATCTGAGACAAGAGACCTTAAACCCTGAACCAAAGGAAATAGCTAGATTTAAAATCAATTTTTGCTCTCATTGTCAGATTTTCATTTTTGCTATGCAGAAACTTGAGAGACTCTGTACAGCAGCAAAGGACTGGAACTCAAGAAATACAACAGACTGATCAGCAGCAATGCCTCAGTAACACCATGAGAAAATATTTATTACTTTGACAGTACACAACATTCAATCACAAAAGTAGTACTGAATACTTCATTAGTATTTACCACATATTAAGTTGGATTATGGTAAGCATGGGAGCCTGTGACAAGCACTGTGAAGCTGTCCCAACCTGCTTGTTGTGGAATGGCAATGTGGCATCTTCCAAAAGAAATGCTTTCATTTATAGTATTTAAAAATTGGAGCTTTCTCTTTTTAAAGAGTAACTACATTCAGTCCTAGAACTCTCATAAAATACTGAAAATATATATCAACTGCTTTGTATGCAGTAAGGACATGTAAAAATAACCAATACTAAATCAGCTACAGTGATGTACCTACCCAAGTGAAGAAGGATCATGGATCACTCTGTACAAATCAAAGGCCCACTGGTATTAACTGCTCTTTTCTACCGTTTTACCTCTCTGCCTAATGACATTCTGGTGCCTCTGCTCCCATATTGCTATTACATAGCCATTTCCCACCTCACTGTTTTTCTCTTCAGTGGAAATACAGGTTCAGACTTCAAGTACAGTAATTTCACGATTACAAGCCACACCGATTATAAACCGCATTTCTGGTGTGTTGGCAACTTTGATGTCTTTGTCAACACACAAGCCGCACTCAATTATTAGCCGCACTTTCACAAAGTCGTCATTTAGTAACAGAATCGCGGGATCACCGGGGCTTACTGGCAGGTGCTGACCTTGGAAACATTATTTCCAAGTGAAAAAAGACACAGACAATAGCTGCGGCAGCATACCCTGCAAGTTTTATTTACAAGCCGAAAAAGACACGAACAATAATGTGGTCATTTTGCGAGTATTCCCAGTGGATCTGCGTTGCCTTTAAACAGCCGCTCAGCCACGCGTGCGAGCAGCCGAGCTCCGAGCGGAGCCGCATCTCTGTGCCGAGCCACATCTCCGCGCCGGCACAGCCAGCCGCTCCTCCACGCGAGCACGGCCAGCTGCTCCTCTGCGCGAGCCCAGCGCCGCCCCTCCTCCGCGCGAGCACAGCTGCACCCCCTCCACGCGAGCCCACCCCCCACCGCTCATCCGTGCGAGCACGGCCAGCTGCGCAGCCGCACAAGACTGAAAATACTTTAAAAAGTACAGAGAAATATCACACACTTTTATCAAACTGCCGAGGTAACTCGCCGAGGTAACTCACCCCGATAACACCTCCTGCCTCTCAGTAACGCCGTCATCCACAGGCAGGCAATAAGCTGTTCTCTGATTGGTTCATCGTCGGAACAACGGGAAACCGTTGGATTCAATGGATTTCAAACCATTTTTGCTCAGGACAGGACCAGCATGGTACCAGGTAAGGGCAGATATCACATTTTTGTTAATATATTAGCCGCCCCAGTTTACTAGCCGCACTTTTGGGTTTCCACCAAAACTTTGGTCAAAATGGTGCAGCTTGTAATCGTGAAATTACTGTAACCTGAGATAGTAACATCCAGAAGCTCCAGGAGCATCTGCTCTGTCTTTGCACTAAATTCACAGCTCATTCACAATGAAATAGCACATTTCTACATTCTCCCCAAGGATTTAAGAAAATAGAAACACAGAAGCCCCAAGCAGGCACTCTTGCATCAAAAGATACTGCGTAAGTTCCATTTTCCGTAAGCATTGCATAAATCTGTGCTATTATTTTCAACCACAAGGAACATGTTTGTAAGGCAAAGTCATCACCACACCAAGCTAAAAACTCACACACACTAAGGTATTGATATGATTTGTATGCAAAAGATCTCTTATCTGAAATATTACTGATTTTCAAGAAAAAGTATCTTTAATGCTAGACTTATTAATATCTATCAAGATCATATAAAACTGATATACACTATCAAAACTCAACAAAAGCCAAAGACTAGACATGTACAAAGACAGCGTTTATTGCCATAGCACCTGCATTTACAGTCACTTCTAAGTATAATTAGTGAAAGTAATTGTAAATAAAGATATCAACTCCATTTACAAAGGTAAATTACTTTTCTATACTTCCTAGTGTGAAAACATTAAAATCTGCAAACACAGAGCTAACACCACCTCCTCTCAAAGAAACAAGAAAACTGATCATTATCTTCTCTGCTTTTGACTCTCAAGCAGACTGTTGACAAAAAGGCCAGAGGCAATGAAAATAACATTTAATGAGTATTTTTATAGTCACTTTAAGTTTGGATAGTAGGCAAAAAATAGTTAAACACAATGGACAAGTATTATTATTATTATTCATTATCATTATTTCATAAATCATTAGTAATAATTATGACAAAGGCAATGTTTGCCTGCTAAAGGAAAAACACACTGTGCAATGATCATAATTAGTAATTTTGTAATAGAAGACTCCCAGTGCCTGTAAAAAGCTATGTAACTGGTTCCTGGGTGTAGGAGGGAGACAGTGAAGAGATTTACATATATTTAAATAATTTTTATTGAAATCTATCATAGCTAAATTGTATTTAAAGCAGAACATGCGTACAGCATACTGCAGACAGGAACTACATGTCACATGTTCAAAACAGTAATCGCTTGTC
Source organism: Catharus ustulatus (assembly GCF_009819885.2). Classification (NCBI taxonomy): domain Eukaryota; kingdom Metazoa; phylum Chordata; class Aves; order Passeriformes; family Turdidae; genus Catharus; species Catharus ustulatus. Next base: position 45,388,513 of record NC_046224.1, read on the forward strand.
TGCTCTTAATTTCCCCACCCTAAAGACCGTAAGGTCACTGAAGAGAACAATCTAATACAATACACAGGTATCTTTCATTTTCCTTGTGACCCATCCTTCTGATAGACAGAGAACATTTGGGCTACACAATAAAACACTGTCTCTATCTGCAACTATTTGGAAGACAGGGGAACATTGTAAAGCAGGTTTACACTGCCCTTCAGATTGATGTGGTAGCCCTGAAACATCCAAGCAATCACTCTTTCTAAAACAAAAAGGCAGGGCAAAAAAGCGACTACTGACAATTCATGAAACTGTTAAAAGCCATGTTACAATGTATTGTCATTTATGATTTACATTAATACAGTGTAGTGCACTTTATCATTCAAAAACTAACATGCTAATTCTCCACTTTTCTTCAAGTTTAAGACTGCTCATGCACTTTAATATATTTGACATTTCACAAATAAAATCACTTGAGACTAAGTGATACAATAAGAAACTCAAGTAGGCTTTCAGCTTGGACCAGAGCATACATTGCACTTCTATCAAATGCATGGACCCAGTGGGCATGTTTTTACTTTTAACCAGCAACTAAATACTACAGCTGTATTAGCAGCTAAGGTCTCTAAGTCATTCAGTTCTGAGGTAAACTCTAGCAGTTACCAAAAGCAGTTTTGGTCCATGCCAAAAGAATTCATCTTAAAGGATACAAAACCACAAATCAACTCAAAATGCTCAAAAGAGGAGTTCCAAACTATTCTTGGTTGAACAGTGACTGGGACACACAAGCAAAGAATCCTTCAACGCAAGCTAAACTCTCCTAGACGTACAAAATCCATGAAAAAAATACAACAGACTACATCCCTCCCATTTTCAGCAGATCTCTTTGTTACTTTCGTTTTCAGGAGTCCAGCAGCTAGCAGATAAACCAAATTAAACTTACTGTACAACAGGGGATCAGAAAGCTTCAACAGACAAGTTATGAATATCAAATATTGCCTTTCACATTTATTTGCTTTTGATTAAGAACAAACTGCAGAGAATTCAGAAATAGTATTTAGATAGGACTCAGCCTCCAGCAAGATTATAATGAACTTCTAAGTGAGTACTGCAACATTTCCCAGAAAACTTAAACCAGTTCTGGCACTTGGTTTGGCAATGCTCTGTCACAAGACATGCAGATGAAAGGATGTGTATGCCAACTAGCAAAATTTCCTCACTTGGCACAAATTGACCATGTCTTAAGACAATTAATACACTGAAAGAGACATAAACTTAATAAATTTAATACAATATCAAGCTTAAAAAGCAGGAAAAAAAGGCTACTTTTCAAGTTCGTTTCAGAGGAAATTTCTACCAAGCAAGTTCACTTAAGATAATTTACATTAAAATGTTGTATTTCTGCATTAAAATAAACCAAGTGTTATATGCAACATATATATAGACTGATTTCATATATACGCATATATTTGCGTATCTATTATGTATATATTGTAATTATCAAAGGCAAATGACACAAAAATTGTATATATAAAATTGCAATTGTACTTATTATATACTAGTATAAATAAAATTAGATAAGGAGCTGGATCCTTTCAAAGTCTTCTGACTCATTAAAACACCAAAGCTAGCTATTCCAGCTCCAGCATATCGTATGTCACGTTGCTTTTTGGATTTGGTAAATAAATAGAAAACTGGTAAGGAGTACAGTAGTTTCACGAATACAAGCCGCACGGATTATAAGCCGCACCCCCGGTGCCTCGACAATGTTGCTGTCTTTGTCAATAGATAAGCCGCACCCCGAATATTAGCCGCACTTTCGTTCGTCGCGAGAATCCGTGCGCAGCTTTCACAAATTGGCCAATTAGTAAGAGGATCGCGGCATAGCGGGCTTTACTGGCTCGGGGCGGGGCCAGGCAGGCTCGGCCCGCTCATGGTTGCCGACGGGGCCGGGTGGCCTAGCTCAGCGCCACGGCTCGGCGGGGCTGGCCGGGTGGTGCTGCCGCCGCCGCCGGGCTCGCTGGCCCCCCTCTCCCGTCAGCACCGCCCCGCTGCCGCGTTCGCTCGCCCGGCTGGCAGGGCTGCCGCCGCCGGGCTCGCCGTCCGCCCCGCTGCCGCTTTCGCTCGCCCCGCGCCGCGCCTCGCGAGCGCCGCACCCGCCCCGCGCCGCGCCCGCCCCGCGGCGCTTTCGCGGCTCGCGGTTCGCGGTTCGCGGCGGCGCTTTCGCGGCTCGCGGCTCGCGGTTCGCGGCTCGCGGTTCGCGGCTCGCGGTTCGCGGCGGCGCTTTCGCGGCTCGCGGTTCGCGCCTCGCGGTTCGCGGCGGCGCTTTCGCGGCTCGCGGCTCGCGGCTCGCGGTTCGCGGCTCGCGGCTCGCGGCTCGCGGCTCGCGGCTCGCGGCTCGCGGCGGCGCTTTCGCGGCTCGCGGCTCGCGGTTCGCGGCTCGCGGCGGCGCTTTCGCGGCTCGCGGCGGCGCTTTCGCGAGCGCCGCTTTCGCTCGCCCCGCCGGCAGGGCTGCCGCCGCCGCCACCAGGCTCGCCGGCCGCCCCCTCCCGTCTGCACCGCCGCCGCGTTTCCTCGCCCTGGCCGGCACTGCAGGCCCCCGCACCGCCGGGCTCCCCCACGCTGCTGGCCCCGATTATGCTGGGCTTCCCCCGCTGCCAGGCAGCCCCACCCGCCGGCCTTCCTGCTTCTGCCATGCTCCCCTGCGCTGCTAGCCCCAGTTCTCCCGGGCTCCCCCACCCTGCTGGCTCAGGCTCTGCCGCCCGCCCCCCACACTGCTGGCCCCGCCTCTGCCAGGCTTTCCCACCTCTGCCGGGGCCGGCCGGGCTCCAGCTTGGCTTGGGGCTGCCGCGGGCTCTCACTTCCGTGTTGGCAGCTTTTAGAATTTTGTTAATAGATTAGCCGCCCCGGAATATTAGCCGCACTTCCGGGTTTCCACCAAAATTTTGGTCAAATTGGTGCGGCTTGTATTCGTGAAATTACTGTACATGTTTTCTATATTTTCCTTAAAAGGTTCAATGCATAACAGGTTTATCACTCTTTGTAGCTGTATTAATTCTCCTTTCTTGCAACAGAGGAATAAACCCCTCACAAACTGAATTACTGTATTCTGAACTTCATTTCACATTTTAAACCACAGATTCACATTACTCCAGACACTACATGCACATCCTTAAGTACCATGAGTCTGTTGCATACAAGGCAATCCATCTTGCACATTGAAACACAATAAGGAAGAATACGAGCTCAACTCCAACATTTCTTTGCACTCAGCGCTAAGTTCAACTGTTACATGTAACTAGAAGAAAAAAGGCAGCTGAACAAGAGTAGCAGCATGAGGGCAAACCTCCAGCAACAGCCCTGAGAGCCAAGAACTTTCAATGGGACAGGCTGCAAACACTGCAAACACCCACGGTGGCTAAGAGCCCATGGAGAAGCACGGAGTTAACTGAACAGGCTGATGCAGAACTCGATATTCACAATCTTATCAGAAGTAAGCTACTTCAGCCAAAAGGGAAGTGGAAACCCACAAACTTTCCAGACAGAAGGGCCACCCAGCCCTCTTATGACAGCTTACATAGGGCAGGTGACACAGCTTCCTTTGGAGTTCCCCCAGTTAAATTTCATTTAGGCTTACACTCAATTATGTGCAGCAATAGCCAAGGCACACATTTCATTTCTATGGAACTGTACTTTCACTCATCACAGCAACTGTCAAGAGACTTAACTAATGCTATGTCCAAGATAATTAAGATCTGTTAGGGGAAAAGAATATGAAATCAAATACAGACAAGTTAAAAATTTAACCAACCAGGAAAAAAACTATTAAACTGTAGAAGAAAAACAGGAAATAGAGAAATTTCAAAACCTATAGGATGCAGCATAATTTGGCAGAGGTAGTAAAGCTTATAAATCTGTACTGAGCACAGCAAAAGGGGTAAACTAGTGACATAGATAATGTCTACCTCTCTGGTATCTACCTACCGCGCGATATTTATTGTCCTTTCTCATTAACAAGGTTATTCTGAAACATACCTGTTCCAGAAGTTCCTTATATGTTATTTTCTCTTTGGTATTTGTCACAGGACTGTCATAAATAATGGCAATTTGGTCTCCTCGTCCATTCTCAACATGACGATCTACAGCATTGTAGCAGATATTCAGCTCTCCACCTACAAACCTAAAAGAGAAGTTTGAAGTATGTATCATCTAGCCTTCCAAACTAAGACAACTTTTTTTTGTTATTTGGCATTTTGTGTTTTTAAGGAATGACAGCATTCAATTAAAACATAGCTTTTAAAACATTATAGTTACTTCAGGAAGTTCTTTTGTTCTTTTTTATTCTGTAACCTCATGATTGACCCAACAAGCTAAGTAAGACCACTGGTGAAAACAGAAAAGTTAAAGTACTGTACCTTAACTGACTAAACTAAGAATCTGCTAAACATGGTCTTGGTTTAACTTACTTTGCATTAATCAACCTGATTTTTATATGCATGGTATCACAGAATAAGCATAAATTCACATAAAATAAACTGACATTGTGAAAATTTGACATTTGACATTATGCTATTATCCGACTTTGTATTGGCACACACGCTTACCCTTTTCAAGGAGAACAGGTTCAGGACTCAGAATAGTTTTATTCATCTCTTGGCAATAACAGTTAAACACATAAGCAACTGTAGCTCAATTAAAGGGATCCCAAGTTATAAAATCAAAGGATTATAGTGCATTGGCCAACACTGTTTTATATCAGTGACTCAAAATTTTCTGTGAAGTGATATGAGTCATAGCTTCTTCAATAGCTAGGCACATAAGAAAACTCTTATCTTCCAGTTAAAGAAAAAACATATCATAAACTTAGATTTCACTTTTATAGTCGTTTTACCAGGAAAAGAAAATTCAAGTGCAGTATAATCCTCAAAGTACAAAAGCACAAAAGGTACCAGATACAAAGAGAATTCTATTTACTGGAAGATGACACAATACCTAAAAGTTAAAGTTCACACTAAATCATGTCCTTTTGTTTTTCTATCTGAATGTGTATCTCTGTCCAGCAAAAATAGCAATACACAAAAAAATACACAGTTGAAAGATTCCAAAAGGTTCTATGGGGACAACTGTACAGTGGTAACATATTATTGTAATGCAACTAGAAATAACAGATGGCCTAAAGTAACCCACTACTAGTGTAAAAAAAGTATTTTCTTCTTCACTTTTCCCATTTAGTAAAGGACTGCTCTAAATCAGGATATTTTATTTATTGCTCTTATATCTATACACACAGATGCTTTGAGATAGTCTTTATTGTCCAAAAATGATAATCATGAAATTAAAACCACTTAGGATGTTTAGGATGCAGTTTTCTTACTGCAACTCCTTTACAATGCCATTAATAAGGAGAAAGTGGGGGACCATGAAAGTCACAAACCATTCTGTACAAAAGTCTACAAAGTCCTTCCCCTAAAAGGAAAACCATATGAACAATATAGGATCCAGAATTATTTCACATAATAGAGAGTAACTCTGTATTACTATCATAAAAGCTGTGTAAGATTCACGTTTTTATATCAAATCACTGTAGGATGATATTAACAAGGGACCACAGTGCCTGGTCTATGCATATCCACTTAAAAATAGTAAAAACATGAGCAGGCACAAGAGCTTTGGTTCTTCTAAAGATACACAGCAACATCAACATGAATTTTTAGCAATCACTTACAAACAAGTGTGTGAAAGACTAATCAAAAACCAAGACTATCTGGAAGGTGTGATGAGAGCTTTGTTTCCCTGTTGCAAACGGAAAAGGTTCTGATAGGATCAGAAAAGCAGAGATCCACTTTTTTACATGAAATGAGAGTAGAAGTTGAATAAAAATGTTGGACAATATAAGATAATATGAGATATTATTACGTAAATTGATCCTCTCAGTTTTAAAAGTGTAAGCAACATTTGAATAGCAATCTGGGCAACATTTCCAAATTTCAAACGGGATTATATATTGCACTTAAGTCTTAGTAGCAGAGGAAAAACATATGTTGCAAAATTACCCTCTGCTTGCACATGTTCGAGAAAACTGTTTCCACATTCCTAAACAAATAGCTGTTTTAACCCTCTTAACTGGCATTCCACAAGATTCCAAAATAATCTGTTAAAGTGTTTCACTAACTTCAGCAGTAAAAACATTTTTTCTCTCTAACATCTAAAGACTATGTTTCCCATGTGGCAACTGAAGACAGTTTAGACCTGTTCAAAGCCAACTCAAGGAAGTTTTTCCTTCAACTTCTTTGTCAAATTCTACGTGGTTTAAAATCTAGGTCTCCATTTTGGCTTTTATATCAATGTCAATTCCTTAATCTTTTTCTTAAGCAACCATGCTTCGTAGTTCTTATAATTTTCCATGTAAAAACAGATGGTTTGTACTGTATCAGCCAGTGCTGCACTTTAGAACAGTACCTGAGATTACTGCTTCAAAAAAAATCAAGTCAGGGGATGGTGACACTGATCACTTATTTTCTGGAAATCATTTCACATTCCACTGACATAATACTGCACTTCCAATGGCAGAGAGTGAAGAAAAGACACTGGGGTATATTGCAAGTTTCTTTCATGCTCTCACAGTATTTAGAGGAAGAATTACCTATGCCTACATTTTAAATACAGTAACAGCCTCCTTCCACTTCTTCAATTGAAGTAGATTACACTCGAAAATATATGAAAAACGTCTGTTTCTCTAAGTCTCAGGTTTTGCAATCAAAAGCAAAGATACTGAAAAAAATTGTATTTTCAATTGATCTAATAAAATGCCTCCTAAAGAAGAAACAAATTCTAACTCAAGAAACACATACATTAACTTCTTAGTACTATTTTTCAGGTCCCCATAAAGAGCTTCCAAGCTCAGCCTCTGACCCAGAACTCCATCTTTACCCTGGTATGCCAGCAAGCTATGTTTTTGCTTGGAAGCCTGTCCTCTTTCTCATCTGAGCCTGTTTTCTCTTCAGCCTGTCCTCTAAAAGACCCTCCTCTATGCTCTCTCTCTCTTAAATTCAAAGAACTTGCCCATCTGTCACCCTGCTGAGCAGACTGACTGCTGGTAACCATTTGGGACTTCAGAGGCATTGAAGTACAACACTACCATATACAGCCTGTTATCATTTAAAGTGAACTTAAAAAAAGAAATAAAACTACATGTTGCACATTAAGACATTTGTTTATACAAATTTGAATTGCTAAAGTTTTATTATCCACAGAACAACAGGTACCTGGCATACAAACAATTACAGCCTGATGCTGAGTCTCCAAACTTGCATCTTTGTATAATGCCAGAGAATCACAGACTGGCTTGAGATTGGAAGGAACCTCTAGAAGGCACCTGCTCAGAGAGGTCTGTGGCATCCTACTCTTCAGGGAAAGGCAGAGCCTAAGATTCATAAATTCTCATGGTCAAAAATAATGACAAAAAATCAGAGAGTCTGTAAAAACTTACGAAGTTTTATTAGTAAATTCCACACAATTTGTATGGAAATTTGTATTAGTCCCTGATACTCTAGTACAATCACATGGCAGTGGGTTTTGGATAAAGGTAGGGTGCAAGATAAAAGAGAGATGAAATAAAGAGGGGGAGAAGAAAGAAAGAAAGAAAGAAAGAAAGAAAGAAAGAAAGAAAGAAAGAAAGAAAGAAAGAAAGAAAGAAAGAAAGAAAGAAAGAAAGAAAGAAAGAAAGAAAGAAAGAAAGAAAGAAAGAAAGAAAGAAAGAAAGAAAGAAAGAAAGAAAGAAAGAAAGAAAGAAAGAAAGAAAGAAAGAAAGAAAGAAAGAAAGAAAGAAAGAAAGAAAGAAAGAAAGAAAGAAAGAAAGAAAGAAAGAAAGAAAGAAAGAAAAAGAGATCACCAGTCCTGGCTTCAGTGTTGATCCAGCTGATGGGCTATCCAGAGACCTGAGACACACAGGTACCTGAGTTTTGTGGGGATACCATGCTATAGATAAGTTTCTTGCAAAGTTTTCTATGCAAATTATTTATCATGCATGATCCATTCTTCTAGACCTTTCCGAAAATGGGTCAGAGGGCTTCGGCAGTCTCCACCCCCACAGACCACGCCCATTTCTCAACCTTCCTCCTGCCCTGTACCATTGATGCCTTAAGTTTTAGTTTTCATATTTTCCAGATTCTGTACTGCATTAGTATATAACTCTAAACCTCATATCAAGTGTCAGCAAGTTCTCTTCACAGTTTAGTTGGACAGAGCAATCCTTTTCCAGCCTGAGAACCAAGGACACCGTTGCAGCTTCAGGCCCAAAACGTATAAACAGTGAATTGAGGAGAGCAATCTGGGAAGATGGGATTCATAACATGAAGCTGTAATTTGACAATTAATCCCAATATGTAAATGGACCAAAACTTAAAAAGTGTGAAAACTTGCGACTTGGGGATCCATCTTGGGTGGAGCTCTTGTATGGCTGGGCTCTTGTACTGCCCAAGGTGTACTCTTTAAGGCCTTTTAATAAATACCTACTTTATTCCTTTAACACCATCTAACCTGTGTTCTAAGTATCCTCTTAAGGCAACCCCATGTTGTGCATAACTCCAGGACCTAGAACAAGGTCCCAGAAAAGTGCTGCCCTACCTCTGCCCTTCTCCAGCCACAGCCTATTCCTTCTCAGTGTTATTATTACCAACAATCCTTGGGTGGCTCCACAGCTATCTGCCTATGGGTGTTTGAGACATACACATCACCGCCCTTATGTGCTAGGCTTCTAGAAGTAGACTAGTCAGTAGACTAGGACCGTGTCTAGATGGCATTTTAGTATCTCCCAGTGTGGATAATACAATTCCTCTCAAACCGTCCGCTCCAGGCCCCCGGAATTTGCTTTATTAGATGAGGTATCCTAGATACCAAGGTTGAACGAATTCTTTAGGAATTTGTACTCTCTCCTACCACTTTGGAAGACAATTGGCTAGAAATTAGCTTGTATAATTGGTTAGTTTACCTTTAGAACTTTTGACTTAGATTGGATGCTGTTCTCTGTATAACTTTCTATTGGTTATAACTTCAATCCTCCTTGAATCTATAAATATGACTGTCTCCCCTTTGTCTAGGGGACTTCTGCTAGACCATCTTTCACATGAAATAAAGAATCTTATGGAAAACATCTCGCAAGGCCCCAAGTTTTTCTCTGCTGGCTGCATGGACTGCTGAGAGTTCACTGACCAATATCAGTACTCTCCTGCTCTGGTAAAAGACCGACCAGAGACAAAAGCAGTTCACATCCCAGGATGGTGACTCCACAACCAGCTCTGTGCCAGTGCTCGACCACCTTCACATTGAAAAAGTGTTTCCTGGTGCTTAAGGAGAACATGACTGCTTCAGTTTGTGCTCATTGCTTCTGGTCCTGTCACTGGACATCACTGAAAAGAGTCTAGTTTTGTCCTCTGTACAACCTCCCTTTAGGTATCTGCCCACACTAACATGTGTCCTGGTTTGAAAAGACAGGTGTGCTAGGGAAGTGTGAGGCCTTCCCTTGAAATAGAGCTAATAAACCCCTCCCTCTAATCAGTATAATTTTGAAATTAAGGAGGTTCACAGTCAAAGATATGGGGATAGGAATAACAGTTCTTTACTAACAGATCTAACAACACAAACAAAACAACAATACCTGTGAAATTAACAACAAACAGAGCAGTAACCCCAGTCCTGCTCGGCCGCAGGCACCCTTCCCTGTGCTGCAGTCACCAGTGCTGGGCAGGGGCAGATCCCAAGCAGCTGCGGAGTGCGGGATTTGATGGTAGCAGTGTCCTAGGTGGCAAAGGGATGGAGGAGAGACTTTTTGCTCACAGTGTCAGTCCCGGTGCTCAGCAGGATGCTTGGAGATAGCAGGTTGAAGGGAGAAAGCAGCAGTGTGGGGTCCAACAGCAGAAAAGGTGGCTACCGGCGTTGGAATGGTGGGGGTAGCAGAAGCAGTCATTCTCTCATGCTCTCTGTGAGCAAACAGGCCAAGCAAGTGCCTCTCCTCTCCTTTTCAAGCTTCTGATCTCATGGTTTTTCCCCTCCTTTTCCCCCTTTTTCCCTCCTTTTCTTCCCCCTTACTCTGCCACTAGCCATCCGTGCTAGAGCCTAGCCATCAGGCTTCTTACCACGTCAATGAGGAAAATTCCACAGAGAAGAAAGGGAAAAAACCAACCCCCAACAACATGGGAACTTCAGTTTCTGCATCCACCGAGGAGGAAACATGCAAGTTAAAAAGTGAGGCTAGAAAAGACATTGGAAGACAAGTCTGACTTCAGACTGAAATGTTTATTTTTCCCTCTCATAAGGTGAAATACTTCCACTTGAGAAGTAATGTTTTACAAACACCTAAGTCTGTTATTTTAAACAAGCAACTTTATCCTGCTCAGCAAATCAAACCACACGTGTTTGACAGAATCTGATCGCAAAACTATCTTCATTTGCATGTATAATATTCTCATTCCTTAGTCCTTCAAAAGTAACCATTGTACTGATTTCATTATACAGTTTGGGAATGCCACAGTCAATGAGCTTTACTGGTGTTTAATCACAGGATTACAGAATCTATTAGGTTGGAAAATACTTTAAGATAATCAAGTCCAACCATTAAACACAGCACTGCCAAGTCCACCACTACACCTTGTCAGTAAGTGCCACATCTACACGTTTTTTAAATACCTCCAGGTTTGGCAGTAGTTCCTTCAGTTTTTCCTGACATGCAGTATTCCTAATATCTTTGGACAGTATCCGAGATTAAGCAATCCCAAAAGTCAGTTTTCATACACCCCTGTTTCCCTATGCCTGCTTTCCGGGCATATGAAGCCGGGTTTCCCACGCTCACGGCAGCCTGTTGGTAATTCAGAACCAAAAGGTGTTGGATGGGGACCATCAGGCGCACCCATCCACATCATTCAGTCGCACGTGGACTCACACACGCTCATGTCACACCTGCCAGAGTGCACGCTAACACGCCCTCACCCCAACACGCTCATCCATGTTGTTTTTCATCATTAATTTTAACCAAGTGTAATCATCTTGTGTAACTCCTTCAAGCCCCGCAGTCGTCTCCTCCAACAGCGACGGCATACCGACAATCCCAGAAAGATGCTGGGATAGTTCTGTGGTGAGACCCCCAACCAGCAGACGCGCAGCCCCTGGGCTGGCAGTCCTCTCTCCTCGCTGGAGCCGAGCCGAGCCGAGCTGCCCCTGCCTCCGCTCCGACCGGGGCACTCGGACACTCACCAGGAGGCGCTCCCCAGGCTGCCCCTCTCCAAGGTCCGGACCCAGGGCTTGTACCACTGGATCTGCTCGGCGACTTCTCCCCAGACCTTCTCGGGCTCCGCCAGGCAGGACCGAAAAACTTCCTCGTAGTTGCCCAGCGCCCGGGAGGAGGCGGCGCGGCCGGGCGGCGAGCGGGGGACAGCGGCGGCCCGGGCCGGGAGCGGGACGCCGGCACAGGGCGGGCCCGGCCGCCGCCAGGCACCACCGCCCCGGCCCGCCACCGCACCTCTAAGTTTTGGCAGAGCCGCCAGCTTGCCGAGGAAACCCATCTTCCACGGCCTTCAAGGGAGAGGGGCCGCACTGGCTTGTCTAGGGTTCCAAAACGCCCTCGGACGGTACGGGACGGAACGGCAGCGGCTCCCGGGGGTCGGCGGGGCACAGCGGAATTGCCCCGCCCGCGGCCTGGCCCTGCCCCCGGGTGCCACCGCCCCTCCGAGCTCCCCGGAACCACTGGAGCAGAGCGGTGAGGGTCGCTCCAGCTGTGGCGGCAGCCGCGCTGAGCGAGCCGGGGAACGGGACCGGGCCGGGGAACGGGGCCATGACGGGGTGTCCGGAGCCGTCTGCGCTTGGCAGCGACCGAAGGCGGCGGAGAGACTGGAGAAGGACACGGACACTTCGAAGTGTTTGTGACTGCGTGACATGTAGCCAGAGTACTCCTCAAATATGTATTTTGAACTACATTCTTGCTTTGAGGAACTTCCCAGTGATAAAGGGAGGCATACTGTTCGTGCCAGAATAAAAAAAAAAATAGCTCATTCTTCTTTTCAGAAAGCCTGTATCATCTGTAATAGATCTTCTGTTTTGCTCATTTTGGCATATATTTTGAAATCCTTCTTAAGTTTCAGTGGCTGTGATTCAGAGTATTATAATGCGCAAGTCAGCTAAGATATACACCAGCTTCAAATGTCATTGTATCGCTTATAAAATTATTTTAGTGCTTTAATAGGCCTATCCATTGCAGGTTTCTCAGCATATTCTTCCCATAATCACATTATAAAATTCCATACAGTAAAGAGAAACTCTAGAATGTGTTTTATATTCATTACTAATTTAGGAACCTGTTTCCTGACTGTTGTTGAATTAGTGAAATAAGAACATAACAATTTATCACATTACAGGTAAAGGAATAAGAAATGAGAAGAAATAGACTGAAAATTGACTTAAAAGAACAATTCTGATTTAAAATTATCACAGAATCACGGGGGTTTTTGTTGGTTTTTTTTGTTTGTTTGGTTTTGGTTTTTTGGTTTTTTGTTGGTTTTTTTTTTTTGGTGTGCCTGCTCAGAAATCCTCACACACAGCCTCAGACTGATATTCACAATCCTACTATGCCTATGAGTCCAGCACAGTGACTGTCTACCAGAGATGTGCAACTGGTGGACTGAACAAGAGGTATCAGTTGCCCAGCCCAATTGGTGAATCCCACTTCCCCAGTTCAAATTCCTAGAGGTATATTATCCACTCCCAAGGAGTAACCCTTCATACTATTTGCCTTAGAAACTATCTTCTTTGGATCACCAACACTATAATCAATGCCCATCTAGTTAGGAACAGCCCTATAGCTATTGCATGCAGCTGGCCTCTGGGTGGTTTCTGAACTGAAACAACATCTCCCTTTTCCCTAAAGGGGAGAAAACTTTGGGGGCCAAGTGAGCTAAAATATTTAAGTATATGTAACAGGCTAGTTGTACACATTAACACTGAACAAAGTAACCTGAGCTTTAAACATGTAATGTGTCTGGTGATGCCTAATATTTCTCGTGGTGTTGAAGAGCAATGCTAACCATTTTCCCACTCTGTTCAGTGTGTTTAATGTGAAGGTATAAGTATTAAGCAAAGGAATTTGCTCTGGAACAATAAACACTGGTATTAACTTTGAATATATGTCTTACTAGAAGTGCAAGTGAACTTAATAGGAACAAGGAGTGTATTAAATTCTTATTTTAGCTAGCATACTACTGATGGAATGTTGCATGAAGGAATGTTTCTAATGAGTATCTGTGGAACATACTTCATTAATTAAACTCATCGCACCTCATACAGATAGCTAAGAAGGTAAAGAAGGGATTGCTGACTCTCCCAACTGCATGCTATTAATTTAAGCTTCACTTACAAATATCATTATAGTAGATTTCTGAAATGATGAATTTTTTTGCAAAACACGATATTCCTGAAATTCACACTCTACAAAGAATTCTGAAGTAATGTCAAGTGATTGTGTAACAATTACCCTTGTAGCTGTAGACTTTCTTGAAGGACATACTTATGACTAACCATATATCTAACAAAGAACAAATTATGGTACTGCTGCAATTGCAAAAAAAAAAAAAAATCTTAGCTGAAGTCTTTATTTTGTTCAAAAATTATTTTTTTCCCCCACAGCTGCATCCTCTAGTGTAAGACATTCGTGTTTGAAGATACTTGTATCTTGGAAACCGATTAGCAGAAAAGTATTAAAAATGTCATTTCCTGTATACAAAATGCTTTGATTGTCCTAGTACACAAGATTGGTAATTCATATTTCAGTTAGAGACATTCTGTAAGCACAAAGTTAAACTGTAGTTAAAGAATAAGTGTGTATGTTAAATTGCTTCGCTATGGTTCTGTACCACCTTTTGTCCAACTTTTAGACTGTATCTGTCTCAAAGCACTGCTAGTCTTCTATGAATAAGTTTCAGAGTCCTCTATATCACTTATATCCGAAAAGTAAAGGCAGTCACAGTTTTCTAAAATATGCAATAGTGTGCAAAGTTCTATCCAAAATAAACTTTTCTGTTTTCATGACAGGTGAAATAAATAGGATCAGTAACCACCAGTTTCTAAGGCATATAAGTGGATATAGTTATTATTCCAGTTTGATATCCAGTTTTAGAATATGAAACATATCACATTGTTTTTGAAATCTATTAAAACTTTCGTACAAAATTCTAAATAATTACATTATTGCTTGAAAAACAAAAAGTCCATGTTCATTCACCCCTCTAGCCACCAAGGTGCTGGCAATTAATGCCCTTCTGTTTATTTCTGTCTCTGGCATTGAATGTTTGGTGTGCTGAGAGATAAATTATGAGGACAGAAAACCACTAGAATATCTGTCTCTGCAGGCAGAAGCCACTTTCTACAGACTTCTGGAAAGTGCTGAAATCAAAGTCTGACTCAATCCATGTGAAAATGAGTTAGAAATCCTCTGGGGTGAAAATGTGATTCTAGTTTCAATTATTACTGATATTATCATTTGGTTACAACCTGAGGAGGTCTTGCAGTTCAGGACAGACTGTATTTCTGTCTTTTTTTTCCCCCAGATCAAGTTCTTTTTCTGAAAGTATCTTGGGCTTTGAAAATGCGAGAAACAAAACCAGATAGATAATTTAAAGATTTCTTAATTTAAAAACAAACCAGAACCAAAATCAAACAAACCACCTAAAAGCTAACTAAAACCAAAGCCAAACAAACCAGCTAAAATAAACAACTCCACATTATGTCACCTAGCAAATCAAGGCCATGAAAGCAAAATATTTCATGCAAAAGCAAAATTTATGGTAAGTTCTTTGCTAGAGGAAAGAGTCCATGGCAAATTCTTTGTAGAATTTTAACTTCTGCTTTGCATTTCTGCTGTTGGAGATTTAAACTGCAAACAAAATGTAATTTTTATGAAGACTGTTGTTGAACTTTGATTTTTAGATAATCCATATCCCTGAGCTGCCCAGCTTCCTGAAAGTGCCAATTATTGATTATTTGTCTCTACAAGAGTAAAATCTGCTGTTTTATCCAATGCTATTCCCATTTATTTCAAATGCCTCTACCACTGCTTTCCAGATGACTACACCAGAATCATCACAGGCAAAAGGACCGTTACTACAAAACTTTCAAATTTAAATATATATTCTTTGAAGGGCACTAAAGGACTTCAGGCACTGACATTCTTATGGATGTTTCTTTTGAACTTGATAACAAAAATGACCATGGATTTCACAATTTTTTACTCAGAAAGTTGTCTTTTTCATGGAAATATAAAAATTCCACTAGCCCTCAAACTAAATGTTAGTGTTAATATCAGTATTGTCATAAAAATAATTTTTAATTACCTGTTGTATAAGTATTTCTTATCAGCTGTGCTTTCTGAAATAGAGAATACAGCCCAAGGAATATGAAGAAGTTAGGAAGAACTGGAAGAACTCTATGATTAAAAATTACGATGCCTATAAGTCCTATTTTCAACCTTCATGAAAACTGATTTTCCCCAGAATATTTAGGCTTAACTAGGCCGAAGGTACACTGATTCTGTTTTCTGTCTTGATGGGATGAGGAGGGTCAGGGGAGATGTATCTTGCATGTAGGTAAAGATGAAAATTTAAAAAAACCAAAAATGCATATGCTTAAGATTTTCAAAACAATACCTAAAACGTAGTACTGTGCTGGTTTCACACTCAAGGCTCTGCATTTCACATGAGAGCTCTGAGTGCACAAAGAGTGCAGAACTTGCATTACTGGCTGGCCTAAAGACTCACTGGACACTCTTAGAAGCACAGAGTGAAGTTGACACTGCTTCAGTATTTATCTCATTTTTTGTCACATCCCTTTGCGAGAAGCTGTCAGTCGCATTGCCAGGGCAGCACACTTGGCTAGGTGCCTGGCCCATAGTCAATTATCATATCAGCATGTCCTGAAAAGCCTCTTCCTGTGTAACCAACATCAACCTAATCTGCTCCATTTCTGGGCATGTCCCAAAGTTTCATTCTTGCAATCCCATTCGCAATAGTTGCTGGATTTTCCTCATGTGACACATTTCATGATCCTTATTCCACTACACGATTATTCACTGTATGACGAGAAGAGTTAATGTTCAAACATCACCGTGGTGATGTGCTGGTTTAGTTCATCTGCAGAATTGTCTTGCAAACAAACAAGAACTTGACAACTAGATGGACTAAGTGTAATTTTAACATTAATTTTAATTTCATTGCAACTGTCTTTTATTACTGTCTGCTATATTTTTAAGCATGCAGGATCATCCAGACCTGTACAACAAACAATTCTGTGAATTTTTTGAATGATCCCACTTTTGAGTGGCTCTGCCTGGTAAAGAACGGATGACATTTCACAGCAGCTTAGGGAAGAAATAGTAGCTGTCACTCAGTTTGCCCCAAATAACATCAGTAATAATCTCTGAAAATAGCTTTTTCTATAGCTCATCTTGCAAATTAGCATGTCACAGGATTCGTGAAGAATCTAAATAAGAAAAATAGGCATGAATTCAGGCCCAAGAATATTGTATAAAGCAGAAAAACTCTTTGTGGTAAGCCAGCAGCAAAACTGTGTGCCCAAATACATTTAGTCAAACATTCAAGTCAACATTTTCTCATGGCCTCATTCTTTTATGGTGCTGAAATGGGCTGCCAGATGTTCACATTTGCACCCTTGGAAATCCAATTCCAGAATTAAATTCCTATAGTAATTTTAGATTGCAAGTTAAAATTTTAGACTCACTAAATGTAGGCCAAAAGTCATTGATTACAACAGGGCAGAGGCTACATGCCCACCCCAAAATAATATTTTTAAAATTAATTTAGAGTCTCAATAGTTATTTTTACCAGTGTAAAATGAGTACAGCAGATTCATGGAAACTAACCCAACTTTTCACAAATCAAGGAGAAGTTCAATGTCAAAGGCAGTGAAGAACCTTCTGCCATCGTGATAACCTCTGGAAGCCCTATGGAACTGGAAAAAGACAGGAAGACCAATTTCTCTGTTAAAGCAGTGTAGTTAAGTGGATGTCAATGAGGCAGACATACCAAACTGAAACCTGGTCATTTACCTTATCATTGCTTATCATTGCTGTCCTATTTTTTTCTTTTCCAAGCACCCTGAATATTACTCAAAGTAGATATGTGGTTCTGATTTTGAGGGTCAAAGGAAGGAATTTGAACGTGCACACTGCATGTTCAAACATTTGCTCACTTCTGTTATGGGAAAGCAGTGAATGACATCTGTGTATATGTTTTAGGTAGCGTACAAAATTGGATTTTCAGGTTTTATTTTTCCATAATAACTTTGGGGGGCTTATAATCAATATTTCTGCTGACTGGAGTAGCTGGGTTACTTATAAACCAATAGAACATTCATCTGTGTCTTCCTCAGTTATCCAGTGTGTTTATTTGGAATTATCTAACAAATGATATTTTACTGTGTAATTCAATAGAAGAGGCTAAATTTCCCATTTATTTTGAAGATATATATCCCTAGTGAGAGAGCCATGTAGTTGTTACCACAGCCTTTCAGAAGACTGAATTCATGAATATTTTTGTGAACTGTTTAGATATTCATTACAGCCTAATCATCCAATATAAACCTGGGAGTTTGTTATAATTTTAGAACCAAGTCTTATGGGCTACACCCAAACATTGTTTTATTGGGTGTCAAACCCCAAAGAGACTATTTAAATAGTTGTGTCTATGTATAATGGTCTCTAGAAACTAGACTCCAAAGTCTGATTTCTTGGCCTGTGGGAATATTATGCTAGCAAATCCAATGTCCAGGCTCTACAGCTCATGGTGAATATAAGCAAATTCTCAAATAAAAGTGGAGTCTTTACTTTTCAAATAGACTTGGGTTTCATCTCATAAAAATTGTACGTGGCCTCATTAACAGCAGAAAAATATTTTTATATGCAGTTAACGCTTTGATATTTTAAAAAAGTCTCTTGTAAGAAGTCACCCTGAAGGATGCCTCTCCCTCTGTAGAACACTATGGTATTTCATATGAAAAAAAATTAAAAGCATCCTTCCTTGTAACAATTGGAAAAGCCAGATGGAATCTTCTTTAAAATTCAATTCACAAAAAGCTGACCTATTTTTTTTGACAGATAACATATTTAATGAAAGAAATAAATTCATAGGATTCTGTTTTTCCTGTAAGAATATTTGCTCACTCTTTACACCATTTGTGGCTTACTCTTTGTCTTTCATTTTAGTTAGGTAATAGATAAATGTAGAAATCAAAAGCTAAGACCCTCTCATTCTGGCACTAACAGACCAAACAATAGATAAAATACTATGGATAAAACAGAAAAATACGCCGTTTTTACTTACTAACTGCACCATAGCCAAATATCAAACAGTTCATTATTAATAATTATACAAATCTAGACCTCAAATCTAGATTGTGAGCTACACAATCTCTGACCAACCTGAATTAGTTTGTAAATTGTAAAAAAGATTTTGCTATAAAGAGTATGAAACTATTGTGGATAGTTTCCAAGTCTTATTTGATCAACCATTAGTTTCTATTTCTCGTAATCAAGAATTCTGAACCTAGGAAAAACAATGAATTGCCAATTCAATTCTCTTTCCAAAGCTAACAGCATGTCTTAAATAGGTTAACTTTTTTAGGACAACTATCATAAGGTTTTCTGTTCCATCACCACCTAGTTTGTTATGGGGTATTACCAATCTTAAAAATGTTCACATCCAAGAATCTCCTTGTATAAGAAAACATTCCAATCATATACATTTCTTTACATTCTAGTAATGTAACAGCCTGACTAAACACAAAGGATAGTAAAAGATATGGAAAAAATTTAAATAATTAAATTAATCTAAAATAAATTACTTAGAGAAACAAATACTTCTCAAAAAATTTTTCTGATAATTTTTGGCAGTAATAGTCTTATTTTCTTAGGACCGCCAAACAAAAGAACAAAATGTTTCTATATCGACCAGTAGATTTATTTCCAGCTGTCTGATCAGGATGTGTTAGGATTAAGACCAATTCCCTCTGATTTCTGTCTCAATACCTGTAGTGCCAGTTCAAGCAACAGGGCTGTCTAGATTAAACAGTTGAAAAATAATCATTATCCACAGTCTTAGTCCTCAGTAAAAAGGCTAATGATAATTCCATTTTCATTTCAGTGATAATTTTCATCTTCATATGCTGAATATTTTCTGCATACACTTTTAAGGCTTTTAGAATTTTTTCAAGGTTACCTCTAGAACTGTAAACATTTTTCAAATGCATGTTTTAATGAGGAAAAGAAAGGTGTTGTAATACGGTGAGTAAAACCAAGCAGCAAAATCACAAGTACTAATTTTCTTACTAACTGTTTGCATCTAACCAAAGGAAGAATTCCTTCATTATGACACATCTTCACAAATATTTTCAATCTAATTTTGGTTTCTTTCTGTACTTTTGTACCAAAAGGATCAGGCAGTACAACTTTAAAAAAAAAAAAAAAAAAAAAAAAAAGCAAACTCTGGTATGACTTCAAGCTATCCTAACTCAAATTTTCATTCTTTGTCAC
The DNA here is from genome assembly GCF_009819885.2 of Catharus ustulatus. Taxonomy (NCBI): domain Eukaryota; kingdom Metazoa; phylum Chordata; class Aves; order Passeriformes; family Turdidae; genus Catharus; species Catharus ustulatus. Next base: position 45,408,077 of record NC_046224.1, read on the forward strand.
AAACTTTAGAAAGAAGCTGTACTTTGTCAGCCTCAAGAAGCTCCAGCCCACTCTTCCTCTCTCTTAGCTGCCACTGCTAACCTGTGCAGTACAAAGAGGAGTCAGGACAGGATGAAGAAGCTTCATTTTGGCGTCCAGAGGCAGGACAATGACTTTGAGATAGGAGCTGGGTTTGCACTCCAGGCTTAACTCTCAGGATTATTTCATGGAATTGGAAAATTATTGAGTTTGGAAGGGACCTCCGTTGGGGAACTAGTCCAAACCACAAACTGGGTCACCTGGAGTCCAGATTACTTCTGAGTATCTCCAATTAAATGCTAGTGCTCAGTCACCTTCACAGTAAAGAAAGGTGGTGTGATCCTGTGTTACAGTTTGTGTCCATTGCCCTGGGCACCACTGAAAAAACACGGTTCCATCTTTCCCTGAGGTGGAGGTGAGACTGACCATGATGCCTTGAGATGCTACCTAGAATAGAGGTTACACAGTGTTAAAGGAATAAAGTAGATATTTATTTAAAAGGCCTTAGAGAATACACCTTGGGCAGGACAAGAGCCCAGCTATGGATGATACATTTCCTCCAAAGCCATCTTCACCTGGCCCCTGGAACTTGCTATAATAGATAAGGTATCCTAGATACCAAGGTTGAGCCAAATTCCTTAAGAATTTGGTCACTCTCCTAACACTTAGGAAGATAATTGGTTAGAAATTATTCTGTGTAATTGGTCAGTTCGCCTTTAGAACTTCTCACTTAGATTGGATACTGTTCTTTGTATAAACTTCTATTGGTTGTAGTTTGAATCCCCTCTGAACTCATAAATATGGCTGTCTGCCCTTTGTTTGGAGAGAACCTGCTTGATCACCCTTCGCATGAAATAAAGACTTGTGGAACTTGTCAAGTAAGGCCTCCAGTCTTTCTCTGCTGGCAAAGTGTGCACTTTCTGAGAGATTGTTAAATGATATTAGCAATCTCTGGTCCTGGTAAATACCACCAGGGACCAAAAAGGAAGCCACACCCAGCCATACAAGAGCTCCACGCAAGATGGATTCTGAGTCACAAATTTTCACACTTTTATGTTTTGGTCCATTTACATATTGGGGTTAATTGTCAAATTACAGCTTCATGTTACGAAGTCCCATCCTCACAGATTGCTCTTCTCAATTCACTGTTGTTTATACTTTTTGGGCCTGAAGCTGCAACCGTGTCCTTGGTTCTCAGGCTGGAAAAGGATTGCTCTGTCCAACTAAACTGTGAAGAGAACTTGCTGACACTTGATATGAGGTTCAGAGTTATATACTAATGCAGTACAGAATCTGGAAAATATGAAAACTAAACTTAACAGCCTGTAGTTTCCTGGATACCCTTCCTTCCACTTTTTGAAGATACAAGTAACATTTGCTTTCTGGGAAGTTCTTGGGCATTTCTCCCAATTGCCATGACTGATCAAAGATTATCAAAAGTGGCCTCATGATGACATTAGCAATCTCCCTCAGCATTTGTGGGTGCATCCTATCAGGTCCCATGGATATATGTATGTCAACTTTGCTTAAGGATTCTCTGACCTGATCCTCTTCCACTAAAGGTACATCTTCCTTGCACCAGACTTTTTCCATGGTGTCTGAAACTTGGAATTGCTGATGGACACTCTTGCTAGTAAAGACTGAGACAAATAGGACATTTAGTACCTTTGCCTCCCCATGCCCTGTGTAACCAAGACCCCTATCTCCTTGAGCAATTCTCATTTGAAGCCATTCTCATTGTTTCAGGCATCCCTAGCCAGATTCAATTACATTTGGGCTTTAGCTTTCCAAACTTCATCCCTTGGATGCTTGGATAATGTTTTTGCATACCCTCATGTTACCAGTCCTTCCTTCTCTTTTCTCTGTGCTTTCTTTTTGTTTTTTGAGTTTGGCCTTGTTCATCCACACAGAACGCCTGGTATTTTTGTATGCCTTGATATTCTTTGGGATAGAACTCTTTTGAGCTTGGAAGATAAGGTTTTTTATTCTGATTAATGGAAAATTCACAAAAGGGAAAGGGGGAAAAGCCATTCCTCACCTACTGACTTGCCTACGAAAACACATTCATGTGTATGAGACACAGTTCTAGAGGTAGTTGGCGCACTTTGCAAATTATATCACCTGCAGCATTCCTCCAGCCTTCAAAAAGATGAAATTCAGAGTGCAGGCCTAAAGTTAAGTGCTTCATCTGCCTAAAAATTGATACAGACAATTTAAAATATTTTTAAATATTTTTAAACCCATATATCCCTTAGTTAAGGTGCCCTATAGCATTTCAATCAGTTAAGCTTGAGGACTTTTAAATAGAGGGATTTATGTTAGGACAGTTTGTTGAAGTGGAACTCTTAAAAACCTTGTAAAAAGGTGAACAACACGTGTTAGAATTTGTCTTCATTTAAATAGAATACAGCATTTTTACACCTGTTTTGCATGGTTTAATGCATTTCGAGTCTTATAATTAAATAAGGCACAAAGCAATAACAAATTCTTTTTTTTGTTTTTGAACTTGTGATCTAGAGATGATTCATTGTAGCTCATTAATCAGGCTGAGTTATTTATTTCACTCATTTTTGACTCATGTGGTAATGAATCCTTCACAAGAAAAACACATACTGCTTATGTTATAGCTGTATGTGCTTAAGAGGGTGTTTGTGCTTTGCTGTTGGTTTTTAATCATATTTAAATTTACTACTTCTTGTAATGGACACTTGTGTATTTATAATAGTATTCTGTTTACTCCTTAGATTATTCATGCCTGAGTGCCCTTACTGCAGAAAAAGATTTAATGAGCTTCAAGAGGATAGCACTGCAAAAACAGTAAAAATATAAAACAAGTGCCTGCATACTAATGTAAGCCTCAAGCTGAAACACATCACCCAAACCTGGGCTGACAGTCCTCCCATGATGTGCCTCATGTTTTAATAGGATACATTTATTCCTAATTAGAGTATCTCCTTGCCTGATATCTTTCTAAATGAACCAACATTATAGCCAAGCATTTCAACAAAGCACACTCTAATCTGAATCTTTTATATGTAACAACTCCATGTATTAGCAGGCTCTTCTATTTCACATTCTGGCTTTCAAAAAATTCAGCTGTTTTGTCATGGTGACAGTGGACAACTGCCACAATGGAATTCAATCTTGCCATATTCATGTTTGAATTGGATGCATAATCCTATAATTTTCTTCAATTGCTTTTATTCAGGAAAACACAGATTTCACTTAGTTGTGTCTTTTTGGTAAAATACAGTATTGTTTCCTACCAGTGCTAACTTTATAATTAATCTTCACAACATTTTATTTGTGTTGTCACAGAACTCAATAGCTTTTTTTGCTAAAAAATGTGAAATCACATTGTCCAATTTGCCACAAAACTGAAATCTACTTATTTACACGCTTTTATATTTCCTATTTAATTCCTTCTCTCACTCACCTGCAAGGATTTTGAAAATTCTTGATATTTTTTCTATTTTCTATTTCTGATGTGTAGGATTCCTGAAGTCTTTTCTGCTCTCAGCAGTGCCACACACAGTGTCCTGCAATTGGATTCCAAAGTACATTAAATATGTTATCACAGCAAATCCTTTGATCCTGCATTATTGAACGCTCAAAAAATGTTTTTTTCACTTCCTTCTGCATTAATCAAGCCTCCCATCCTGCTGTCTTTGAAATCTAAAGTTTGTCTCTACTGACTGCTAAACAAAAAGCTTCACAGTGCATGCTGTACCTTTACCAGTTCTTAAATTCCCTTCACTTTCTTCTATTTCTTTTTGACTCAAAATTTTGCAAACAAAAAAAAATTAACAGAATAAAATCACGTATACAGTATTCCCATCCACCATCTGTTGATGTCATTCCCTGACTCTTCTTATTTCCAAGGGCTCTTTTTAATTGTCTTATCCTGTGGTAAAACACATTGAGATTAAGGCTACCTTATCCCTTGCCTTGGGTTACCAAATACTTCCTCCCTTGCACAGATAGGCTGGCATTGTGCATCTCAAAAAACAATGCCATGAAATTCCTGCAAATAAAAATGGGAGTTTTGGCTATTACTTGACTCTGATACAAGATATAGCATGCTACTTTTCACCTTTAAAGGTCTGTGCATTCATCTAGGGGCTACAGGGAAAGGCCTTTACTCCACATCATCATTATACTGGTCCAACAAAAAAAAATTATATTAATTAATATAAAGGTAATCAGTTTAAGTAATGACACAAGTCTTGTATAATCCTTCACCTTCCATTTTAAGTAGATCTGGAACAGCTCATGTTGGTCCATGGGTAAAGATATCCCAAAGATGCCAAAGCCGAAGTTTAGCCACAGAAAAGGACAACATTGAGGGTTTTATCCCCTACCCCATGTGCTGGACACCATGTCAGAGTTTTCTGTAATTTACAGCCTGAATGCAAGCATTTGTACAGTGATCCATTCATGGTCCACTGAAAAAGGTTGACACCTCTGTGAAGAGATGCTTTCAGAAGAGAATGCCAGTTTCCTAGGAGGAAAGCTGACAGTGTGGGGTGCTACTTCCACAAAATGCCATTGCAGGATTGCTTTATATGGCCACACAAAATTAGTCCAGGTCCACAGAATCCACAAGATGAAATAGTCTCATGACATTGCTCTCAAGCCAATAACCATTGACAGAAGAATATCAGGCATCTACCTTACTTTTGAGTTTCTGATACCTCTCCTCCATAGGCAAAAAGGAGTTTGATCTCCAGGGTCCCCTAGCATCGTTGAAAGTGGTTATGAAAAGAACTATGAAAAGGTGTGAAATGAACACCTGAAAAGGGTTTTTCATTTACCAGGCTTATATCTAATGACTTTATCATGGATTCCTACACTTCACTAAGCCTCTGGAGAACTCTAGAAGAGACATGGCAATATCAGCAGTAAAATGAACAGGCAATTGATAGGACTCAAGAGACCAAGGTTTACTGTTGACCTTTTAGCAAGAAATTTAAACTCTATGCTTTAACCTCTTCCTCTATAAAATCCAGTTTTGACAGTTGTCTCTCTTTGAAGTGTTTTCAGATCAATTGGTAAAACCTGAGTTATTATCAACTGCTTCTGTGCAGCAGTGTGGGGATCAATATGCCCTGTATGTGCCAGGTTTCAACATCATGAGTTTCTTTGCCACTTCCATTAGTCACCATGGGCCATTGACATGAAGACTATTAGAAAAAAAGTGTACTAAAAGTAAGGACACCCCTGGCTGCTTTGCTTTCTATCTTTGTGCTTTCTGATATACAATTTTACTCTTTCCACACTACTCACAACAATGCAGCCAGACTTGGAGATAACTGTAATGATAAATTACTTCTCAGTAGTAATTTTAACTGGTTTTGGCTTCTACATACATGTAATGCATTCAACAAAAAATCTGAGTAAGAAGATTCAATCACAATCTAGATGGTAAATGGGTTTTCTCAGAAACAGCTGTATTAACAGCAAGGAAAAAACAGGATATGATGGGTGTCATGAGAACACAGCCTTCTCCTTAATTTAAAAGCTTTACCCCAAAATTCTTTCCTATTTCTCATCTGGGAATCAGGGAGTTTTAGCAGATGAGGAATGATTATTTATGTCACATAATAAATTATAAACATAACCTACAGTCATAAGTGTTGCAATTACAGGGGAAACCAACCATAAGATTTGTGCAGGGCTATATATATAGATATTCCAAAGAGAAATGCATTATTGTAGTAGTTTCTAGGACAACCTATCTTGGGCAATAGAGAGTATATTTAAATTATTAAATCATGGGGCACAATAGGAATAGATATCTAGAATGAAAAATTTGTGCTGAGATTCTTAATGGTTAAAATACACTTTCTATTTTTAAGAAAAAAAGTAATTTAAGGTTCCTTCTAATCTGATCTCAAACATTACATTGGTAGCATCTTAAATGCATTGACTACTTCTTGGAGCATTTCTTCTGCTTTATCATCATCTGAAGGGAATTCCAATTGTCTACCCAACATCTGGTCTGTCATGTGAAATTCCAGAAATTGTCACAGAACACGCCATGCTCAATGTCTTTGTGAACATGTTACGGAAGTTTTGAACTTCAGACAGTGGCTCTACATAAAATGCTAAAATAAAGTCTGTAAAGTCTGGTTTTGTGGTACCAGGCTACCGTGTCTCTTCTAGCACAACAGAAGTGCTGCCCAAGGCCAGGAATGCATCCCTGGCTAACTGGTGCTGTCACTGCTCAAATACACAACATAAGAGGGCACACTGTACTGAATTGTTTTCTGATTGCTTAAGAAATACCTTTCTGGTTGACAAATAAAGTAAAATCCAGTTGTTATTTTTAAAGTGTGCATTTTCTCCTGTTTTTTTTGTTTTTAAACATGAGTCACAATACTAGCAAATAAAAGCCATATTTCAGTGCAGTTCTTTAGAAGAATTTTTACAACAGACAGTTTCTTCCTGTAATTTTAATCTATTACCTACATTCCTCTTGCTTACTAATGCTAGTCTGTTTTTATATCAACCAGTGCTCTTTGCAGTATCAGAGGATTTGACAGCTGCCCTAGTGTTGACAATGATGTAACAGACAGGTATGTTGATACCTTCTAGTTCTGATGCAAGAACAAAAGCAAGCGTCAAAGAAATGAGAAACAGATTTTTTTTCTGAAAAATCAGTCAGCTAAAGTTAAAGAAGTCAATAATTAAAAAGAACACATAATTGAACATGTTGAGTTGGACTGGTACAGAAGAGAAACTCAGTGAAACCTGTGCAGAAATTAACAAAAGGCAGAGGCAGCACATCTGACCCTCCTTCCTATGTGCAAAGAACACAGAAGAAATTTAGTCCTTCTTCAGCATGCATCACAAAAATCTGTCCAACCACAATGAAAATTACCACAATCAGAAATATCTTTTAACTGAAACACATTTTGAAATAGAAAGAAAACTTCAAAAAGCTCTTTTGTAGAAACAATTTTTCATTGCAATCTATGATTTTAGCATCTAAGCTGGTGCAATTTGATTTCTATTTGCGAAGAAAATGCTTAACTACAAAATTGAATGTTATTTTAAGATAGTTTTATAGCCAATCATGGCAATAATTTCACTAATATTAAATCATCTGCTGCTGCTGGGGTTTTTTTCTACATGACATTTTTGTAGGCTATCTTTGAAACATTTATTATTCCTAAAAAAAGCTCTGATGTAGTGATATGGCCAGGAGAATATTTTTGTAATCAAGCTTGCTTTTGGCTAGTATCTGCAAGATTTCATTTAATCCAAGTAGAAGAAATGCAAAACCCATCTACAAAAAGTAGTATCTTTTTTTACTTCTGACATGATACATAAATATAAAGTGAATCCTAGTAATAAACACAGAACTTATGTGGAGCCCATAGATGCAAAAATCTTTTTCCATAACATGAGGAGCCAGAGGTCATAATCTTCTGTCTCTTGGACCTAAGTTAGAGGTTGAGTACTTTTCAAAGCACTAACTCACTTCCCCAGCAATTTTAAGGGTACACTGTGCTAACCATTAGAGCTCCACTTTCTGCCTCTCATTACTAATGGTCAAAACTGTTGATTGCATTCCAGCTGGAATACTTTTATGGTCAAAGCACTATCAGTATAAAGGATACTGTTTCATAGAGATCTGTCAGTGCAGAAGTGAGATATCACCATTCATTTCTCACCAAATTAGAAGTCCTCTTGTTTTTCCCTTTGAGCATCCTGCATAATTTGAGAGCAATACATTGCATTGTCTCAGTTAAAAATTACCGATAATTACCCATGATAATTTTAATTTGAGCCCTTCTAATGAATGTTTGACCTTTTCTGAACCACAAACCACAAAAATTGTGGTCAATTAATCTTTAAATGTGCATTTCATGTGTTGGAGATCTGAGGAAAGCTGAGTTGCATATAAGAGAGAGTACCACAGACCTCATCACTCTACCAAGGGCTGAGACAGAACTGAGAAGTGGGTCTTAGGGCAACCAATATCAGCTGTTGGATGCTCACCTGGGAGCTCAAAGTATTCAGCAGTTTCCCAATTACCACAGTGCCACTGCCAATTATAGGAGCTGCACTCGATCTACTTGTAGATGCATATAGGACACTCAGGTGGGTCATCTGTGATTTTGGTCTTGCCCATTGGTATCAAGGAGTCTTGCCCACAAAAGACGTATAGGATCATTCTAGACCAGTAATGATCCATGGAGTTTATTTTCAAATCTGTGAAATAAATATCTTAGATTTGGCTCATCCAAAGAATAGGATGCATGCTCAATGGACAGAGAGTAATAGAAACAGAATAGCATCCTTGCTGGTAGAAGCCCTTCAAATCCCTGCTATATAGGGTAATCAGGATACAGGGAGAGATTTGGAGTAGCTCCTTTTAGAACTAAATGTTGCAGGGATATAGATAGGGGGTTTTTTTAATTGTCATATACAAGCTTCCAAGAAAATTAGTTTACAACATTTTAACTAGACAAACAATTCACCATTCCATTCCAATTATACTATCATTATATATACCAAATTAGTACAAATATAACCAGCATTCGCCTTACTAAAAATTAAGTTATTGCTAAGACCAGGCATTATTTAAGGTTTTCATTTAGATACCATAAATCCTAACTGTGAAATAAGAAGTGCCAATAAACTAAACATCTTTAACTATACTTTAATTTATTTGAATTTAAAAATAATTTAAAATGTTGAGACGCAGATTTTCTCATTTGGAATTCTTGAAGTGTTTTTAAGGATGGAGTGGTTTGCTCTTTTGATATTGCTGCCACTTATACACAGAATTATCAAAACTCAAGCCTTAAAAATGTAGTTATTTTTCTCTAAAGTTAACAGTATAATCTCTTTCTAAAAAATATTGCCATTTTAATGTAATTCAATGGATATTTTTATTATGATGCACCATTAAAGAAGAAACCAAATCAAAATTTTTAAAATAGCCTTGGCTTATTTAAAAAATATACTCCATTATCCAGAAAGACTTGGAAGAAATGTAATACTGAAATTATATGAGAATATTTTCTCAAATAATTAATAAGAGTAAAAGCAATACAAACTGTCTTCATAATACTGTACTTAATTTCTATTCAGTCATATAAATTATTTTCTTTTTTTTTAAATTCTTGTATATTATGTTTTGCTGGTGACTTATTTGTCCCAATTATAAACTCCTATGCTGCACTCGGTCTATGTTCTTTCTTGCAGAAATGAGTGTGTGAAAGGTTTTATTTAAGGTCATCAGAAAAAAAAAATAGCAAGATGTCCTATTTGAGTTTCTCATTTTCTAGTTATTTATGCTTTTTGCCTTATTTTATGAGAACAGCATAGTAGAAATATTTTTCAGGTTCAAACAATAGCTTCTAAAATTTTCTCTGGAATAGAACTGTAGTGGTTCATTTCTTCTGAGTCACTCATGACTTCTACACATTCATTGTCAAAAGTTCATCCTCTTGATTTTTGTTAGTCTCATTTTCAAGTTTCCTAACAATCCCATTGCACTGAAATATGGGTTGTGGTGGTGGTGGGTTTTGCCAGGGGAAGAAGGGAGTTGGAGTTTATTCTGGTTTGGATGGCTCTTTCTGTTACATGCAACAGTAGCAACACAAGGAACCCTTTCATCCAGCTCTGTAGAGTAGCATGATGAAATTATAGTTAGCTGGGGAACCAGATATTTACTTGTTCACCTTGCTTCACATATCTCTCAACTGCAATACTCCTTAGGTGGGTATGTCCAGTTTTGTTAAAGAACCCCAAATGAAAGCTTATGTCTGTATTGTAAACATAGTTTATATATAGTTATAATATAGTCTTACGTAGTTATCATACTCACACTGTGATAAGACATTAGTCTCCCCCCAGCAGCATCTGTTGAAAACTAGAAGCACTTTTATATTTTGGGACAGTATTTTAATATACATGGTCTTCACCTAAAAATAATTGAGCTGCTTCAACCCAGACTGACAAGATTCTTCTTTGCTTAGAAACCAGAAATAGAAAATTACAACTCAAGAGCTAATGAGTCACAAAATCATTATGTGAAATCAGGCTTTAAAGCACAAAACATTTTGCATCCTCAGTATCACTGTTGCCCATGCAGGAATATAGGTTAGTAAAAACAAAATTATAAGGCAGAAAAGCAGGAAAAGCAAGATAGGGTGTTTTGAACCTAGAGATCTGCAATAGCAACAACAAGTATTGCTTGTAGATCTTCTCAGCTGAAAAAGAAAAAAAGGAACTGTAACAGATTTTCTCCTTCAAAATCTATTCATGTTTCATTGTGGAGGCTTTTCCATGAACAGCTTTAATTTGTTTCAGCATGAAGGTATCAAGTACAGAGTGAATGAAGGGAATGTTTAGACAGAAGCAGTAGCACAAACTAAAAAACGAATTTTGGTAGCTAATGTGGGGTGGAGGCTGAAATGCAAGTCTAATGCATTTATTGTTATCACTGTTTTGTGGGATTTATGCAAAAGTGGCAGACTCGTACATATGGGTGTTTTAATAATAAAATTCAAGGCCAGAATAGTATCTTTCACTCAAAAACACTTTGAGTTACTTCATTCTGCTGTTTCTATATTCCATTTATTTTACCAATACTCACACAACCAAATATATTTGCAGTGCTAAGATAACCCGTAGGTGATCTCTGGCATCATGCTAGAAGATTATCAGAAAAGCAAGTTTCTGCAACATAAACAAACAAGAAAGTACTGAATTTTCATTCCCTAGCTGAAGGAAAGAATTTCAAACATGATAATACAAATAAAAAAGAGTCTGTCTTTTCAGAGAAGATTCTATGATGTAGTAATGATATAAGGAATGTTGAAAGGAAACTGACTAAATGACATTCATTTCTTTTGAATTTAAAAGAAAATGAAACAATTGGTATTTCCACTTCAAGCACCTCAAGCTAACATTATCTTTTAAAGCCCTCAAGCCCTGCCACACAGATGTAGAGCTGCAAGGTTTTATAACTCAACCAAGAACCCTTCTGTTCTCTCATTGAAACAAGAAAGGAAAATGGAGCTCTGTAAGTGATGCAGAGAGGAGAAGTTCAAGAAGGCCATCAGCAAAGTGCCTAACTAGTTCCTAAAATCTCCCTTACACATTTCTTTTCAGCTTGAAGAGTACACCCATAGAAAGACTCCCATTAAGCTCAGTTGTGACCCTCCTCAGCCTGCATGTGGAAGGGAAACATTTTAAGCAGTGCCCATTCAGAGCAGCAAACCTCCCTTTCTTTGGTTGTTCAGGGAATACTTTCAATCTAAGGTACCCTTATGGCATCAGCCTAGATAGGAAACACAACCACAAGGAACAAAACATAATATTCCTTGATAATGTATTAAAGGGAGAAGCTGCACTACTGCTAAGTGTCAGATAACTCACTACCATGAAAAAAATGTTTATTCATCCATTTTTCTAGACAAATCTACAATGATACAGGCACATTTTTTCAGCTCTCAAACGGTTGGGTGCTTTATCCCAACCAGAAGTCTTTTTAATGACCTGGATCCACCAGGTTATTTAATATCAAGGCCTTCTGAAGATTGTTTCAGAGTGAAAAGCTCTAAAAGAATGATAATGCTACACAGATTCCTGAAATAATAGAAGTTGCTTTGTTCAGTGATAGCATTTCCTTACTTCTGTGTCTGGCAGCTCCTAAGAAAGGAACACCACAGATCATAAATTCCATACAAGGCTATATAAATGGAGGAAATTAAAATTTCGCATGAAATTTCTTGTTCCACTGCAATAACATTCATGACGCAATCTCAAATTATAATCTTTAATCATACAGATTAAAGGGCACAAAGCGGTGTCATATGCCAGTGTTTGCCTTAGTGACAATATATCTTTCTCTTGTGCTTCAGATATCTGACTGCTTGGGATCACATTCAAGGACAGCCATTTACCACTTTAATTCAGTTTCTACTAGTAGTGCTGTGAGTTCAGAAGGGCCCAAATTACTATCAGAAAATACCTTCCATTTAATTTTTGACTTCTTCTGACAACCAGATTTAATGGCTTTCACTTTATTTCTGTGACTGCAAATATGGAGCTCATTTAAAAATTCTGTCTCTGCAAAGTTGTGTGTTTGTCAACCTATCAGTCTTCCAGACTATTTAATGAATTCTGTTGCAGAGATTTCCAGTAAGCACAAAATTGCTGCATGCCTTTAGTGAAAGCAGAGATTTCTCAGATAAAGGATTTCTTCTCTGGTTTTAGATCTTAGACTGAATTTCAAAAAGAATTTATTTTTACATATTTCCCCAGTTTGCATTGTCACATATCAAACCCATTGTCAGTCATCTCTTAGTAACCTCAAATCCTTTTCGCTTTTTATTTTTGAGCTTTTCCATTTAACAGAGCTTTGTTTTGAGTCTCATAACCTAAGGTTTTGGGTGCAACATATCTGCAAGCAGTTTCAGATGATGTAGCCAGTACTGTATGAGTGATCACATACATTACAAGGGGAGAATCTCTAGTCATTAAGAAACCCATGCAAACCGGTGTTATTACATTCATATTCAAGAAGCACCAGCACCGAAATGGCTACTGCAGAATAGCAAGTGATGAAAACATCTTTATCTCAGAAAAAGATCTTCGCTGAGATGAGATGTTCCCTTCACTTCCACAGTTTTAAGGAGTTGAGCTCTATTCTAGTTATGGCATATGAAGAGAACACTGCCAGTCGCAAAAGACAAACTCTGCCTACTCTCAGCATCATACTCATCACCTATACTCCCTGGGTCTTTCTCATCAGTTTCTGTGAACCAAGAAAGGTCAACATAGCATGTGGGAAAGCAAATCTTACCAATTTATTACAAATAGCATAGTACTGCTATGTCTGACTACTGCATGGACTACGTCTGAGCAGTAGTCTATGTAGTGCACCACCAGGATGCACTTCTAGCAGAGAAACAGAAGCCTTTGGTGTCCCATTAACTGAGGACGTAAGGGACAGAGAGAAAGGTTTAAGGAAACAGCATGAACAGATCTTATAGTAACTTTCATCACTCTTGCCGGTTCAGTGCTGATAGAAACACAGTTAGACCTTGAAAACAGTGAACAATAAATAGGCTTGAGAAAATATAAAGCAAAAGTATAAGGGATACTCTGAAAAAAAGAAGAGGCAAGAAATATATTATGGCTGTTGAATTTTAAGAAAAAAATTAAAAGTAAACAAAATTATTTAGTCTGGTTTTTTTTCTGTAATGAGGATTTTTAAATTATCAGCTATATTATTAAAATATTGTGGTTGTGAGGTAGGAATCCATAAAAAGAAAGGATGAATATAAGTTATATGGGAAATGAAGACCAGAAGAACCTCTGAGCAAGTTGTGGGAAAATCCTCTGTCTCTTCTGGAGGACTAGAAGACAATGCTGCTTTCCTGCTCCCTTTTATTTAGTTTGGTAGCACACAAATAGGTCCAGTATGACTGGGATGGTCTAGGGTCTTAATAATAAGACCTGTCCATCTGACACATTTACTATTAAAAGGTCATTCCAGCCTCTCAAACAGGCAGATTAAGGTGCTTTAAGTGGGAGTATATGTCACTCTTTTTTGCCTGTGTGTTTCATTTTTTCTTCTCCCTTGGCTACCAACCAGAACTGCCACAGTCACACAACACAAATGCATAACATGATGGCTCACATCACTACTCATGATAGACCACAACCCCATCTTCCTGATCACACAGGCCAGCAAGGACAATTTGCTTAAAGAATTACAGCATCAAAAGCAGCTAACCTGTACTGGACTACCACCTCCATATGATTTTTATCTAGTTTTTGCTTTGGAACAAAGCAAACATAAGGAAACTTGACTATCCTCAATTCAAAGGCATTGTGTGTCAAAACAGCACTTTTAGTGAACTCCTGCTTGCTATCAAATTCTTCTACAGTGTGCAATTGAAATTTCCACAGCTCTAAGGTTCTCAGTTAAATAGTTTCAGCTATTCATCTGAAGAGCCACCCACTCATGAGTGAAAACGATTACTACAAAAATAAAATCCTGCCAGGAAATTAATTAAATTCATAACTTGCAGCACAAAACTAGTGCTTTATTTTTAAGAGTAGCTTTTTTTTTCATTTACTACTTTACTCTTCCTTCATTAAATAAATATTAGTGATGCTGTTTATCTATAGAATTGTTTCATTCTCTGTTACTCAGAACTTGCAGTTGTCCATGGATTTGCAATGAATAGGAACATTTTTAAACAGAAATATATTTTTCCATATGATTTAAAAGTTGCATAGAAAATAATGAAGCAGGCAGGAATCTGCCTGTATGTAATTACATCTGCCAATCTTTCAGCCATACAGCATTCACCTTACATTATTTTATTGTGTTTGATGCTGTTAGGTTTCTAAACAGTATGTGCTGTAAACAGTGTTGCCCATGGCACAAGTCTGCTGTGCAGTATTCAGGTCTCCCAGCACTAATCAGGTCAGCAGATTTGAAGTTATCCTGTTCCACAAATGGAAAAAACCCCAGATGTTGAAAACTAACCTTTCTAGTGCTGACCAGATATAGCAAAATAGTTGTGCCCCATAAAAAACAATCTCCATCAAACAATTAATTCTGTGTACAAAATGTCCTGGTATGCTAAATCCTTATTGGGATAAAAAATAAGTGACAAAATATCTGAATTAAGGATTTATTCCAAAGCTTGCTAGTAATACTTGCAAATAGCTTTTATGAGTCAGAATGCAAAGTTTGCTACATGGTGGCTTAATTTGCCAGCCAAGAGGTGCTCTCAAGCTCTGCTAATCAAAAGATTGACATGGAGCTTTTGGGATCAGACTAAGCCTGTTTCTCAGAAGCTGAGAGAATTTAATTGAGTTGTCAGACCAACTTTAAAACCTTTCTTCTAAAACACAGCTAGTTTTGACCCTTTACCACTCCAGCAGAGTGAAATCTCAGCACAATGCAAGAAAAATTAGACATGAAAATGGCTGTTAATCAGACAGACAGGTAGGTGTGTCTCTTTCACAGTTCAGGAAAATTACTATGGTTTCCGAGAGTTTTATGGACTTCAGAAGCCTATTGCTGAAAATACCATTTTGTAGTTATTTAAAGGTTAGATGACAAATCAGTGAGACAGTTGGCTGTATGCAGAATATTTTTTCAAACAGATGTCTTCTAACGCAATGATTTTATTATTGTCTAATATAATTTTTTAATTTGCCTTGTTTAGAAAGTTAAAAATATCTTACTTGCTCTCTCATGTAATCACACGTAAATGTCCTTCAAAACTCTCCTAGTGTATGCATTAAATTGCACTTCATCCACTTCAAAATTCATGCCTAGCAGTTGTGATGTCTTCCCTAGAATGCCCTTTGTGTCCTCAGCAGTGCAAAACTAGTCAAACTGGCATTAGCAGTTCTAATAACACAGCCTACAGGGGAATATATGCAAAACAGATATGCACCTATACCTACACTTAACTGGTAGAACCACAGGCTGGTTGAAGTTGGAAAGGACACGTGGGGGAAAGCAGATCCAGCACCCTGCTCAATCAGGACCACCCAGAGCTGGCTGCCCAGGACCATGTCCAGGTGGATTTTGAATATCTCTAAGGAAGGAGACTACACAATCCCTCTGAGCAGCCTGTTCCAGTGCTCAGTCATCCTCACAGTAAAGGACTGTTTCCTGATGTTCAGAGGGAGCCTCTTGTGTTTAATTTTGCCTCTGATCTTGTCACCAGAAATCAAGGAAAAAAACTCTGGTTTCCCCTCTTTACATCCTTGCATTGTGAACAGTTTCCCTTGAACTGTCTTTTCTTCAGTCTGAACAGCCTCAGCCTTTCCCTTGAAGGAGAGTTGCTCCAGTCCTCTAATCATAATGACCCTTCACAGAACTCTCTCCAATATATATGTATATATCCATATGTCTTTCCTACTGGGAAGCCCAGAACTGGACACAACAGTCCAATCTGTGTCCTCACCATTGCTGAACAAAGGAGAAACATACCCACATCAGATATATACCATCATTTTCTGAAGGTGTTTTGCTACTTACACATCTCAGGACCAGCATTTCCAAATTTCTTTTTCAATTCCTGTACTAAATATGATAATTAATTTAATAAAACAGACTGTATGGTATATTGAGATATTCCATGCAACTATGTGTATGTACACATCTATGTTTCCTACCAGAGATATTCAGAAGGCCCCAGTTATGTTACCTTTAGTATTGTTTCATGCAGAGTCTCACCTTGGTCCGTGTCACCATAGTTTTCGTTAAATAATTCAACGCTGTACTTTTCACTGTTTGAACTTTCATTTTTCACCATTTGAACGCTATTAGGTTCTCATCTGACAGGCAGCTATGGTCCTTATAAATCTCTTCGTATCTGGAGAAATAATTTTATTTTCTTACCCAGTGGTCATGCCAACCATGCATATAATTTCCCTTTTCTCCCCTCTCCTCCTCTAAATACATTTTTTCTGACATATACCTCTTGGACTTCCTAATTTCAGAGAAGATTGATGCTAGTAACTACTTAAATCATCTGCAGATACATCCATTCTCCAGCACCTGTTTCTATTTAATCATGCTTCTTAAACTTCAAGGAATGGTCTTCAAGAGACCTGCAAGATTTTTTTTCTGCTGATCTGTAAAATCATGTACTAACTTGAGTTTGAATATCTTTTCTTTTTCACTTGCATTACTCTTAGTAATTCTTAAACACAATTTTTAAAGGGTAGCAAGATTAGCATGTAAAAAACTGAGTAAAATAATATGTATCTTGTGTAAAAGGCAAGCTTAACACCTCCCACAAACAACTACAAAACCTGTGAGCTTCATGCAATTTTGTTTTGATTATATTAATAAAATAAGTTTTCAAAAGCCATTTACTTTTACTATTATAATAAATTCTGCCAGGAAATGATCAGGCAGGATCTGAATATTAAATAGAGACAACATACAGAGGTTTTATATTACTACTCCCTTTACTTTTAAAAATTAAATACTTTGGTAATGGAATAATTCAATGAAGCATTCATCTGAAATACAAAATATTAAAACCACCAGAATAATTAATACAGCTACTTTTTATGAGAAAATAATGGAAATAGGACCAAAGAGGAGATGATGTTTTGCTCCTTCATAACAAGAACTGCATTGCCAGTCAGGACTTAGAAGCAGCTAAGCGCAATGAATACAGAAAAGGCAAAGATACCAAACTTCCAGAACTGGTTAGAAAAGGAAAAGCAGTAATTTTGATCCTAAAAGTAAGTCATATTGAAAGCTAAGGAAAAGTTAGCAAGTAGTAAAATGAAATACAGTATTAGTTTTAATAAATGTGTGATAAAATATTCTCGTATATTTTTCATACATTTCTGTAACTAATAGAAGATAGAAATGAATAGTTACCGTAGGGGATGAACTAGCTTTTATATTAAAATAATGTAGAGTGCAGGAGCACAAGCATGAGGCAACAGCAGGGACATTGAAAGTTTGGGCAGAGGACGATGCTGATGGCCCCAGGGCTATAAAAATTCTCCAGCAATCTACTACTGATTATTGAATGAATGTAACCTTGGGAGCTGTACAAAACCTGCATAAAGGTTCACAAAACTCAGGTATATCCGGCATATGTAGACCACAACATATATTGCGAACCCACATTGATGCCACATTGCAGATTAATGAAGAAAAAGCAAGGTGCAGCCAACACATGAAAATAAGCCCTGGAGTGAGAAAAAAAGCCATTAATATCAGCATCATGGTCATCCTATGAAAAGACCTGGGATGCTGCTACCTTGCTAAAACAGTTGATTCTAATACCAGATAAAACAGTTAAGACTTCAATTATGTGAACAGTTAAGTTCTTCTTGACTTCATCTATCAGGTCCTCCTTTTTTTAAAAACAAAAATATTAGAAGTATAATAATTTGGTGGGACTTTGAGCACGTATTCAGTAAATGTGATGCAATTAATTGGGATCAGATCCAGACAGTTTGAGGTTGCAAAGGGGTGAATGACTGTGGGAAAGAAAAATTGCAGCAATACAGCATCACATGTTAAAAGGAAGAAAAGTAATAACTTTTCAAGAAATAACTGTTATTACTTATATAAATATATTTCAAATATTTTTTTATAATCTCCCTGTATTAAGGGACAATACATTATTATATAGTGTGTCAAAGTAAAAAATACCCTTTTCTTCAAGATCTAGAAGAACATCAGGCCTAATAACAACATTCAAAACTAAGATACAAATGATGAAGCAGTGTATAAGAAAGTGAGAGGTGATAATATAATTCATGTCATTTTGCTGACACTCAGCTTCACAGACTGCTCTGCCAATCACCAAGAATAGCAACAGTCATTCACCTAGCAAGGAGAAATGATTACAGGCAGGGAAAGATAAGGACAAAGTTTGTTCCTTTGCTGGATTCCTGATTCAAATGCTGAATATTTATGTTAACTTATCACTGAAGTTCACATACTTCAAAGGCAATGTATAAATTATGTTGTGTGTTACTGAAAAATAAATGGCATTTTCTTTGAAGTTAGCTATTCTTGACACAATAACGTAAATTATGGTTTAATAATTGATGTCTTTGTTGCTGTCTTTTCTAATCCTGTAAGTGGCTAAAGGGAGCAATGACTAAAATTTCTGATTTTGATTTATTTCTCCTGCCTGTGGAAAAAAACATTATAGCATGAGAGAAAACACACCAATTCGGCTAGCTGCTATTGCAAGCTGTATGTTAGAAGATGTCATCCAGTGGTAAAAGGCTACAAACACCAAATATGCTTTAAAGGTGTATGTCAGTCTGCTATTGCCCAAGATTGTGAATACATGTATTGCTAACAGGCACTCCCAAGATAATTCGAGAAAGACCCACAAAGCATTTCCTTGCAATTTTTGCTGTTACAGTTCGTAAGATACTTCTCTTTATTCCTCGGGAAGCATCAGAAATTATTCACACACTTTCAGAATAAACCCTGAGCAATCCCTTCACTTCCAAAGATTCTTAAGCCTTTCCTCAACTTTTCCCCAAGCAATCTCAAATTTGCAGAACCTTGTCAGAGTGCTGACAGGATGAAGCACATAGTGGTTCACATAAACATTCCTTGTTTCCCATAAGCTATGTGAAGACAGCAGTATAATTCATGTTTTTTGATATATCCCAAAGTCTGACAGCCTGAAATGTTGCAGCAGTTGGCTAAGTTGAAGCTCCACTACGTCTGGAGAGGACTAAAAGGAAAGGAAGTAATTCTGAAGAATTTGCTTCCGTTGAAATATCCTCCACTATTGATCTCTCCTGCCATATTTTAAGTCTGTCTCCACCCAAAATTTAAAAAAACCCTTTTGGATTCATTCAGTGTTTCATAATCCTTAAATGTTTTTCAGGGGGAAAAAAATAGAGTAATCAGAAGATTGTAATCAAGCATGATCTATCGTTGACACAGTGATGCCAACAGTCAAGTCAACCAATAGAAACAAAGGCCCAAAGAACAAAACTCATCGTGGTACAGCTGTCTCATTCCTTTGCTAGTCAAGCTGGAGCCCTGTGCAGTAGTGCTTTCTGGTAACCAGACAGCCGTGGTACCCTACTGGATTGCTCAGTGACCAAGGGTGGATCCTTATAAGAAGCCCTGAGAGGTTGAAAAGTCCTGCTGCATTCAGGCATTGCAGGAAAACACAGAGCAGCCTGAATGTGACCTCCAGGCCTAGCACCGACCAGTCCAAATCAGAAAGCTGGTATTTATCAGTTCTGAAATCTATGGCCATCTGTTCTCTAAAGCTTTGTAATAATTATATTCTGCCCAAATCTAAGCTACAAGGCCAGTTTTCTAGATGATTTATAATCCCACCCCCTGAAATTACTACACTGTATTAGGAAAGTTGTCTTCATAAAAATGGATGTGGGAACACTTTCTCTTTTAAATCGCTACATCTAAAACCTGGAATGTGCTCATCTTTGTTGATGATGTTTGATATGAATGAAACCAAACCCCTACTTAATATCATTTAATGCCTGAAGTTTCCTGATATTGCACTGGTAGAAATATTTAAATTCCGGTTTTTTTTATAATTGAAGCTTGCCCTAAACACACTGCACAACATTTATTTCGGTTTGAAGAAAACAATCATTTTTGTCTTTTTTGAATTCTCAGTGATGCAAAGCTAGAAAGCCTTCCTGTGCCAGCCACAATTTGTTTTGTGGTTAGTGGAAAATGAAGTAATGCCTTTAAAATGCCTAACAGCTGGTGATGGAAGCTTTATCCATGAAATTGTCAACAGTAGTTTTGCTTTGCCCTAGAGTATTTACCATTTCTGTACTGAAATATTTATCAACCCAATGATGGGCAAAACACATCTTTGTTTTGCCTAGTCTTTTGGATTTCTTTAGTTCTTCTGTCATTGTGGATGGTAATCTAATCCATGAATAATAACATTAACTCTGAAAATTAATTAATATAATTGATAAATTATGTCTCAAATAGTTCTTGCAATGCTCAGCATAAAGGCTAACTGTTCCTCTTCACTTGTCCACAATGCTGTTTTGTTTACTAAGCCTGGAAAATAAAGGCCGTTGTATTTTCTTTTGCTGCACTCCATGCAATTTGTATTTTTATGTGGGAGCAGGAGAAGTAGCTTGGAATAATGGAAGTTCAAAAGCCCAGTAGTTCTCCACAGAGGCATTCCCCTACTCAACTTCCCAGAGAATTAGCACGGCTCAGTATCTGGCAGCACTGGATCCTAAAATATCCTTCATGGCTCACTGCAATTAATTCATTGTACATGAAGATTCAATTCTAGCATGTATCACTGAAAGTAGTTTCAGACTTAATTTCTCAGGTGTTGAATTCCATAGAAACACAGTTAAAAAGCATTTTCTTCACTTAATAATAAGAAAGTTCCTTAGCAGGCCAGTCACAGCACAAAATTCGCTTAAATATTCAACTGAATATGTGGTAGTAGATTTATGGATGCAAACAGCCTTTACCTTGTATCAGAAATACCAACACAGGCATTAAGTACAGTAGCATTGGGTCCTCTAGGTGTATCAAACATGATATTTTAACTGAAGTGCAGGAAGCAAGGAATAATAGCATGACCATGAAAGAAACTAGAGGGAAAGAATCAAAATTTCACATGGGTTTCTGGAGAGAGGGTCAAGAATCATTCAGGTTGAAAAAGACCTTTAAGATTAATTGAGTCCAACCATAAATTTGGATGCTGTTTATATGGGATTTTGTTGGCTGAGCCATCTGCATCCTGGGGTCTTGACCAGCTTTATCATTCTCCCTTGACTAATCTTGCTCCATCAGTCAAATCAGCATGGACACATGAAATTGCTCCATCAGGAAACAAGAGCATGCTGCCTTCTCCTGAAAAAATTTCTGGTCTTCATCTGTCTTGGTTGCTTGCATGTAAATAGAAGAAATGGCACTAATCTTCATATTGAGGCCTGGCCAGATCAATCAAGTGCAAGACAGGGATTGGAAACACAAACCCTGTACCCAACGAAGTTTCAGTAAGCTTTCCAGCAAAGCAAATACTGAAGGATCTACCCTGCCAGCAGACAGCACTTTGCCATACAACACAGATAGAAGGTGTCAGAGGCCTGTGAGGGCTGCTGTGTCTCATTGCATGGCAGTGTTCCCCACAAGCAGGCTCACCTTCAGCATTACCATGGAGTTCAGGCAGCCATACACACGTTATGTACTCCTTTCTTTATTTTGTTGCCCAAGTTGGCTGAACTTAAAGCCAGCTCTGCTTCTACACTGTTGGCCTGGAAGATGAGCAGCGTTTGGGGAAAAGCTTCTCCTCCAACATCTGCACAGATTGAAAGTGTAGAGCACACATAATTGATGGGGGATGGTGTTGCAAGGACTAGATATAGAGGGGAAGATCTTTTCAGTACCACACCTTATATTTCTAATCCTAAACCAGAAGAACAATGTGAATCAAGATCCTAAAATCCCCTGCATTTCTTAAATAATAACAGTTGTTCATGATAGTCTGGTTCTCTTGGAAATATCCTGGAATACAGGCAAGTTCTGTAGTTTTACATAAAGACAGTTTTGAAATTCTTCACAGTCTAGGAAATCAGACCCAGATTTTCTTTTGCATGGATACTAAGAATCCACAGGTATCCATAGGAGGCGAAAAAAGAAAACGGGTTTTAAAACCCTCTACTGGCCCATCTATGAGATAAAGAGTTACCCTTCTTGCTGCCGGAGAACTCAAGTTCAAAATAGTCTGTTTAGTTTCATTTCAGAAGGAAAATTAATTAGTTAACTGCAACATTGAGACCTTTTGCAGGAAGAAAGCAAAAGAAAAAATGATAAGTCAAGCAAATTCCTATACCACAGTCTGCTGAGATCAGTACCCTTCTCTTGCTATTGTCCTTGCTGAGTTTCTGAGCTGTTTGGTGTTCCAATACTCAGTTGTCCCCATCTTAAATCCATTGACATTTTCTTAGTGATACATAATCAAGTCAAAGCTTGACTGACCATGCAGGTTTCACACACAGCACTGGGAAATGTGACACAGAAATGTTCAACCTTATGGAGACCTCTTGGCTTCAGCAAAGCTAATTTACTTCAGTCTTTATAATGACATTGTACAGGTCTCATGTTCCATCCTGATTAGTAACTCAGAGCAGTGGGGAAAATCAGGGGACATTCTCTAGCTGGCACAGCCAAACTCGATCTGGAGACATGAGGTAAAGTTGCTGGACTCAAACTTATTCTGATCACTCAGAATTATCAAGTCCTTCTGACTCTCCTAGCACATAAGATATCAAGTGATAAGAAGAGCAGCTATCAAGACAATAGGAGAAACTGTAGTGATAGGCCTTAGCATTAATACTATTAATAATAGTATTAGGCTGGTCTAGGATTCTTGCAGCTGCATGTCATCATATATGGGACTTTATCCTGACATGATTTCAACAGTGCACCTTCAGTACTCACTGGCAGTTACCCAAAAATTCAGTGAGCATATCTAGTGGGGAGGATCCTGTATAGGAAAACTAAATGTATTGCACCGGTGAAGATAAGTGAAATGCAGGTTGTAACTGCAGGAAAGGTGCTGGACAAGCAGGATTTGAAAGGCTTGCTCTCAGTGTATGAAATCTTCCCTGTAAAGAAAGGTGACAATAAAGATCAGCAGTACTTCTGCCTTTCCTCAGATTAATTCCATTGAAGACTGTGAGGATCCATTCCCCTACCATAAAATCGGTGCTGTATCCTCACTGATTTTTTAGCTAAGTTTATTACCATAGCATAATATAATATGCAATCAACCCCTTAGTGCAGATCCTCGATGCATCTAGGGCAATTCAGTACATGAAGTGCATATGCTGGCCAGGGCACAGGTAGGCATTGTAAAAAAAAAAACAAACCAAACTAAAACAAACAGACAAACACAAAAACAAAGCAGAAAGGTATTACTGAAATGAAAGGACAAAGCTGGACTCTCAAAAAATAAGCTGAGTAGAATCAAGCCAGGACATGGTTTTTCTCTGATGATTTATCCCCCTCACCCTATCACCTCACTCTCCGGTAAAGCAGAAGGCCTTGGCTGGGGATATTCATACATTACTGTGCTTCTGCAGGGAACAGATCACAAGGTAAAAACCTGAGTTGGTCGCTGTGTCCACACCCTCACATCAATTATCAGGAGCAAACGGGCAACTACCCAGCAGTCACTATGCTCAGAGCCACTGCCTCCAAGGGCTGCCTGTCAAGCAGAATTAACTATCTGTCCTTGAAGGGAATTTGCTTGGCTAGGCAAAGCCATGTAACAAAAGGTGGTTTTTTTGTACCAGTGCAGAGAGATGGGACCATAAAACAGAGCTTCAGTATGAAGCACTTACAGGCTCATGGCAGCATTGCCTAGGTGAGATACTCTAGACAATCATGGAAGGCACTAAAACAGACCTGGAGAAAAAGAGGAGGTTTATTGTTTGATGACAGATGTTGATGTGACAAAAGTGCTGCTAAGATGAGCCTTGTTCATCATCAGTGACTGTGGAGAAACCAGGGCAGAAGACCCCTACGACCTGGTGTTAATCCCAACAGTATTGTCTATTTCTTCAAATAGTTTTTCTTTTAAAAGCTAGATATAAATGTTTGACAGTTCTGCAGTCATTACAGTGAAAAAAATTGAGAATTTAGTCTCTGGCCTGGAAAAGAACATGGGTCAACTTGAAAGCAAAGTTGATGGCTTTGAATGTGAATGAAGAGCAAATTTACCAGAATGATGTCATCTGAAGGTTATGAGCACATGAACAACAGCATGTGTTGGATAATATTGTTAGTCAGTATAGAATCATAGAATTATGGAATTGTATGGGTTGGAAGGGACCTTTATCTCATCTGGTTCCACCCCACACACCCCCCTGGCATGGGCAGAGACACCTCCCACTAGATCAGGTTGCTCAAAGCCCCATCCAGACTGGCCTTGGACACTCGCAGGGATGGGGCAGCCACAGCTTTTCTGGGGAACCAGTGCCAGTGGCTCACCACCTTCACAGTAAAGAAATTCTTCCTTATATCTATGCTAAACTTGCCCCCTTTCAGGTTGAAGCCATTCTCCCTTGTCCTATCACAACATGCCCTTGTGAAAAATCCCTCTTCAAGACTGTAGTATACTGCCAAGAGGAAGTGTTCTGACTATTAAAAGTTAGTTCTCAAAAAAATTAGTCAAGAACCTTAAATTTGTACATACTGTCCTGAAGGCCTTCCAGGAAGAAAATATCGTATATGTCCTTTAATTAGATTCTGAACTGACTCAGGCACATGTTCTCATATTAATTAACTTCAATGACAGCAAAGAGTACACCCAGATGTTTGTCAGACTAGTCTTGCAGACTCTCCAGCTCAGGAACAAAGACTTCAAACTGCCTCTAGTCAAACAAGTTTACTGGGACTACACATAGTCTTATCAGCATCTGTATGCATCTAAAACCTACACAGGTCCTGGAGTGTTTATGCCTCTGGGATGCAGATGAAGGAAATAGAGTAATTTGGCAAGTGAGCATGACTGCATTGCAGTGAGCAAGGAGATCAGAGTGTCACACAGATCAGCTCTGAAGTGATGCTGACTGGAGGTGTGGAGATGCCTCCCTCAAACTACTCCTCAGACTAAGGAAACTTAACCATATTTCACCTTGTTACTCCTTCCTTCTGAATAAAAAGTTATATTCTCAACAGGAATAATCAGTCACCCTGACATTCTGGTACCCAGATGTCCTTAAGTAGAATCAAACAATAAGCTGAGTTGGAAGGGATCCCTCAGGACCATGGAGTCCAACTCTGGCCCTGCATAGGACACCCCAAGAGTCACATGTGTACCTCAGAGTGTTGTTCAAACACTTCTTGAACTCTGTCAGGCTTGACGCTGTGTTCGTTGCCCTGGGGAGCCTGTTCCAGTGCCCAACCATTCTCTGGGTGAAAATCTTTTTCCTGATATCCAGTCTAAACCTCTTCTGACTCATAGGGCTGTACACACATCATCTTTAGAAGCAGTTTGCTTTCTAACACTTCCCAATTAAAATGTGAAAATGCATTGTAGATCCCAAAAGAGCTTCTTAATCACATTTTAATTTTTATGACTTGAAAAAGGTGCTTACAGAGTACACTAAAATCAGTGTTAATTACAGTAACTCCTTGCAATCAAGGTCCCACCCATTTTGATATGCATATCACAATGTCACTGATCTTCCACAAAAATTAACGCAGGATTAAGTTTCAGGAAATACAAGATAGATATGATATATGATAGATAATATCTATGATACATAATGTTATCTATTGCACTGTTCATGCTCCAGAATTAATTAGTTGTGGCAATTTTATGCAAGTGTGGTTTGTCCTTGCACTTACTTTTTTTTCTTAAGTCTCCATAGTTGACTGTGCTCCTTCTGGTAACTATCACTATTAGTTCATCACTAATAACTCTAAAACTTTTTAAAATTACATGTTCTTCAATTTTACATTTTTTTAAAGGTAAGTATCTATTTTACAACATATACTCTTTCATTCCATATATAGAGAGACTTTGAGGAAAACAGTGAAAAACCCAGTGAAGCACAATCAGCAAACACATTTCTTTGGACAAGTCTACTTATTTGTAGACTTTCCCATTCAAAAGTTTCTTGTTAAGAAATCACATTGATCCAAAAATTCTATTTGAATGTATATTAATAGACTGGACAAAGAGCATAGGTGGACAATTCATTATGCTGGTTTCTGAGGAGAGCTAATCAATACTTTTGTTCAGTGGTTCACATAAGTAAAAACCCTATGTGAATTCATTCATTATGGGCATGTTTCAACTACAGGTAGAGTGCCTGCAGATGATTTTACTGGCATTAAACTAACTAACTGAAGATGTCTCTGGTCGCACAAAGGATATTTTTCACTTTTCTCAAAGGTCCTCAGTACTGACAAAGTGATAATCTCATTCTTAAAACAGACAAAATAAGTAAAGTCAGAGTAAAAAAGGGATTCAGGTTTCAGATTTCATGTGTATTTAAAAGTAATAACAGATTGAAGGTCTGATTTATAACTACTTTTAAACTGCTTCCCTGCCTAAAAGAAAGGGGGGCACCGTGCCCACCAAGGCACAACCCACTTTTCCCAACAGCAAACGTAGGCCTACCAGTAACAGGTTTGCTTTTCCTAGGTTTTGCAGTATTTTTTTTTTTAAGAGGTTACATCCACTTACAGGATTCTACAGATTACAGGTGGAAACTCGCCAGAGAGAGCAGACCCTCCACCTGAATTTCAATGTAGCTCAAGGAGAATTTTGGCAAAGCTTGACCCTGTTCTCCCTGTTGTCAACTTCAATTAAATCTTTAGCAAAACTGGAAAGAAAAAAAAGCCCAAATTTATTTCAGTGTTTGGGAAAAAAAACAGTGACTGCACAATCTACAAAAAGTAATCCATTACACAATATTAAAATGTAAAATGAGTCCTGTAGGGAAGTGCACTTCTGTGGTACAGGGTAGTACAGTGGAAAAATACTGAACTAAACACAGCTGTGCATCCATGGTAGCTGTGCATCCAGCTCACCTGAAATATTATTTGAGATGACATGGCTCTCCTGGGACAAAATGAACTGTACTTGTGAGAAACGCATATAGTTCTCAGAAAGCACTAAACCACATTTCTTATGAGTAACCAGTGCAGCTCTCTACCCAATAAATAAGCTGCTGTTAAACCATTGAATTTCTCAAATAGAAGGTCCTGCTATGGAAACTGCATGGAAAATAACCCGTGGATTTTTTTTTTTATTGAAGGTTTCTTTCCCCTTTAGATGCAAAATGCTACTCAAAAAACAAATCTGAATGATGACAAAAATTCTGAGTCTTCTGAGCATTCACAACACATTACAACATCCCTGCAATCTTTGCTTCCAAGGCACTAACTGAAAGAGGGAAGGTTTCGATGAGATATTAGGAAAAATTTCTTCACTATGAGGATACTTAAGATACTGGAAAAAAGTTGCCCAGAAACATGGATGCTCCATCCCAGGAAGTGTTCATGACTGGAGTGGATGGGGCTTTAAGAAACCTGTTCTATTAGAAGATGACCCTCACCATAGTGGGGGGCAGGGGTGAAAACTAGATTAGTTTTTAAGGTCCTTTACAACACAAAATCATTGCTTCATTCTACCAATTATCCCATGCAAAGCTTCAATGTGCTACTCTGGCAGCCAATGAGTGCAGTCAGAGTGGTGCTGGGTTTTTCCACTTTGCACTGCACTGTGCTGCATAGAAATAATTTTCTGGCCCATGCAGCACCATTTCTTGAGGGAAGACAAAGGGTCATAAAAGTCATGAGAGTAACAGATCATACTCATTATCTCATCTAACCTCCTGAATACCACCGCCATCATATTTTCTTTAGAAGTTAGATCAAACCAAGCCATTTATAAAGACTTCTGATTTTTGGTAAGATTTCAAACAATCACAAGTAATTGATCCCTATAGTACCCTAATAGCTAGACTAGCACATCTTACTCAAGGTTGTGTCTGTTAAACTTCCAGTCATGGGATCTACCTTATGTCATAAGACTATAAATTTAAAGACTTTAAATCCCTCCAATATTATGCCTCTTCCTACATACTGTGATTAATTCCCTTCTTATCTCACTTCTTTGATAAACTTTGTTTAAGATCCTTCAACCTCGTGTGAAAACTGATTTTCTGTCTTGAACGGCAAACATCACATCTGGACACAGTATTCCAGTCAGTCACTTTATGGATGCTACATACAGAAGAAATTTCCCTAGTTGTGTTTGCCATTCATCATTTATATATTCAAGGATTGCATTGTCCTTCTGGCAACATCCCATAAAGAACTTACACTGAATGGACTACATAAGAACATCCCTACCAAAAACAATCTCCAGTCCTGAAGTAATCATTGCGTTCTTCATTGCTTGCTTGCAGCAGCATTAAAACACATTATCTTTTAAAATATAACAATTGAATCCAGCAATTCACATAATTCTTACTAGCGATTTAGAGACCTTATTAGAGATCCAGAGAATAATTTATGTTGAAAAGGATCTGAAAAATATCCAAGTCTGATCTCTTGCTTAAAGCCAGGCTAGTGTCACAGCAAGAACAGGTTGCCCAGGCCCTTTCTCAGCCTCTCTGGACACCATCTTTCACAGTTTACCCACTTTCAGGTAATTTTTTTATTTTATATAATAAAATCTGTATTATCTAAAAGCATAGCCATGGAAGCCTTTATAACCACATTTTAGGTATTTGGGAAAAAAATGCTAAATTTACTTTAAAAATTTATCCACAGAAAGTCTACAGGCACCTTATTAGCAACAGCATTGTTTACTGGCACCTGACCACTGACTATCTGGTAGAGAAATGTTAGTTTATAGTCCATGTAGCAGATATAAAATCTGTTTATTCAGTCTAATTTCATTGGTTCAGTAAACAGCATGTGCTAATGAATTAAAATCTCCAATACAGCCCAAGGAAACAACAAGAAGACTGAGAGTCAGACGAGTTGTTTCTGTCCAAAAAGATATACTTTCTAAGACAGCAGGCTGGCTGGTACTCATTTTTTTGACTGCTAACTTTTGCTGTAAATGATCTCCACTGCTCCTGGGAGTTAGCAAAGCAAAAGCTACTGCCTCATTCCACCTCCTTTCTCCAGTTCCTAATTTCAGCTGTACGACTTCTGCAATTTTCTGCAAAAGTTGAGCTGCTTAAAGTGTTCCTCATCTTGGTCTTTAACATTCTTGGGAACTAACTATGCAGCTGTGCTGATTAGAAAAAGTTTAATTTCAGCAGATGCTGCTTTTCGCCTTCTTTGTGAGGTTGTCAAACTTCTATTCAAGTCTCTTATCCAAGTGCCCATTAGTCCTTCAAGCACACAAAATCTGACCAGCAGCAGATAAAAGATAAACCCAGAAGGACCTTATTGCTTTGCACAGGTACCCTGCTCTTGGCATTAATACTACAAATTTATTAGTAGAGAAGTTATTGTTATAAGAGCATTTTGCTTCAAAATGTCTGTTTGCAAGGTACTAAGAAAGTTGGTCTGAGGGTTATGAAGTCCTATATGGAACGCAACTTGGTGGGCTAATTTACTTGGCATCTTGCTCTTAATTTTATTTGACTACACTTCCATATCTTTAATAAAGTTTTTTTTAAATGTCATAATTGCATGGATGTTGTCACATTAGGTTGTTATAGCTCCAAATGCTTATTTCTTCTCCATTTGGGACCATGAATCTAATATACAGTAACGTGACGACTTAAGAGGAGCTATTACACTTTATGTCAACCCAGCTGCTACACGAGTATATAAAATCTGCATAATAACAATCCTGATGTTAATTTTGATTTTAAAAACTGTTTGCCAGGAACTATTTCTCAACTTTTGGTATTTTAGCTAATTGAAACGTTTTCTTGCCAAGATAACCAAATATGCAAATGTTTATATTTAATTAGGTGAATTTGTGCTGAATTCAGTTTATCAGAAGTGGGTGGTTCATATGTACATTATTTAAACTCTTCTAATTTTAAAATGGCAAAATGTATTTTTAATCTGCTCTGAAAAACTTTCAATGGCAATTTTTCCACAGCTTCCCTATACTTCTCTATACTAGTGCTTAGATACCCTTGCAGCTGAATATTCATGTGCAATCTTGAACTGCCATACTTTCAAGTCGTCTGCGGTACAGACAAAAAGTGGATGAGGAGAAGAATGCTACCTTGCCCTTTATCCCAGCATCCCAAATGAGCCTGAGGTGCATAGCTGCTACAAAGGGAAAGTTAAATAGGACACCATTCTTCACTCATTTATTCTTCTACACCATCGTCCACCAAAGAGAAGGCAGCAGAAACTCAGTGGAACTCTGCCACACTGTCACTTCTTGGATGGCAGCTGACCACCTTCCGTTCTTTTCTTGTGGACGATAAGAGTAGAAAAATCAGAAAGTTGCCGACAAAAGCAGAACTCCAGTGAAATTCCACCTTGGTGGATGGTCTTTAACAGAGGCCTCTATGTTAACTCAAGCAGCAGCTGACCTAGAAGAGGCGGCCGCCACGAGTCTGTGACCAGTCCCTCGCGGTGGAGCTGGTGCGTGTGCTGGGTTTCTCAAGGACGGCCGGTCGCACACAGCACTTAGAAAAGAGGTGATGGCTGGGCTGATGAGGCCGACGCCTTGGTCCATCCAAAGGGTGGCTACACCATATGTCCCTTAATCCAAGGCCCAGCACAATGCCAGGAACCGCCTCTCCCGGCTCTGCCTGTGGATTCCCCTTCCTCGCAGGCAGCCTTCGGAGCAGGGCCTCAGCCAGGCACACGGTTCCCCGTACCACTGCCCAGGCCCGGCCCGGCCCACCGCCCCCGGCCAGGCCCGCCGGATCCGGCCCCGCCGGTCCTCCCCGCCCCGCGGCGCTGCGGAGCTCCCGCCCTCGCCCCTCTCTCTTCCTCCGCCGGCAGTGCGGCATCCCTGGGGCGGCGGGACCGACAGCGAACCGCCCCCCGAGCACAGCCCGGGCTGCGGCGATCTCCGCGGTCCTCGCTCTCTGTCCCGAGGCGAGCGCGGTGAGGCGGGGGCCGCTCGCCGGGCCCAGCTCCTGCAGCGCAGCGATGCCGGCAGCCCGCGCCGGGCCGCGCCGGGCCGCTCTGCGCCCGCAGCATCGCGGCGGCCCGTGTGCGATGAGCCGCCCACCCTTGGGCACCTTCTCCGCCCCGCTCGCCTCCTCCTCCCACGGAGCCACCCTCCTCCTCCGCCCCCTCTCCCTCCCAGCCTCCTCCCCGCCCTTCCCCGCACTCCACGCCAGTGCCGGAGCCGCGCGTCACTCGGGCTCCAGCCCCGCCGCAGACATGGCGACACTGACAGCGGTCCAGCCGCTCACGCTGGACAGAGGTAAGCGCGGCTGCCGCCGCTCCCCGGCCGCGCCTCCCCGGCCGC
The DNA here is from genome assembly GCF_009819885.2 of Catharus ustulatus. Lineage (NCBI taxonomy): Eukaryota > Metazoa > Chordata > Aves > Passeriformes > Turdidae > Catharus > Catharus ustulatus. Next base: position 45,439,552 of record NC_046224.1, read on the forward strand.
CCTGCTCGGGGGCCACCGCGGCAAGCGCCGGGTCTGCCCCCGCAGCTCCAGCGCGGCGGGCGCTGCCGCGGCAGCGCTCCGACCCCGCAGTGCCCGGGACCGGCTGTAGCAGCGGACAGCAGGGACGCGCCTCCCCGCGGGGCTCCGGTGGGCGGCGGGAGAAGGTCTGAAACGGAGGAGATAAAACTTTGTGCGGGCAGGGGCCGGGATGGGGCAGGTACCCCACGGCCGGCGGCGCAGCGGTGCCGCAAGCGCAGGACGCGGCTCCGCGGTGAGCGCTCCGCTCCGGAGGCGCTCCTCGGTGCCGCTCCGCCGTCCCCGCCCTGCGGGGCTCCCCCGTGGCCGCCCCCCGCCGCTGCTTGGCGCCGAGGCCCCGCGTCGCCACCCCCGCAGGTGTTTGGGCAGGGGATGCTCGGTGGCGGGGCAGCGCCGTTCCGGCAGCGAGTCGGGAGCCCGAACCTCCCGACGAGAGCGTCGTTTGCCGGCAAAATGCGGCTTTTTGGGGGCTTGCGCGGAGGTGTGCGGGGATGGGATTCGTGACTGCAACTTGTCCATTCGCATGCAAAAGAACGGTTCTGCGTATTCCCGTAGACAGCTACTCGGTCCGGCTGGGGAAGCGTTGATGTTTGGGTAGCCTCGAGACAGTGTCGGTAACCTTGTAGCGTGAGAGGGTGCTGAAATCTTGAAGTTTAGTATTCAACTTTTGCTCCAGGCTGTAAAAATTGAACCTCTCTTCCTTGCAGTGCAGTTGTTTCCGTAACGCGGTGCACCAGAAACCTCAATAGATTTCTGTGGGTTACTAGAGAGAGCAACTTCGCTCCTATCGCACCATCGGGTAGGGGTCCATCAGCTCCCAGTACGGCGTTCTGAATTGCCGAGGTGTCCTTTTTCCTCACTTGCATGCAGAGGCTCCAAGAGGCTCCCATTCCCTATAAATCTTGTACTCTTGAAAGCATAATTGAGTCCAGTGCCTTAGTGTTTTAAATGTTTGGGTCTTTTTTTCCAAAGGATTAAGATGGGTTGTTGAAGTAAGATGTAGATTTTTTTTTTTTCTGTGAATCCCATGCAAATGAAACACAAACTCAGTTTGAAAATTGTAGATGAGAGGTAGGCACCCTTTCTAGGACCCATTTGAGAGCAAAACAGCCCACAAAATACTCCAAATACAGTTTGCTGGGCTTAGATTCCGGCATTAGTAGAAAGGGAGAAGCTAAAGTTATTTTTACTGAAATAGCAAAGTGTTAGCCTGCACTTTAAATTAAACTGCTCAGAAATCCACTGTGTAATCTACAGTTTCACCCTAATACTGTTTTCAGTAAGCAGGACAAATCTACTTTCTGGCAAAGGGTTGAACAGATGGCAATCCATTAGCAAACCTGACTTTTCAAAGGAAATATTACTATTTCAGAATTATACATCCCTTTTTTGTAAAACTATGCTTTAAAAATAATATAATACAAAAAAATGCAAATTAGTCCTAATATAAATATAAGCATCTGTTGTCTGTGTCCAGAATATGCCTAACCACTTGGCAGGCGTGTCAATGTTGGAGTCTCCCTGGTTGTCTGCCATGGCTGGTATTAGTGCGAGTGAGATAAAACATCACAGAATTGTAGGATGCGATGTGCAAAACAAAAACACAGGCAAGAGGAAATAGATTTAAACAGCACACCTGGCCTGCAGAAGGCCATTTTGTCAGAGGGATGCACATCATCACTGGTAACATGCTGCTGCATCAACTGTAGAGGATGGGCTGAAGCAACTCCAGAAGCAAACTAGACTAAGCCAGTGCTTCCAGATATTTCCTCTGTAGTCTTTCTTTCACAGTCATGGGAGAGGGAAAGTTCTACATAGTGAGATTTTCTAGATTTCTGTTGTTTTGGTTAAAGCAGATGAGCCATGTTTACTGTCACTATGCCTTGAACTTTTCTGCTGTGGTCTAGGCATAGCGCTGGAAAATCTTGTACCTTCATATCCATTTCACCATGTCCCACAGGGAGCTCAGCACAGCAAGAAAATAGGGAGCATTTCAGAAGAGGTGGTATTGTTAGCTTTGTGTTTCTGGGGGAATTGCTGCTTGATCTCTGTCCAGGAAGTGTTTTGCATTCCTCCTTGTTATGGGTCACTGATATGGTAAAACGTCATAAGGATATATATTTATTAGAAATCTGAATTACACTCTGACATGGGCAAAATATATTGACTGTATTCTAATACATAGATGGGAGCTTTCTTAAAGCCTGACATAAAAGGCATTCAAAACCTGTATGGTAAAATGAATTACCATTTAAAGGTGAAGGGCATGGTGTGTGTGAATGATTGAAAGCCAATTATATTCTGGAAGATTACTTCAGTCCAAAGCACAGGAATTAATTTCCTTAATTCCTATCATCATGTGCCTTTCTACCTGCACAAATGTGTGCAAGTTCCATTAGGGCTCTTTAATATGTAGAACAAGTTCACAAAATAATGGAAATTTTAATCACTTACAATTTAATCTCTAAGGCTTTTGCCTGACCTTTGCGTGGTGCTCTGTTGGGAGGAGGGGAAGAAATCAGCAACTGCTTCAGGAAGTAAACCTAAGGCACTGTAGCAAGGAGTGGTACCACTTAGGGGAAGGTGGCCCCCGCATCTGGAAGCTTTGGGAGAGGCAGGTGCCTGCTGGGTATCTTCCAGCGCCAAGTGAGTCTTCTCTCTGAGAAACTGCTCCCTTCGTATCTTTATTGCAAATGTCTTACACCCTGGATAAATGGCATCCTATATGTACGTAATCCCTGGTGTCCATCAGAGCTAACTGGTGGAATTTTCCAGGCAAGGTTCAGAGCTTAAACCTTCAAGATGTAGGGAGCTATACCTTGTTTCAGGTTAAGACAAAGTTACAGTAATGTCTTCGATGAAATGTCAAGCCAAAAAAAAGCAAACTTGAGATTTTTTTTCTTTTTATTTTACAATCAAGGCTATGGATTTTTAGGTACATTCCCAACTTAATTTACCTCCTTCAAAAAACCCAAAATGATCACTTCAGTCCAAAAGAGAAATGTTTAAAAACACCTGTGCAGTTCCTTTACACTTCTTTCACAGGTATGTTTCCAATAAGAGCTTTGTTGACCCTGACAGACGGCTCTGGTTGCACTTAGTTGGCATTTTCCAACAGTGTTTATTTGTATTGGCAAGCCTCTCATCACATCTTACTGCCTTTGCCTCTCCTCTCAATGTCCTTTGTCTTTCATAGAACCATTGCTTCACCCTACCCCATAATCAACAGTAGCTGCCTTTCCCTTTATTTTCCAGAGCCCCAGGTCTCCCTCACATGCTGCCTTCTGTTGCCTTGCTCTTCTCAAAGCCCTGGTGCAGTTAACTCCGTTGCTCTGTGTGTTGCCCTTAATCTTTATCCATTTTCACTGGAAACCCAATTTCCTCCTCTTAATCCTCAGTTCTTCTGCTGTCCGGTGACTCTCGGCACCTCACCAGCCTGCATTGTCTCAAATGCTGCATACAGATCCAGCAGCAATGTTCTGCTTTTCTCCAAGTGCAGTGTCATCTCCCCCAGCCAGTTCAGCATCCTCATGGTTATATGAAGACATCCTGTGAGTTCCTGTGTACACATTCTAAGCAACGAGAAATTAAAGCAAGCTTGTTGTGGGTGGGATCACTTAGACTCTTCTAGCACAGTCTGATGAAAGCATTTTTACAAGTACCATTACCCTCCTGGAAGTAAGTTAGAAGGAAATAGATTTCTGTGCTTCCCTTGGCGCACATTTAAGAAGTAGTCATATAGAGGCCTGTAAACTGAAGGAGGCATCTTTCTAGCTATGCATTATAGATGCTCCTCTCTATCTGAACTTATTTGACTAAATGTGATATATTTTTCATAAGCCTTATCTTAATTCAAATTTTGCTTGTATTCTTCCTTACAAGATGAAAATCTGCTTCAAAAGAAAACTGACTATGTATTTTCTCAAACTGCTGCAAAAGCTCTGTCCAGTTCCTCTGAATAGGATAGTGAAAATGGCAGCTTTAAAAGGGCATGTTCTTGTTTTTGAAGATAAACAATTAGCTTATACAGAGACCACCTCCTGATCAAGAACAAGGGAATATCTTTTTATATGAAGGGGGACTTTCAACTGTCTTTTGTTAATAATCCATGTCCTACCATGTTTTTCACTATATAGTTATTATTTATGTCACTGATGGTTTCACTTTTTTATGTGACTGAGGGTAAAAATAAATTTGAATAGGCTGAATATACAGTGCTGATACTTTAATCCCTGTGAAGTTTCTTAACAAGGTCATAACTATTGGCTATTGACAAACAAATTTCTCTTGATTTCAAATACATCCTTGGAAATTGAAAGATTTGTTGCTGTTTGGCTGGAATGCATAACCGAGTTCTGTTGTTTTTTATGAATGCAAGCAAATATTTTTCCAGTGGAGTGGGTGTCCCAAAACTTCCTGAAAATCCATTATAAAGCACCATGTTCAGTGACAATAAATAAGAATATCAGTGGGCTTGGAATTGCCGTTAGCTTTTAGACAAACTTCAGATGTGGTAGTTGATGGCACCTGACCATTAATATACATGGGTACTTGCTAGAGGAGTACTCCTTCCTTTCTCTTCTTCTCTTCCTGTCATTTTTCTTCTCGCTACTTCCACATAGCCTACGTAATTGGGGATTTTTTCCCCATCTGTGCCTATATATATGTATAAAACAGAAATTGTATTGAACATAACTTGCATTAGATTGTGCGTGTATTATTATAATGTATGTTATCCTGGGAAAAAATAAAACATACTCATCAGGAAGAGAAAATCCGATTCATAAAGTGTGAAATACAGTCCTTGACAGGGGAGCAGCATAAAGCCAGATCTCTTTTGCACAGGGTGAAGCCCTGTGGAGCAGTGCTAAGTGATGTGCTGTTCCCTGCCTGACTGCCTGTCTGTCATGGGGATGTGTTCTCTTGCTCTTTAGCATAGCATGCTAAAATTCAAAAATCCTTCTGCAAGTGCCGCACACTTCAAGTCTAACATTTCTCTTCTTGATGTGCCAACTGAGGACATACAAATAACCAAATTCATTCTTCCAAGAAAAAAAAAAATCTATTCGTTGTAGGGACAGAAAAATAAGTGACTATTCTAGTTTAAGGCCAAAATATTTGTGGGTTTTTTACATCAATATGTTACAATTTATTTGGGTTTTTTAAAATGCTTTTTTTCTGAAAGGATGGATTAAGGTAAGTGGATTGAGGCAGTGGTTTGTGGGTGTTGACTCGGATGCTTTATGAGGATCTGTGCAGTTAAAGCATTGGTTAGTTCAATGTGTAGTTCAGCTGTGCCACCTGGAACTCTAGAGCTGGAGTGAAAGCAAATACCCTCTGTCATGTCATGGAAGCAAATACATGTCTGATGTTCATGAGCGGTCTTAAAAAACATGGGTTAAAAATTTAATACACATGTCCAGCTTAAATGTCTCTGTAGAGTCTTCACCTGAAGAGATGCTGGGGCACATGGGAGCTCTGTGCAAGGTGGAATATACCTGAGGTGGATGGGCACCCATAGGAGCACATCTTACAGGTTGGACTTCACCTTGTATGTACGGCCTTGTCCTCCAGCCCAGAGTGATGATGCATGGTGACATGGAAATTGGGAGCTGCACCTGCATGCAGACAGATGGAAACATCTACAAAACTCATAGCAGCTTTTAAGTCACCTTTGTGAAGTGTAGAGGGGGAAAGCCCTAAACTCTCAGTTGCTTTTCCTTCAGGAACATGTAACTAATAAGAAGTCAGAATATGCAGACGATGGATGTGCTGTCAGGACAGATTTGCGAGGCACCTTTTAATTCGATGGCAATGCAGGGACCTTGAATTCTTTCTGCTCTCCTTGATGAAAATGTTCTTTAGACATGGTAGCAGTGAATGAATCATTTTAGTCTATCTGAAGTTATCCTCCATAGTGGAAAACAGTGCGGTGAACTTGTGTGTGACCTGCTTTTGACCCCTTTAAGAGCACCTGCTATGGCAAGAGCCTGCCCAGTTGCAGGATTCACAATTCAAGAGTATTAGTAATTATAAGGCATGAAGGATGCTGTTTTCTATGTTGCAAATGTATACTGTCTATTTACAGATAATGTTGGAAATGAAGGATTTATTTTCTAAATAGCATCACTATGCTAGGTCATACATATTTCAGTTTCACACTGATGTCTGAGAGATATTTTCATAACTTCAGACAAATGTATTAATTTTTTTATGTACAGTAATTTCACGATTATAAGCCGCACCATTTTGACTAAAATTTTGGTCCGAACCCGAAGTGCGGCTTATAATCAGGTGTGACTTATATATGGACAAAGAACAAAAAGTTAATGTTTTAGTTTGGAGGATGGGTGTCTGCTGAGAAAGGCAGGAACTTCTCTTTGAAATGGAGAATGTAAACCCCCTCCCTCCAAATTATTATAATTTTGAAATCAAGGGGCTTTCAGGCAAAGATATGGGAATTAGGAATAACAGTTCTTTTCTAGGGAAATTAAAATAGAAATACAGTACTACAAAGAAACAAACTCCAAACCCTGAGAAAGTCAGAGTACAACCTGACACCCTGTCAGGCAGGGTGTTGGTAGCAGTCCCATTAAATGGTGCCTGCATCCTCCTGCAGTGACAGATGTGATTCAGTTGGAGCAGTGCTCCTGTACAAGGTGCAGTTTCCCTCCGGAGGTCCAGTGGTGATGAGGAGAAATCCAGTTTTCCTCTGGAGTCCAGTGGAGAAAGGGGCTCCCTTAGTGTCCCAAAACCTCTGTTTTTATTTTGGTAAGAAATGTTGGGCTCTTCTCCCTGGCTGGAGCAACTTCCAATGGGATGCAGTAATTTTATCAGTCACACAGTGGGACTCAATGGGCCATTAGCAGAAAATGACTCGCTGGAGGAAGGATGGGTTGTGAAAAGATAAAGAACAATGCCCCGCCTGGTTTCAATGGATGGCCCATTAGCAGAATATCTGCCATTGAGATAAGGATCACTGTCCCCACCCTCAACAGATGGTGATAGAATAGATACCTTTTATCACACTCTGTATTGTAACATAGGGCTTATAATCAGGTGCGGCTTATATATGGACAAAGAATGAAAAGTTGCTGGCACCTGGAAGTGAGGCTTATACTCAGTGCGGCTTATAATCGTGAAATTACTGTAAATAAACAATTTTCTTAGTTCTATCCTATTGCTTGAGTTGGACTTCTCTGATAATGTTACCAGAAAGAAAATTTTTGAAAAATGTAACAAGTGAAGTCATCAGCTTTTTGCAGAGGATTATTTGTCTTTTGAGTTCACACGTGTATATGCCCATTTCTCCTTAACACAGATGACCCTCATGCAAGTGCAAAAAATACAAGTACAAGGTTTTTTCTGACCTGTGTTATTTGAATACAAAATACTGTTCTTGAAGGTAATGCAACAGAATTTGAAATAAGAATTAAGTAAAACTAATAATTCCAGTTACTTGTTAGAAGCACAAATAATGAGAAGGAAGGATTTAAGAGGAGACCAAGTTAAGTCAGATAGTGTTTTGAAGCACATAACTCTAAATTTGTAAATCTGCCTTCCATCACGTGGAAGGCAGACTCACAAAACATTTGTTTTACATGATGCATTTTTGACATTTTTAAAAGTAATATTTACTAATGTGCTGTGAACTGTACATGTATGTATAAATCCAGGCATTTTCAAAGTTAATCTCAGTCAGCTTAATCTTCTTTTGAGACATTTGCTGAAGAGTCAGCCTCTGAATGAGAAACATTCAACTGTTAATTCTCTATTCAGATGAGAAGATTCGATTGATATTTTTTACATATACACATACTTATATTTAATAACAATATTTTCCTGAGTGTATAAACCACAAGCTTAAATCTTAGAGATATTAAATAAAGAGGGAGATGTATGTACATATTTGAGAGCTTGTTTTACCAGGGTCCAAAAGGGAATGGTTAAATAAACCTAAAATGTCTCAAATGCAACTTAGCTAAGCTACCAGGAATTGCACATGGCTTCTCGTATTGTGTTGTTGCCCTACTGCTACTTTACTAATAATTCTAAGAAAAAAATATTTTTCTTTATTTTTTTTATTTTTTAAAAGACAGAACAATGAAGTATCCATGAACACACAGAGCATCAAAGCATTGATTTTGTTTCCATTCAAACAGGGGTAATTATAGAAGAAAGAGTTTTGCGAAAAATAGGCTCTTAATTTATTTCTCCTGAACCAAAGTTACATTTCAATAAAATGCTCTTTTCAATAAAAGCCCATGTTTAATCACTAATCCTTCACATCCAGTAACTCTTTAATTTTCTTTTTCAAGCATGTCTTCTGAAAAAGTAAATCTCCTAGACCTTAAGGAATCAATTCCTCTACAATCAGTTAAGCATTGGGGAAGAATGTACTTGAAACAGATTAGGTGGATAACTGTGGCCATCAGCAGCAGTCCTAGCCCTCAGAAACGGACATATCATCCTCACTTTTCAGTAGACTTGGCAGCTGTGTTTTTGTGAATCAGCACAGCAGCAAAAAGATAATATAGCTTTGTTACACAGAGACAGACCAGAGAAACTTGAGAGGGCGTGGTGGCTTTCAAATCTATGAAGCAGTCATTGGAAAAATAGGTGGTTTTGTGCCTCATCTCCTCTGTAGCCTGACAGTTTTGTAACACGATAGTAACAGCTATGGAGTTCCTATACATCACCTTTTGCATCCTACTGGTACAGCTATGTGAAAGTGTGTGCCCCCCCTTAGGTAGATGCCTTGGAAAATCAAGCTGCAACCTGAGAGGAGTTCTAGTACTCCTGTTTCAGTTCTTGGGATCATTCAACATGTAGGACACCAAGCAACAGAACTGCAGAGGTGACAGTGACTGTTTCACATGGGCTTTCTGTTCCAAGGTTTTGTTTGTAACTTGCTGCAGCAATTCAACAGTCACAGCTTTCTTCAAAGATCATCTTTTTTTCAAAGTTGAAAACTAGCAGTGGTCAGTTGTTGAAATCTGCCAGCAGCTAATCTGTACTGCCTCATTTTGCAGAGATTTATTAACAAAGGGTTTTATTTATATCACTTTCTTCTTGCTGTTGTTGGTTTTCACCTACACACTTTGAAAGAACAGGGTTTTTTTTTCTTTCTTGAGAAATTACTAGAATGTAACCAAGTACCAGAGGGATTCAATCTGCAAAAGCAGTATTGTTAAAGCCACTAAAATTTAAGACAATATTAACTCTCTTCTCATTACCTAAACCTACAAAGAAAGTGTTAAACGTGTATCTAATTATTGTGTTGCACCCATTGTTTTGCACAAATTACATCTTTTCACTGTTGTCTCAGTACATTCTCATACTATGTAGAAAAATAGAAGGTAAAATTCTGATTCTAGAATTCAAGTGACAATTTGTATTGTCACTATGTACACTTGCCAGTAGCCCACAGCCATCTTTCTCATCTTTCTGGTAATCACATGAAGAGATTTAAGGCTAAGATTAGCTGGAGAGATAAGAACTGAGGGGAGGCAGCAGGAGACTCTAGTAATGACATATGAGCAGGAAAAAAGTGAGAGTTACTGCTTTGGCTCAACACACAGTGCCTGTTGTGAAGGAGAATTAGCATCCCTAAGTTAACCCTACCTCCCTTTGTGAGACACCTGTTGGGTCCTTTTTATCTCCTCTTCCTGTCTTCTTCCCTGCCAACAAAAATCTCTGTGATGCAGACTAAAAACACAGGCTGGAAGTAGCAGTGTAGGAAAGGCATGAGGTTGCCCATATGGCCAATAGTTTTGTTTCATGATGCTCACATAGTGTATATAAATACTTGATTTTACTTAGGCAGGGGAGCAAGAGAATGGATTTTAGCTAAGAGAAAAGTGTGTTGTTTTTCCTTCTACTTTTCTTTGTTCAAGCTAGCTTATTCCTTGTAATAATTTGTTTTCTGCTTCTAGCTTAGTCAAATTTTCAACTCCTTCACTGATTTGATTTTTTTTTAATCTATATATTTGAAGTTTAAAACACAAAAGTAAATGTTATGTCCAAGTCCTCAGGTTATATTAATGTATCAACCCTTTATTTTTCTTTTAATCTAGAATCAGAACCTCTAAAGTGATTACATTTGCCATTCCAGCTAAGTGTCCAGAGTGCTTTTGTTTAGTTTTTAAAGGCGCTTCGTGCCAGCATTGTGAGCAGTGTCTGCCGACACAGAACTGATCCTACAAGATCAAGTGATGTGATGAAGAGACAGAGAGGCTGGTGAAGTTATCAAGGCATTACTTTACCTGATGTTTATCACTGCAGAAGGCAGCAGGCAGTTTCCTTGCTTTCATGTAGTTCAAATTCTAGGAACTTAATGAATTAAGGCCAGTGGTATTCACCGTACTGAATTTCTCAACAAGTTACAGCTTTCCTTCAAAGGATATTTTTTGTTATTTCACAGTTTCAAGAAATCAGACAGAACATCATTTCACATGTCCTATGTAGGTAAATAACAGCTTTTAACATCTGTGATCTCTATTTTTTAAATAAAAGCTTTCAGAAAGATTGAGAATTTAAATAACAAAAGCCAGAAACTACAGAATTCTCTGCTTCTTGCAAGAAGCAATAAATAATAAATGCTTGTATATTTCTTACATAAGTAATACATATTTATTTGAATACAAAATAAACTTTAAAAAAACTGTTGTCTTTTTGTACCATATTTATAGCCAACTGTGCCAAGTCAAAAAGAAAGGATCCAAATTATGTCTCACCTGTTCTATTCGTCAGTGAGTGGCTAACTATAAATCATAATTATGATCACAAAGAGCAGGTATGATGAAACATTATAAAGTTAAAACTGCATACAAAGGAAAGAAATTTTATCTTTTAAAAAAGGAATTTTACCTTTCCCTCTTCTCTACAGCTAATTTAGGGAAAAATACAGAGATTTTTAAAGTATTGCATTAGAAAATTACCATAGTTTTAAATGCTCTTCTGTTCTTTGCATTTTCAGCTTTATGTTTTGATCTGTTCTCTTAAAGGATGATTTGGTATCTTGTTTTTGCACCAATGCTATGTTCAATGTCTTCTATACAAAGCAGTCAAATGTAAAGCGTTGTTGTAGCTGTAGTTTATGTTTCTCACAGATGGCAAAATTTTCTGGTAAAAATTTTCAAACTCGTATTTATACACCTCCTCATCATGATTGCTCTAGAAATTGTAATGAAACTAATAATTTGGAAGAAGAAAAATTACATCAGTGTTTAAAAATTATTAGGAATTAAGGTTAATTTTAAATGTTCATCTTTGAAAATTCTAATTGCGTTATTGCACTTCAGGCATTGAATTAAACTCATCTTATTGAAATGATCCTGAATTATCCATTAATTTTTTGCTTTACTGTTCTATGATTCATTATTATTTCTTAAAAAATCAGCACTAGAAATGTGACAGTACCATGACATTTTCTCTAAGTAACTGTTGAACCCGTAATTGCTCTAGGTACTCTACAGATCAATCTCACACATACACAAGCAAATCAAGTCTGAAATGGCTGACAAAGGTCCTCCTGTGACTTACAGTAGTTATGTGAAGGCTTCAAGGGAAACACTGAACTAGTTCTACCTCCGTATAGTAAGGAATATGCTAAGAAGATAGACTAAAGTGAAGAAAATACAGTGCTCACAGTTGGCCTTCATGCTAGGTTAAGGCTGTGAAAATCCCTAGCTGAGGATAAGAGCGGAAATCACCAGTCAAAACTTAGTAGAGTAAGAAGCAGGGCAAGATTACTTAAGACATTGTAGACATTGTAAGGTTCAGAGAACACAGCATATTTTTTCATTTAAGGGAACCTTTTGAATGTTTGAATGAGCTAAGCAGAGTATTTAGGATCAGTTTGCCTGAAATGTCATCATTTTAGTGTTTGTCCAAAACAGCCAGAGTGACTGAAGTATCTGAAGAGAGCACTGCATGGCTTTCCTGGTGTTGAGGATACCGGATTGAGAGGTCTCAAGACAGTTTGCTGTCTCTGATCACAGATGGCACTGCTCCCCCTGCAAATAAACTGTGTCCTTTCTCTAAGTTATTTTGCAAAATATCTCAGACATTTCAAACCGGTCTCTCTTGTTTAGGTGTTGCTGCCAAAGCTGCTGGAAAAACTTGTGGTATATAACACTGCCCTAGGTTGTGCAACAGTTGGGTCACAGGCTCTATGTCTGAAATATGGACTGAAGCAGAGAACTTGGATGCCTGTGGTGTGCCTGAGAAGCTAGAACCAACAGAATCTGTGTGTGGCTCAAACATATAGACTAATCCAAGGTCTGATGAGTAGCCAGAGAAAATGAGCTGTATGTAGAAACTTATGGGGATATACAATTGATGTTGTTGAGGGCAGTCATCTCACATCGGGCAAAATGAGACACACACAGACATATACTCAATTATAGCTCATGATTTCCTGATTTTTTTCTCACACATTAAGAAAAAAAATCCATCAAATAATTGGTTAAGGCATTTTGAAAACAAAACCACATTGGCCTACCTTGTAATGACACTTCTCTTGTCAAATGCAACTCTATTGAGGTATGATGTCTCCTGGACTGCGCGGAGATAAATTTGCATGAGTCTTTCTCTATATAGCTGGACAGATATCTATATCTACTGATGTATCTATATCTACTGATGTAGGTGTATGATATGCAGGATGCAGGCATTCACATCTGTGGTAATCATCTAGTCTTCCTTTATAGTCGACAAAGGGACAAGGCACACCAGAGTATGATTCATTTCATGTAAAGTAGGTCATATGAATTGTAGCCTCAAAGTGTCTGTTCTTCCTCATTGACTGTAACAACAGTTGAGGGTGAGTCGCTGAGCTGTCCATGTCTACGTCAAAAGTGTGGCAGCTGAAATCCTCACCACAAGATGAGTCATGAGAGCTCTGTAGGGTTGTTCTTTGTTATTTTTATTTATGCATTCATAGTAATGTTTAACCACAGTAAAGTGGCAATGCATTAAACCAGAGTGTGAAAGCATTGGTAGTATTATTCTTGCTTAATCTTGGTTTTTTTTTTAATTTGAATAGACCTTACAGATGCATACTATGAAGTGTTAAATAATTTTGCTGTTTTCTAACAGTTTAGCTCATTGCTCCCTGTATATTGGGTGTGATTTACCGTGGTGAAGTACATCTTTATGCTTGCTGATTAGCATGAAATTTGGGGCAAGATAAACATATCAATTTAAATAAGAAAAAAGACTGCTCTTTCCCTCAGCATTTCTGAACTCTCCAGATTAGACTAAATAAATATATTAAGTCAATGGAAGGATCTCTGAATTTAGGAGAGCACTATGCTGATAGTGAGGAACCAGAGAGATGAGTGGAAGCATATTGGACAGTCTGGTATTGTAAGAGTAAGACTTGCCATGTTGTATAAACCAGTGGCTGACAGCAGAACTCTAGTACAGAGCATTTTCCAGAGACAGACACTGAAATTTTTCCGAAACTGGTATTTTAACCATGAAGTCACATAAATACTTTGATACAATGTACTAGGGCTTTTGGATTTGAATTATGAATGAACTTTGCTAATCACCACTGAATTTTAATTTTCCAGCCATTGCTTACCTACTGTCATTTGATAGTGTTTGAAGAAGACTGCTAAATATAATAAAGCATCCTGTGTAGGCCTGTGGAATTATGATAAAAAGTTGACAGAATAACATTAAGAATTCTAGAATGTATTCTCATGAGCTTAGAGGAATAACTAAACCTGAATGCAAGTATTAGAGGAATAAAAACTACTGGCAATTATAAGGACCTGTTATGTCATGCAAATTCTTCACCTTCAGCCTGATTAAAGGTCTTCAGGCACAACAGAACAGAGCTTGCAAATTTCCAGGATTATTATTCTGTAATGCCATGGTGACGCTAGTGAATATTTTAGAGACTTACCGAGTATCCTTCTGTCAATTTGTAGTGATGTTTTACCTCATTGAGGATATCAAAGGCTGGTGTTTGTGCAGCACATTTACTTTTTCTAGTAACCAGCATACTAATGCGGTGACAGTCTCCAGAATTAACAGGAATGAGGCATAGAAAGACTTCTAGAAGATGAGAAACCTGTCTTCTAATACCTTGATAATACAAGAGGTCACCTTATTTTGGCTTCTTTGGGGGCAACCCAACAACTGAATTCTAGAATACTTACCAGAATAAAGAAACACTGTGTTTCTGTGTGATTACTGGTTTGACTCAAACTGATATTACATAGCATTGCAGCTATGCCTAATATTCTCTTAAGTCAGAGGATAATATATTTATTTTAAAGATGGCAGACCAATTCTCTCATAGACTATCATAAAAAAGAAAGGTTAGATAGATACATCTTGGTAGATAATTCTGCAGTATAAGACATGCATATCCTTCTTTTTCAATAGTCACACAGGTATTAAATGGGATGCATTTAGCCTACTAAAATAATTTGCTACATTTTTCCCAATAATTTTCAACCTGACTAAACTGAAACAAACACAAACTCTGCACAAAATCTACCAAAGTAGAACCTCAGCCTCGACAGCTTACAGAATATGCTGAAGCCTGGTCTACTCAATTTTAGTGGTAATGTGAAAGAGCACCAAGTTCAGACCAGCCAGGATTCATTCTGTGGATTCCTAATTTGTTTTCAAGTTGTAAAAACTGTGTTAGAAAAAGCATTTGCTTTTTAAACGTCTATCAAATAAAACAGATCAGTCTACAGTGTTCACTTGAATAAAAGCCAGCAAGTGAAAACCATAAATAACAGAACAAAGAGATAATGACAAAGGCCGGATGACCTTTTTTTTCAACTGCACTCAGCTGTATATATATGTATACATGATGTATACAGTGTTCCACAGCAGTACGGTATCCTGCTACTTCTATGTCCTAGTGGTTTCTCCAAAGGTTTGTATAGTAATCTTCTGCTGGTGTCCTGCTAGCAGTGCAAGTGGAACATAATTCAAATGAAAATACAGAAAGAACACTTGAAATGAAGGGGTTTTTTTTCTAAGAGTCATGCTTTTCTTGTGATGAGTGCACTTGATAAAATACATTCCACCCACCCTCAGCCCCCTGCTTTCTCTGTGTTCCACTGATAAACATGACCCACCACACTGAAAGAGTATAATTCGTTGAGGCTGTAGGCAAGCATGATGATGAAAAGGAAAAAGAGGAATGAATGTTAAACAGAATGGGAGAGAGAGGAATTGTGCATATGTATGAGAAAAAAAAATTTAAAATATGCTAAGAGCTGAATTTAATAAGGAGAGCAAAAAAGTGCATTTTCTTTTTAAGATGAACATATCGTGGAATATAAAGGAATGATTCTACCTACATCATCAGTCAATTCCTACCAATTTGTGGGATATGAATGGGGGAAATGATGATAACCACATCAGTATGAGTTTCATGTTAGTATAATGGAGTTCATATTTTGGAATATGAACCTACTCTCATTTTTTGAGAGTAGGCAAAACAATCCTTTTCAAAAATAAGTATCTTTGCTTCAAGAGAGGACAAAGGAAATACACAGAGAAAAAAAGTAAGGATATTTCATTTAAATTGAACTTAACCAATTTTAGCATAGTTCCAGTAATTTTTTAAACATATTTCAATGTAAATACACGCACATTCTTTTCATCCATTTGGCTTTTTCACAAGTATGTAAGAAAATGTTATTTAAGAACAAATCCTTGGTGACAGCATTTATAAGCAAAACTAGTTAGATTTATAATCAAAGGTGGATTGGAGACAAGAAAATTATCCTAGCAGTATTTGTCAAACATATGACAGTGCCTTCTAGTTGACTTCAACAGGGGCAGATTCCCTGCTATATGCTTTATTTAATGTAACTTTAAAGTGCTACTCATTGCTAGTCATAATATCACTTCTCTAAGCAAGCACTTACTCCGATTTTAGCTGGAGCTCACCTTGAGAGAACCATCTAGAACAAACCTGTGCATCCCTTAAACTCTTGTGCACTGCTAAATCTCACTTTTTCACCTGTCCTAAAATTTCCCCTTCAAAGTTATTAATGAGAAGGAAATACAGCCTGTTTCATGAGGTCATATTTTATACACTCACATTTTTACATTTTAAGCCTGCTCAAAGTAGTCTGTTTTGTGCAAAGTGTTGTATTTTGCTCCTGACAAAGCATCGGCTCATAACCAACAGCATTGGCCCTGAACATACACCTCATTTTCCTTCTGTAATTTATATACTGTTCTCTCTTCTGTGAGCAGTATCCCACAAGTCATTGCCATATTGAGCGAGCTATGGGCCTAGTGATGACAAGAGAAAGAAGACTGCTTATTGTTACTGGGTAGGATAGGTGAATAATAAATCAGAGCAAGAACTTGGGTATTGGCATTCATGTATTTTAGCATGCTGGCTAAATTTAGAGGTGTGAAAAATCAGAATACTGTGAGGATATTCTGCTTTTGTTTACCTCCAGTCACTTCTGAGTCAAAAATTTAAGTAATATAGTGTTGACAAATGACAACTTACTGCCCAGTTTTGCCTATGAGGCTATGTAGTAAACACCCATGCTAGACTTTTCAACCAGAAGATGAATTTATCATTTGTATTGTAACACTCATCACTTTAAGAGTGATTAATTACCATCTAGAGTCTGACCTATGCCCTAGGGAAATGTTTAGAGCTGTACTTAACTCTTTTAGATTGATTAATGTACCTAAAGCTTTTTATGTTTCCTTCCAATCAGTACACATTTTTCATTTAATATAGTTTATTTCAGGACTGTAGAAATGTGGGCTGTTTCCAAGAACTTTCAGTTCTTGGAATGATAACACTTCAATGTAAAATACCTGCAGAATAGCAACCAACCTGCCATCCGTGGCATTATCTTTTACAGCTCTAGCTGGTGAGAGGCAAAGACAGTTCAAAACTTACCTGAATTGGACTGGATAAGACCTCAGTCTGATTTAGATTGTGTCAATAGCTATTGTGTATAACATGAATCATAGAGGCTTGATCTGATCTATTATGGTAGGCTGTTGAAGTTTTTTCAGAATAAATCATACGATTGCTTTGTACTGTCTGATATATCATTTTGCACTAACTAGTGGATTCAATACTTAACTGGGGACTGTGGATTCAATACTTAACTAGCTACAAGTCTTGTGTGGCAGATAAAGAAAAATTCCAATGCAAAACGTTCAATAGCTTTGTTTAAAAAATCATTGTAACATTACTGTTACTGAGAACATAAAAAAATGTGTTAGGTTTTCATATTAGGTTTCCAACCTTAATGATTCTGTGATTCTGTGATACTTAATGTTTTGTCATTCTCTTGTACTCTACTGAAATGGTTCTTGCTAAAAGTATATTTACTGCTACTTAAATCTTAAAACCGTTTTCTTTGATATATGAGCTCTTATCAGTTATAATCTTCTCTTTAGAATCTAATGTTTTCTTGATTTGCGTGGTCTTATCCCACATCTCCTTCTACCTTTCTGATCATCACTTCAGTAAGTGTTTTAGAGAAACCTTGCTTGATATAGCTGTGATCTGGTAACATAGACTGAGCAGCCAGTAGCAGCTAAAGCACTGCTTGGGGCAAAAGTTCAGGTGCAGTTGTTGAATGCAGAGTCAGGTTAGTTTTATCTGAAAAATCTATGAGCTCCAAGACTACTCTGCCATTCAAGCTACAGCCCACTAAGTGGAACCAACCTCCTGAAAGAAGCACTATGCTTTCTGCCGTGCTTCATCTCATGATTTGAACTATCTTTTGGCAGATGCTTCTAAAAAAGCTTGAGAATTGTTTAGGTGTTTGTTAATCTACTAAGGCAGAAACCACCATGCAGACTAGCTGCTTGCTCTTTTAATTAAATTGTAAATTTTTTGAGATGTCATCTTCTGTTTTTCTGACACTGATGCAGTGGATAATGTATTTCTTATAAACACAAAATTATTGTTATGATTTTTTTTCCTATTGCAGCCCATCCACTGTCATGTCTTTTTCTATTTCCAGAAGATTTCTCATGTGTTTGTTGCATCAGACAGTATAGCTCAGTATAGCTTAGTTACAAGCCAAGGATGGTAAGAACTGTTTCAATTAGCATAATCTCCCAGTCACAAACAGTACAATCTTTGTCATCAGAAAGGACAATTATATAAGGTTGCTTCTAGACATTGTAGTAATTTTGGATTTGTGTGGCTGAAAGGAGAGGTGGGGGGAGAGGGGGGGTCTGCACATAAAACATGGAATTAAAATGCCTCAAATACTGTTTTATCATTTAATACTATGCATTCTTTTCTTCACTGGGATACAGACCTATGTTTGGCAGAGTGGTGTAACTGCCAGTAGTGGTGGCTATGGAAAAGACAAGAAGATGTGAGAACTGCCATACAGCCAAGATGGTAGCATTGTCAGGTTCAACTCTACCAGCAAACTTAAAGGCTACTCTCCATAAGACCAGCCACTATTTCTTGTTCCACTGTGTCCCCAGCCATAAAGGATTGTTGGGCATCATGGGTTGGTTTGGGCTTTTTTTAATGTATTTTAGTAATAGCTGTGTAAATTAGGAGCTAGTGTTAAAGAGAAAAAAATTTGAGTCAAGGTACTGGTACTGTTCAGCCAGACTAGAATCCCACTTGCCATTCAGTATGGGTTAAGTCCTCTGGACTGCTCTTCAGAGACACTTTGATCTTCCCCTTGCCAATACACAGGTACTTAAGGAGAGGTCAGGCCAGCAAAAATACTGTTTCATGTATTTCTCCATGAATTTGTATGGGTCATATGGGTTTTGTGTCATAGATCAGGTGATCAGTTCTTTGGAGACCTAGATGAGAACCTTACATTTATTCTTCTCTGGTTGACTTCCCATTCTTTGAGAACAGACTTTACCTGTTTCTAGAAAACTTTATTAGTTGATATTTACTTTTATAAGAAGAAAAGATTTTATTTTTTTTCTTGGATATTTTCATCCTGAGAGTGCTTACATAAAGACACAACTTCATTTTTTCAGATTTTCTGAAAGTAAACCCTATGTTTTTCCTGTGCCTTTTTCTCTTATGCAGACAGTAAGAAATATTTTAGTTCTAAAAGATTAGCCACTTTGAACTTGTACCTTTGTTCCAAAGAATGTTTCCTTCTAAGATTGAACCTCTGTCTGTTGTACATGTATGTGCATGGTTTGTCAGTACTTTGGGTTTTGGATCTCTCAGCAGCAGTGTTGTTGCCTAGCAAAGCCTGGTATGGCACAAGACTAATATAGCATGTAAAACTGATTTTAAATTTAAAATTACTGTCAGTGTACCCTTTTTAATAATTTATTAGTCACTGTTTATAGTGATCTGTATCCCTTTTGTTTTCCCCGCTCAGATGTTGCAAGAGCAATTGAGTTACTGGAGAAGCTTCAGGAATCTGGAGAAGTACCAGTACACAAGCTACAGTCTCTAAAGAAGGTGCTGCAGAGTGAGTTCTGTACAGCTATCAGAGAGGTATGAATTTGAGATTTATAGTTATTTCTCAGACTAACATTCCTCACCTGTAAAGAAAAGCATATTTGCCTTTCAGTGCTGTGTTGTATGAAGGAGGATGGATGTGAGATGTGTCTGTAGCTGCCTGCTACTGTGCAGAATGTTAAACTTACTGAAAAGCAGATGCAGAGCAGTTGCGTCAGCAGGACATCAAGGCTGAGTCAGTTAGCCTTGCTGAGGAGAAAGGGTGATTAATTAGTAATTTATTATTCTGTTCCTGCTGCTTGAGGGTCTGTGGTAACCTGTACAGCACTGTGCTGGGCTATGGGTGCATGCTAGGTTGGGTCAGTGCAAGCTTGAATGCCTCTCCTGTGAGTTCAGGTGTGTGATAGAGAGGTGCTGATAAAATCAGAATTCAGTGACAACCAGAAGGGGCAAGGCTGAAGTTAACTGACCTGACAGGAATCTTACCTTGGAAGTCAGTGGTTGGGTCCCAGTGGGCTTTGCTCCTCATGTCAGAAATCCTTGTCGCACTGCTAAAAGAACTGTGATCATTCCACTACCAGTTGTGGTCAGAGCCTTCCTAAGATCTGCCCAACAGTAGATGAGTAGTAATTGCTTTCTTCGAGACAAGCTAGAGAAGATGCACCACTGTTCTACATACACAAGCTGTATCTTTAAAGCAGTTAGATGGCAAACACTTCTGTTAGAAGTTTCTTAGAAAGGAAACATGCTTTAATACAACATTGCATCAGATATTTCACCTACTAAACCAAGGACTCAGCCTGCTGAACAGAAGCAGCTCTAAATGCCCTAATGAGGGCAACATCTTTTTAGCAGAAAATCTGTAAGAACTTCTGTTTCAGTTTATCTCTCCACTGCCTGTAACTAATCCTCCATTGCTGAAATCAGTGGGGAATCTAATGTTCCCTCAATGGTAGCAAAATTGAGCTCCTGATAACTAGGCAACAGCAGCAGATTGATTGAGTGGATTGCTGAGTGGCTGGAAGGAAAAAAGAGATGAACACACATTAGTTTAATAAGCAAAATGGAACACACTCTTTGTTTTATGGAATATATTCTTCAATATGAGAATCAGAGAGAGGCTTCCACCTAATTATATTGAAGTTTACAAGGCTTTTTAAGGGGAATAGTGTTCTCTGACAATAAATAATAAATAGTGTTCCCTGACAATAAATAATGGTACTGTGTACCCTTAAAAGCTGATACTCTGACTAGTCCTTTCATTTAACCAAAATAAATGCTTCTTTAAGTAACCACAGAGCACAGAAAACTTATGGGATTCCTTCAGCCAGCAGAGCCTGGTACTCCAGTTGTTAAAGGCAGCTTTGAATCTTTGCAGCATCATTGGTGAAATCTCAGCAAATTTATGTTAGTCTCTGGAAAACAGTTTTAGCAGAAGCAAACACAAAATTTAAGAATGAGGAAGTTGGCTTAGAAAAATGCATTCTCAGTTGAATGAACTGAAAGTAGATCTTGACAAAATCATCTCAGGGGACAAAAGGACTTTACAGAGTATTGTGTAAAGACAACCTACACGTGACTGGATCTAGTTATTACACAAGAATTGTGTAATGATGAATAAACAGTTCTACCAACTTCATAAACAAAAATTGTATTTGTTATTAAGTATATATATAACCTATCCTTCTCATATATCACTAGTAGAGAACAAAATTTCCACACTCAAAGAATTTGTACCGTTCACTGCTATGGATGTAAATAATTTTTTTGGAAAAAAATCTTCAAATATAAAAGGCCTAATAATAAATGTTTTCATTTAGGGAGAGTAGGAGGTTGACATATGTACATTGTGAGTACTTAAGGTTGTTCAACATGTGACTTCTCTTTTCAGTTACATTAAGTCCTTGACAAATATTTAGACTGTAACTCTTTTTTCTACTGGTTGAAGAGCTGTTGGAAAACTTAGAAAATAATTGCTTGTATATTAAAAAAAAAAAGTATAAAAGCATGGAATATTTTGGACATGTACATTGTTAGCCATCTCCAATCACTGCAACAGGGCTGGAAGGGTATCTGAGCTGTATCATGTCATTAATTGGGGATGCCCTTCTTGTATGCCCTTCATGTACACTGGAGTTTATTGAATGGCATAGATTTTTCTGAGTGTGTTTGAGATAGCTGAGGCTAGACAGAAATTTGTCTACAAATGCTCTCTCCAATTGTTTATCTTTTCTTATCTTAGTGCAGTAACTAGATTTTAATTTTCTTTATTAGCACCTACACAGACTAGAGGAGAAAATTATTGACATTACAAGAGTATGTATGGCAGTCAGTTGGAAATAATGAGATAACTGGGAGTGAAGCAGACCGGGTGTGAGCTGTAGGTAGGAGTAATCAAAATGGAATGAGGAGGTAGGCTTTGTGTTAGTATGCAAATTCTGAAAGAGGCTGCTTTTTATATATATGCAGATACTCAGATCTGCAGTGTGCTGTGTTCATTCTATAATGCAAGATCTGAGCCTTATTTTCTTTCATCAGAAAATCTAGTAAAAGAGATTAAGGCTGACTTTCATAGTCCTATAAACACCATAATGGAGGAACTTTGGAAAATAAAAATTTTCACTTTCCAGTCTAAGAAATTATGGAAGCTTAACTGTCCAGTGAGTTGGGTTGTTAAAATAAGTTCCAGAGACACTCAGCCTTGGGCTGAGTGTAGGTGAAAGGATCAAAGATGAAATGCAATATGCACTGTACTAACTAAATGTGACTTGTCCTTTCTACGAGTAGGAATTCTTTAACTACAGAAGCAGGAGGTTACTTTTATGACCCATTAGCCTTTAAAGGTATGAGATATGTTATTAGATGACATACATTCCAATCTAATGTGTAGGAATCTATCTAATGGCTGTAATTAATTGTATTTATGGGAATCTATTTAGTAAATAGAATTTCAAATTCCTACACTAATATTCCATAGAAATAATTTCTTTAAAAATGACTGAGTGAATGAAATTTAAATAGAAGTACTTTAGCATTTTTCAAGGATGCTATGTTAGGAAATGGTGATTAATGGTTCTCACTTAGCTAAATATAAGTGCCACCAACTGAAATATTCTGTCTGGCACTAGGCAGGAATATGGATTAGCTCTGAAAATAATGGAAATAATTGAAGTGTGTAATGGCCTCAGTATTTCCTTTTCACCTGGATACCCCTAAACCAGAAAACAAGTTAACCAAAGTTTGATCACACTAAAAGTCAGTTTGGAAAAAAAAAAATTGATTGTGTTTTAAAATTACTTATTTTAAAAGCTCCCTAGCTACATGAAGATTAATTAGCCTTCTATAGCTTTGTCTTCTGATAAAAGTTGCACAAATCTTGTCCATTATACCAATAAGTCCTTTACCCTTCTAAATGTTTTTGCTATTTATTTAAAGCTGTTGCTGTGTTACAGTTGTCTGATTTCCAGGGGATTACTCGAATAAATGAATGGCTATGAAACTGAATGCATAACTGAACTACTGAGAAGTTATATTCATATCCAACATAAAACCAGACAACCTAATTGATAAAGTTACTTTAATTTTTTTAAGTCAGCTAAAAGGAAGTTGTAAGAACTGTAAGATAAGGTGAATTTCTGGTCTGGCAAGAAACCCTAAAGACTTGTGGGCACAGATGATAGAATAAAAAGCTGAGCAAAACACAGTGGTTCATGCCCTAGCAGTTTATGTGAATTTCATTTACTGCTAACATCTGATGATTGGTGGTCAGGCACCAGGAGAATAACAATACAGTTTGATAAACACTTGCGTCTCCTGGTGAGCAAAGTTTTCTTTCAGGTTGATTCCCTGATTTCCATTTCTGTGCGTTAAATATGTAATATTTAGGTGTATTTCATTTTTCTCCCAGCATACCTTTGCTACTCAACTTTCCATTTCAAGGTTAAATTTAAAGTTTTTCTGTTGTGGAGATTATTTGAAATAAGATCTGACTGGGGAATACCATTGGTGAATCAATGCCAGAATTAATCAGATAAAAATGTGGTGTGGCAACCAGACACACGAAAGTAACCATTATTTTATATTGCTAGGACTCCTACCAAAATATCATGTCATCACAGAAAAGAAATTCTGTAGGATTCAGTCGCTGACAAAGGGGTAGCAATCAGCACAAAGTACTCTAACCTTGTCCATCTTGTATGAAATTATTCTTTGGGAAAGCATGTTGTCTTCAAAAATACTTCAGTTCCTGCCTCAGTAGTTTCAAACGTTTTTTAAGCTTGCTGTAAAATATGAATCGAGCATCCTGGACATTTAAAGACCCCTATTGACTTACAGGCATAGAAATGGTAAAGGCAGAATAGTGACCCGTTTTTAGGAGGTCCTGATGTCCCTAGTTACTTTAGAGATATATTTGTTTATGTTGTATAGTATTAAAATCAAAGTTTCATTACATATTGGGTAGGATAATTTAATAAGCTTAGTCAGTGTTTTGGAATTATTTCCTTTACTTACTGATTTTCATTTCCATGCCTCAGCGATCTGAACACCCAGAATCCCAGTGCTGCTGATGCGCAGTGTGTTTTTTACCTGGTCATTTCCTCAAGTTCCCCACCCACACTTTCCATTATTAACCCTGATGTATGTCTTTGCAAGTATTAAGGAACCAGAAGAAGGCTGCTGGGTGGTGAAAACTGAATGTGGCAGTACTGTGCTTATCACTATACTGTGATGCCATGTGTGACAGCAGAAGGCTGGCTGGAACCCTTAGATGTTCATTCACTTCAGATGTCCCAGTATGGTGGTGTACTCCATTTTTACAGGGCTCTACTGAATGTAACAATCTGGATATTAGCTGGACTCAGGCAAAAATCCTCATTAATTCTTTTATTCAATTAATAATTTAAGATTTTAACATAGGAGTCATTTAAGTACCTGTTTTTATTGTGTTTCAAGAATCTTAAAATTAGTTTGTTCAGTTTGCAATATAATGCTGTTCCTTCACATCCCAGACCTAGTCTCTGAAAGCAGAATTTCATTGTTTTCTGCCTCATGAGTCCTTATAAAAATGGAGGTGCACCAGGCCAAATTCTCTCAATTGGCACCACAGTAAGCCCCAGAGTCCAAATTCTGCCATGTTAATGCTTTATTTTTGCTGGAAGCTGCATATTTGTTAGAGGAGGAAAAATACAATTCTGGTCAGTCTGTCATCTCCACAGGGCAAGTCCAGCTTTTGAAATTTTTAAATTATAAGATGCAAGCTTGGGAAAAAAAATGTATTGAGAAGACTTACTGCAATAATTCACAGCACAGAACTGTGATTAAAGCTCAGTAGGAAGCCTGACATCTAAAGACCCCCTGCTGTCACATTTACCCGTGCAAACCGAACTTTTGGTCAGACTGAGCAGAAGTGATATGTCAGACTCACTAATAAGGCAATTAGTAAACAAAAGGGCAGTAGGACAACACATAGGAGTAAAGTGACGGAGATTTATCAGCTCAGATTTGTACCTCAGGTCACAAAAACAGTATGGTTATATTAGCATGATGCCTCATTAGACTGGCTGGGAAGCAGAGTTCTCCTTAGGCTAATCTGATGCCTTGTTATAACTTGTTCTAGTGTTCCTGATAGCTTATTCAGAATGACTGCACCATTAGTTTAGTGGTAGGACTCATGAAGTAGCAAATAGGGAATTGTGCAAATTGACTAATTTCATTCAGTATTTTGCATGTTCATGCATTGATTTATTTGTAACTTTTCAATAAAATTTGTATTTCTGGATGCTAATTGTAAAGTTTATTTAGGTTTTTTTAGATATTGGAGTGGAGTACAATGTCAACCAAACCAATTCAGTTTACCTGAATTCTGGGGTTGTGTAGCATTTGCAAGAATCTTCTACTGTACCTTTCAATCCCTTTTTCATTTCCACTGTCCCAGTGATGAAGAGCCACATATAATAATGATATCAGTTTCCACTAAATGAGTACTTCCATCACTGATGGGAAAGAGCATTACTTAGCTTGAGTCAAATATGATGGTACAGTACAGTAGTAATGTATTCATGTTTTACAGAATTTTGCTTTCTGCCTCCTGATTGCAGGTACTGTACTCATAATGATGAGTTGAGAGAAGGATTTGTAACATATGTTAATTAGGTAATTAAAAAAAAACCAGATTTTTAAAGATGAGCTGTTTTCCACCATGCTGGATTAGACATTGAGGAAGTTAAGCAGAAAAGCTCAAGTTAGCAGTACAGAACTTTTTTTATTTAATTACCCTGCTGTGTTAAAATATATGCCATTTTTTAGGGTGAATGTAATCTGAAATTACTCCAATTTTGAAAAACAATGAAGTTTCTTTTGCCGGTTTACCATAATTGATAGAGACATTACTCTGCTTGCGAGCCCTGGATGGCATGAATGAGAACTTTTGCAAATGATTACCTTGTACTCAGCAGATGGCTTTCATTAATGGCAATTATATGAATTTACCAAGCTGCCCAAGCATTATCTGAGGGAAGGCATTATTTAGTCTCTGAGCAATTACTAAGTTTCTACCACTTATATGACTTCACTGCGGGAGATTTAAAACAGCTGCTGTTGTCACCTGTTTTTATAGCTGCCTAGAGCTAAATACATAGATTACACAGATAGAGTACTCCAGAATCTGGAACCAGATTGTATCATTGGTCTTTAATGGGTGCTTTCTCCCACTGGTTTTGATTAAAGATAAATGTTTAGAGTTGGCTGATGGCTATATATCTAATCATACTTATGCTCTGCTTGTGTAACTGTGCCTTTCACAACAGATAAATAAATACTTTAGTGTTTCAAGAGTCCTGCAATGTTCGAAATTGAAACAATCACATATCTTGTATGGTGTGTCTGGGTAGATGTATCATATTTACTAAAACTGAGTGGTGCTCAGGTGATGTTCTCATTTTGCACACAGCTGCAGCTGTATGTGCTATAGAAGGTGACTTCAGTGGAACATATGGGGTACACCTCAGCATCTTTTTTGTTTGCTCACATTATCTTTTTAGTTTATTGTTGCAGTATCCTATTTGATTACATAAAACTCTTGAGAATTAACAGAATAGCCTCTGCTGCAGTTCATCTCAAGCCTGCTTCTTCCTCTTGAGAGGAATCAGCAGCTAGGTTAACTACTGAGTAATATTAATAAGTGACAGATTGTTGGAAGCCACTGCACCTCTTTTTTTGCCTTGATGGAGCCTCAGTATCCCTCTGCTGCTGCTTAACTGATGTCACTGATGAGACTCCTGAGAAATGCTGCTCAATCTCCATTTTCTTAAGAAAATACATTGTAGAACTGTTTGAAAATTCTATTTAATCTATATTTTTGTTGTCATTTAAAACAAGCATCAGTAGTTTCCTGCCTTCTCAGCTTGATAGGAACATTTGAGATGAACTTGCATGATGATGTCATGTTTCATCCAGGTGCTCATTTTGGCAAGGTTTTGACAAATCTGTTAAAGTTTGGAATATGTCTTTTGCACATGTCAGCCTCACAGCGTATACAGACTTACTGATAAAGGGGATGAAATCAGTGGTTTTTAATGCTTGGCATATTTTTGAACTCAAGAGTAACTGGCAGCAAGGTCTAAGAGAGTTTTAAATTATAAGCTGTGAGTTACAAGTGGTTTTACTGGAATTAGCTAATCACACATGTTGGTATTTCTTTTTATCCCAGTATATTGCAGTAGAAACAGCAAAAGAGACTTTCAGGACTGTATTTTGCTAAGGTTTAGTGGTTGTAAAGAATACAGTTTCCGCAACACCTGTAACACTGTTTCAAAGATGCCAGATCATAGTTCCCATTGACTTAGAGAATACAGAACATTGTGCAAGAGATAGGAAATAAACTAAATTATCCTATTATGGTTTTTTTTGTTCCTCATATAAGTAGTTTTTACTTGCTTTATACTTACTTTTCCTTATTCTTAAAAGAGTGTTAAGCAACTTCCTACTGACTTCAGAGTGTCAGGAATGACTTCAGACAGAATTGACATTGGAGGGAAGAGGGGGCACACAGAGGACACACAGGTCTTGTGTGTCCTAACAGCAACACCAGGCATGTTTCAATTGACTCACCCAATATGTGCAGAGGATGTGACAGCGTGGCATTTTCAGGTACATCTGCTATGTACTTCTGCTCACACATAAGGGAGGAAAGAGATTCTGGCTCCCGCCTGTAACCCCTGTTGGGTTATTTCTTGGACAGACACAGCATCATATGGCAAGAGCTCAGGGACCAAAACTTGGGTCAACTTTCTGACACCACCACAGATACTGCCAGAGCAGAGTGCACACCACTGTTTTACACACAAAAGAAATATCAAAAATTTCCACTTTAACTTGAGCCTTTATAAAGTATTTCACCCTAAATTAAAATATTACACCTTTGCAGTGATTATACTTAGTTTATTTTTAACAATGTCTCAGGCCCATGCTGGTTTTTTCGTACTGCCTAAGGACAGCTTAATAATGCATTAGTATTCGGATCAGTTTTTTCACTTCAGTAGAACTGACCTAGTTTCCTCCATAACCTCCATCCCCTAAAGAAGGAAATATTTAAATAAAATATCCTCAATGAAAATGCTAAAGCCAACATTTGTAGTATTTCTTGTTAAACAAGACAGAATTTCATTTACAGGTTTGTGCTTTTTAATGGGTTAGCATCCCTGTGGCGTCATGTGGCAACATCCATGCAATATTACTTCATGGAACGGGGTTGCTGCAACAATTGTGAAAATGATGCACAGTTTGGTTTTGAAAATAGACCCCAGGGGTTTTCCCAATGCAAACATGTAACTGCTCAAAGGTTAATAAGAGCTTATCATGTAAAAATATTCAGAATGCCAGCAACCTTGAATGACCACATTCTGTCTGATATAAATAGCTCATTAATACAGACTAGTTGTCACAAAGCAGCTTTTTCAAATTCAGTTGTCGAAATTCAGTAGCTGCAGGCAACAACTTACATAATACAGACATATCGGTGCTTCCAGCAAGAACAATAATGTATTACGTGCCTTCCTCTCAAAGGTGCTTTTCAGCCATTTTGACCTCCCTGTATCACAGGTATCTATTGACTTGTCTTGGTGACATTCACAAAAGAACTTTTGCCAGCTTGCACTGAGGGCAGACTGAAGATTATGTACAGTACACTGTGAGCTTGGGTGTAAAATTACCTAATTCTACTTCTGTTGGGATTACTCAAACACCTGTCATAGTCCTATAACAAAATGGGCTTTTGTGATTTGTTTGTTCTAACAATCTTGTTTAAGACAAACCTAAGTTTATTGTAAATTTGAAGTTGTGGTGTATATACATCACATCCATGGTGTTTTTCCGCAGCCAGTGTTTTTTTGGGTGATCTGTCCCTCATAAGCATTGCTATTTAGACAGTTCTCAAATTCTCTTACTTTCCAGTTATTCAGAGTAGTCTCTTCCCCAGTTTTTTAAATTAACTACCAAAGATAAAAGTAACTCTTAACACAATATTAATATTTTTGGGTCAACTAGATTGATAGAAAAGAGAATCAGCCTGCTTTCAACTACCCTATGGAGCTACTCTCTTCTGAACTATGGTGTATGACAGTGTTTAGTACAGTATCTTAGCAAGAGGCTATAGCTCTGTATATATATAGTTCAGGAGAAAACATGCTCTTAAAGATGTAGATGTGCTTCCCCAAGCGTGATTATCACAAGGGATGATTTTTGAAAAGCGGAACACAGGTCCAAGACCAGAAATTCCATCTGCCATTGAAGAGATACAAAACTTAACACACCGTCGCTAGATATTTTCCACTTTTATTGAGCTGCCACAGGTTTATGGCTGAATGGAAGTGCTCCACTGCTTTGGTTTTGAGCTCGAGTAATATTTCAGATGTAAAAAGTCATTGCAAAAGAGGAATTAAGAAAGAGGAAGTGTGGTTGGGTTAGCTGCATACCTCCATGATGCTAATATACATACTTTTGGTTGTGTTTGACATGTTTTCTTTTTTTTATGTCATCATCTGTTCAAGTGTCATCTTAGATGAATAATTAGATTTGTTTGTAAGTAATTTTGTAGAAAAGTGAATATTGTTTGAAATTTCAGAAAACCTGCCATAAAGGGCAGAGATTTTAAAAACTTTTGAGCTCTGAAAAGTCTGTAGTTCAAGCAAAAATGGCAATCACTGTAAAATATTACCAGGTAAGATTCCATGGTTTATGCTGTACAAGAGGTTACCAGAGTTCCTGATCTTTGTAGCATTTAAGATGTCCCTGCTCACTGATGTGGTCGAGCATGATCTGAATTGAGTGCTGAAGCACAGCTCAAAGGGAGTGCTCTCCAGGCATACAAACCAATGCATTTCTTTCCACAGACATAAATATGTTGAATTAAGAATGGAAAATATAAACAAGAGGTTATGGGTAAGGAAAAATACCAAACAGAATGTGAAAGAGTCAAAAATCACAAAAACAAAGTAGAGCAGGAGAGACACAACCAATTTGCGCTGCGGATGGCATTTGCTCTCAGAAACAGGGGATTCACAGGTACCACAATGGAGGTGTCTGCAGCTCTCCACCTTAGCTCTGTAACTTCTCCCAGTCACCAGATTGGGCATTCTCCTGGCCTGCCCCAAGGTCTGGTTCATGCACACCAAGTGAAATGAAATGTGGGTCTCAGAGCAGAAGCAGACTGAAGTCCTGGGAGTCAGCTCCAGATTTGGAGAGGAGGGGAGAAGAGAGGCCAGCAGCTATGCTGAATAAAGCATCTTCTGCTTTTATCGCCATGGTAAAAGTCTGATTAAGATACTTCTTTTTGCTTGACATCTTAGAAGGGAAAAATATTTATCATCCCCTCCAACATACGAGGGCAATTAGGAAGACAGGGATTCAGCTGTTTGATGGCAGATGCATAGTACTGAGGTGTAAGTAAATAACAATCTCTCTTTTATAGCTTAGCATCAGTTCTGCAAGGATGCACACATGTACACTGTTCCATTGACATGACTACAGAAGCGCAGTGAAACCAATTATGTCCTTCTTGCTCTGGTTATTCTCATGCTAACTCTCCCCTCTGTACTGTCTGTCAGGCTCTTGTCTTCCCTTCCTTGAAAGTCTTCCTCCAAAAATAGTTAATTCTTTTCTACACTTGAAGCAACAAAAAATATGGCAAAGGCATCAACCCAGACAATGCCAATTTTTATTTTAAACATAATGTATCAGTCTTTTACAGATTTTTTTTGTCATCCCTTCATCCCTTTTTTCTTCACCCTTTTAACCTACTTACCTATGATTTGCTTAAGTCACTTACTTAGGTTATGACTTCTTGAAGGAAGCATTTTATATCTTTTTATTATTATCATACTGCAGGCATTGTAGAAACACAGCTGATTATTACTACTTACATGTATCATCTCGTGCTGAGAAATCCCTAACATTTTTGAAAAAGGTTACTTCCCCGCTTAGAACTTTCAGAAAACTGTATCTGGGCTTGTTATGTCACTGGTCTAAATTGCAATGTACTTTGTTTTGGATTGTGTTTATGGGGGTTTCTGAGCACCTGTTCATTGCTGTAAAATGACTTCTGCCTTATACCCTCTGCCTTTCTGGTGTTCAGATCAGCCTGTTCTAAAGTTGAGCATCATTATTGTAGGTACAATTGTACTTACATATTTCATCAGGACATGAATCATCAAATACCTCTTACAGAAGTTAATGGAATAAAATTGTTTAATTAAATTCTGTCTTAGAGAATTAGTCAGAAAAGATGCTGCATCATTCTGGTTGTAAACAGAATACTGCTTCTAGACACTTTTACAAAACAGGTTGCTAAGTGCACTGTTTTTCCTGGACCTTCTACAGCTTTGCATTGACTTAAATAGCCAAGCCCTAAATAACTTGCTGCTTTGTTATGAATCCATATGGAGTAATTTTTGCTAAGAAGCTAGCTCCTAAAGTACCTGTAAGGCTGTGCTCAAACCAGCTGCTTTGTCTCCCAGCTGAATGCGTGGGGAAGAGGCCCATCATCATAACAATAATACCTGCTGCATCTGACTCACTACAGCTCCTGCTGGGAGAGGTAATAAAATGTGCATTTTCTCTGTGCCTGTGAGAGCTGGCACAGTACAAGGAAGATTCACTTGCAAGTTCAAATTTTCTAGCTGTAATTTACCTCCCTCACTCTTTTTGTAATCTTGGAGTAGTGTGGGAGAATAACTTTAGGTTATGTCTGAGGAGACTACCTGCAGAAGCTGAAAAAAGTCTGAGGTCTGTATTTGTGCTTTCAGAGTATTGCTTGGTAGGAGTGTTGTATTTCTGCTCCACAGGAAAGAGAAAACAAAGCCGAGTATGTCTTGCTCCACAGCACAAATGAGATCTGTGCGAACAAACCCCTGTCTGCAGCAAGCCTTTACTCAATGAACATTCAGCACATAGACTCTCACAATTTTGGTAGAAATTGCTGGGGGGGAGGACTGGTCTGAAACATTACATTTACCTTCCAGCTGCAGGTTTGTGTCTGGAAACATTGACATTTCACCTGTAATTTAATCTCTATTACTAATGAACGGTGGCAGCTCTTTTCCCTAGGCACTAGACCATCAGACTTTGTATGGAGTCAGTCAGTAAATAACATTACTAAACACCTGTGTAGTCATACACACACTCAAAAAATATATAGTTGTACATACAAAAGTAAATAGGCTCTTTTTCAAGTTAGTAACAAGTAGTAACCATCTAGTTACTGTACTGAGCAACTGGCTCTAGGTGGCCCTGCTTGAGCAAGGCAGTTAGATAAGAATCACTTCCATGCTCAACCAGTCTGTGATTCTGTGATATGTTAATTTTCTTTATTTGGCTCAATCATACTATACAACGATGTCTTTCAAAATGATTTATCTATCAGAGTCGACAAAGGTCACTGTTGTAAAATGTTCTTTAGTAAATATCCTAGAGAGGAGGTTTTCAAATGCTTTAAATTAAAATCTGTGCCTTTGTCTTTTTCTATACTGACTGATACTTTGTTTAAGTAAAGAAATCTACAGTAGATCTTACACAGGCATCTTAAGGATGACAGCATTAGATTCAGGAGAATTGTTATATGTTAAAAATATAATCAGATGTACAGATAATAGTAGGAATTGAAAGAAAATATTTTTTAAAATCCATTTCGGTTACTTGTCACGTACAGTGGATTGAACAAGAACTATATTCCATACCAGGAGGATTTAAATGCCACCTTACTCAGTTTGAGAACAAAGAGATTTTCAGTTTATGTGTTCTGTGTACATAGAAGAGGGAGCAGAATGGATTTGTTGTGCTGAAATCGTGGCTAAGGTGGTGCTGAGAACAGCATAGATAAAGGGCTTAGTGTGGCTACAGGAAAACAAACAACGTTTGTTTATGGACTTCAGCGCATTGCAGAAATGAGCCCTGAGTAGATCTGAACCTTACAAAGATTTTAAGGGGCTTGGTGGAACAGGTACAATTAATCTCTGTTTGGTTGTCAAACTGATTTAGTAATAAGAAAGTTATGTGGGTGTGTATGTTTTATCATGCTTAACCTCAAATTACATTAAGCATTATTTAACAGTCAAATGGGATAATTAGGTTTACAAATGCCTCAAGCAAATATTCAAGACTGGTTGTATCTGTTACTTATAGACAATGAGATCTGATATGCAGGACCCTTTTTTTGTAAGAACTATGCTACAGATACTATGATCACTAATAACTCTGCGGAAAAACATTTTAAATCTGTAAGCATTGAGAATTTGCAGATTACCCAAGGATTATATGACATTTGATCATATTGTTCCAGAAGTTTTTGATCTGCTGGATTATTTTTATCTCACTAATTTAATCACACACTCAAGAGTCTGTTCTTTCACCAGTATACAAGTTAGTTACCAGGATACTGGATATTAAAAAGTCTACCAGCTAGACACTGGTAGGATCCAGTCAACAGGAAGTTACATGACTTCAAACCTAATCAACTAGGACACAAATGTATCATTATCAACTCACCTTTGCAATAATCAACTTCAGTCATGGATATTTTAAAGAACATTTTAGTAACTGTTCCTCTGTATGAAATACTGTGACCTATTTTCAAAGCAATTTAATGTCATAATATTTCAGTATTCAAATATATGCCTTTAGACATTTTAGCAAGCCACAGCATTTAAAGCTGTGCCAGCAAAAACAATATGTAGAATCTGCTGTCATGTTTTAAGAGGAAGAGGAACCTGAAGAAAATACAGCTTTATTAGTGGTTCAGTACACTGTGGATTTTGAAGAAAAAAGTATGTAATGATTCATCACTGCAATTACACATTATTTGTGTATTATTGCCCAAATAAGAACAAAATCCAGGTTTCTGCAGTGGTCAGTGCCCATGTTCCCAATGGAAGCAAGTTTTTATTTAAAACACAGGAAGCAAGAAGATTTTCATCGTGCTCCCCTTGTCTCAGTTTACATCATTGGCCCAGGATTTTTTAAATTCAATTCTAGAATGACGTATGTGCTGACAATAGTCAAGACAAAGAAGCTTTTGCTGTGTTTTGGAACTGTTTGTCATATTTTAGATCTCTGAAATGTACTGCATTTGTTATCTCCTTTCCTTTTTTGCCTTTTCCTTATGTATGATACCCCAAGAGAAAGGTTTGGGGATCAGTCATGACCAAACATTTTGCTCTTTAAGAGTGCTTGATTAACAATATGTCTGTCCACTGAACTCAGAAATGAGCTACAAATCTTAATTCTGTATAGATGTTTGCAGCATATGCTTGTCAGTGTGTTAAGTTTCATGTTAACAGGCTCAGCAGGAAGAGATGCATCATTATGGTACTGCATCACAAGTCATCAGGACACGGGGATGGGGAACGTTTGTCTGTCAATGGGACAAGCCATTGCTTGTAGGTCACTTAAGTACTTC
Source organism: Catharus ustulatus (assembly GCF_009819885.2). Lineage (NCBI taxonomy): Eukaryota > Metazoa > Chordata > Aves > Passeriformes > Turdidae > Catharus > Catharus ustulatus. The sequence continues at coordinate 45,473,967 of NC_046224.1, forward strand.
TCTCCCAAAGTAACATTTACGTTACCAAACAGGAAAGTTTTGGCACTTCTGCTAAAGCATCAGCAAATGAGTGAAAGGTAAATATATTTTTGAAAGTACATTTGAATCTGCACTCCTGAAGGAATCTAAGAACATTGCTGTAAAAACTAACATACTTTACCAGCAAAGGTTCTCTCTGATGAGGAGGGCAGCCTGAGATACAAAGCACATGAAACAAAATTTCTGATGAATTAGGTCAAGAAAACAACCACAGTCAATCAGTGGCATATAGCAACTTTTTTTTTAAAAAAAGTGATTTTAAATAGTTAAAGAAATGTTTGATTTGTTTGGTTGTTGCATTTGTTTGCATTTGCACCTTTGTCTTCCAAAAACTTTCCTGTATGTTATATAAAAATATTTTTATTTTTTAAGTTTGCGTTCAAAATAACTGGCTAGTATCAAGGCTTTGGTTGTTATTTTTCCTCTGAGAGTGTCACAAATCCAAAGAACAAAGGCAATGTAAGACAAAGCTTTTTCCTTTCCCTTTGCTGCACATGTTTAAAAGGGAGAGTTAAGGACCAGGGAAAGTGGGCCAAAAGTGTATACCAGAAAAAGAAGACAGAAAGTTATATATATTGGTGGGGTTGATTTTATGTAATTTGTGTGTATGTAAAATTTATTTTTAAAGGATAATATTACTCATTGACCATGTCTGACCTGACCTACCAGATTGTCAACCCCTTTTCACTATACCTAGTTACAGTTGACGGTAGTTGAAGGTAGTACTGCGACCTTTCTCCAGAACTATTTTCACTTCCATTCTTCAACTAAGCAGCATTCTTCTTCTTCTTCTGTATGCTGAGCAGCTTACATATTTTTTTAACATCAGTTTCCTAAGTCTTTTAGTTGATAAGACAGTTCAGACATTAAAGAAGCCATTGTTGGAGGCTGAGATACCACTCAGGTGAGTTCAGATCATTTGCATTCAAGTCAGTTGCCTGGAAACACGAATTTTTGATAACATAGAACTTAACTGTTCTGGTTTTAGGAAACTGCTTGCTGAAGAATGGAAGAGAGTTGTGTTGGAAGATGCAAAGTTTGGAAAGTATTGTGAGAAACACAGATTGATGCTCTCTGTTAACCTAAACATCTTCAAGTTTTGCAGACACTTGACTCTGTGGTTGTGTGAATACAGCATTAATGAAAGCTGTTTTTTGAGGGAGAGAGAGACTCTCCTGTCTGGGTTAATATAAAATCCTTGTTTTGTTCCTATAATTAATTTCATTTTATTTTCATGAACATTTTAGGTGTATCAATACATGCATGAAACCATAACTGTTAATGGCTGCCCCGAATTCCGAGCCAGGGCCACTGCAAAGGTAGGATACTGCAGCTGTTGAAATACGTGTTACCAAAGTGATCTAGTAATTGACTGTGCGCGTGTGTGTTTCAGGTATTCGTGTGTACACTGTAAGAAAATTTAGACATCAGTGGCAGCCCAGAGTCTAGAACCAGTGCTACTTCCCAGGTAACAATCATAATGGAAAATTTCAACCTTTATGCTGCTTCTGTAGCTTAAGAAAAGAGAATGATTTTATGGACTATGATGCTTTTTGAAAACTTGCTTTGCAAAAGCAAATCTACTGGTTCTTCTGTAGCAGTCTACCTACAACAACAAATATTTTAATGGACTGTTTTCCCATGCATCTCATCCAGAGAGGACACAATTATTTGGGAGGTAGAAACTAAACAATCAAAATTCCCCTTTTAATTAATGGGAACTGTAGGTACTGAGCAAGTGGTAAGGATGAACAGTGACAGAAATGGCCTGATCAACATTTTATTGGCTCCACAGCTAAATGTAAGCCTGTTTTTTTTCTGATACATTGCCTGTTTTAATAAAATACATTGTCTCTGTCCACATGGACCTGCCTTTCTTATATCCTGACAATGACAGCTATGTTACTGCTGCTGCTGAAGTGATAAGGGAATTCACACAACCATGAAAGAGCCCATTCTGTGTGCCAGTATGAAATATGCTCTGTATTTTCATAACATGCAGAAAAATAGATGCTTCCAAACAAGGGGATCCACCGTGGGTTTCTTTTTCCTGTTATCATTTTGCACAAAACAGTGTCTTTTATGTGGTCTTTGCAGATTCTATGTGAAATTACTTGCAAAACCCATAAATCTTTGTTAGAGATACTTCTTTATGATCCCATTCCTGTGAACATAAACTCCCTGAAGTCCTAGTGGAACTAAGATCTCTTGCCATTAAGTATTTTTGTTTGGAGATTTTAATTTAAAGCTGTATCAGAAGAGGAAGGTTGGGAGTGTGTTACAAAATGATTTAAGAGTATTTTAGAGATGCAAGCTTCATAATAGCAGCAAATAACCTAATATGCTCTAAATTACAGTGTATTTTCCATATTAAATAGTACTTTCTTTCCTGTAGGACATTTTTCTGATTTTAACCTTCTAATTAAAAGCTAGTGGTCAATGTAAATTCATAAGATCTTTGGTTCTATACAGAGAAATGTGTATATGAAATTCTGATTTGTTTACACTGCAATAGAAATTATTGCTGTGTTATTTAGTAAATGGGGAGAAGTCCAATTAGTGTTTCCCATTCTCATTTCTTACTCATATAGAACAGCAGGTTACAGAGCAATGTTTCAATATCGCAATATTTCCTGGTTATTTCTGGGCTGTCTGCATTTCATTCTCCTAGTGCATTCATGTCTGACATAATATGTATGCATGATGACAAGTTCTGCATGTGCAAAAACATATAATTGAGAATGATCCATTATGTCACATCATCACTAGCTTCTATTAAGCATAAGCGTTATAGGATGCTCAAAAATATTAGTGTAATGCAAAATTGTTCAAACAGTTTGAACTACAAACACATTTTAGAAACAGTAAAATATTTTCTTAATGTTTATTTTATGATTTATTAAGACTGATAAGTAAGAAAATGCTTGTAGTGAAAAATCAAGTATAAATGTAATGTTTTCCTGGATGCAAGCTTTATAGTATGTTACTTCATTTTTTTTCCCCTGGAATAAGTTAAACAATTTAGAGTTTTCTAATTGATTTATGTATCTGTTGTTGTCTTAAGATTTAATTTTTCAATAAAAGTTTTGATGGAATTGTATAATAAAACCTCCTGTTCCAGAAGTTACTTAGTTTGCAAGATTTTGCAGATTATAAATTACATTTTTAATTTAAGAATATAATTTGAGGATTGAAAATGAATAATTCCATAACTCTGAAAGCAAAGCAGAGAGTTACCAATTCATTTCATCCATTTTATTTCAACTAGGAACATATTAGAGATCCCATTATCTTATCCCACAGGAATAAATTTTCTCCCTGTGAAAAGGCAAAGAAGAAATGCACTAATGATCATAAGGGTGCACCACCACAGAGTAAGGCTTCCTGTTGCCTACTTCTGGCTCTGCTGGTAACTTTCTGTATTATCTTTGACAAGTCACCTGAACTCTTTGTTTCTCTGTTTATTCCTTTATTTCAAAAACATTGGCATAGAACTCAATTATTTTAAAATATTTTCATATAATCAGAAAATGTTAGAGTAAGATACTGAAATGTTTTCACAGGAAGGAGTTCTTCCTGCAAATGAACCACAAAGTGTCTATCACTGTTCCCCCTAAATAGCCAAATCAATCATTTTTTTCTTCCAGGCAACAGTTGCTGCATTTGCTGCAAGCGAAGGCCATTCACACCCACGAGTGGTGGAGCTGCCAAAGACTGAGGAAGGCCTGGGCTTTAATGTCATGGGAGGAAAGGAACAAAACTCACCTATTTATATTTCTCGCATCATTCCTGGAGGAGTGGCAGAAAGGCATGGTGGGCTCAAACGTGGGGACCAGCTGCTTTCAGTTAATGGAGTGGTATGTGGAAATTTGATAGAGCTTTCATTTTTATCTGGATTTTAATTTTTCCCAGCTGTTCTAACACCATGATTTAGAATGCAGCAAAACAAAAAGAATTAGTTCTGTGAGAGACCCTTCAGTGTGCGTTTGCAGTGCAGTGAGGCAGAGCTTCACCAACAATTTTGTGCCATTACAATTTTTGTTGTAATGGAGAGTGCTTGAAGAGCTTAATTTCAAATCCACACCACCTGCCTAATTTACAAGGAACCTATGTCCTTAAATGATAATTCTGTAAATTCCTCTTGCAGTAAAAGCTTAATAACAGACTGCGTTCTTTCGTTTCGTAGCCTTCGAGGCACACAGCCCTTTCCAAGCATAGTGATGGCACAGTGGCACTCGTGCAGTCTTGTGACCTTCAAAGCCTTTGAGCACATAAAATTGAAAGAAATTTGGTACACACATTTGGTGCTCATTTGCAGTGGAGGGCACCTTCTAGATTTCTTTTGGTGGTATTCATCCAGCTGTGATATCTTTGTCAGAGAAATCAGCTGTACAAATGTTCCCATACAGGGAGCATGTTGGTAAAAAGGTACATTTTTCACATGGTCATTTTTCATGTAAATCAAGGTGGAGTATTTTGTAGTAATTTCACTGTGAATGTCAATCTGGTGGAGGTAAAAAAAAAAGAAAAGGGCTGTTGGAATAGAATACACAAGTACCTGACTCCATGATACGGGTCAAATTCTGCCTTTCATTTTGCTTTGCATTCTCTTTTGCAAAGAATGTTAAGTACTGAAAAGATAGGAAACAACCTTACCCTTCCCGTTATGAACATGTAGTCTTTTTGTCTTTTTCCATGCAAACCTCCATCTGACCCTGTATTTAAATGCATGGAAGGCACAGAGTAACAGTTTCTGAGTCCAGTCAGAAATCTAAGACTTTAAAACTTTAACTTCTTCTTTGTTGCATGCCCATAAACAATAAAAATGTTGCTATGTTTTCATCTGTTTCTCTCAACACTAGCTATTCCCTTTCTCTTGTAACAAAATTTTTATGTAACGCTTCAGACAGATTTTTTACCATTTCTTCTATCACCTATCATGGTCTCAAAAGAGAAATACTAGTTCTGAAAACTTGATTGTACCAAATAGCAATGAGAAAGGAAAGAAAAACCCACTGAAAAGATTATTTAGTCTTTAGAAAAATAAATAAATTTAATATTTAAGGAAGTTGGTTGCCTGAACTTCACTGATTTAAAGTTGATCAAAGAATTTTGGTGTTGTTTCTTTCAACAAGTGATTAAAAAGGCAGACGAAAATAGTTTCAATTTACTAATTGATGGATGGTTTCGAAAAATCCTTTTACTGTGAATAGTGTCTAGGCAAAGACCAGAGACGAAAGTGGTGAACATTCAGGTGTCAAGATATATTGAATTTGAACCTCTTGTCACCTCTATTTTATGATTCTCCAGTCAAAAATTTGATGCATGTGCTCTTGAATATGTATTTAGGCAATGCAGCAAAAAACACTGTATGAAATTCCCAATTGCATGTGGACACATTAGAAAGTTTAGAGACGCAAGAGAAATATTTTTGTATTCAGAGTCCAAACAACAGAATTCAAAGTTTGAATTCAAGTGGCATACTTAAATAATCACAAAATCATAGCACAGTTTGGGTTGAAAGGGGACGTAAAGATGATCTTGTTCCAATGCCCCTGCCATGGGTAGGAATACTCCACTAGAGCAGGATGCTCAGAACCCCATCCAACCTGACTTTGAACTGCCAGGTATGGGACATCTACAAATTCTCTGACAACCTGTACCAGGGCCACACCACCCTCACAGTAATGAGCAACTATTCATAAACCAGTCTTGGCCTGAATAATCCCACACAATATAATTTTTAAAAATGCAAAAAATATAGAAGTTATTATTTGTTTGGAGATAGCTTGAGATAGGACAAAAAAAATCTAAATTTAGCATTTTTCACTGGGACTGTTTCACTCTGTGATTCTCTTAGCTGGAGAATAGCAAATAATATACAGTATGTTCGGTAGAACAGACGGCTCAGTGGTGGGACGTGAAATTAAATATGTGTAACTTGTTTGTGCTCAATCACTGATGGTTATCCAACTTAATAATTAGCAACATAAAATTAGAGCTATGTGTTCAGAATCCAGATTTGTTATCCCAGCGTGACTGGGAAGAGTATTCCTTGAGCTGTTTCACTGCATGTTAAAAAACAGTGTCTTCTCATTATGCTAAGTATTTTGTTACTTACTCTTGTCCCACACCCCCTAAAAATATAGGAAATTGAAAGTAATGAGCCCAGCAGATTGGCTGGACAAAAACACTTACAGTAATTTCACGACTATAAGGCGCACCCTTTTGACTAAAATTTTCCCTGGAACCCGGAAGTGCGCCTTATAGTCCGGTGCACCTTATCTGATGGACAAAGTTCAAAAAATTTGCCTACCCGGAAGTGAGAGCTGCGAGCCACGGGGGGAGCCGGCAGGGCCATAGCTGCCAGGTGGAGACGGGGCGGAGCGGTGGCGGGCACGCCCTGGCCCCGTGGAGGCTTCACAGCCCCTACACAGGCACCCCCGGCCCCGTGCAGGCGGGACGGCCCCTACACAGGCACCCCCTGGCCCTGTGGAGGTGGCATGGAGGGGCGGCGGCCATAGCCCGGCCCCAGTGAGGCAGCACAGAGGGATGGCGGCCATGCCCCGGCCCCACCGGATACAGGCGGGCCTGGGGGCCCGTGGCACCGCCCCTGCCGGGTACAGGTGGGCCTGGGGACCAATGGCTGCCGGGTTGGGGCAGGGCCTCGTCCAGCAACTGTGCGGAGGGAGCTGGGGGTGGAGCCTTGCTGCAAAAAAAAAGTGCGCCCTATAGTCCAGTGCGCCTTATCTGATCTACAAAGTTGCGAATTTTGCCGACTCCTGGGGGGTGCACCTTATAGTCCAGTGCGCCTTATGGTCATGAAATTACTGTACTGGTGCCTGTTGATATCTGACTAAGGTTCTGCATTTGTCAGATACCTTGTGTGAGTCAGATACAGAAAGGATACAAAATAAATTTATAATGACTGTTTTGTTTAGGGATACCTAATAGAAATACTCTTCTCAGTCTCCTAACTTGTGGGCTAACAGATTTTCTTTTTTGTCTTCAGCAAAGTGATTTTTTTTTTTAGATATATGGCAAGCCTGTTAACCAGAATAGAGTAATGGTTGGTATTTGCCCACACAACATTTGCAGTTCTTTCAGCTGTTCTTATCTCTATAGTGTTTTGCATCGTCCTTCTCTTTGAGGCAATCTGCCAATGCAATAATGGAAAAAAAAAGAATAAGTTCCTATAAGTATATGTAGTAAAAAATTATATGTTAAGTAAAGATATACTTTCAGTGGGCAATTCTAAAGTAAGATGAGTGTCAGATCCTTGCAATGTTCCCCACCAGCATAATCCAGTCAGCAAAGTATAGAAATGACCTATAGATACCAGCAGGAGTCCTTTGCCAGCACAGCCTTAAAGGTTTGCAGAGGCAGAAGAATTCCAATAGCAAAACAACTCCCTTTGCCCTTTCCTTTTTCCCACCTCCAAGGGCCTCTGCTATTTCACTTGTGCAGCTGTTGCTAAGCAGGTAGAATTTTTGTAATACCTTGAAAGTTGGAGTGCAAGCAGCAATAAAGACATTAAGAGCAAGTATAGCAGTCATATTAGTAACGGCTGGAAACTGTGGTTGTCAAGATCTGAGTGAGGTGTGTTCAGAGAGTAGGATTTGTATTTAGCAGCACTATGTTTGCCTTTGGTTTTTTCCCCCTTTGCTTATGGCTCAGAGCATTAGGCTTAATTCTGTATCATTACTGTTCAGATCAATGGGAATTTTCCATTGACCTGGATAGCAACAAAGTCAAACCCTTCATTTCTAATTTCTAATACTGTCTAAACTGGAAAAACAAGGCTGGGGACAAACAGGAGAGAAAACAGACAATCATTAAATAAATGCAGTTTGCTAGGTTGTTAAATGACGTATTAAAACACACCATCTTGCCATTCCCCTACAAAACAATCACAATTTCTTATTGGTGTCTTATTGGTAAGATCCATCCAGCACTTTGAAGGCAAATGATTCTACTTCATGTAACTTTGGAGGAGTAAACATAAACAATGTTTATTCATAACATGTTCTAAGTTCGTGTTGATGCACAGCAAAACCAAAGTGACACCACTGAATATCCTCTCATTTCCTCTGAATGTCCATGCCATACCATAGTGACCATGATTTATGAGCAAAAAAGGAAGTATAAAACAATGCCAAATTTTGTACACTTTCTCTTAAGGTGAGACTTATATTTCCAAAAGCATGACATACATAAGAGTTTTCGAAGACAGCAGGTAGTAAAACTTGGATTTATTTTAAGTGGGAGGTAAAAGATTTAGTTTTAGATGATCTAAAACCTATGTGAAGGTCACAGATCCTCAGGCTCTTGGGTTTTTTCTCAGCAGAGATACTTTTGTTTTTTGGAATACATCCTACAATACATGGACAGTCGTGTACCATTAGAAAACTTTTCTGTTTTTCTAAAGTGTGTAACAATGCACATACCTAAAAGGCATATGACTCCAGTCAGTCACTTAGTGGTAGAAATGGAATACTCTGTTTAACAGCTGAGTAGCCTCCCTGTTTTGGAAATTTACTGTTCCAAGCAGCATTAACATAGAAATCAGGGCTTGAAAATTAATACCTGCCCAGCAGTTCATGAGTTTCACTTAATGCTTTCTTTTCAGTGGTCCCTTAAAAAATGTAAGGTGTGGAAACTACATAAAACTCTGACTAGCTTTCCATATGAAAAAGACACAAGTCTAGATCAAAGCACCGTATTCACTGTTAAATTTGTTCTTCCTGCTCCCAGAGTGTGGAAGGAGAACACCATGAGAAGGCAGTGGAGCTGCTGAAGGCAGCCAAGGACAGCGTGAAGCTGGTGGTGCGCTACACTCCCAAGGTGCTGGAGGAGATGGAAGCTCGCTTCGAAAAACTGAGAACAGCCCGGCGCCGGCAACAGCAGCAATTGCTCATTCAGCAGCAGCAACAGCAGCAAAGTACACAGCAAAATCATATGTCGTAGGTGAGAGGATTCATTGTTCTTCCCTAAAGTCCGCTGGCAGCACCCCACCTGGGCCGGTCACTTCCTGGGGTCTGTCAGGGCAGCGTCTGGTGCCAGAGCCCATCCCTGCTCCAGACAGGAGCAGGGCAGCCCCAGACCTGGGCACCTGCCTGGAGATAGAGACAGGCTGGGACATGAGCCCACAGGGCGCCCAGTTTAGTGGGACCCCATGGTTGGGCAGGGCAGGACTATGGGGAGCTGGAGACTGGCCCTTCTGGGGCATTGGTGGGGCAGGAGATGATGGCCCTAGGGGCTGACATGAGGTCCTGGGCTGTGGACAGGATGGAGGGAGCCGCAAGGGGGACAATCAGGTACTCTTGGGGCCCCAACCAGCCCTTAACTGCAGTCAGGATGAGCAGAGCTCGTTCTTTGGTACATTTCCACATGGTTTTTCCCAGTAAAGGTGCATTTTGAAAACATGTTAAAGGCATAGCAAATTCTGGAGCCAGTTTCAAACTAACAACCCTGACATCAAAAGCCACTGTGCACTTCTAGCTTATCTGCAATTAAAGAAGTCCCAGGAATGGGTTTTTTTATATTAACAACCAGAGCATTTATGACAAATAAGAATATGCCACCAGATTTAGATAGTTCAAAGCATTTTCAACTAATCTGTTACCACTCTGCAATGAAGCATCAAGATTTGCTGGTGATAAGTGAAGAAAAGTCTTCCAATCCTCTTCCTTGCAACAGGGAACCCAGACTTCATTCTGGTTGCTCTGCAGGGCATCTCTAAGTGCTTGCTTTTGGTTTGGTAGGAAGTATTTAATTCACTCTTAACTGACATTCAGTATCACAGTAACTTCCAAGAGGCTTGCAAGTCTCCCAGTAGCAGGTTCAGATCTCTATATATGCAGTTTTTCTGAAATTAGTGAGAGTTTGTGCTATGAATACATTTATAGATATGCTCCATTTGTATAAATAAAATCAAGTAGGAAATGTGTCCCAACCCTAATCTCATCACTGTTCCCAAAACAGTATGCGTGTACTGGAAGAGTCAACAAGTGACTCAGAAAGTCCCCAGATGGTCAGAATCTGAGGCTCCCAGTGATGGTTTCATCCTTGTTAGTGTTGACACTGACCTCTGTTGGTATTCAGGGGAAAACACCCACCTTGTAAACACCCTGTCCTGTGACCACCAGAATTCCAAATTTGTTGAGGCAAGCAAAAGTCCTGACAATTTTTTGAATCCCACCTCAGGGCCTCAACGCAGACAAGAGGTATAAACCATAGTATTTCATGAAGTAAGTTTTGGGTTTCTGTGTAAACCAAGGCCATTGCAGGAGACAGACCTACACATGAAGTTTTAAATGTTTTTCAGTTGCCTAAATAATTTCATTAGCAAGTAAAGAAATTTTGCTGATTTTAAATTGAAAGGGAAGAAAGGCAGGAAGAGACAGCCAGCAGCTTAATTCCTCAATTCTTTGTGCTTGCTCTGAGGAATATGTTTCTTTAATTCTAGGTTGTTCTCGAGAAAGAAGAAGCCTCAATCAAGAGTTCAGTAATCAAGCAACTAGAGCTGTACTCTAGTATTCCAGCAAAAGCAAACAACTACAGGAACATGAAACAGAATTCATCTGGAGAATGTACAGTACCAGGCTAAAGTGAGCCATAGGGAGGGTACCATCATGATAAGGCCTTTCAGCACAGAGCAGTCTCAGATACCTTTTAATTCTGTGACTCTATTCCAAATGAGAACAGCATGATTGGTAAACCCTATGAAACAGTGAAGTCCAGGGCTTCCAAATAATTCTGTTTGATCTCATCTTGCACTCCCTACTCTGAAAAATTTCTAGTTGGTTTTCTCTAGTCACTGAAAGTTTTGTTTAAGGAGGTTAAGATTGGCTGCTTTTGAAAGCAGGATCTTTCTCTACAGTTATCTCAAAAAATGAAACACATCAGTTCCAAATTTTGCCACAGATATCAAACTCGTACATCACGGTTCATAACCACTTTGTACTATATATTGTAGAGCTGTTTTAACCTAACTTCCTGTTTATAATTTTCAGATTTCCCTCTGGAAATAGCAATTTACTATATTTATAAAGTATTCCATTTGTAGAAGCAATTGGCTTTTTACTCTTGGTGTTTCCATATATTTTATTATGCATCAACAGAGTGAGAAAGTTTTAGGTCAACTTTAATTTTATTAGTAGTAAAGTTAGGGAAGCCTAGAACTGTATTTTTAAATGTAGGTATTGCTTGTATCTATTATAGTTATATTCAGAAATCTATAACTGGATATATTATATATTTATTCTATAAAATATATATTGTCTGAATGTACCTGTTAGAGAAGTAGGGTCTTTGCTTAGCATGTAATGCAAATGTAGTAAGCTAATGTTGGCAAAAGACCGAGCTTTGTTTGGCAGATATTACTGTGATAGCATAATCTCTGCATTTCTGTATTATTTAATTTATTTTCCAGTCTAATGTTAATATATTTTATAGAGGAGGAAGTGTAAGTTGTTTCTTTTAAGACTCACACATTATCATTTAAATCAATTTGAACTTAGAGTTCAGACTTTTTTTAATTAAACCAAGTTGGAATGTGCAAGTAAAATCTGTAAGTTCTTAAGTTTACATGTCTGCTTTTCCAAAGAAGATAGTCAAAGCTGGAAGGCTATAAATGTTATCTGTGTTCAAGAAAATAAGAGAATGGACCTCCAAATCCTAAAAAAAGATGATTTTTACATGCCTTCTATGCTTCATTAGAAAAGACTTGGGAGAGAAAAGGGAGATTAAGGGAAAACCATACAGTCATTGCATGTTGAAATTTCCTGCTGATGTCAGTGAAAGTTCAGTAATGTGAGGAATGGAATGTAGAAATGGTCAGAAACAGAGTTCTGGTTGTGAACTTGGAACAAAGTCAGAAACAATTAATATATTGGAGGATCTATTCACAAACAGAGAGACAAAGCAAAACAGTGGAAATTGGCAGTATCATAGCATATGTTAGAAACCAAATGCAGGCTAGCCAACAGTCTTTGACAGTGTTTGATCAGTGTAAGTAGCCATTGAAAGGAAAATTACTGTATTTTTAAAACCAAGCAGCATAAATTCATCTAGAGAAGCCTCATTTTATACAGAGAGGTAATTATATTCAGAGGTCATTGGTGACAATATCAATTAAGACAGTGGAGTTTGAGAACTACCAGAACTGAAGATGAAATATATTGTATTGTGCTCTGCACGCTGTCTTTTTATACTTAATAAAATTGTATGTACCTATTTTAAAACTGTTCTTTAACAGGCATTGCTATTAATATTGACAGTATATAAGTTGTTATTATGACTGCATATAACTGTTCTGTATCTCTTCACTATGATTTGAATTACACTGATAGCTACATTTTCAGAGACCAAGTATTCAGATTTAGTCAGCCCACTGTACTGCATTTTTCCAAACCGCCTCTCCACCTCCTTCCCTCCTCTTCCTCAAAAAATTTGAGTGGAATGTGCTGATTAATAAATTTCAATAATAGACTGTCATTCACATAGAGAAGCATATAAAATTCATTTTCATATATTATTATTCAATAAATTATTTATACACATTAAAATTAACATTCTAGTCTTTGCCAGCATTTAACAGTAAGAACTGTCAATGACTTTGAAGTGGAAACAGGAAGAAATAACTTTCTGTTGCTTTTCATGCCCCTTACTGATCAATAAAACAGCTACTTAATCACAGAATAACCACTGTCCCTAAGCCTGTGATATGGTTTTGCTTGTAGCTGGTATTTTCATTTGTGATTTAAATGTATTTAGTCCTGATTCAGCATGGTGCTTCCACATGTGCACAGCTGAATTAGTATCCAAACAAGTGCAGGGAAGACAACCCTTTCTACATGCAGGTCTGCAGGTATTTCTGCATTGTATTTTAACTGATTGGTGTCCTGGGATTTGCTATTACACTACACTAAATTGATATTCTTTCAGTCAACTTAGTGAGTTTAATTGCCTATATTTACCTGTGGGGTTCCTCATGTTTCTCTGCACTGGCAGCAAAATGAGTTAGAAGATCCAAGATGCCTTTTTTGTCTCTTCATTACAGTACCAAAGGAGTGTTGACACACTCTTGCATCGTGTTAACTTACACCAAAGATCCAGATGCAGGATCTAATAATAATAGAGATTTAAGGTTGGTGGCATTTACTTAGTGAAGCTGATGGCTCTGCTGTACTAGCCATAGTTCACTGTGACATTTGATTTGACTAGTACTTTAGAAGGTATTGAAGAATTCCATAGTCTTGGATGAAGCAAAAACCCCACCAGCTTGAATTTCAGAATTATGCAGAAAAGTGTCTGGAAGCACTAAGGACCATTCCATGTGTAAGCAGTGGATTATTAGCTAGAAGCAGTACTGTCCATAAGTATTAGTGAGACCATTTCCATATCCAGCTTTCAATAAAACAAAATAGATTTCTAAACCTGAGAGTATTCAGGGCCAGTTTGCAAGAATGTGCTGCCTGCTGCAATACATGTCTGTTGGGACATACAGCTCATTGTGGTTAGCCCTGAGATGGTCAGGATGAATTAGGGATGTGAATGTTAACCCTGCTTGTCCGTGAAGGGAATGCAGCCTGAATGAGCAGAAGGCTTTAGATACATGTTTGATGAATTCATTGTCTCTACCTTCAGCTGTCCGAAATCAAGCTGTGGAACTTACACTGACTGTTTCCAAAGTCAAGAGTTAGAGGTATCCATTAAATGTGATTCATTCCACCTGTCTGACATATATCGTAAAATAGAGTAAGGTATTCTGTTAAAAAGGTTGTAAGCAGAGCCACTACTAAACAACTTAAACTACTAGCTTGGAATAAATAGTGGCTTTTGAGGGGGTGTTGCTGCTACACTCATACACAGCTTGGAAATAATCAATAAAAAGTCCCCAGTGTTTGAATTCCCTGATCTTAAACCTCTACATGGATAGCTCAGATGACCAAGAGGCCTTGCACATATTCTGGTTTGTAAGGAGGTTCTTGTCACTACAGATGTCTGTTCTTAACCATTCTAAGAAATTTAAGAGCTCAGCACAGGTATTTTGTGAGCAAAATGCTTTGGTTGTGGTGCAAACAGGAACAGATTGCAACGAGCTTCAGCCTGTGAATGCTAATAGCAGAAGTCTGTACTGCCACCCTCAACACTGGGCTAGTGTGTGTGCATTTTACAATACCTGCAACCAAAAAGATTATCTATTGCTTTTGATTTCTGGTTACAAACAGAGATGCGCAGAAATGACAGCCATTAAACAACTGGTAAACTTCCACCACAGGGATTTGGGATAACAGAAGTCATAGCAAAACTTGCCCAGTTCTGAAATCTAAAACCTGGAGCTATCTAGGATTAAGTAAAAAGATTAGAAAAGCAGATGTCTAAAAGGAACAGCCAAGATCCAAGAGGAAAAAAAGTCACATAGGAGTTTAATCCCTGATTAGCTTTCAATTTACTTTCTTATTTTCACATATTCTTGTGAACTCATCAACCACAAGAGATGCATACAATTCAGCAACTGCAGTTCCTTTTGTCAAAATCATAAAGAGCTGATAGGGTGGAGGAGCACCTCTTCTCTTCCTTCCTCTTCCTGAGACATGTTAAGCTGGATTGTGCTGCAAAAAGGTGATAACCAAACATATCCCAGTCCTACTTCATTAGTCCTATTACAGTTTTTCCCCACCAGAAATCCTCAAATTGAGAGAACTCTAAGTGTGTTTTCTCAAAGCAAGTATATTAGACACATAGACACACAAATTCGTGTTCATTTCAAGGAAAACTGTACTAAGCCTAAAGTTGTAAATCTTGCCCAGCCTTTTAATTTTCACCCAAAACAGATCGACATAAGTTGCACTTATTACCAGTTGGAAGCCTGAGATTAGCTTGTAAATTGGCCCAATTAAAAACTGGATCTCAGGAGACACTTCCATAATATTTCTGTTGAAATTGAAGAAACATAAAAGATAAAGTACAACCTCTGAAGTACAGAGTAGCCAGTGCAGCACTACAGGACATGGAAGATACTTCAATTTTTTCCCATTTCCATGAAAACTTCTCCAGAAATGCAGAATATTATTTGTATCTGAATAAGTTACTTTTTTTAGTTGGGAGCATAAACCATGTCTCTTACAGCAGTTTTTTTGGAAAGAACAAGACAAAATGCTTAGCTAAAACAGCATGGGAAGAATTCTGGGTATGCTAAGGTCACCATGAATAATTTGATAGGCAAGAGTGGCCCCTAGCCAGATGAGAGCAACTCAGAGAGGTACTTCTTCACTGATCTCTCTCTCCTATCACTCCAGCTTTTGGCTTCACAAATTCCCCTTGACAAGAGCCCAAAAGTCACCACAAAGTTGTTCCAACTCTCCCACTGTGGTATTCCCTCAGCCTTCTTTCCATGTGATTTTCTTTCGGCTGAGCAGTGACACTTTTTGATCACATACAATCTCTTCAGCCAAGTATAGCATTTAGGCTTTGCCAGGTCTACCTTCTGGAGTTCTCTGCTCTTCACTTGCCCTCCATATCCATTAGCTGCCCTCTCATGGCCACCATAGTCAGCTGTCTTACTTGCCTTGCATGAAATAACTGCACTAACCCTCAAGGATACATGGGGGAAAATACATTGAGAGGGCAGGAAAATGGTAGATAAACCTTGAAAAAAAAATTAGATATGCTAAGAATGTCACCTCTTTCCTGAGTCAGAATGTCACCTCTTTCCTGAGTCAGCCCTTTTTCATCAGGTGACAATTTTCACTTTCATTTAGTTCCCTGCTGACAGGGCACTATGACAGTGACTGTGGAACAACCGCACACCCTTGTCTGGCTTAAAAAATAACTCCTTGTCTGGAGCCAATGGACATCTAGACCTGCTTGAGGCATCACACCGTGAATTCACACACATGCAGTAGGTCAGAGTCATTGTGCACACACTGAACAAGTGAGGTTTACATCTGGCATGTAGACCCATGTCTGTCTGGAATTTCACAGGTGAAAACGTGGAACCAACTCCTGCAAGCATCCTAAGACTGAGTCAGTGCCTTCAGCCATCCGTTGTGAAAGTGTATTATAAAAAGACATTCAGGAAAGAATCTTCCATTTGTTTTCAAATTCTATTTCAAAGTAAGTTTCCACCAGTAAGCAATGAGAAATCAAGAGCCTTTCTTAAATTCCCAAACATCAAACACATAACAAACTATTAATTTCATTACTAACACCATGCTTAAAGTGTGAAACTTAGACCAGCACCACCTTTCAAGCTGGTGGTGGTTTCAAACGTCAGTTTTGTGCATATCAAGTTGTCCTTATCAAGTATCAACAGAAAAACGTTAAACTGTTCACTATTGGGTCTTAGTATCCCTAAAGGATAATAAAAACTTGGTCATGTGAAGGGGCTTTAAGCATCGATTAACTCAGATTAAAGTGTAGGTGCTGACTAGGTCTTTCGAGCACTACTTCTCTCCACTATGTGTATGGCACCGCAGCAGGTTTACAGCCCCGAATCTGTGCGTCCCTACCTCCGCCTGACTCCGTGCAGTGGGCATGGCAGGTGGAGCTATCAGCTGAATGTGCCAAGGGAGACGCCTAGTGTAAAACGATGCTCATGGCACCGAGAGCTGCTCATTCTGCTTCTTCCCTTCTAGCGTTAAAGAGATGCACACAGAGATGTATGCAGCATTCGTTCAGCATATAGCCACACATTTTGCAATGAGTGGACAGTTCAGAACTGAACTCAATTTACATGTAGAGTAACACCACAAGAGTGAATGCTCTCTGTGCTAAGAATGGCAAGTAGCAATAGGATTATGGCAATAAAGGCAATACTCTTACCTGGGTAACAATTCTAGGGTTAATGCAAATATTGGTTATAGTTATTGGTCCATAGTTATTGGACCACACGCAGGGTCTGACCACACTTCATCTATTGTTGCTGTTGCTGAAGATTATACATGTGCTGATGAAAAAAATTTCCCAAATACTAGGCAAGTGTATCATCTACACTGAAGTAAATGATAGATGAAGCACATCTCCATGCCTTGTTGAAGGGAGCCTTGTAAAGTAGGTGCAGTAACAAATTAATGCAAGCCATGAATCTCCCACTGCAGCAGGCACTCTGCTTTTAGAGGGGGGCTCGCCAAAGATAGCCAACAAATTGTGCTTCCATTGTAGCTGTGATTTTCTCAAAGATGATAACAGTCACTGGCTGGTAATACCCTCCTCAGGGACACCCAAAAGGAATCCTGAATCATTAGATCCAGGTGTATCTATGGATTAGCTCTAAAGGGATTTTTATTTCTCCCCTTCTAGACACTCCTATAATTTCTTCCTCTTCCTTCACCACCTTTAATCAAGACTTTGATACTTAGTTGAAGTATGCAAGCATCTAGAAGTCCTTTTCAGCAGGGAAAACAAACTAGGAGCTACATTTTGTATTCCATATCCTATATTCTCAAGCAGGATCCTCTCTGAAAGGCCTGGGAGAAGGCAATACCCCCAAGAAGCACCAGCTTGACAAATACAGGAGCCCTTAGGAAACTGGCAGGAGTGTTTACAAGAAAGGACAGAGGAAAGAAGTCAAAATTATAAAATAGTCCTACCTTCAGCAAGCTCCAGAGGTAAAGCCCATGCTCTGACATCCTTCACTATTTGTTAAGGACCAGATGTCCTGTTCAGTTTTCATGCTCTGACTGTGGTGCTTAACAGCAGCCCCAATTCTTCAGTTCTGTTGGAAACCCCCTGACTCTGATAAGGGTTACAATCGTAGGCAAGGAAGGGTAACAGGAAACCTATGCTCATCCTAGAATTGTCTGGTATGACCACCTAACTGTTGGCCAAATTCGGGCTTTAAGGCAAGGTAAGGCCAAAAGTGTATTTTGTCAAAATCCATGTCAATTGCTTCAAATTGTAATCTCCTGACATCTGCAAACAATTCTTCCATGGAGGCTGGTGTGGCTGAGGCTGGTTTCTTCCCTGTATCCCTGGCTAATTCTAGGATGATTATTTAAATCTGCATGGAGCAAGGAAGTGGGAAATGTCATTGGCTCCAATGAAGTGCAGGTGGTTTTCATGTGATACAAAAGAGTTTCCAACCAGAGTCTTTGCTGAGCTAATGAACCCTCAGCAGCTCTCTGCATTACAATTAGTACACCTCCAAGGCATGTTTTAGAAGCAGTCAAGTTGCCTTTATTAAATTATTCAGCTCAGCTATGCAGGTGATCTGGCTTACTGAGGAGATGAATGCAATCTTAAAACAAATTTGCTCTGTAAGCCAAGAGTCAAAGAATGACAATCTGCAAAGCTGGAAAAAAAAATAGGAGGGAAAAAAAGAATAGTTCCAAGTGTCAAATCAGATGATGATTTGGCATGTTTCTTCGACTGTGAAACTCGCTGTTGAAGCAGCTGAAGTGACTCAGAAGACATTTTCAGAGACCGGTGTCAGTGAAGATGCAATTGCAGCTACCATGTCTCTGCAGCTAATGGAGAGAACAATTTTCTCCAAGAGGTGATTCACCTCATCTGTTTAATGGTTACTGACACAATATAATAGCTTTGTTTTTTTCCAGTAGTGGCAGAATGAGAATTTTCTAACCATTTTCCTCCATCCCTCTCTCTTGCCTAATTCCCACCTCAGCTTGGACATGTTTCTCCTTCAGCCAGTGTAGCAGCATAAAACCACTGTCTCACCTTCCCTGTTGGTTTCTTGATTTGCCTGTAGGAGCATCTTATTCCCAACCTGTCACTGAAGAAAATATATCTCTTCCATCTCATATTAATAATGGGAAATACCTCTTTTCCTGCATTCACTACAAAGGGAACTTATAAGAATGTATTAGATAAGAAGCCTAAATTTTAGATGCTGCAGATTGCAACATTTTACCTGACAAGCACAGAAAGTTTTGCCACAGGACAGTAAATCAGTGCACAGAAACCAAACAAACTCTGACTGTATGAAGGCAGTTACTGAGACAGAGAACATGTCTGTGTGTGTCTGCAGCACACAGACAGTGCTGAATCAACGACTTAACTGAACAGGCCCAGCTCCCTCAGCCCATCAATGTAAGAGAGGTACTCCAGTCCCTTAATCATCTTTGTTGCCCTTTGCTTGACCCACTCCAGGAGCTCCATAACTCTCTTGTGCTGAGGAGCCCAGAACTGGACATGGCACTCCAGATGTGGCCTCACTAGGGCTGAGTAGAGGGGCAGGATCAGCATTATTTATAACTGAGAAGCTTGGGAAGTAGCAGTTTAAATGCCTAAGGACAGCATCCACATTTTCCCAGAGATCCAGATGGAAAAGGATTTTGTGCATTTTGATGCCACTCCACATCACAACAACTTCTGAGAGATATAAACAGCAGCCTGGTTCTTTGTCATGCACTGGTAATAGCAGATGAGGTTATTCAGGCAGAATACACTTTTTTGATCGCAAAGTTTTTCATTTCAGGAGAGAGATAAGCAGGTTCAAGCAGGGTAAGCAGTTAGATGCATCCTACATACCGTGAGATGGACCCTGCTGCTTTAGCATCCTTAAATGTGCAAAATCACAGGAATCTGACATGGGTGACTGCAACCACTTTGTCACTCTAAGTCACGGGATTTTAGGGAATAGAGGTTAAAAAAATAAAAGCAAACAAGTGACAGATGCTGGTCACAGAACAGTATAAGCGTTTAAGAAATCATGCCAAGTTATACCACCTGTGGTGCTGCAAAAGGTCAAAAAATTTCTGCCTGGATATTGCTGTGTCCTTCAGCATTATTCATGAGTCACTGTCCACACACACATTTATTTTGAGGGTATACAAGCCAGGAACAACTTGAGCATTGGAAAAAAGATGCCCACACTTTATGATCTTCTTCAGGATCCCAGGATGCTGACCAGTCCTTAAGAAAGTGCAACACTGTATTTTCAGCACTTTGAAGCTGAATTTTCTCAGAAATATAAGACATAACACAACAACATGCTCCAGATGTGTGCCTGAGGAAACTGCCATTTCATCCTCAATTCATTAACCTTCTTCCCCACAGAGTCATAATTCAATTCAACAACAGAGGTTACAAATACCTGCAGGTAGCACAGATTTCTCTTTGCTTTTCATTCAATGCTCTCAGTCACTATAATTAATATGCAAACCTGTTCATCATTCTTGAACATAACTATTCAAAGTGCACAGTGATCATTGGAAAGAAACTTCCTCCAATATTTGACAAAGGCAGAGAATAAGTTATTATACATTGCTATTCCAGTATGTATACTTGATGTTTATCAGAAACCTTGTTGTAACTCCATCTTGCCTTAAGAGGATGAGGTTTGGCAAGGAGACCTCCTCAAGAAGGCAAGAACATCTAGAAATACCCAAAGAAATACACAAGTCACTCAGCAAAGAGTTGTGGTGGATTTGAACTCCACTGTTACTACTGCTCATACTCCACCCAGACCACAGCCCACAAAAATCCACATTCTGCAGCAACCCAGTGGTTACAAGGCTCTTGCTCCAGGATATCCACTCAGTCTGAAGAAGGGATATGGGCTGAAGGTCCTGACCCTGCCTATTTGTGCTCCATGAGAAGTATGCCTGCTTTGTGACCAAAATACAGGTTGCAAGGGACACACATGAAAATGAGGATGAGCAGACTGCTCCCACCATGTCTGAGCACATACAAGAGATCTTGTCACAGGACTGAATGTGCTGTCCTTGCAGGATGGAAAACACCCACATTTTGGCCATGTAGTAACTGTGCTTCCAGACATATGATCAAAAAGATCACAGAATCCTTCAGAAAGAGAGGATCATATGCCACACAACTCATCCACCCCAAACCTGGGGAAAAAAGAAACAAAAATCTGAATTAGGGGCAAATTAAATGTCTGAGAAGCCTAAATCATCATGCAAGCTGAAGTACTATCTAGTTTAGTTGGAAGGAAGTACCATCTGGTTGCAGTAATGCAACTCAAATATGCACTGGAGACACCATGCCCTGAAACATCCTCTTCTCTCCTAATCAAAACAGTCCCTTTCATAGGCAGAAAAGGGCACAAACTCATCTTCCCTCATCGTGAGTGAGTGCTGTAAGTGACAACCCGGTTAATAAAAGGAGAACAATTGCTCATCCCCTTTTACTTTGTAAATGAAGCATTTATCCCTACTTAGACCATGAAACACAGGGCTTGGGCACAGGGTGAAAGGGCAGACAGACCTAAAGAAAGACAGACAGATTGATCTTGACTGGAGAAAGACACTATATTCCAATCCAGATTAAGACACTTAAGTAAGACAAGTTCTTCATCAAATTCTTGCTATTTAGGCAGAGCCCTGCTTCACAGTATGTATTCCCAGAGATTACACTGGGGCCCAGGTCCCTCTCCCCATATGTTGAGAATTTCCTGTATTCCCAATGTTCTGAATTCATTTACAAGTACAAGGCCCTTGGCACTGGGGATCTCTAGCCTAGCTTGTGGACCTGGAGTCTCTGATTCTCAGCAATATTTAAACACCTAATCCCCCTGGAGAATTTGAGCCTTCATCTGCCATAGGATTTTGTAAAGTGCCTAACTCCTGTATATTTCAACGTTTTAAATTATACAGTTGTTTTTTTTAGTAATATATTTAAAATTCTGTACTTCAAAGTTTTAGAGAAATGGCATTTTTAAAACATCCTACATTATGTAGAAAATCTGTTCCTTACGTTTCAGATTTTTTTTTGGGGGGGGGGGGGGGCAGTGGGGGTGGGGGAGGATGAGGGTGGAGAAGCAGAGTTCAGACCTTGTCCTGTATTTCCTACTTTTTTTATTCAGACTGAACTGATTAGAACTACTACTGGACCCAGAATAGATTTACCACTTTCACATACTCTCCAGTGACAGCTGAGTAGTTTAATGATGCTTTATCCCACATTAGTGGCAAAATAAATTGCTTTTCCAGCACACACAGAGCTTTATAAAAAGAATAATCCCACTGGAAAAAGGATTCTTCAGCTTTGAATTCCTGCACCCAAAAGGGCCTCAGCTGCAGCAGCTTTCTCTGGAGAAGCCAGAGGGAGCAAAAGCTTACAGAAGTGCAGAGTGTCATTTGAAGGTATGCACTTCTATTCAGACCAAAAGAATATATATTATAGTGTTCTTATCTTTGGGTGCTGCTGAATTATTTTACTTTTGTAAGTATTTGTATGTTATACTTTCTTCTGGATTGGTGTTATGCTTATAAATTCCAATTTTCAGGCTATGGCTATTTAAGTCACGTTTGGCTCAGATGCACAGCATATGCTTTCAATATGGATTCGAGTTTTTTTCCCTTCTCTTACAAAATGTTTCATTTCATTTAATTGCAGTGGGAAAATTACAGCATCAAAATTAATCCAGAAGCTCTTTTCCCTCCTTCCAGCTCTAAGTTAGAGCCCAGGTCTGCATGTCTGCCATGCCAAACAGCACTGACGTCAGCTCTGACCTGCCAAATCCTGCCTGAGCATGCATGTCATCAGAAAATTTTGAGGACTGTTTAATGTTGGGGCAATACTCTAATTCCTATAGCACAGGCACTTCTCAGATAACCCACATTTTCAGCTGGATTATACATTGCTTTTCTCCTTTTCAAAAGGAAACAGGAAACAGGAACATAAAAGCATTCATAAACCACAAAATATTTTCCAGGCACATTTCTTCCTGGAATTAGAGGAAGAACAGTTGTAGGTGCTGCTCCCAGCTTTTAACCAAGTTGCCTTCCAGATTAGAATCAAACAGAGCTAAAACATGCAGAACTTCCCCCTTGCAGAACTGCTGCTTGCCAGGAGCCTCTAACATCTCTAAAGACCCTGAGGTTTCTGAAAAATTTATCCACAGTGGCATGATGAAAAAGCTGTGGGCAAAGGTTTTGCCTGAGACACTACAGACATCTACATCTAACATACCAGGATTATATATAATAAAATTATATGGAGGCTGAAGACTCAGTCAAGCATCACATCCAATCCCCCAAAAATACTCCTATATCATTTAAAATAAAGAATCTGGCAATACTGCTATATTATTTTTCTCCCTTCCCCCAAATGGACTCCCTTTTTAGGCTTTGAAATTGCTAGAACCTGAATATATAAAGAATGCCTGTGCACAGGTGTTTCTACTGGTTCAAAAGGATGTGAAAATAAACTTTGTTGCATCTTACTCTAATTTTTTATACATACTGATTTCTTCTTAAACAGGTCTGAAATTTGTTAAAAAGTGGAGGGTTTTATCATGTGTTCAGCAACATTTTCTCTCTGACCTAATTTCTAACTAAACAGATGGGCAAAGTTTCTTTAAAAATAATTAGGCTCTACAGGAAGAGTTCCTCAAGAGCTCCTTTCACTTACTACCTATCAATAACTACTGTCCTAGGTAGAGATGTACCTACCTTATCTTACCAATTCAGTAAGAGCTGACTGGCAATGAAGACCATCAAAACAACACTGCAGTTATTGTGAGCACAATTTCAAATTCCTACTTCTGGATATCATGGCCAAGTTAAACAGAAAACATGATTGTACTCGATATGCTAGTGTGTGAACATAGTGTGGGCTCTGGCTCTCAAGCACAATGCAAGTTATGTGAACCACTGTATCCATTATAATGGCAATAAAAAACAATTTTCCACAGACCTTTTCATTTAAAGAAAAATTCCTCTGAAAAAGAGGCTCTGAAAATGGGGCAGCAAGTCTCACAAGGGTTTCTGAGCTGAAAGGATCAAGAGAAACCTTCTGCCACAGTAGCAGGAAGGCTGGGCTGGTGCAGAGGACACTGGGCAGACTTTGGGGCTGGCTTGCTGCAGTTAAGCTTCAATATCAGCTAGGCTAGTCCTCATTTCAGCTTGAGCACCAAAGCTGTGCTCCTGCCCTTGTTTACCCTCAGCAGCAATAAACCCCTCCTTTTGAAAGCAAAGGAACAGTTTCGGATACCAGAGGATTTGGAGCAGAGGCTCTGGCTATTTTAATGTTGTTCAGGCTTCAGTCATCATGAATATCACTTTACAGCTTGGCACATAAACAGTCCATTTTTGAAGCATGAGAAAATGAATATATTGTAACTATATTCTAGGCCTTCTGGCCCAAATCTGTTCCTGGTGAAACTCCAGGGGCTTCAGTGGAGTTGCAGCAAGAATAAACCTAGCTGTCTAGCTGTTCTTTACCATACATTATTTCTGATTAAAGGACAGTTTGCATGAAGATAAAGAGTTGTTTCTGCATATATGCAACCCAAATGGGACTCAAACTTATTCATGCAAACAAGCATATTGCTTATGAGCAGTAAAACTCCATATAGATGGAAAAAATGGACAATAAAAAAGCAGTAAAAAATAGGCCTATTTACTTTATAAAAAGGGATGTAAGTAATCATGGTATTGTTGAAAGAATGTATTAAAGCAAGACTATACACGAAAATATACACTTTTTTTTTCCCCCATAGTCCTTATCTTCCACAGAAAAGAGATGGGAATGTGGGTTGTGGGAGGCGGACATGGTCAGGATACCCCTCAAAGCTGACCATTTCTGCTTGAGAAGTCCAATTTCATGAGCACTTTTCTAAAAAGAGTTCCACTCTCCTATTTATTAGGAAGTTTAGAAATAACCAATTTCAAGTTTCAAAGTTCAGTCATTTTTGTATTTCACCCAGGAAATTGAAGTGAGAAATTTATGAATTTATGAAACCCTGTGTGTTTCAGGCACTGGTAGGATACAGCTGCTTCAGCCCTTGTTTATTTGGTTTCTCCTCTACTTCATGCTCAGCTTAAGGGATTTTAGAGTTATTAAACTTTTTCGCAGTTGCCCAGAGTCACCATCCCTTTACTCCATATTGAGTAGCAGCCATGTGACCACTGCCCTCTCTACTTTCTGTACTTACTTTCCTAGTTTCAGCAGAAACCCCTTTTTTTCTGTCACCAGGTGTGTCTTTCAAAGCAAATTCCCAGTATGAGATACTCACTTTCTCCCAGACTGGGTGTTTGTTCACCCACATTTCCATCAATCAAACTTCAGATTAGTGGGGTGTCTGCTTTCCCACTGCATGAAACACCTTCATGGGATGTGTCTTCCTTGGTCAGTTGCACGGAGGTCACTCACTAGGCTGTGACAAGTCTCACAGAGCTTGCAAGGAAGAGGAGGGTGAATGCTTAAATTTCGGATGAGGCCCAGAAAAATCCCCATTTAGTCATGCAGGGATTATGAGCTCAAATCTTACTATTTAGGTGCTTATGTCTTCACTACTGCAGGCATTCAAGAGGATGGTGCTCATCCATCTGAAGAAGTTTTACAGCCAAACTATTCCCGTTTGGGAGTTCACAGCATTATACACAACCTGAGAAAAATAGGCCAGAAGGACTCCCAGCTCCTCAAGACACAATGTTAATGAAATGTAGGAATCCTAGGATTCAAATGACAGCTCTTGGTAGGCATTGATCCAGATGAGAAGGGAATGTGATGTCTGCTTCCAGTACCAGCTTGATACTATCCAAAGGAGACAGAACCATGACATTGAGGACCAGGGCAAAGGCAGACACCTCCAGATGACTGACTGACTCTACTCCAGCCAACTGGAAAGGATTTTAATACTTTTAAAGCTACCTTTTCAAGTCATGTTACATGGATTTTTAAACCAGAAAATAGTATCAGTTCAAAAGAATTTATTCACAGAAGATCAGAGAAATAATGAGAAAAAAATATCTTTTCTTCTGCTGCGACTTCAGGTCTGAGGGCCTCTCAAAGAGTGTCAGATGCAAATTCACCTGATTTAATGAAACACCTTTCTGAACTCTCTCTGGGCTTGCTGACCCTCATATATCATGGTATCACCTTTTTCAAGCACAGATGAGCAATGCCTTTGGCATCATAGCCAGCATCATTTTTCAGCAGATTGCAAGAGATTTCATAAGTGTTTCTAATACTCAAGAAGTAAATAGACTCTCTGGATCAATGATGCCTTTCAACTGGTCAGGGGAGTGGAAAGCAGGAGACTTTTGAGAAAGTAACAGTACAGGGTTTTGCATGATATCTGAGAGTCCAAGATGCGTAACCTCCTGGAGAGAGGAAAGTGGGGCACCTGTTGGATAAAGGGAAAATATATCCTACTGTGTTTGGGAAGGGGAGTAACTCCCTCAGTCCAGCCCTGGTCTGGTGCATGGGTGTACATATCTCTTGGACTCTCTAGAGTGAACACTGTGAGATGCAGTGAGAGTGATGACCACCAATGAAGCCTAATACTCAACAAAAAAAACTTCTGAAAAGCATGAGAAAAAACAGTTCTGCTGTCTCTGTTTTTTTAATCATCCCACTAATCCAATTGCCTATAGGAGAGGCCTGGTTCTAATGCTCTGGGGCAGCAGCACATCGACAGATGCACTGCTCACCCCCTCCACATTTGGGGATGAACCCCCCCAATCCCTCATGCAGGGTCAAATCAGCCAGCAAGATTCCAGCCCAGTCTCCAGCTGGCCAAGCTCATTAGGCCTTTAGCTGCCAGGAAGGCAGTTGTGGCCAGCTGTAAGGCTGATACCCCATGCAGAACCTACCAAAGGTCAGAAGTCAGCTGGCCAGCTGTGAGTCCTCCAGCACACCAAGGTCCAGCTGAGAGGAGCAAGGAGAAGTGATGAGCGAGTCAAGGATTCTGCAGAGGAGAAGGTGGAGAAGGAGGAAAGGAGGGAAGAAGGGAGTGAAGGAGAAAGTTTAGGGTGCAGAGAGGTGAGCTGCCTGCTGTGGTTAAGTCTGACTGTTCCTGACAAGCAGGATGAACTGGGAAGAAGAGATGCTGAATATCACTGAAATGTAGCTATGAATTTGAGGTGTTCCTAGGAGTATTTAGACAAGCACTACAAATAAAGATCCCTTCATCCTCCAAGAACTAATTACTAAAATGTATCACTTTTAAGCCTTTCCACAGGAAAGGAAAGAGCTTGATCTTTTCCTACAGACAAAATGAGTGGTTTTCCACACAAGCAACTCAAGAAATTTGAACATTAAGAAAGCAGGATTTTTGTCTTCATGTTACATTTAAGAGATCTCTTCCAGGCTTCTGTGTTGGTTTTGCAATGTGCAAATGTCCCTTTTGATCTGGATTTAAAATATGTATTTCACTAAAGATATCTGGTTTATTAACAAAAGATACAAGAGACTTCACACACACAAAAAACCAAAGCTCAGCTGCCTCCTTCAGTTATAATTTAAGTCAAATAAGCATGGTTTTCAGAGGTAAAATACAACATTAATTGTATTCAAAAAAATGTACAGAATTATTCCCTTCCCTGCAGTGAGTGGTAGTCAGAAAACTTGATGTAACACAGCTTCTGTGTTATATTAATTATTCTGTCACCATGAGGCATTCCTGCACCTGCTCATCTGCCTGTGAGGCCACTACACGCTGCCCCAGAGCCTTAAGCAATCAGACACATAGTAGGAGTTGGGATAGGTGGAGCTCAGATCTTCTAGACCACCAACTTTGTATTAATTTCAGGGCACAGCCTTCCTTAAATGAACATGTTTCATATAGAACACAAATCTTTCTTTTCAGTTCCACTTATTAAATATGTAATATCTGATCAGAATGGTATATCTCCCAACAGCCTTTTTGATCTTCCCAATCCACAGACTAAAGGCAGTTTCATGGGGCTCACTTCCAGTCCTTACAAGGATTATTGCACTTTTCAGCTCACGGGAGCTTTTCTCATCCCTGTCCTGTAATTCAGATTTTGTTTCCCAGATGTGTATAGCAAAACCTACAGGTTATAAAGTACCATAGTAGGACTTAGGAGGCTACAGACAAATATCCCACAGACGGAATGCTTCTCCTCACACTGTGAAAAGCTACTTCTCAGAAGTATTGACCTTTTTGTGACTCTCAAAATGTCTGCCAGCCAAAGAGAGGTGTACATTACCAACATGTGATTTGCTAGTGTTACTCTGCATACTTCATCCGAGATCACTTGCTAAGGTCAGCACTGAGCAGAATGAAATGCTGAAAGTTCTCTAGCTTAGCTCACTTCAAAATACCATTTAAAATCATCTGCACTCTATTAAATCCTGGGCATAAGAAGAATCCTTGGGATGGTATTTTGATTGACAGGAGTGAACACTGCAACACTGCAGCAGTGCATGAGAAGCCAGGAAATAAAACCAGTGACGTTCTCGATCTTGCATAAGAATTCCTGAGAACAGAAGGCTTGGGATTTGATCCCCCAGAACCAAGACTGTGTATGTGTTAAGGCAGTTGCATACTCCTGAAGCATCTGCAATGACAGGAGTGTGAGAACACCTAGTTTGTACCTCTGCATGACCACAATGCAGGGGTTTAAAACCACTTCTGCTCCATGATTAGTTCAGACATATCTGTATACACAGAAAGCCCATTTTGGTCAAGGCTCCTCCTAAAGTATTTTGCAAGAAAAGAACACTTACCTCAAGGCTATGGGCAAGGGCAGAAAGTAATTTTGAGGGAAGCTGTGCACAAAGGGTGGGCTGGCCTTGCCCTGTGTCACACACACACCTGCCATTGCCCTGCTGCAGGCTCAGGAAGGCAGGTGCCACCTCACTTTCTCTGCAGCCCCTTGTGGGGAGACAGAGACCCTCAGTGCACTACGGGGACAGAGACATCCGTAAGCAAAGGCTTCTTTCCTCTTTGGTTCAGAGATGCTGCCAAAGGCCAGTCAGGTCACTTTTGGTGAGATGACTCAGCTGGGCTGGGTTCAAGTGAAAGATTTATCAGAGGTGAAATATCACTGCCAGGCCCCTTGGACACCGAATGCAAGCAACACAAACACAAACGGCAAATACATCCTTATACCACAATAGTGAGGTGTGTATCCCTTCCCACTCAGAGTATGTGTCATAGGAACTGTTTCCGTATGAACTGAAAGAGCCCATCTCTCCATCTCATATATATATTTGCAGGGGGGAAGGGTTGGCTAAGAAAATTTTGAATTATAGCTAGAAAAGTGCAAAAAGATGGAAATTTTTCATGGTAGATAGATCTAATTCAGTGCCTGGAAGGAAATACTTGTTAAATCTGAAAACATATGAAGATTTGGTTATTTCTACAGCCATGTAGAGTAATGAATTTATTTCCTGGTCAGTAAGACCATAGTCATCAGGAGCAAATAAATATATATACTGCTTTCTGAATATTGTGAAATATACCTTGTGGCTTGTGAAAGAAATACATGTGGTTTTGTTCTTACTAACTTTACTAAATTTGTCTCTGCAAGAGCAACAAGCAAAATTCTCCAGCACAGCATCAGAGTTAGATCATACAGCTGTTTTAAGAGCAGAGTCAGCATGCAATTTTAGGGTCAAATTCTGGAATACACAATCCATCTTCATACCCAGTAGAGAAACATGAGCTTTGCAGGGGTGGATGGGAAGGGAAGGCAGGGAGGAGAGGATAGAAAAATATGTCTGTGAAATATTACTTTTACTTTTGCAGAAAATAAAGAAAACTTCGCTCGTAACGGGACATAGAGTGTGAGAATTTAAACTTCCACATTTTTATTGCTCCATAAGTGGTCTCAGATAGGCACTGGTGGAATGAGAAGCAAGCCCCCAGGCCCCAGTCCCGGCTCGGGACTGCCGTGATGGGGGAAGCCCGGCAGGCAGGAGCCCAGGGGCGACCGAGACTGGCCGGGGGCTCAGCAGGGATGCTGGCGGGCGCCTCGCAGCCCAGTCTCACTGCCCTCCCCCATGCCAGGGAATGCACTAAAGAACCAGCCGGCCAGAGAGCTCTCTCACAGCACGTTTTATTTGCACCGGGGATTCCAGGGCAGCGCGTGTGTCCCGAGCCGCGGGGCTGGCTGCCCTGCCGGGATGCGGGACACCCCGGGCCGAGGGCCGGCGGGACGCTTTGCCTGGAGCCCCAGAGGGAAGCGGCGGCCCAGGGGGCTCCGGGGCTGCCGCTCTCTCCCGAGGAGCGTTCGCGGGGGCGGCGGGCGCGGGGGTGCCCCCTCCGGCCCCTCATAGCGCCTGGTAGGTCCGTCGGGGCAGCGGCGTCCCGGGCGTCTCCGGCCCCGAGTCCATGCTGGCGCTGGGCGACAGGGAGTCGGCGTCACGGAGGGACAGCCCCGGTTCCTCCGCCGGGGAGAGACGGTCCACGATGCTGGAGAGGCAGTCCAGGCTGGACAGGGCGCTGCTCTGCTCGGCGGCGTACCCTGGCCGAGGGAGGGACGGGGACACGGCAGCGTTACGGGGATGCCGCGCTGCCTGTCCCAAAGCCTCGGGGCGGGGGGGTCCCCGGGCCCCGCCTCTGCCCCCCAGGCCGCGCCGAGGCGAGCCGGGCTTACCGTGGGCCATCTCGGCGCAGTAGACGGCGTCGAAGCTGCTGCCTCTCGCCGACCAAACGGGGCTGCCGCAGTCGGCCTGCAAAACAGCGAGGAGCGAGTGCTGGCCCTGCCGCCCCCGTCCCGGGGCCAGCGGGACGCTCCCCGCGAAGGGAAAGGGCCATAAAGGCCGGTGGGCAGGGAGCGGAGCAGCCGCCCCCCAGCCAGGCTGCTGGGGCTGGGCAGCGCCTTCCCCACCTCCTCCGTCTTCCCCGTCTCCCCCAGCCTTATCCCTGTGAGGGCACGCCGGGACCCCGGGGGCTGGGGCGCCTGCAGGGAGCCCTCGGCAGCGCTGCCTGCCCCCTGCATCCCCGGAGAGCCCACGTGCGTGCTCAGAGGAAAACCTGGGAAGCGGCCTGTTCCAAGGCAAACCTGGGAAGGGGCCTGTTCCAAGGCAAACCACCCGCCTTTTCCTGAGGTCTGGAGGCGTGCGACCCGTCCCACACCCATGGGACTGCTCCCACGGCGTTGGGCCGAGGGGACCTGCCCGCGGGCCGTCCTGTGGTCCCCATGGCCCTATGGGTCCTGCCTCTGTCTTACCATCCCATCGGAGCAGCTGGAACTGGGGCTGGTCGGTTCGGAGCAACTCTGTCCCGGCAGGTGATAGTAGTTTTCTACCTGCTCCCGCAAGAGCTCCTGGAGGCTCTCGATGTATCTGATGGCATTTCTCAGGATCTCTACTTTGGGGAGTCTTTGGTTGGGGTTGGCAGTGGTGCATCTCTTCAGGGTCTCGAAAGCCTGGTTCACTTTCTTCAGCCTCCTCCTCTCCCTCATGGTGGCTGCCTTCCGCCGGTCCATTGTGGTGGATTTTCTTTTGCAGGCTTTGCAAGCCCACATGAGGCAGTGACCAGCTTGGTGGTGGCCAGTGGGAGCTCGGACATGCTCCTCTTCCTCGGAGCAGACAGGCTCGGGGGGCCCGTGGGCGCTAAAAGGAGGCAGATCCCTGGGTTCAAAATCCTCGGGGAACTCGCCCTCCGGGGAGGAGAGGCAGGAGCTGTCGTAGAAGAGCTCGGACGGGGAGAACTTGCAGCTGTCCATCACCTCCATCCCTGCTGCGGAGGCGTCAGTGCGGGATGGCGGCCACCGACTCTGGGCGAGGCGCTCCGCAGTGCGCTGGGGCAATTTCCTCCGTAATTAGCGACCCGAGAACAAGTGTCCTTGGACTGATGCGGGGGGCCCTTATATATACATGGAAAGGGAGGCTGGTCCGCAGCGGCCAGTCTTTATTAGCATATCCCACCACAGCCCCTGCCGGGAGCTGTCTGGGCAAGCCCCCTCCAGTCCCCAGGAGACAATTTGCTCCGCACCACTCCTTTGGAGCGCCGAGAGATGGGCGCTTTTGTAATGAACGACCTCCCAAGAACTGGTTGCGACATCTCCGAATTTCCAGCGGAGTCTGTGAATTTGCAGTTTGGTATAGAAAGAGAAAGAGGGGCAGTGGAAGAGGATGAAACGCTTGTCAGTGGCTCCTACAGAGCCCTTCCTCGTCCCGGTGTTTCCATCTCCCATTTCCCATCACACGTTTCCTCGGGAGGGACACCTACAGTGTCCACTTGCATATCTTAGTTTCCCACAGCCCGTGATCCAGGTCTAACCTGAAACATTGTAACCTTCTCCTGAGACCTAAGATTGTTTATTTATCTCGAGGAACGCTTTGTCTAGTAATTAAAGGTGTGCCACCGACCACTCAAATTTACAAATTGGAGGACAACAATGCACGGCAATTTGTGGCCAGGAGAGAGGAGGAGAAGGGAAAACCAGATTTTAGTGCTGTCGAATCGGATCACAAGGAAGGTACTCATAAAAGAAAAGTGTATGTGTTTGCTGCGAGACAAATCCCCCTCCCATTTTTTCTGCTACTCTTGTGACCTGGAGCTGCTAGGCACACAACAGTCAAGCAGTGCCTTGGCTTGCTAATTTTCTGCTTTCAGGCAAACTTGTACCGTTACAGATGCGTCCCAGCTGCCAGTGCAACAAACCCCTCCTGGAAGTGTAAAATTTCTAACCCCGCAATCCCTAAGTAACTTTACACAAGGGGACAAAAGCCTTGCAGAGCCCCAGCCGCCGCAGTAGCCGAGCGGAGCGGTGCAAGGGTCATTAGAGTGGTAATGAAGCCATTTAACAGGCATTTGCTAACGCGCAGGAATCCTTTGGTTTCATCCAGGTGGCTTTTGTAGCTGAGGAAAATATTATGAGAAGGTAAAGGAAACCTTCCCTACCTGGGAATAAAATTATGTGACCTAGGCTAACTCAAACGGAGAGCAAATGACCCAGCAGCGGTTCAAACGCTACGGAGCCGGTTTGCGTGCCCAGGAAAAAGGCGTCTTCAGTTACCCTCTCTTCGGGAAGAGGTAATGTGGTGGCACGGCGAGCTGCTTGTCTCCGGGAGCCGCTGATCAAGTGACCAAGGCAAGTGGGGAAGTGGCAGCGCACACCGCCGGGAAGCCCTCCGATCCGCACGGGCAAGGAGGAGAAAGGCAAACAGCTCGGCCTGTGATGGGGCTGGAGGGAATCCATCCTTGTTTCCCCACAACCACTACCCCCGACTCCCCAAAGGTGGATTTGCACCCTTAGGCTAAAATTTTTCCTAAAAATCAACCACCCACACGTCCTTTTTCCTACCAAAGGATGCAAAATTATCCAAAAGCTGGGGAAGGCTACATCTGCACTGCTTTGGTTTATTTGGGGCCATAAACACGGGGAGCCCCCTTTGAAATGAATACTGTATGAAAAGCAGGGAGCTGATAAAGGAGTAAAGTTACAAAATGGGAAAGCTCAGAATTTCAGGCTTCTGCCGCTCTGAGGTACAGGTTGGTGTTTTGTTGGGCCACATCTGAAACAGGTCAGTTCCCTATTGTTTTCCTAAGACAGCACTAGTCAGGAAGGGCTCTGCTCGACAGTAACTTGAACTCTTCACTGGGCTGTGGCGTGCACACACAGACACACACACAATTTCATTTACCACGTTTGTGCTTGCTAAAATAGACCTGTTTACATATTTATGCTTCGTGCACAAATAAACCTGATCTTTAAAGTGCCGGTTGCAGTTCCGATCACCTTTCTGGGTTGGTGCATGCTTGGTTTCTCTCCAAGCTTGCACTGTAGATCTCCTGGTGCACTATGCCAAGCCCCTCAGTCCTGCTCTCCTGGCATGCAGAGCTTTAGCTCGCAGATTTGACTCTTAACTCAGCCGATCTGGGGCTGTTACGAAACGTGCTTTTCCCCTGGAAAAAACAATTTCCTTTTTTCCTTTTTCTTTTAATATTTTTGGGGAAATGGAAGAAACCATGGAAGGGCCTGTCACTCAGGAAGAAAAAAAAAGCCAGTAATTAGTATCCCTTAAGGAGCCCCTGGCTCCTCTGGTAAAGTGATCTCAAAACAAATTTGCAAAAATGCAGTAGGCGAGTGGAACTAAAGAAAGGGGGGAGAAAACACGAACTACAAGGCTGGCTAATGAGGCTGCTGGCGAAGTGCAGGGTGGGGGGCGGGGGAGGATAGTGCTGCATTTCAGGAGGCTCAAGGCTGGAGAGCGGGAACAGCCTCAGCATCAGACACTGTCTGCTTTTGTGGACTGGTAGAGAGAAAGTGGTGAACGTGTCAGGATCCCTTTAAATGGTGTTCTTCACCCCAGCCCTCCCCTCTGCTCAGGAATCGCCGTGCCGCTCCTATTGCTAGAGGCATTCCATCCCATGTGGGCACCGTTTGCAGAGCATGCCATCCTTTCCCAAGTCCCACGCCTTTCTATTTAAGAGAAGAAAATCCTACCGAAACCATAAGTCACCGGACTGAGGGGGCGAGAGGTGTTTGCGGTCCCCCCGAGCGCACCGCCGGCCTTCCGGAGCACTTTGCGCTGTGCCCGGCCGGGCTCGGCGGAGCGCACACCGGCCCCCGCGCAGGGCGGAGAGGGCGAGTAGCATCATGCTGCCGAGCCGCTCCGCTCCTGCCGTCCGTGGGTGCCGGCAGCGGCAGCGAGTGATGCCCCGACAACAAAATTGTTTCCCAGTCGGGCTGGTGGGGCCGGGCGCTTCCAGCCGTGTGAGAAACGTTTGGTTCCCCCCAGTGCTGGGAACAGTGCGCACCTAAGTAAACACATTAGTACCTGCCAGAGGGAATTGTGGAGAGGACAGCTGAAGAAGGCATTGGCCTCTGCTGGCTCCCCGGGACTCCCAGAAGAGATCAAAGGGACGCGAGGGGGGTTTTAGCAGCCTTGAGACTGGGAAAAGTTGCTAGTTCCTGCTATCGGAGGGACGTCCCGGCGAGCACATGGTTCAATTATTCAACCTCCCCGCTCCCTGCCCCCTACACCCATCCCTCGTTCATTCTCCACAGAAAGACGGAAACTGTGGAATAACGGTACGGGGTCCCCAAAGCAGCATTGGTCCACGCAGGAATTTTCCCGTGGAAATAGTTGCTGTGCTGCCTCTTGACCGCCTTGACTTCGAGCTCAGAGAATGAGATAAGCCTGCTGCTGGCTGTCCGCTTCCTTCCCTGGATTGTGGGGGATTTCGTCGAGGAAAACAAAGATGCACAATAAAAAAGCCAAAACCAACCACTAACCAAAAAACCCCAGCAAAACAAAAGGAAAAAACCAAACCAAACCCAAACAAAGACCAGCAACAACAACAAAAAAACCAAAATCAAACCAAAACCCTTCAAATTAAAAACAAGGCTTTAAACGCTCGATCGCGTCACGTCAGAGGAAAGAGGTGTCCAACGTGGCAGCACTGCAGCCAGGCACCCCATTCCCCGCTTCCTCCGCCTTCCCCCCCAGAGTTCCCGGCCCCGCAGGCACCTCGGGCGGGCGGCGGAGCTCTGCCACTCCGGGCCGGGCGCCCCGCACCGCGGGCATCCCTCCGCTCCTGCGACAGCGAGCAGGTGGTTGATTCCCAGGGGAGCGGAGCAGGTAGAGGCTGTGCTCAGTATGCGATTTCCAGCCAGCAGAGGGGAGGAGGGAGCGGCAGGGGCACTCGTATTTGGGTAAAAACTTCGATGACTTTGTGCCTGATCCCTCCGGAAAAAGACTTCATTAAATCACAAACCTCTTGTCTTTACCCAGTTATTGCCCTTTGATTTTGTGATTTCAGGGCCCTGTTTGCTTTGGCTGGGGACTTAAATAAAGATTATCGTTATTAATATCTAACACAAACATTTTAATTGCAAACACACTGACGACCTTCACTGGGAAGCCCGGCATGTCAGCTGCAGCCGCGGGGGTCACGGAGAGTCTCTTCGGGAGGTATTTTCTTTATTTAATGAAAAAACTCTCCTTTGGGCAAACTTACTCCAAACAATCGCTCAAGTTACCCTGCTGCTGGAGGAGAGGCAGCCATGGGGGTCCTGCCGGGAGGACGAGCGGCTTGTTGAGGTGAATGCCCGGCTGCGGGTAAATCTGACAGTCGGCTGCCCCTGTGCGGGTGCGACATGCGGCTTTGAGGGGTGGCTCAGCGCGGCTCCTGCCCTGATGCGGGCAGCGGGTCCCGCGGGGCTCGGAGCGCCGTGTGAACTGTGTGTAGCCCTTGCCGCGGACGCGGCGGGGTTTGAAAACAAATTAGGGAGGAAGGCGACGAGCTGCTAGCCCGACCTGAAATACTCCCTTGCAGTGCAAGTACCTTCGCTATAGAGGCGAGCTGCGCCGCCTTCTCTCTCGTGCCAGGTCGCAGAGCTGGCACGCAGGGCCCCTCGCAGAGTCCGGGGGCTCCCCGAGGCGTCGGGGTTAATTTGAATGGAGAAAAAAAATGGGGAAACTGTTGCATCACCGAGTCCACCACAATGTCCCCGCAATTTCTCCTTGCAAGGGAGAATCTCATTAGAGAACGATTAGACCTAGCACATAGCTGGTTTGAACACCCGGGTGGCCACAGCGGCACAGAAAGGGTGATAGGAAGGCACGGCCGATTGGAGAGCCGGCTCTCAGGACAGGCTCTACCCAGAGCTTCCACCTCAGACCGGTGTATCCGTGGCCAGGAAGGGGGAGACCTTCCCGGAACGCGACCGTGATCTTTCAAAAAACAGAAACAAAGAATAAATCAAGGGCTAAAGTTGACGGGGAGACCGCACGCGGGTAGAGTCGAAGTGTCTGCTGTTTGCTTGCGCAGGCTGTCCGGAGAGCCCTGTGTACCGGGGCTGAATGCGCTGTTCCCTGGTGGTCGCCCCTTCCCGGGGGTACAATCTATTACACACCGTAACGCTCTGCCTGTGAGCAGCTCCGTTCCACCATTCTCTGAGAGGCTGTGTTTTTTTACATCACTGAGTGAAAGGCTTCATATGCTGTTACCCCCCCACCCCCAAACCCTTTCGGTCGCTTAACTCTTTCCTATCTGGAGGACCCTATTCCCTTCTCCCTCAGACACAAGGAAGTCAAGGGGAGTTACCTTTCCTGGGAAGAAACTACAGCTCCCTCCAGCCCCAGAGGGAACCGGCTGCTGTCACAACCAGTTGCTGCCCCATTAGTGCAGCAGGCCTGTCATTTTTGCCGCAGACAAGTCTTGCGTTCGAGTCCTAGGTGTCGAGAGGAGAAGGTGAGGTGCACTGAGCCTCTCCCGGCTCAAGGATCGGGGCAGGAGATCGGGGTGGCGAGGGTACGGGACGACGGGCAGAGGTATCTTCTTGCACAACCCGTTTCTAACCTCACCTTCCACGTGCAGGGCAAGGCCGGCGAGGCATCTTTGCCTGGCAAGGTACTCGAGCGGCACTTGGACATTTTAGGAGAGCAATATCGCTTTCCAGGGGGCCGTGGGTTCTGCAAGCACGGCGAGGACCCGGGCCGCGGAGCGCTGCGGACGGCCCGAGAGGCGGCGGGGCCTGTCCGTGCACCCACCCGTGCCCGCCCGGCCTCCCCCGGAGCCCGCGGGGATTCACACCGCGGGTGCGGCCCCAAAGGAGGAGAGAGTGAACGAAAGAAAAATCTGTCTCGTATCCTGCCTCCAGTCACACGGCTCGTGCTTCTGCTGCAGGGGTCTGACTCTTCTGGCCTTCATCTCGCTGAAGTCAGAGGCGGGTTTTAACTCCTGAATCGGGTTGTTTTATGAAATTAAGAGGACGGGAGGGAAACACTGTAACACAAAGAGCTTTATTTTACAATCCAAGAAATCCATCTGTTCTTATATACAATATCACATTCCACCATTTAAATATATATGTTATGTTTACAAAAGAAAAGACAGTACTGAAATTATTTACAGGAACGAAATGAGGGGGGGACTCTTTAAATATGACTCACACACAATGCAACCAAGAGCTTCACTCAGACAGGAATGAACTTCCCGGTGAGTCTCAGACAAAGCGGATCACCGGTACACAGGTAAATATCTTAAATAAAATAAAATTAAAAAAAAAAAGGAGGATGGTTTATGCAACACAATTTAAAGAAAACAAAACTCGGGGGAAGAAAAAAAGGCAAGGGGGAAATATGTCTGGCTTGAGTCAGTAGAAGCCATTTTCTTTGGGGTAGGTATACCTTGATTCGATCTTAAAAAGGCCCCTGCTCGGGCTTTCCACTGTGTGAATTCGTTTCGTCACATAGTTTAGAGGAGAGAGGGTGGAGGCTCCATCTCCGTTAAATATACTACCACAAAACCAGGTTTATTTCTCCACCGCTTCCTCTGCGCTGGGCAGTTTGGGATCGTCGGAAGAAATACTGTCCACTATTGAAGAGAGGCAGCGAAGGCTGCTGGAGGCCGACGACTCGACAACGGAGACTCCTGCTCAACAAGAGAAAAGGCATTAAAGAGCAGACCGCTTCTCCTCGCCGGGGGCTGCCGGAGAGCCCGGGCAAAGGAGGGAGCGTGAGAGCCGGAGCGCGGGGAACGCGGCCGTCGGGGCGAGGGAAGGGGGCGAGCAGGGCCGGCAGGGCGGCGAGCGGGGCCCGCGGGGCGAGTTACCTTCTTTGGGGCTGACTCCTAGGGCTCGGGAATGGTCAGAAACGCTTTGCCAGTCGGAGCTGCAGGTGCTCAGGAAGTCCGAATTGGGGATCTGCGGCACATAGGCGGGGGCGGGGAGACACAGAGAGAGCACGGGTGTTAGTGGGGCGGCCGCGGCTCCCCGGGCCGGGCCGGGCCGGGCCGGGCTGGCGGACCTCTGGAGGCCCGAGAACCGGCAGGCTCCCCGAGGAGCGCCCTCCGCGCCCGCCAGCTCCGCACGGCCCTGCCGAGGAGGAGGAGGAGGGAAGGGACGGGAGCGGCGGCGCTGCCGCGGCGGCGCAGGGGCCAGGCGGCAGTGCTTACATTTCCCTGCTTGGGACTGAAGCTGAAGGGGTCCCCCCCGATCTCCTGCATTTTCTCCTGCTGATCCAGCCTGTGCAAGAGGTCCTGCAGCCTCTCGATGTAGCTGATGGCGCTCCTCAGTATCTCCACCTTGGGCAGCCTCTGGTTGGGGTTCGCCACAGTCCGCCTTTTCAGAGCCTCGAAGGCTTCGTTGATCTTCTTCAGCCTTCTCCTCTCCCGCAGGGTGGCTGCTTTCCGCCTGTCCGTGGGGGCCGACTTTCTCTTGCAAGTTTTACAAGCCCAGATCAAACACTGGCCGGGGAAGTGAGGGGGTTGTAGTCCCGGGGGTGCCAGCACATGCTCCTCTCCGCTACTGTCACTGCCGGCCTCTGGCTGCATTTGGTCCTGACATGGAGACAAGGTGCCATCGCTCCCTGGGTACAGCGGGGATCCCTCAGCCATCTCCAGCTGCTGCAGGGCTCCATTCTCCCCATCCAAGTAGAAGAAATAGGAGCCAGTTTCAAAAAGGTCCATCATGCTGTCCCTGGGCCTCTCTGCCTGCTTGAGTTGGGTGGCAATCTCAAAAACACCCCGAGGAACAACCCAGATGGAATTTAATTAGTGCAGTGACATAAGTCCCCCCTGCTTTATATAGGAGCTGCTGAAACCCTATCCAACTTTTAGCTGTCGCGGTGTATCACCCTCCAAAACTGATTCCAGCCAGTCTCCCGGACGCTGTCCTGAGAACATCTCCTATTTAGTAGGGGGAGGGGGGCACGAGAGGTGGGAGACAAATTAGAAAATTAGAAAAAAACAATTAAAAATGCCCTAAAACAAACAAACAAACAAAAAAAACCCTACAAGAAAACCCCCAACAACAACAGAAACGAGCGGAAAAAAACACAGCCCAACTTTGCACCCTCCCCCGAAGTGCCGTGAGCTCGGGGTGCAGCGAAGGGACGCGAGGTGGGGGCTCGGGAGCAGTGTCCCGGCGCGGGGGGCGGCCCCGGGGGCACGGCTGGAGGACAAAGGCGCGGGGCTGCGCAGGGAGCCCTCCCCCAGCCCACCCCTCACGCCCTCCCCGCCCGGGGCTAAGTATAGATGGAGAAGGAGCGATTTCAAAGGCAGCCATCACTTTCCAAATAGACGGGTTAATTCTTTCAGTAGAAGCCCCTGCTATTTCCACCCCCAGCCACCTTCCCCTTGCAGCATGCCATTCCTGTGACCCAAGGCACCCGGGCCAGCCCAAGGTTAGGAGCCAAGCTCGCTGCTCCTCCACACGCATGGGGAAGGTTGCCAAGGCAGAGCTGCGATGATGAGGCACCCACAGATAGTGCACTTCGGCTTAGCCTTTCCGTGTGAACTTTCCCACGTTGCCCATGAGGTGACAGGAGTGATTCCAGGTGACTGGGTTACAGTGTGGTGGGGCTCTCTGGACAGCCCTCGTCCTTGACGCTGCTTAGGGCGAGCAAAGCCCAGGCGTGTGGTGTAACTCAAGTTTAATCCCCTGGGCCTGGCAGGGTATAGAGGGCTTCCTAGACACAGAGACAGAAATGGAGCTTGTGATCACTCTCTGGTAGCTTATACAGTAATGTCACATGTCTGGAACTGTCTCACATAAAAAAAGACGATTGGGAAAATGGCTTCTTTGCCTCTTTTCCTGCACTGCCTTCTGTTCTTTAAATATCATATATATTTAAATATGTATATGTGTAATATGTGTCCATAAGTATACACACACAGAGAGGCATATGTATGTATATTTATGTGGATAAGTAAGTACATATATTCCTGTGTGTTTGTGTATATACACATGTGTAAGCTGTTTATAGAAAAAATAATACATGAAGATGAAGCACCTGCAATGGTCTCATAAGCTCTCAAATGTAGGTCCAAACTTCAGCTTTCTGAAGGCAAGTGTGGTGGAATTGTTCATTTCTCTAAAGCTACATTGACTCAACTCTTTCTCCAAAACTGCAAACCAATTTTTGGCAGTACAAAAATCTTTAACACTAAGAGTAGTTGTGGTTTTGTTTTCACCCGATCAGTGTTGTTGGAGTGGATCTCATTTCTGCTTTAATGAGGCAGAACAATAACCAGTTTTTGATGAGACAGAGAAATTCAGACTGTTCTCAGCAAAACTAATTTTCATACTATTCCACCACTGAGGTTTTTTTCTCTCCTCAGATTAAAGAGAGGGCAGTCTGGCAGTTACAGCACTGAACATAAGAAACAGTTTCTCAGTTTCCATGTTTTGCAACTTGCTTTCTGTTTGACCTTTGACCAGTCACTTACTTTTCCTGTAATTTAATTTTCTACCTTTAAAGAGGAATATAATGTTGACCTTTACACATCCCTTGTGTCTCTGATTTAATTTGCTATCCACAGAGAAGCTACCCCTCTACAAGCTTTTGGGTGTTACAGCGGTCTTTGTCCCGTAGCATTAGTAATGGTAGTAATAGAAAAACCCAAAGCAGCAACCAAAAAACCCAATCAACCAAACAAAATCAACCACCTCCAACAAACAAAAAGACCCCAAACTCCTCAAACCAAAAGTATGCTGATTGTTTAATTTTTTCCCCCGCATTTACTGCACTTGGTTTTTTTCTTTTAATCTTTTGTTTCTTCAA
The DNA here is from genome assembly GCF_009819885.2 of Catharus ustulatus. Classification (NCBI taxonomy): domain Eukaryota; kingdom Metazoa; phylum Chordata; class Aves; order Passeriformes; family Turdidae; genus Catharus; species Catharus ustulatus. The sequence goes on from NC_046224.1 coordinate 45,515,157, forward strand.
TGCTACCCTGGGAATGTTTGGAACAAGACAGGCAAGATCAGTCTACTGGTAATGTGCACAAATGAAAATTTAGTTTAAGGGAGAGATAATGACCAACTTGTTGTTGTCCTTTCAAGAGCTTTAAGTGGACTCAACAAGTTGGAAAAGTGTAAGTTTAGGAACCAGATGCTCCTGCTGCTTTCAACAGGTTGTTTTTTTTTTGTTTTTTGTTTTTTTTTTTTAAACAGGAAACAAAATATGTTCCTTCTTTCCAACACTTACTGACAGAGTAAATAGATTCAGTTCCTCACAGTGATGTGGGTACAGCATAATTAGTCATTTGTGGGACTAACTGATAGCAGCAAAACTCCTAACAGCTGTAAATAAATCTTAATTTAAATGAAGATGATCAGTTTCCCCATCATATAAGAAACTTGAATTTTACTGCATCTCCCACTCCATTTGCTTGGTTTATGTAACATACCTAGCTAATAGTCCTAGCACGTATGAATAAAATATTCACAGAGATGTTCTCTGTTACAAAACTGAATCAAGTAGAGGATTCAAATGTTGATACCAGCCTTTTTTCTCTTCATGCCTTGTATTCTTGATCATGTTAGGTATAACCACAAAGACATAAGAGGAAATAAAACATGTGAATAAGAACAACTGGACATAGAATTGAAAGGAGGGTAACTACTGAAGTGTGGTTGTAATTTCAGTCAACTTGGTAGAACCTCACAGTAAAACTTACTCTGAAGCTAGTTCTTTATTAAATTGTTCATGCGTCTATACATGGTAGCTTCACTGAAAATATATTTTCAGAATATTTACACAAGTAAAACCATTATGTGCTGTATTTGGTCTAAGAGGTCTATTATCTTTACCAAAGAAGTATTTCAGAATGTCAGTGAGTTGTGAATTCAGTAAGTGGTCAGGATAACCAAATCCGAGAAAAATGCACTGCATTTTGAGTCACAGCTGGTCTCCACGAGTCAGATCTCTCCAAATTCACTTTTTCATATACAATTTTTCTGGATAACTGTGTTTGAATAATAACCCTGGAATGCCTGGGTCCCTCTTGACACCTTAAGGTTTAAGCAGATATTTAGTCCAGAATTATGGAGAAATATTTTGTCAGCTAGGACCCACTTAATGCTTTATACCATTACAAATATCTCACTTTTCTCCTTCAATGTTCTCAAGGTTGCTCCGGCCACAGGCACTGTGCATTTTAAATCTTTGATCCCTCTGGTGTTGGTAATCAATGAGGATCCTTTGTATCCATTCCTTTGTGTCACTGCAAAAGGGCACCTGGGTAAAGGTGAAGTTTTCAGCCCTAGTTATAGCCCCATTCTACTCAATCAGTACCTGATTTGAGAGATGAGTAGATACTTTGGCTACAAGGGTAATGATTCTTAAATTGCTTCTTGCGGATTTGTGAAGTGCAGGTTACCAGTGTGGATCCAGCTGTGGGCGTACTGGAGCTTGTAGCCTATGTGGTAACATAATTAGGGCACCAGTCCTGTTACAGGGTTAATTGTCTGTCATTCCTCATGATGTGTCAGTAGGAACACTCAGATACACCCAGGATGTGTTTACATTCTCATTTCACTGTGTCAGGAATGCCTTTGTCGAGCAAACCTCTGACTAGCCCTGATTTACTGCACTTTCCATTCTCCTTACAGGGTAATCTCAAGAGCATGTTCATGAGAAACTGAGTTGGAAGGCACCCTGAAACGTTAAAGGGATGTTGGGTCTTCAGCACTACCAGGTTTGACAGATCTTTACCTGGCTCATCTATATGATCCACTGACACTTGTAGTCAGTTTTCAGGGAACAGATAGAGAAGTGTGATTTGCTGCTGAAATAGAATATTATGCCAAGGATTGGAAATGGAGGATTAGAAACTTCATCCTTCCTTTCCCTTAAGAAGGATATTTTAAGCATCTGCTTTGTAGGATGTTTGAAATGGCTGACAGATGTGTAAAGGGAGAGTTGGCCCACCAAAGATTGGTAGTCTGTTAAAAAGCATGTATCTACTCCTGAATCTACAACATCTTACAGAAAGGTTTGGTGAATAGAGATTAGAGATTTTCCTTATGTTTTCTTCAAAGTCTGGGCAGTGAAGGCCCTATGAGGAACCAGCATTTTTTATGCTGACAATGACTCTATGGGAAATTTAAGCAAAAGAACCTTTCTGACATTCATGGAAGTAATAATAATAGTAAAAAGTTCTGCTGCTGAACAAAGCATATGGAGTATCATGGCTTGTGGTATGTATCAGCACTTCTTAGCTCAATTTCCTTATCTCTTCTTGCCTTAAAATTAATTTCACAAGAGTGGTAGGAATTACACAGACCAGTTTTAATTATTGATTTTAATTCATATGTGTTGTTAGACTTAACTGACTTTTGTTTTCCTCAAATTTTTTGTTTACTTGATGCTATTCAAATTCTACTTGTCCAAGGATTTGATATTATTTACATATCCACAATGTCTTTGCCTTCTCACTGAGATTTAGGAATTGACGAGAGGAAGTGTGTGTACTGTACATGCCAGTGTTTGTATATAAGTATGTGGCACTTTAAAGGATTTAAAAGCACATGGTAGCAACCATCCCTCAAATGTAAGTTTTACAAATAGGGTATGTGCTCTGGAGCTGGGGAGCCAGAAAGGCAGAGACCTACAAAAGACAACTTTGTGTAAATTTACAGTCTTTGTAGGGGGAGATTTAAAAATTCTTATTCACAGAGGTCTTGACTGTATGGCTGTTCCAAGTTATTGCTGTTTGCCTTTGATTGGATATGGACTTTAGTGTTCATATCAGTTACAGTCCTGTTAGTATCTGAGAGGTGCAACCTTGCTAACTAAACAGACTTCTCCAGTTCAATATGGTAAGATTGGGTTTCATTGCAGCTCTCATGTTGGCCAGTTATGAGACACAGTTCTAAATGGCAGATGCTTTAATGCCTGTGTCAGGGTCTACAGTGACAAATAGTCACCACTGCACAAACACATTTATTTTACTACAAGACATTTTCCTGGGGAGGAGGGAGTGCCTATCAGAAACTGGAGGCCCATTGCACCTTTCTGGCTGGGACAAACATTTTCCATGGTTCTATCCACAAGCAGGGATTTCTTACAGGAAGAAAGAGAGCAATAATGACAGATGTCTTCTACTTGTGATTAGGCAAAACACAGGGAACATGAAATGTGGCATAAGTAAAAGACACACACCATGTTGTGCAATCACTTGTTGTTATCACATTTTTTGTAGTTATGTGAAAGGCTATTTTTACACTATATGCTGGTTTGTCTGTTTGCACTACAGACTGTTGGAAGCGTAAAATGCATTTTCACACCATGCTGTTTCCGAACATGATGACTGTGACATCTAAACCTAATCTCAGTCCAAAGGGCAATAGTCAAACCATAATTCTGCAAGTGAAAGGAAGAAAAGGGTATGTGAAGAGCAGATTTCTGCATCCAGCACAGGCTGATCACATCCCTGCTGTCTATACAAAAAAAGAGTGCAGTGCTCAGACTGTGGAAAAATGACAGCTTACTGTTCTGGGCCTCTCACAAGGGATTTTTGCAGAGCCATGGACCTTCATGGAAAACTGGTATGGCAGTGGCTTGGAAGTGAAAGCTGTGGAGATGCCCTGAGGGTAATGAATACAGAAAACTCTCTCCTTAGCAGTAACATAGGGATTGTTTAAAACAGCAAATCACAAAAACATGAAATGATTATTCCAAATGATTCACTTTCAAAACGAAAATAGCTGCTGTTTTTGGAAAATAGAAGCTATTGGGTTAAAGTCATCTGGAAATAAATTTACACTGTATTAAATAGCAGTAATGACCTTGAATATTGTATCCTGTTGTTACAGAAACTCGTTGCACAGCTGCAAAACTGTTTTAGGCTGTGAAGGTCACTCAGTTTTTCATCTGTGTGACATTTAAGGTACATGCTTGTATACAAGGTTGCTTACCTGTGATCTGCCACTCTAAGAAATACAAGGATCTGTATTGTACTCCTTTGCCTCATATTCTCTTTGTGTGTCCTAATTTCAACTTAATAACTTCTGCATGTTTATATACTAAGATTTCATTCGCTTTGGTGTTCCTGAAGGCTCAAAGACAAGTTATTTAAAGATGTTTTAACATAATTTCTTGAATGTACCTGTGGTATGTGGCACAAAGGAAAATCTACAAATTTATTTTTTGAGGTTTTTGAAATAAGTAAATGGTTCTGATGACTACTTCTGTACCATGTTAAAACACCCTGGTGATGTTCCAAAATCCAAAGCAGTCTAATGGTCTCTCCTAAAAGAGAACATGACATTTCTCAAGGCATGGAAAGAACCTTGGCTGAGCTGATAATCTTCCTTCTCCATGCAGTTCATCTGGCACATACAAACAAAGATAGGAATGAAAGTGGGATAGTACTCAGAGATTCTATATGACAAAATGGGTCTTACTCTTCTCACTCTAATCAGGTTTCACACAAACATGCAGAAAACTCACTTGTATTTAATTTTTCACCAGACTACCCTGGACAACATGTCAGAGAAACTGAACAGACTAAAAGATGGCCAGATGCCCTCTTGGCTTGCAAAAAAATTGTCCAAAATAAGGCTTTACCTGAATGTAAGCATGTGGATTTTTAGGGAAAGTGCATTGATTATGTGTTTTTGGGGAAATTATTTGAAAATTAAACACCGAGGAAAGGTTTAGAGTAAGAAACCTAATCTATTATGATTAGATAAACAATTCCTGAAAAAGTAATCTTAGATCTGTGTTTTGAAACTGGTAACTGACAACTTATATCTATGCTTAGACTCAGAGAAAATAGTGAGAAATTTTTTTTTTGTGAAATGTAAACCAGCTGGCTTATAAAAGAATCTGCAAACCTGTAGTGACATTTTTTGTGAACAACATTCATGTGTTAAAGCAGTTTAATAGAAGTGTTTGCCTGGAAGTGTAAGCTTTGCAGTTATTACTTTGACTACTATAATAACTAAGAAATAGAGTGTACTCAAGTTATTGTGCACTATCAGTCTCTAAATAAACTCCACATGATCAATGATAAATTAATTCTATTTTGATAGGTCCATACATAATGGCCTAGTCATGCTCTGTTCAATGGGAGCTGCTGAGTGCTTTGGATTTCTAAAAAACCCACTGTATAAATTATTTGAGATTCAATCTTTTAACATCTTTTAAACTGTGGAATCCATCCTGCACAATATACAACCCTCAAAGACATTGTGGTAAAGAAGCTGACATAATGAGAAGCCTTAGAGACCCTTTTTCTACAGTTTTTTTCCAAGGAAATCACTTTTCATTGGTACAAGAGAATTAGAAATCAGCATTCAATGTTCCAATGTCATTAATGAAGAATTGCCAAGAAAGACTGCCAATGAATTAAAAATAGTTAATTAATTTAAATTTATTTTGGAGAAAAGAGCCCTCTGATGGTTCTGGATCGCTAAGATCACTCCATTTGCATCCAAAAGTCATGTCAATTTACAGAAAGGCTTTATACAGTGTATAAAAAATTATATTTATATTTTATACATACATATATATATATATAAATATATATATATAAATATATATATATAAATATATATAGTCTTGATCCAGTTGATGCTAGGCCTGAGTATTTCATGGAATAAGGAGTTGTTAAATGATCACTCAATTGGCACCATCTTTACGAACTGTATTATTCATTATACTGCCTGAAAAGTCGTGTGTGAACACACTCAAGCAGCATCAATGCTTCATGGGTGCTGATATTTAGCTGTCTTTCCAGGCAGAGGGTATGTCTTTGCTGAAGTTGATTTTATACAGGCAGCAGCAACAGTTTATAAACAATAAAGAATCTGCAGAGGCTTGGATTATCACCTCTCATTGTGGAGCTTTCTCAGTCAAGCATCTCAAATTTGATATTTCCATGGTCCCAGGAATTTTGTGACACTTCACATAAACTATTTTCCAGAATTCCAGCTGCTCAGTACTGTATTTATGTCCTGATTTAGTTAACAGTGAACTTGCTTAGCATTTTTTGGAACTTCTAAGCTGTTTGTGAAGTCATATGGTCTGAAGTAAGAGGAGAAAATACATGACTAGAAAAAAGCAATGGCACTTTCTTGAGATGTGTGGTATTCTCTGACAGAAGATAAGTATGTCCTCACAATGTCCCTGAACTGAAAGTCAGGCAAGAATTTTACAATCAGTAGAGAAACTGCCTGATGTGATCAGATAATTCTCTTTTTCCTGACCAACAAGAGCTGCGTGTACGCACAGAATAATAGTCATGCCTGTGACTCAAACTGACATATACAGAGAGCTGTAATGAGACTAAAGTTAGTTCAAACTTGATGTGACTTTTCCAATGCTCCAAAAATTCTAAGTGAGCCATGATCTAGAATGGTCTTACCAACCATACCAGGTTCTTGGAAGGAATTAGCTTTCCAATTTTAAGTACTTTGAGATTATTTTGATCAAAAATACCTGGGGAAGAAATGTGAATTCTTTGTGATTTATTTGCAACTTTATAGTAACTGATAACAGAATTTATTTTTATTTGAAGAGTCCAAGTTAGATCAACAGCTTTTTCACTTGAACTATCAGTGCACACTGCCGATTGCAACAAACAATCGTGCTGAACTATGGTGAAGACAAGAAATGTGTAACAGATATTTCTGAAAGAGATTGCATGATAAGACTTGTGAAGTTCTCCTTGTCCTGTATACACTTCTTGACCAGTTTACTACCATTGGTTCAGCTAGGTGGCAATCCTAGGTCAGATCTTAATGATCTTAACTCTGGTGTACTCAAAGAAATGTAGTACTAGGAAGAACAGATTGGATTAATCTCAGCCATCCTTACTTTCATTTTTGCCATAAAAATTAATACATGATAGCACCTATTGACCTGAACCAAATGGCTTCCTTTAACAAACATGACACAGTCATCACAGCAGTCATGTATAATCTATGTCCATCATCTGCATACTTGGTCTTGGACACAGTAAGCTTACAGAAATAATTAATGGATAAGTGTGACTCTTCCATCTTTCTGTGTTACAAAGCACATCCCTACCTACTTCTTTTGGTATCTGTTTACAGACATGTTGCCCATCAATTTATCTAATCCCTTTCTGAACATCCCAAAAGTGTCTCACCTCCCAAAGTATTTTTTGCAATTACTTACATCTGACAGGGCTTGCAGGATCAAGTCCCAAAGGACAAGCCAGCGAAGGGAAATCTAGATAGGTAATCCTTCTTGGACTAACCATGAGAAGGGTCTCAGAGCTGCCAAGAGACATCAGGGAGTGCATAGGTTAGCACATGCCAAGTAGCACTAATGCCATCAAGGGCCTGATTGCACATGGGATTTATGTGCCTGTTGCCCCAATTTGAGTTCCTAAATTCACATCTACTTTCAAGCCTTGCTGCTGCAACACCTTAGAGATGTCTGGACAGGTATATGTGCTGCATTGTTCATCAGTAAATATCCAGAGGTATCTAAACATGATCTTCTGGATGTATGCAGAAATTACTTGCTGTTGGCTCAGCAGAGCAACTAGGGGCATTATTTTTCATGTGCTGACATATTGACAGGACCTAGAACAGATGGAGTCAGAACACACTTTCTAGATTGAACCTCAAAACCTTAGCCAGGGGCTTTTTATGTGGCAGTTCAGGACTTGTCATTCTTGATGAGACTGTAACTGCTTCTTGGAGAGGCCACAAGATAAATGGCCATCTTGACATACCAAGGCCCTGAGTAACCTGATCAAACTTTGAAGCTGGACCTGGGTTAGATGACCTCCACAGGTCCTTTCCAGCCTAAATTACTCTAATACTCTGTTTGAAAGCTGAGGAAGAGCAGTCGTAAACAACACAGGAAAAAAAGGTTGGGAAAGAAAGGCTAGCATAGACAGGTTAGGATTGAATCAGAAAGTTAAAGCACAAATCAAGAAATCAATATCAAACCTCATAAAAATTAAGGTTTTTAGTATCAAGAGAAGAAAACAAACCTAAACAGAGAGAAAGCCATTAACAGGTGATGCTGTCAATTCAAAATGCAATTAAAAATGAAGTGCAATTAACTGGTTAGCAAAATTATTAGCACTAATAACAAAAATAGAAGGAGTCAGGACAGAAAACCAAGAGGTAAAATTATTAGATTAACTTACACTAGTAAGTTTTAACTTACATTAGTAAGTTTAACCTACATTAGTTTTAACTTACCAGTTAAAACTGGTTTGGCCTCAGTGTAATTAGTGAATTGCCTGAAATTATCTTTGCTATTTTCTGGTGCCTTTGAGGACAACTGGTGGATGAGTGAGGTTGCAGAAGAGTATAGGTGGGCAAATGTAAAGCAGAAATAGAAGGAACAGGACTCAGGGATGAGGAGTTCAACCTCAGTTTCTGCGAAAATACTGGAAAATTATACAATATTTGTGTATACGTGTAAGACTACAAAAGGGTGAATTATGACAACGTGGAGAAGTTTTGTTCCTGTTAAAAAATCCTCAAGACTAAGCTGTGCCAAATAGATTTTTTTTGTGCCATGCAATGATAGGTGTTATGCAATAAGCAGAAATATAGTTGAATATAAGGAGAATAAGCAGAAAATATTTACTCAATTTAAATGAAGTTGTTTATACATTTTCACATGCCATCTTCATATGAAAACCATGAAAATGAGGACTATAAAATGAAACTCAAATGCAATGAAACCAGAACTCTTAAATGAGGGACTTCCCAGAGTTCTGCTTTAGGAGCTGTGGTTTTAACTGATAAATCATCTGGTTGAATTGAAAATATGCTCATCAAATTTGCAGATATCACAGAGACATCCTGAATTATCACCTTTTGGAGGACTTTAGTAGATTTCAAATTGTTCATAACCTCAACTCAATGAGGACGAGGGCACAAATGAGCACTACAGTGAGGCAGATCACTGCAGAAATACAAACTGAGTACCTAGCTAGGTCGTAATTCTACAGAAGAAGGAAACTAATAGTTGCAGTGAGTTGTGAGAACATCATGCTGTTCAGAAAAGAGCCCCACACATCCCACTAGAACATACAAACAGGTCAGAGGTAGTCCTTCCCTCCTGTTCCAGGCTGGGAAGACTTGGCTGCAATTCCATGTCCATTTTCAGGGTCTGCACTGCATCTCAAAACTTGTAAAGCTGGTGAAAGTGTAGGAAGCACAGAATGGGAAGACAGAATGCTAACAAGAATGATGAGGCACTTGGAAACATTGTGTAAATGTTGAATGAATGTGGTAATAAAGGGAATAGAAAAGTCAAGGGAAAGTGCTGGCAGTGATCAAGCAAACAGTAAATACTGCTGGAAAGAGGAACAGAGCAAACTGATGCTGGTGTTTATGTGGAGACAGATACAATTAGTTATAACAAGGCAGATTTATGTCAGTGTCCTGATAGAAAGAAAAACCCAGATAACTTGTCTGCAGAGAAGCAGCAAATCAACTTCTGTTAGAAGTGTTGTTGCCTTCAAGCAAAATATGCAGATTATGGGACAATGAGATTCCTTTTTTTTCCCCCCCAATTTTTCTATAAAATATGTTATGATTGTTTCTTATTATGAAGAATTCAATTTTTTGGGGGATAACTGAGGAGCATTAAAGGCATAAGAAGAAAAGCAGTCATGATATCAATGTTCTTGCAGGGAGGGAGAAGATCCAGCCAGGCTCCTGTAGTAATTTTTTTTATTACTGTACTTCAGGTTTTGAATAGCTACCTTCCACATTTTATATAAGAGCCTGCCTCCCTCAGAGTACATCCCTTTCTGAAGGAATATCTGAATATTCTTGAAAATAGCACTACTGGGACAAGACAGATAATGCATGTGTGATGATTCCCTGAGAAGTGATAAACAAGGATAAATAGTTCCCTGTTCTGAATCAAGAAGAGAGTGAAAGCAAATCAGTGTATTATTTGAGTGCTTAAAATAAAATCCTAGTAGTTTACTTCTGAATTTTTTTTGGGAAGGGAAAATCAGAATTGGCAATTCTAATTGAATTAGACAAATTTTTTTATCTACATCATCAGTCCTTGTTTTTTCCTAAGTCTCATTCATAATTTCTGAGAATGCCTTTCTTAAGTTGCTACTTTTGTGTGTGCTTTCTGTTTGAGCACTTACCTCTCAACTAAGGATTCTGCCCAAGAGTTAAGCACTGTAACATTTTAATGTCCTTGAAAATCTCTAAAACAACCCAACTCCTATTTTATGTCATTGCTCCTTTCATAATACCTTTTGTTATGACCTTCCAACAAAAAGAAAAAAAGGTAAAAAAAATTCCATGAAATATGAAGCTGATTGTTATCTACTTGGTCTGTATACTGAAAACTTCCTGTGCCCAAGAGCCACCAGTGTTTCTGGGGCACAGAGAAGCTGGAGAAGAGCACTCACTTGGAATGCAGGAGATGGCTTTGGTTGCCCTGTGAGCTGACTGCTTCATTGTGGAACATGACTGGGCTGAGTGCCTGGGCTATTCCTATGCTGTTGGCCTCAGCAACTTCCCCTGACTCACTTCCTCCCAAAGGCAGGGTTTGGATTACCCAGCAATGCCAGCAGACCCTCACTGCCAGTCATGTGCTATGTCTTTGGCATGGAACTTCATTCGAATTGTGTGTGACCTGTGTGCAGCACAAGGCTAGCCTCTGCTGAAATACAGACCCACAAATTATTCTTGCGGTCCTTCTCCAGAAAGAATTGTACATAATTCTTCTGCAGTATATACTGTATTGATTTCCTAAATGAGTTTGAAAATACCCTGCATAGATTACTTGTTTTAAAATAGAAATTGCAGTAGAAAACCTCATTTCATTTGATTTGTATTCTCTTAGAAATGACACCATAAAGTCTTGCTCACAGAGTTACATATTTGAAAGATGAACTTTTTAGCCGAGTTCATCAGAACACTGAACACTGAATTTTATTTGTAACTTCCCTCTCAGGAAAAAGCAAAACACATCACATGATGCTAGAGATCAATGGAATATAGTATTTCTGGATTTTATTAATGCAGCATTCTTTTCTTCTACGTATTTCAAGCACATCATTCAATGTACTTTTGCTAATACAAGGTTGTTTTCATACAGATACTGGCTCACTTAACATGTTTTTTTCAAGCTCATGTTTAAGTTTTAAATCCTTCTGGAATTGACACCAGCTGTCCATTTTGATATTTTTTGTTAGTTTTATCTCAATGGAAACTTTCTCCTTCTTTCAGCTGTTGGAGAAATTTTGTTTCAAAAAGTCTACTTACAGACACTGCTGAACATTTTCCCTGGTTTTGGAGAACCAGATAATATGACAGCCCAAAGTTTATTTTTAAAATAAGAATCAATTACTTTTGTAAATTCAAGACTTATTAGTCACAAAACAAGCTAGTCACACCTGACATGACTGATTTAGATGTACTTTTAGTTTCAAGAGCTCGAGTAGCTGCTTATGCATGAATACATAATAAAGGATGTGTGGATGTGATGTATTGTAATGATCACAAGCTAGAAAAAGTGATCTTTATTTAATTCTTGCAATTTTTTGCAATTTTTCTACTATTTCAGACAAAGAGTTGTGAGATTTTTTTTCCCAAAGACTGAAAAAGAAACACGATGCCTTGGTTAACAACTACCTGCTGTACTCCTGAAGTGCTGATTTGGAATCTTTCCATAAAGCTGAAGTTAGTTCTATGCAAAATCTCTCTTAGCTAATGCCCTTCCTCTTGAGAGCTACGAGTTCTTCCTTGTCAAGAAAGAGAACTGAAGGGATGATGAAAGCTAAGCAAAGCACGAGCTCTGTGTTGCAATGATGCGATCCGTAGTGACTCTTGACAATCTTCTGGCCATTTGTTTGGTTTGGAGTGGAGAAGGAATTTATCACTTTAATGGGATTTTTAGTTGTGACAGAAGGTGCACAAAGACATTTTGGGAAAAATCAGTTTCCCCCAGAACTTTCAAATACAAATACATAGGACACATAAGTGTTAGGAAAAACGGTCTGACGTATTTTTTATACGGAAACCAAGTGATTCTGTTTCAGACATGCAAAATCCATGAAAACTTAGGACTAAGAATAGATTTTCTGCCACATAAGCAGAGGACCATCTTCCTCTGACTGCCAGCTGGCACTTATGTTATGCCAGGGATCCCTTCTGGTTTCAGAGAGAGCACACCAGTATGCAGGAGGGGATTGTTTGTCTCATTAATTTTTGACAGAATTAATATAGGTGATGCATTAATCATCATTAACCAGCAACCTGATGTGTCCCCAAAACCTGCCTAGGAGTGTGTCCTAGTTTGGAGGACAGGTGTCTGCTAAGAAAGGCAGGAGCCTCTCTTTGAAATGGACAATGTAAACCTCCCTCTCTCCAAATTATCATAATTTTGAACTTAAGGGGCTCTCAGGCAAAGATATGGGAATTAGGAATATCAGTTCGTTACTAGGGAAATTGAAATAGAAATACAGTACTACAAAGAAACAAACTCTAAGCCTTGACAAAGTCAGAGTACAACCTGACACCCCGTCAGGCAGGGTGTTGGTAGCAGTCCCATTAAATGGTGGCTGCATCCTCCTGCAGTGACAGATGTGATTCAGTTGGAGCAGTGCTCCCGCAGAAGGTGCAGTTTCCCTCCGGAGGTCCAGTGGTGATGAGGAGAAATCCGGTTTTCCTCTGGAGTCCAGTGGAGAAAGGGGCTCCCTTAGTGTCCCAAATCCTCTGTTTTTATCTTGGTAAGAAATGTTATGCTCTTCCCCCTGGTTGGAGCAACTTCCAGTGGGATGAAGTAATTTTATCAGTCACACAGTGGGACTCAATGGGCCATTAGCAGAAAATGACTCGCTGGAGGAAGGATGGGTTGTGAAAAGATAAAGAACAATGCCCTGCCTGGTTTCAATGGATGGCCCATTAGCAGAATATCTGCCATTGAGATAAGGATCACTGCCCCACCCTCAACAGATGGTGATAGAATACATACCTTTTATCACTCTGTATTGTAACCCAAGTCAGAGTGCCAGGATAGGGTAATAGGAACTGGAAGGGCAAAAGGAATGGGAAAAATCAAGAAATTATTAATATATCTGCCTTCATGAGCATTCAGGCACACTCTTGGTGTACAGGATATTTAGTAGGTATGTTTTCTTGCTATAATGGCCACATCACAGAGTGTATGAGTACTTTTTAGGAATTACAATAATCTGGTCATTATTATAGAACATTTTTTATCAAAGAATCCTCCTAGTGGCAGTTTAATCAGGACAGCTCACTATTTTCCTAAGATAACCTGTAACTATTTAAAAGTCATGTCTCCAAATCCCCACTTTGAAAAAGAAAAAAAAAAGGACAGTAATTTGTCAATATTTAAGTGCACTTGAAGTGCAAACCATGAAGAAGACAGTGTCTTTATGAGTTAATAGCACTATTAATACCAGTCAAACAAGAGGTTTGCTTCTTGGTGTCCTAAGCAGCTAAGATGGGTTGTTGACAATTATGACAATGACCTGAATTTTCTTGTTTATCCTTAGCAGAGAAAGGTTCACATTAAACTCCTACACAGAAGTGTCTGACAGCCTTGAGAACATTTTCTGGACTCCCTGAATGGAACAGTGCATTGTCAGATGACTATCTTGTTCTCAAAGGGAGTAGGATTACATGCTAGGCAGCCACTCTCTCCAGGTCAATTCCTTGCCCAGGTCTTGAGCGCAGTATTGTGTTAGTGCAGCCCAGTAGAGAATTCTGTGCACAATATGCAACCCCAGATTCACACTCTGTGTATTGTCACTGTAACACTGACACAGAATTAGTAGAATTCTGTAAGAAAACTAGTTCGATGGAGCTATTGTGAATCCAAACAGAAGGCTGACACAAGAAAAGACACAGTTCTGTAACTGCTTTATGCTGGATTCTGAGGAAGGGATTGCCAATACAGGACTAAAATTAAAAGTGAATTAATGTTTTTTTTGTGAATTAATGTTATTCCCAACAGGTGAGCACATGCAGATAGCAGACTGAGGGGAAGAGAGGGACCTAGTTTTATGCTTGTGCTTCCATGAGTGGAAAAAAATTCTTCCTTGTCTATATGCTGTCTGTCCATGTTCTATACTTGTGGTATCATAGTGTTTGTTTCTATATTTAAGATTACTGAAAGAATTGACTGAATAGAGTCCTTTGGCTCCTAGCACTAAACTGAATCACAGAGGATGTTACTGCTGTCATAATAGGTGTTATCTGCATTTGTGTTTTCCAAGTAAACCAGGGACATTTTATGGTAAAGCTTATTTAAGTTCATTCCAGCATGGATGGCAAGAGTTTCCTGCAGCGTGCTTTACTTAGCTTAAAGGTTGTTATATTGTCCCAAATATGCTCCGTGGGCTCCAGGACACACCCCCTGCTCAGCAGGCTTCATGGAATGCAACTGTGAATGGTACAGCTTTAGCTGCATATTAGGTTTCCAGCATCCAAGTATTCTTTTTATATCATTCAGAACTCCATCTCCTCCAAAATATTTTGGGAACATCTTTGTAAAACTCCCCCCAGCTCTCACAGTATTGACTGTAAAGAGTAGTGGAAGGGTTTATTCATGATTACAGTGGATAGCTGGGTGCAGCTGTCATCCTACAAAAAGATCACCCTGGTAACACCAACCAACAAGCAGAGTAAGATGATCCAAATATATCTGAAACCTTCTAAATGTTGTCTTTCAACTGAAATATTGACTGGCAACTTCATTGCAAGTTGCCTGATGATGTGGGATCTGTGAAATGTGTCATGTACTGTTACTCAGTGGTGAAATGCCATCGATTTTCAGTTTTGTTTACATAGAATCTGAGAAAGGACTACATGATAAGGGAACTGTGAGAAGAAACAATTAAAATGAGTAATTAGTTCAGCATTATTTGGGAAAAGTTATTGGGAAAAGAGAATCTCCATGCAAAATATAAAACACTGAATCTATCCTGCCTTCTTCAGCTCACACTGAGCAATGACCAGTACTAAAATTTATAACAGAATTTTCTATAGCAGTAAGGGGAACTTCTGGATAGGAAGTCAGTTTACCCTTACGGCTGTATACAGAGCTGATGCTGCAAAGATGTGCCACTGGTAACTTAGCTCAGCTCTGGAACCAGAGAAGTAACTTTGCACTTGCCTGGTAATCATAGTCACAGAGAGGACAGGGCAGAAAATGTATTGAACAGGAGTCAGAGAAAAAATGAGACTGATATTCCATTATGTCATCTGGAAATCAACTCATAGGAAAGAGACAAGAGAGAAGGTTTGCTGTAAGACCACTACACACCTGTAAAACCATTACCTGCAGATCATGCCTACAGTATTGGAATTCAGATGACTGATGTTACTGTTTGCAATTCCTTCTAATGTAGTCACACACAACATTAAGAAACACAACACTAGATAAGAGAAGAAAACATGGAGAACAATGTTGGAAGGAGTTGGTTTTCTTCGACACCATACGTAGAGTAGCGACACAACAGTCACAGAGAAGTGGTTGAAACAGAGCATCACCTCTCAGCACATTTTCTCTGACATTTCCTTAAAATCAAAACCTACAAAGACATGTTCAGTGCTACGTGTCAATGGTTTCCAGCTACAGTCTACTGTATTCAAAGCATTGCAGATTTTGCAGAACTGAATGGGCGCATAACTTAGTTATAAAACAGCCCTGAATTCATTATTACCATAAGTCTATCCTCTAAACCAGGGGCTAATTAATTACTTTTCATATGTCTTAAAAATTATTTTGAATCTATTTTTACTGTACATTTCCATGGACAGACAATGATCTTATGTTAAGCTTAATACATATGTAACCCTCTGAAACAGGTACTTCTCAAATTTTATTTTAACCTGCTGTCAAAACATTTTTAGAAAAAATCTCCTCTGTTCACAGACTTCACAGGGCTTTGTATCCTGAATCTCAGCAAATTCATATCCGCATCTAGGTTGCTTCTCAATTTCTGTATGCAACCAAGAAAGCTCCCTGTCATGTTACCTTACTATGAAATATGATTGACTCATTGTTCTTTGCTGCTTTTTCTCAGTAACTGCTTATGATCATATTCTCTATCGCAGCAATATATAGATGGTACTACACAGATTAATTTACATTATTAATCTTTCACATAATGTTAAGAAATTAATTTAGTGAATACCTCCATATATGCAGTAAAATTACAATTGAACTCACAATTATTTTTATCAAGTCTTTTAGCAGTATAAGAAGTGCCAACATGAACTTAATGTTCTGCTGACTTTCTGTTACCTTTGAGCATAACAATTCAGTATTTTAAGGACACTGACAAGAGTCTCTTGTCAGAGAGACTGGTTATATATATATATATCTATACATATACTGCTTCTTCTCTGTATGGAAGTATATCAGCCTCTAGAAATTTCCCAGATACTTTAATACAGTGTAACATAATTTCAATAATCCTGTAGAATTTCTGAATTTTTTTCCAATTTTTATTTATTCCATTTCTAATTTTGTCAGAGTACACTCTGGCAATATTAGTAGTGCCAAGAATTTGTAGAAAATTGAGTGGTGACATTAAAAATTAATGGAGGGCCTGCTTCATAAATAAAAATATATTCTTAAAATAGCAATTAGAGAAATTCTGCTTGACTCCTGCTCTGCAGTGCTGTCAGTAGCACCACCATAGGTATCATTTCATAAGGGAAGGAGGGATGGAAGAAAAGAGACTATGTGGAAATTCTTCCTTCATAATTGAACCGAGGTCTGGAGGAGTTTCTTGATATATAGATGCTCACCTATCTCTGTAAAGCATTGGCAGACACACAGGAAGGGTCAAACTACTGCTATGCTTGTACCAAAAAACAGCATTTGAGAGAATTGCTTGGAGATACTTCTTTCCCTGACCATGTACCTTATGAGTTGTGACCAGTTTATTATGCTGAATATTATCGTTTACCCTGGAGATAATACAAAAAGTGTCAAGGTGGCATATATCAGATTGCTTATGCCAGATCGTACAGTAAAGTACTTGAATTAATTTTCATTGAGAAAAGCGAGTCACATATTCTAGTCTCTCTAAGTTGTCAGACAAGCAGGTTATTGAATGCAGTGTAACCTGCAGTGTAACCATAGGCAGGTCCCCTGAAGGAGTGTATGGAATCTTCACCATTAAATATTTTATAAAAGCTAGAGAACACTTAAGCACTTCTAGAACTTCTGGAATTCATCCATAAGTTGCATAAGGCTTAGCTTTTTCCTCCAGATATTCCACCATTGTGGATATAAGACTGTACAAGATTATGACTCTATAATGTCAGTTTATCACAGTGCTCCCTGTACTGCTACTAAGTACAACCACAAATCATGAAAAACATCTGTAAGTCCCTATAAGCAATTTGTCAGAATACTTTAAAGTACATGTATAATAAATGAAGAACACATGTTTCATAGGAACCAAATGAAACTAGAGCTGCACCGAATGCTTTGCCAGAGACTTGAACAGCTGTGGACATCACCTCTCTCTCCCCCTAGCAAGCTTTAAAAGGCATTGTTTTCTTTTTAGCCTGACAGGTGATGTTTACAATACCGTTGATCTTCCTAAAAGACAGATTGCCCAAATATCTCTGTAGACCACTTCTACCTCCTTAAATGCTGTCTTTTGATTTTCATTTTATATATTTGGCACTTCCTGCAAAATTACAAAGGGTCTTCACTGTATCATCCTTGCCAGTTTCTAAAAACACCATAATTTAGTACCACGTCTGCATAGTATTTTCTGTCTGGAAGCTACAGTGAAGAAATGAAAATTTTTGTTCATTGCTATTTTGTTGGGAGTGCGTACACACAAGAACAGCCCCTAAAATACATATTTCAAGGTTCTAAAGAGTTTTGTCTGACTTCCCTGAACTTGATGGCTCAGCAAGACAGCTTTGATTTCTTCTGTTTAAACACAATATAAAATGGAAGTTCCAAAGTCTCTTTGCTGTTATGTTTTGCATCTCAGATTAAGGTCACAGATTAATTGTTATTCAGGATGACAATACATTTCTTTACCTGGGAAAAACTCAGTAATCAATGCTTCCACTGATAATATCAATTGAATACTTTCACTTCTATGTAAAACCAGGGCACACAGTTTCATTATCTCTCTAGTCTTCCTACTCTACTAATTTTTGCTTTTCTTCTCAGATACAAGCTTCCTACTTCTCTCATTCCTGTTTCAGATCTATTTTCAATCATCATCACCATCATCATCATCAACATTGGGAGGGAAAGACATTTTCTTTTATTAAATCTCTAGATGTTAGCTCCCATAATTTTCAGTGTCTGCAGTCATTTGCCAACCTGAGGAAGGTGCATAATTTTTTTAAATTGAACTATGTTATAAAATAGATTGATATAAAATTTTGAGTAACCTTTCAAAATGCTGAATAGTGTTATATTCAAGAAAGGCAAATGAAATCTAAACACTCTATTACATAATTCAATCTAGGATTCATTATAACAGATAATAGATTTATAATTTTACCTTGTTTTATATGCTTGAAAAAGTAGCTGGAATGTAAAGCACTTTTTTCTGCACTGAACATATGCAATCATCATTATGGATTTAAAAAACCCAACCTGCTGATTATAAAATAGTTTAAATAGCCCCAAGTGTCCCTGAAGAGCTACTGTGTGCTGTGTAAAAGCTGAATAATCCTCCCCATGTCAGAAGGTGACTCTTCAGCTGTTCAGGATCATGAGCTGATGTACTACCACTTGTAAAAAAAATATTCAAAACACAAGAACATACAGTTAGCTAAAGATCATTGTGATGGTCTTGGAATAATTAATCTGCAAGAACTGACAACACTGAAGCCAAACTATCAAGAATGAGAAAAGAAACTTTAGCTTTTACTTAAAACCAAAATACACAGACCACAGCAAATTCACACCAAAATAGGTTCAATAGAAATAAAAATTTTTTACATCCTATTTGGCTCATTTTTCTTTTACAAAGATAGTTTGGAAAAAAGGAATGTGTTCAAATACGCTTTAAATACATACTGAATGTGCTATTTATATAACACCAGAAGTGCAGTCTGTGCAAAAGGACTCCAAACCATTATTGCCTGGTGTTTTGAAAAAAATACTCTTTCCTTTTTTATGAAGGCACATTGATAGAAGAAAAGATGTCTCAATCATCTGTATTTCCTTTAATCAACAAAATAGGGGAATTCACTTTGGCCCCTGTGCTTAGAAAAATATGACTTTGATTTTCAAAATCTCCTTTGCCGTAAAATTTACTCGTAGTATTTACATGGTTGTTTCTTCCCATTCAAGCTCCACATCACCTGCAGAAGAAACAGATAAATTTAATTAACCTACCTCATAAACAAATAGTAACTAATGGCAGATAACTGATTTTCACTGAATTTAAAAGATCTTGCATGGTAAAAAGTGGGGAAAGCTTGAGCAATAACCATTACTGTGAAGGGGAATAAAGAGCAGCAAAAGCCTACATATTTATACTTTCAAAGCAAAAAATGCATGTCAAATGACTTTTTTTCTGCTTCTTAGTCTGGACAAGTCATTGCACCTGCTGTGAAAAAATAATTTTGACACAGGCTGTATCTCCTTACCTTCCATGCCATCCAGAGAGTCCATCTTTTGAAGTGCTGAATAATTTACAAAACATAAGGGCTGACTACTTCCCTTGGTTGTCAACAGATCCAATACACATTGATGTAAAAATATGTATTGTGCCTGTAAGATGTGAATTTAAAGATTCTTGATCAGAAGAAAAAAATACTTGTAATACCAAAATACCTTATTACTTTTTCCATAACGTCTAGAAAATCTCAATGTAACTGCAGTTTAATTGATCAATCTCAGTACTTCGGTGACCATATCATATATGCCTGATCTGATTTCAATTATTATTTATTTCAATTATTATGAAACATAATGCTTTAAATTTGACAGAACATACCGATCCCCATGAACAGCAAGATAGATGAAATTAGACTAAACATTACTGAGTCTACTACGCAATTTTCTGTGAATGTTTGTTCTATAAAAAGACGTTTTGTCACGAGATGCAGACTGAAGAAACTGAACCACATGAATGTAATATCTAGATAAGAAAATTTTCTTCCTTCCAACATAGAAAAATCCAGCAGGGTGCACTCAAATGCAGAAGTTCAAGTAATCTAAACCTATATGTTCTAAGAGCTTGCACCAGTGCTAGGAGCAAATTAGCCCAGTATTCTGAGTGATACTTCTTGAGCTGTAGCCTAATTTTTATCATATGATAGCAAGAAGAGTGGACAACTAAAATTAGTTTCACACTTTCAAGGACATAAAGTCTGAAAAGAGGGAAACAAAATAAGGCAAGGTTAGAATGAAATAAACCAATGAAAACAGATTGAAATATAATAAATGGATTAAACATATATAACATATTGTATAGTATATTGAGAAATGATGTAGATGTAGATGTAGATGTAGATGTAGACGTAGATGTAGATGCAGATGTAGATGCAGATGTAGATGCAGAAAATAAGCCAGGTACATTCAGATTCGAAGAGACCTCTTGAGACTGCCTCGTGCAACTACCCAGTGCTCAAGCTGGATCAGCTAGAACATTTTGCCCAGGACCTTGTCAAGATGGATTTGGAATATCTGCATAAAAATCATACTCCTACCCTTCACTTTTGCACAGGTAAAAAAATCAACGTAATTTTTTGGCTCAATAATTGCTATTTTGTTTCAGAACTGCCATCAATTTGCAATTCAAGTCTCAGATGTATGAGAAAATTTGCTTATGTGGATAAGTTTTACTGTCACAGTTCCAGAACTGTGAGTACAGTAATTTCACGAATACACGGACTATAAGCCACATCTCTGGGTGTTGGCAAACATTTCGTTCTTTGTCCATAAATAAGCCGCGCCTGAGTATAAGCCTCTCTGTCGTTCGCAGCGAGGACCCGCGTGCAACAAAGTTGCCAAATAGTAACAGAACAGCGGCAGGGCGGGGTTTACTGGCTCAGCTCGGGCTGTGCAGGCTTGGCCCGCTCGGGGCTGCCGATGGGGCCAGGGGGCCCAGCTCAGTGGGGCCGCTTGGGGCCGGTGGCCACTGCCACTGGGCTCGGTCACCACGGCCAGGCGCTGCCCCGTGGTGGCAGGCAGGGACGGAACACCCCTGCTCCCGCGGCGGGCGGGCAGGGATGGAGCCCCCCCCGCTCCCGCGGGGGCAGTGGCGGGCGGGGATGGAGCCCACTGGCACCTGTGGCGGCGGTGGTGGGCGGGGACGGAGCCTGCCTGATCCTGCCACGGCAGGCAGGGGCAGGAGTCCTCTGCTTACCCCACGGGCCGCGAGGATGGTAGCACGGAGCCCCCCGCCTTCCCCCCAGGCCGCGAGGATGGCAACACAGAGACCCCGCCTTCCCCCCAGGCTGCGGGGATGGCAGCACGGGGCCCCCCCCGTCTCTACCCCGGGCTGCGGCAGAGGAGGGAAGAAGAGAGCTCTCCCTCCTCTCCCCCCGCCCTCCGTGCTGCCTGCAGGGAGCCAGGCTCCACCCGCGGCGCAGCAGAGTAACAATTTGTAACAATCGCGAAATGCCGGCTTTTACTGGCAGGTTGCTCGACTCGGCACCTCGGTTTCCACTTCTGGGGTTGGAAATGTCAGAAAATTATTCACATATTAGCTGCTTCTGAGTGTTAGCCGCATTTCCAGTGTGGGAGCAAAATTTTAGTCAAAATGGTGCGGCTTGTATTCGTGAAATTACTGTAATTAAAGCAGCTTTTCACAGGCTCTCTAAAACATGCAGTACAATTACACTTTTCAATAACTTTCTTATTGAAATAATAGCATGGCATTACTTCAAACTAGCCCTTGTACTTGGCAAGAAGATAAACATTGATATGTCTGCTGAACAAACATGGATTTCTAGAACAAAAGTCTTAAATGTCAATGGAGTTCAGATTGGCTATTCCAGTTCAGAATGCAGACTCTGAAAATTCTGTAATCTCTTGCACTCATACAGCTACTTCTGATCTAGAAATGAAAATCTTTCTGGGTTTTCTAGGGGAGAGTGAAGACTACCTGGGAAATTAATGTATAATTAGTTATTTTTCAAATAATAATAATAATTGACAATCTTATTCTCACCCATTGGTTACAGTAACAGATCATGACTCTGTTAGTAAAACGAACATTATTTTGAAGCTATAAACAAGCCAAATACAGGTCCAAGATCAATCAGCTTTTATTTATTTTACTCATAGATCTTACAGACAGTTTGACTGAGGGATTTCTATGCTGACTTCTGGGAAGGAATGGCTCCTCTTTTATATGTTCTCTGCTGATCACATAAAATCTGATTAATAGGCAACTTGACAGTGTTTTATAACAGACCTCTCAGAACAGCTTGACTTTTGAATTCACCATAAAAATTTACAAGATTGATTCCTTTTGGACAAGTTTTGTTCCTTATCCGACTTTTGTAGTCTGGCAAAAATGAGGTAGAGATGACCTGGACAGAGAACAGGCTACCTCAGAATTTTGCAGCTAGCATACAGATGGAGACTTTATTTGTTAGGAAATCTGAACTCCGACCCCATCATCTTGTATTGCATTTTGGCACACCTTTTCCTAGCCCCTGCCAAAACACTAAAATGAAAATTATGCATATTTAAAAAAACCATACAATGATGATATCGAATGTGTCACTGTTTTAAGATTTTATTTTGGGGGTGCTCTCATTAAATTGCCTTCTAGCCTTTGATTTATTTCTAGATGATCCTACTTCTAGTCAGAAATGTAAAATAAGAGCCAAAAAGTATTCCCATTACAAGGAAGTACTGGCAATTGTTTAGCTGCATCAAGATTTCAAAAGAAAAAATTTAGAGCACATGGTATACAGACTTCACCTTACAAGATACATCATGTCAGAATATCACCAGAAGATCCCATAAAACCTTCTGAAGAAAGGTTAATCACTTTGTGTATTCTGACATACTTTTTACGTGTTCTGATGTGATATGGAATAGCAAAATTTCATTTAAAATGGAGCAAGTCTCCTTACATTAAAATAAATTTAAATCTGTCAGTCATGTGGAAGTTCACCCTGAAACTACTTGTTCATACTGAGAAGTTGGTAAGTCATGCTGTAGACTCAAAGGCTTCAGGCTGCCTTGGGTTAGGTCTGGCCTGCAGGAGACTTATGCCAGAAGCCTTATTGAAATAAAGCTGATTTCTGTTCCACTGGGCATTTAGGATCAGCTTTAAATTCTTCTGTTACTCCTTTACATATACTCAGAACTCCATATACAGCAGAAGGAAGTCTTCCTCACCAGCAGATCATCACTGACTTATATCCATACAAAATAAGTCTGTCAGGAATGTACATTTTTAGACCCAAAACCCACCACTGATCTTGAACAGTTTGAAATCTGTGATTAAATCCATCCTTATGTACTATTCTATTTGAAGCAATTGAAAAAAGAATCAAAGAATCAGTAATAAGTTCAAATGTAAATGAATATTTTAAAGTTTGGTGGACTATGCCACATATGCCTACACACCAAAAAAAACCCCAAAAAACACTTTAGTAAATAAAGTCAAATTAGGTAGTGAATAAGTGAATCTATTTTTAATCTAACAATTTTTCTGCACCCAAAACTTGAAATAACTTTCTTAGAGACTGAGAAATTATTATTTAGGTTTAAAAATATATAGCACTCTTTTCAGCACTTGTCAAGACTTTGCTGGCTAAGTGTACTTAAGTGGTTACAGACAATATATTTCCACAATGGTTGAAATAAATAAAAGCAAGATTTGGTAGAAAATGTATTACACAGCTGATTGTTATGAACTTTCTAGTGTTTCATAGATCACATGAAGAGATGACAATTTTTACAACAGCAGGAAAACAGAATAGATAAATCTTACCAGATTTTGTACCATGCACATTCTTTCACTTCTCAGCTCAGCTACAAGTCCGTAGATATCCACAAAATCATGATCATTTACATGTTGGGTTAAATGGTCAAGTGCAATGTAAACGCCTGTTCTTCCAACACCAGCACTGCAAACATGATAAACAAGATAAAATACAGCTTTTATGTTAATGCTTTCATCATTTTCTTAGAATATTCTGGATTAATTGTTTAGTGTGAAAAGAAAACTTCTGAAGCAAAACCTAAATTTTCTTTTCGGTATTTATATCTTGTGAATTCCTCTCTGAATTGGATCAAGTGAAATATGGATTTGAGACATTTTCTAATTTTGATTTCACATTTTCAGAGTTTTTGATTTTTCATTTTCATCAGATAAATGAGATATTAATCGTTTATATGGTCATATGACCCAAACCTGTGTCAGTGGAAAAAAAGATTCTGTAACTTTTCTGTGAGTTTTCTAGAGTTCATTAATTGAGTGGGGAAAAAAAAATCACAAGATTTTGTGAAATCACACTGGGATTCTGTGATACTTTTGGTATTTGACACAAAACAACATGGGATCTAGCAAAAAATTTAAAAGAAAATACTTTTAAAAGGAGGATGAGTGTGCAAGACATGCTAGTGTTTTATTCCAAGGTCTTACAATGAATAGGATCGTTTCTAAATGACTATTCCAAATTACAGACTTCTCTGTAATTGGTGTAACAACTGTAGGGTATAACACTGCAGATAATCAAGAGATATATAGCAGAACCCTTGAGCTTGCAAAATCTAATGATCAAGAAGCAATGAATGAGTTTTCTGGGTATGAGAATACACAGTAATGTTTTATAACCATCAGGAAGTTGAGCACAGCTGAAGTATCAGGCCCATGCTGGCCCCTTTACACATCTCCCTTTGGAAAAGAATATAGAGTTCCTTGCAGAGAGTCCCCACAGAATATAAGTGTGCTGAAAACATGAAGACTGTGTTGTTCTTTCCTTTCACAGTCTCTCTGGCCCTTGCAGCAGAGGGAAATGTTCATCAAAGACAACAATATTAAATAAATAAGATTTCACTACCCTTTGTGGGTAGCACCCATAGGATGCTGAGGACAAATAAAAAGAACTCCCATGCATGATAAAGTGGTTTGGAAAAGATTTGTAGCATCGAAGCCATCTTTTCCTTCCACTTATTTCCAGACTCACGCCAAGTGAGACTGAGGCTAAGAGTCAGTAGCAGACCTATGAGTTCAGATCTCTTTTATGGAGCATGACCAGTCATTCAGTGGGAACACCGACCTGCTCAAAAAATGAAAAAACACTCATTGATTTCCTTAAGACTTGGGCGTCCTCACACACAAACTCTTTGAAACAGAAGTTTAAGGGTGTTAATGAAATCAGTGGAAACTATGACAGCTGAATACCTCTAACCTCCAGACCATTTATTTTAAAGCCTAAATATAGGTTTTAGCTGTTTACAGGCATGTTTACATTTGAAATCTGGCCTATGCCAACCCTTATTTCTATTTGTCATTCTCTGTGGCTTCAAATAGTTTCTTCCTTATGATATATTACATGTACATTTAAAATATATTTTTAATACTTGCTTCTTAAGAAGAGCCCTAATTATAATAGAAGTAATTTGAACCAACACGTTTCATTTGCTATTCCTCTTCTTATGAATAAAGAGGGAAATGGAGAAAAATCCAGCAGTACTTTATGGTAATTGCTGGACCAATTATTTTCCTGATACCACCTCAGTGGGTTTCCATAAATGGAAGAACAGACATTGGCCCTTTACCTTCTAGAAAGGAGTAAGAAGGACTGCTGGAGAAACCTTCACCACTGTGCATACTAGAACCTTATCTGTGCACTCAGTCTTCATGGTTGTTCTGGCAACTTCCCTACGTATTATCATGCACTTGAAATTCCAAGCTACCAAATGATGATTTGGTGAATGTGCTTACCTGCAGTGAACCACCATTGGTGTGTTATCATGTGCTCGACTTGCACGGATAAGTTTTACAAAATGGATAATTGGTGCAGTAGTCTCAGGGACCCCATGTTCTGGCCAAGAAGTAAAGTTACACTGCCTCACCATCATGCAGTCTCCATGCTGAAAAATACATAATAAGGAGTTGTTACAGAAGAAATGCTACAGAAGGTTCAGTAAGGTACATGCAACCTTCTCAGTAATTTAGTGTAAAAAATAAAGTTAGAATGACATAATAATAACAGGATTTCTGGCATGAAGGGTTAATTTGTTGTGCACAGAACTTCTGGCAGCTTTTTTGAGGGGTGGCATCAAGTCCAACTTTCGGGAAGTATTAGTGGCTCCAGTAGTGACTCTTCATTTGACTTTAGTCATTATATCTGTAATTTGCAGATTGCAGGTTGAAGTTTCTATAGTTCATTTAGAAGTTTAGTGAGCTGGGATGACAAATTTGTTCAGGAAAAAGCAACCACTCTAAGACTGATCCAATGTGATAAATGCAAAAACACATACACTGGTAAATAGACATATATTTTCTTTCACACTCTCTCAATCAGAGCAGCAGCAACAGTAACCTCAAAAAAGAGGTTATGATGTGATACTCAGCTTACTTTTGAAGGACGTAAAAATGAAAGAATAGGATCATATGAAAAGCCTGTTTACATCAATATGTTGTTTCCAACAGTGGTCAAGAAAAAATGTTAGGGAGCATTATAAAACATGAAAACAATGTATCTGTAGTTCCCCAGAATAGCCTTTCCTTTCTTAATAGTTTTGTCTTGTAAACTGCCTCAGGGAGAGACAGTAAATGGAAATTTAATAGTATTCATCAGTATGTGCTTCTACTAATTTATGCAGATTTTTTTAATCCCTGTAAGTTTTTAGCATTCACAATCTCCCGCAGCAAGGAGTGCCACCATTTAATCAACTGTTGAATAATGAACCAGTTTCTACTTTTTAAAATTTCTTTTGAACCAATAATTTACTTCTTTCATATTGCAAGAAATACTGAACAACGGTGAACAATTATGTGTAGCAACTACTTTGTAGTTGAACCATCTTTTTTAAACTGATCAACATAAAAATGGAAGAGAAATAACGTTGGATGCACAATAGCAATGATTTTGAATTATTTGCTTCACATAGGCTTTTTATCTTCACTGGAGGATTATCAAGCCTCCACTAACTTGTGAATGGACGTACAATCTTAAAACCAATAATACAGCACATTTAGTGACTTTATGCTTATAAAGGGCATAGCTTCTTGTGCAAGGTAGTTCAGCTACAGTAAATGGATCACCTAGTCCATTCAGATTATCTTATTTTTAGCCTCACTCTTGTTAACACAAGGGACTTGGCATTTCACTGGCATTCATTTTTATTCAAAGTATTCCTTTTCCCAGTTTTGTTTCTCTATTTTCTATTTTCAGCTGAAAAAAAGAGAAAGGTTTATCTTCTCTCAGTAGTTTTTAAATATTCAGTTTCTCTGTACTGTGTGCACAACGTAACCCTATGGGGTGACTGCTGAGACCAGCCCCTACCTGCTGTGTGCCCTTTGTCACATGCACAAGCCACAGGATGGTAATGCCTGCAATTAGGACAGCCAAGTTCAGGTCCTAGGATGTGGCTGCACTACTTGCAACACTGCTCAATGCTGGGAGTGCAAAAGAAAGCTGACTTAATTTTGGGTCTTTATTCCCAGACTGCTTTTTGAGTCCACTTGCTGTTCAGACTTAATGCTGAGTTATAATTTTTCCAAAGCATGGAAACTGCAGTTGTGGGTCATGACAAAGGTGAAGATCACTGCGTCACCCCTACTTCTCCTTCCCAGCACAAAGAGTAGGAGTAATACTGATGATTCTCATTTATATTGGGTGAATCTCCTGGGGGTGGAGGCCGATGGCTGGTGGTACAATGCAAAACAGCTGCACCAGAGAATCTTGCCCTTTAATCTGAGAGGGATACGTTCAAAGGGATTTGTCTGATCCCAGAATGGTTTGGATTACTCCTTTCTAGAGCAGACACCAACGTGTCCAAGTAGTAACATCACCGCCCACCAGACCAGAAATTCATTAACCTTAATGGGCCCTTCATAGCATATTGATCAAATATCTGATATCTTTGTGACAGAAATTTTCAGGAAATGAAACATGAATAAAACAAAATGCAGGACAAGCAGGCAGTGGAATGCATATGCACTGAAAGATTAAAAGAAGAATGTTGAGGGAGTAGTTGGGTGGAATATAGCATATCTGATATTCTTTGGGGTGTTGGATGAATTTTTTTCGATCAACTTCCAGCACTGGCTTACCCTTTCAATTTTTAGATCTCTGATGGTCCAGTCTATTTGAATTTCTTCCATCAATTTAGTAATCACTATATCTCCAAACACAGTGACTGGTTTATTATCTTCTGGCCAGTACTGATGACATCTGATCTGCAGGGAGATGATTACTAATTAATTAACAATTATAATGTTATAATCCTCACAGAAACTACATACAGAATTTCCAAATATATCAAATGCTTTTAATCAGTTCACTGGTAACTTACACGTCCTTTTTCAAAACATTGTGTGAGCATCACAAGTGTTTTAGCTCTTGTCTCCCACACCATTCTCCAGAAATCACCCACTGTTCCTGGTAATGGTCCCTGAGTTGCGATAAACTCATTTGGACATAAATAGCCCTAAGAAAGAAAAAATATTTAATGCATAATGGTTGGCAAGGAAACAAAAGAGTTTGCATGTGACTCAGTTGTGCCTGTATCTGCTATGCCTAAGGCTAAAATCTTGTCAGACATACTAAGTGAATTGGCATATGCCTGGATAGTCACTGCATGGCAGACTGCTTCAGAAAACTAAGAAAGAAATGGCATGTTTGTAGTCCAGTTATGAACCAATGCTCTACTAAAGTATGGGAAGTGCCATGGTAGCAGAAATGCGTTTAGCAGAGATATTACAGAGACATCAGGTAATCAATTCCCATTTAAAAGTATCTAAGCCTTCATTTTGTAATTAGAGCAGATCCAGTCAGAGGCCACCAAGAGCTAAATCAAAAGGTAGCCAACAAAGTAGAATTAAATAGTTCTAAGGAGCAGTGGAAATAGTGCTAAGGAGCAGGGAAACAACTAAGGAGCAGTCTGAGAGTCAGTGCAAGTAATACACACACTAATGACTTTGTTCTTTGGTGATTGTCTGGGATCTGCTGTAACTTGGGGCTGAAGCTTACTGAAATATATAATCTCTAATGAAAGGTCTTCAAGAAACCTACTGAAGGTGTTGACTTTTATTTTGGTGTTGGTTCCTGGTCTTTGGTTAATTTATAAATTGATGCAAAACTTGGGAAGAAGGAAGTTCATTGAAAAAATCTACAGATGCTCTGACTGCATGGATTCACATGGATCTGGTTTCTTATAGAAAAGAAGCACACCTACAAAAACTATTATGCACTACAGAAAGTCTAAAATAATAACAATAGTGATAACACCAATACATTTTTGCTGTAGAACTAAAATTTTATAATATCACAGTACTCTGCTTATTGCTCAAAACAACTGACACAGTGGTTTACAGCACCACCAAAGCTTCTTGTTGGAATTATAGCCCTGTAATTCACAGCTGCCTGTTACTTACTCCATCTATAATATAAAGGACAGGGGCACTGGGAAACTATGTCAATCCTCCTAAGTTTAAGAGTGAGGTGAGAAACTATAATTCAGGGATGCAAAGCTCACAGTTCAGTTACTGACTTTGTTTAACCAATGAAAGTCAAAGCAGCAGCAGAGTTCCCATTTGTTGAAACTGAGTACAAGACTTCTCTTTTCCTCTCTTTACATGCATGCATAGGTAAATAGGTCTAGGTAATTAGGTATGTAAATAAACATACATATTGCATGTTCACAGCTATATGCATTTATATCTTTATACATCTACAAACACAGAAAGTGGGAATATAAAAAGGGAAAAACTTTAGCCTTAAAAAACCATAACACTGGAGTTGTCTATTCACCGATGAATGGGCATCCAAAATGTATGCACACGAGCAAAACTCAGCAGGGAACACTCTGTAGCTGGCTTTTGTTGCAGCTTTTTGGAAGTTGCTGTTAGTGTTCCCTGCCTTGGCCTGTCAGTGAGAAGAAGGATAAAGACCATGCTCCAAGATGCCTCTGCTTTCCTTCTCAGTCGTTCTGTGTATAGTCTTAGCATGCTCAAGTGGCAAAGTGGCCTGGTTCTTCCTATCTGAAAACTCTCAGAACAAAGACATTGTGGGAATAAATACTATTTGCTAATAAGAAAGGAAGATCCTCTCAGCTCTACTGATTATTTCTGTAATGTCTCTTAGTTACCTGCATATAACTATTTCTACTTTCCTTTGTGTCATCTGTTTTGATTATACTCTGCATGTCTTTCTATGTGTTTGAAAAGTATTTAATGTAAATCAAGCCTTGACCTCATGTGAGACCACCACTAGAAGACATTAGATGTACTGTCCTATTCATATACAACTCCTGAGTCAAGAGACCAAATAACACTTATCTAAACAACTGATATCAGTGGAAGTTCCACTATTGCCTTTTGTCATAATGGTATTAGATAATTTATAAAAAGCAAATTTGCTGGACACAATTTTGATTATTACTCATTGTTTAGCAATGAAAATTGAATATGTATATTTTTAACTTGCCAAGTTTAGTACCACAGGGGTCACTTGAACAATGTCATAGCAAGAGTGGCTGTAGTGAATAAAAGAAACATTAGAATCCTGTTTCTCTTGTGAATTATCTTTTTACTCTTCTATCAGAAAATAAATACAGTCAAAATGTGAGAGACTTTCTACTTACAGACACATAGCTGGCATTAATGTAGTCAGATCCAGGAATACCAGCATCAGGCATCAGCTTTACTCTGTTGTTATTATCTATCAAGGAAGTAAAGTCTAGTTAACGAAAAGATTGGTTCAAAAACCATAAAACATGTAAAATGTGTTCCCGGAATGCTAAGAAATCAAAAATACTGTTATTAACAGCAACAATATTTGACAGAGTAGAACACTAATTACAAAGGTAATTTAACCTTTTTTCCATTACTGTATGGTCTTTCTTCAATGTTCTAGATATATTGTATGTAATATTTTAATTTAAATGGTGAATGAACCAAAACGTACGATTTGCTGTATGTGTGGGAGGATTCTGTACCTAAAAGGAACCTGTGTACTTCAAGTCATTACTACTCTAGCACACAAAATTTCTGTGTTAATCAGAGGACAGGGTCAGGGATCTGATAGTTTTTCTATATACTTGCTGCCTGGGTCACTGAGCCAGATTCTGGCACTTTTGTATAGTTTTACTTTTTCACATAAGGTTAAGTCATTATTTAAAAACAAAAATGGGTCCCACAGTATGTATGCAGAAATTTAAAAATCCAAGAAAAAAATCACATGTGCAACACCAGAATTTTGGTGTTTGGTCCTCAACTTAGTAAAGAACATTAGAATACAAAGTTAAATATTACGAAACAGATCTGTTTATGCTTTATTTTTTGTCATGAAGATAAATTTTTAGTGACTGTAACTTAGAATATGTGTTGAACAAGACAGTAGATAGCAGGAACAGCTGCTCTGAAAAGTTAATAGCACAGAATGTAGCATTATTAACCACGGAATGCCATGCACTCCATCTCACAGCACAGCTAATGCCTAAAATAATAATGACATTTCTTGTCTTATTAACTGAAAAATGAAGCAGTGTTGAGTATAGAGAGACAGACTCCTGTCTCCTGTGATAATATCTAGCCTGGCCTTATAAGTTATCATACAGTCACTCTGATCTTGTGTGGAACCTTTCTAGCACATGTACACATATCCACAAGAAAGAATATCCAGATTCCTGAGGTAGCTGACCGCACAAACATGTGGATTTTATATGTTTAAAAAATTACTTCTTACTAAAGGGGGGAAAAAAAAACGAGAAAGAATTTTAAAGAGTTTGCTGCATGGCTTGAATTACAAAGCCAAGAAACTATTGAGGCTACAGTTTCTTGCACCTGCATATTAAAGCTTGTGAGAGCAAGTTGAAAGCTACTTGCAAATAAAACTGTCTTTAAAAAAACCCACAAAGTAAAGGCGGATTACTTGACATAAAATTATTTCATAATGTGGACATGATTGTACTGCTATTTCAAAGACAGATCAAACAAAAATACACTTGCATTCCAAATATCTGTTACACAAATATCTGAAAGTAAAGAGCAAAATGGGAGAGTTGGTCGGTAAACACACATACATGGCTTTATGTTTGGGAAACGATTCTTAGACCTGTTCCAAGGCAGATCAGCATCTGTTGAAGCAAGGTCTTCAAGAAACTTGGGAAGTTCCTGCAGAAGAATAAATTTTTGTCAGAAAACTTTTCCACTTGAATTTAAAATACGATACAATCATCCAGTAAGAGGAAAATCTTTACAGTTCTGCAACAGTGCATTTCTAAGAACAGCTGGAAGCATTACAGAGCTTCCCACCCCACTGTCAACCCCAGTTACACCAGCAATGTTAGATGCAGCACTGCAGACAAAGCTGTCAACTTGAACAATTGAGCTTACATGAACTTTCACCTTTAAAAGCCTGGACAAAGTCAGTCTATCACCTTTTGTAGTTTTCTGTTTTTTTCATGAAATCGCATGCTTGGTTATCATGTCCTACTGACTCAGACTTAGTCTTGAATAATGCCTTTTCCTGACTCCTGTCACTTGGGAGAGTTTGTGGTACAGCATAAGAACTGATGAGGATTTAATTATGTTGAGACAACTGGCAATGAGTTATTGTTCATGGGGTTGTTTGTGAAAGGGGTGGGAAGAGTTATTTTGGGTTGCACTGTAGTTTCATAACTGGCCATTAGTTCTATTACTGGAGGACAGAGATGGGTAAATCATTCAAGCTAAGGAATTTATTTGATGGGGATGTTTGTGTGCATAAACAGGTATAATTTACGAAGTTCATTAAAAGAGTGGAGGCAACTTCAGAAATTGTTAATAGAGAAAATGTGTTAAAGTGATGACCTTGGATTTAAGAGAAAACACAGAAAATCCAGAATTCTAAATACATTGTTAACTTCAATAGAATTTTCCTTTGTTTGACAAATGTTATACACAAGTCTGTTTTTTATATATCTATCAATCTAAGATATAAAATTTAAAATCTACTTATTGCTTTGAATAAACACAATAAAAAATGTAGCTGCTTGTGCAGAGTAATGCCTTCAAATTTGTATTTTAATATTGGTGGTTACTGTCTGCATGGGCTACTTCTAAAAGCTGGGCAGATAGCATTACTGTCAGACTCAATATTAATTATACACTTTTGCCCAGGTACTTGAGAAAGTCTCTCTTTTATAAATGAAATTTAATGAGAATCTCCTAGCAAATAACTAAATAAATACATAAATGAGAGAAGTAATGAAAATTTGAAAACCAGGACTGTTTTATTACAATGCTTTTCTCTCACTGTTAATTCAAATATTTTGTCAGCCATGCATATAAAACACAGTTAAAGGTGGAGATGTTAAAATCCCTCTCATTCAGAAAGCTGAAACTCTTCCACAAAGTTTCTGTCATTGAATGTTTTCATGAAAGAAGGACATACACAAAATGCCTGTTTTGAATTTTGCAAGTATTTTGGACCATGGAATCCCATACCATGTGAGCTTAAACTTGCCTCATTTGCCTCACTTCTCTGAATTTTAGCTTGCCAGTTAACTACTGTAAAAGTAGCACCATTTTATAGCTCTTTGTAGCAGAGAGGAAATAGAGAAGCAGATCTTGTTTTCATAGTGATGCCTCCATAACCAAACAAGTGCTCAAAATCCTCCTACCAATTCTCTGCATTAGTAGGGATTTCAGTCTTATGTATTATTTCCAAATTTGGGGAAAACCTATTTGGGTTCCCAAACTCACTAACAACTTGTCACAGAAACCATCTTTCTTTGCAAACTCATAAAACTTTGAAATAAACAATTTGCACTTTATTTACTGTAGTACTTTTGTGACACTGGTGACAGTTCGAAGGATTGCACTTTTTTTATTCATGAGCAGAACTTATCATAAAACAAGTATTATACAAGTATTTCTGTCTCAGTAATTTGCCAGTTACTAGCAAATTGCCGAACGTATTGAGAGACGCAGGAATCAGCTGGAAATCTGGAAGTTTGAATAGTGGCGAGGTGACACCCATCAGTTACTTTGGGTCCCCACATTTTCCCCAAGTTTTAAACTTGTCGTTTCTGACATGAAATAGATTCAGGTCTGTTCTGAGGTCCAGATTCCCTTCTCATCGCATTTACACACTGGTCACTTTTACAGGTGACTGAGATTGACCCCTGAATATGTCCTGGAACTGCAGTTTGGTCAGTCAAGCAAATTAGATGATACTGGAAATGTCCATGGATTACAAGATTAAGTAAAATGGAAAGACTAACATTTATGCTGGAAAACTCCAAATCATGTTTGTTGTCCATAAACTGCCTATTGTAAATTACCCCTAAACTACTTTACCTACCAAAGCATATCTTGGGATTGTCCAGGAAGACTGCTAGGTGAAGTCCAACTCCAACATGGAACTATACTAGCAGTTTATTAGTATAAAATGTCATATTCCCATATTACATTCCCAGTAAACTTGAATTTATTTATCCAGAGAAAGACTGAGAGCCAAAGCAACCTCAGCACTATGCTTTTCATAGAACCATAGAACAGTTTGATTTGGAAGGGACATTAACATAATCTAGTCCAACCCCATGCTGCCATGAGCAGGGACATCTTTCACCAGACCTGGTTTCTCAAAGTCTCATCCATCCTGGCCTTGGACACTTCTAGGGATAGGGCATTCACTGCTTCTGTGGGAAACCCCTTTCAGTGTTTCACCAGGTAGTTGTGTGCTTTCACATACGGGTTTACATAATGTTCAAGGGTTTTATATCTTGAGCTAATCTTTCCTACACACATTGCAGCACCCTCAAGTTGTTTATGTAAAAATATAATTATGTATGCTGATAAAAAAACTGCAGATCAAGAGGTCTGCTTGTTTATTGGGTGCATTGCCTGTTCCTGAGCATTGTCATTACTGATGTCATTTCAAGTGCGCTGTCAATCCTACTGTTCATCCATTAAGACGTGCTGTAAATAATATAGATACTTGTATTGAGGGACTGAACCTACCTTGAAATTCTGCCTGCCCTTGGACAAGTCATCTGAGAAGATATCACTACACTCTGAAACATTGAAGTTGAAGCTCAGACAGAAAAAAAGACCGATAACACAAATGACATATGAAACTGTCTCTTATAGGTTGACTGTATAAAGGACGAGAAGGATACCTCAGCTTCTTGTATTTCTCTAAATTTTAAGTAGATTGCAAAGGTTTTGGTTTGATAAAACACTATTGTTTAAGACATTACAATGCTATAAGCCAATGTGGTTCACACCTAAAGAAAGTAATACCAGAGACCTTCTAGTAATGGATGTTAATCTGTGAAAGTGTTATCGATAGCAAAACTTTTCATCTGTTCAGTCATGCATAATGTAACTATAATCATTCTTGCCCAAGTGAAATAACACTTCTGGTTTTAGGAAAAAACATATTCTTACTTTATTGCTCTGAGAATTTCATGATGCTTTTTATTATTAAATCCAGACCAATTTTACCTAATGAGCATGACAAAAAACCTGTAGGAAATACCATTAATCTTTATACACTTTTGTTAGTGTTCCCTTGGAAACTGAAATATTATAATCTAGCAGAAGAAAAGCCAATTGTTAAGTCCTCATTTTTGTTAATCCAACTAGTAAATTATGTGTAGTAAATTTTTAAGTACAAAATAATAAAGTCACTGAACACTGACAAATTATTTTTGGCCAAATGACTGTATGTGTGAAGAAAGATAATGATGATAAAGATTCTGAAATAACAAGTTATTGTTGAGAAAAAAATATGATAGCCATAAAATATTACTTAATGAAAATAGTGAAAACTTCTAAAAATATGAAACTATACATGCATTATATTATCTGTAATGTATATTTTAAGAATTAGGCTCTTTTCAGAAAGAAAGACAGGCTTGCTGTGTTCATCCACTCATGTAAGGAAATGGAGGCAATTCATATGGAAGCTATTCTCAAGAGCATAAGAAATATGCCCTATTACTCATAGAGGAACAAAAACCAAAGTACCATGTGCAAACGTCTGACTTTCTGCACCAAAATCAATGAAAGAAAAACATTTCTGAGTTTCACAGCAGTATGACTGGTGCCTAAAAATTTTACAGAACGAATATTAACCCTGCTTTTGGAGTCATCATCACTCAGGAAAACAAACATATTTATAGCAGAAAACTCTAAACAACTTGTTTTTAGGTAACCTACATTTGCAACACTAGATATGTAAAAACATAAATATGGTGGTCTTGAAATGCTGGAGACTACAGAAGACCATCTTTGTTTGACACTAAAGTGAATAATTCTGACCAGGTTGTAGTATAGGCTGCAGAATCCAAATCAGTGTACTGTTACTTTCTAAACAATCAACCTGGTAATTGGGTATTGATTATCAAGGCCAGAGTCCTTCATGGCCTTGCCTGCTTAAAATGCACATGAAATGTGACACATGAAACGACTGAAGGTCTTGCGATGTTGTGACAACTGCTTGCAACATACCGAAAATTCTTCCTGAAACTTTAGGTTGTTGTTTGTGCAAAGCTCTTCGACATGTTGTAGAAAGGATTTCTTGCTTATTGGCCTGAAAGAAAGGACAGAAGAATTAGAAACCCATAGGGAATATCTTCGTCATTCTTGTTATTTTACTGTAGATTATTAATAAACAATATTTTCCAGTTCAATGGAAACTGATACTTAGAGACAGAAAATGATAAAGTGCTTACAGCATGCTTATTTTATTTCTTTTCGATCACTTAAAAGAGAAACATTTTACTCCCTTGCTGTTCCCCCTCACAAAATTTTTGATGTTGCTAATATTAACAGTACTGTAGGCTATGATTGTTTTTATAGGTAACGGCATTTAAAGGCAAGGTTTTGACATTAAAGCACATGTGTAAACTTATTATTGCATTCTAAAGTACATAATACTTCTTTGTCAGACAGAAAACATTTTACACATTGCAAGGTTTTAGACATATAAAATATTGCAGTGACCTCATTCTCATAATGACATGGTTTTTAAATCCTGAGGAGTTTAAATAACCCTGTATTATTTCCCAAGCTAAAACACAGACATGCAGGCTTCACCCCAGAGAGAGAGAAAGCATTTCTCCAGTTACCATGCAATTAGTCATGCTTTTATGATTTATACGCAGCTTGGTGTTTTTTCTAATAAACATAGAGGAGGGAACCACACATTGAGACTCACCAATGAGCAAAACATAAAAATCTTTAGTAAACTTACTTGATGGATTTTCTATAACTAAGTAACCTGAAACAGAGATTTTTGTTAAAAGTAGCAAGCTGAGAGTTAACCAATATTGTGCATTTTAATAGATTCTAGATCAAATACCATGTACCTAAAGATTGATTTCCCTTATAGATTCACATTCAGATACCTTGGGTGTTTGTCTTTATTAGTTTTTATCTCAGGTATCTGAAGATATGAATAACATAGTTACAGTTACTATCCTTTTCTTTAGATCACTTTACTGTGCTCTGGGCTTCTATGGTCCTAGGAAACCCATATTTGCTGCACACCACTACATACATATTGGCAGGCTTCATTTTGCCTTCTTTACCCAATATCATCCTTCTAAGAGCCATTTCAGAGCATCAGGATAGGATCAACCTGACTGAACACAGACACCTATTTCTTAGTCACTCTAGATTTCTTTTATAATCAATGAGGAGAAATAGGTGTAATTTCATCTCATTTCAAGCAGATATCTAAAATGAGTCACAGATGAATCATGAGACTGGTGTGCCTCTACAGAAACCACAGTTGTGGTTATTTTTCTAAAGATGTTAAAAATTAGAGTCCTAGTTCTATCTTAACTTTTCACACGTTCATGGCTGGTTTTGTATATGTCAATTTTAAAAACTGTGATACATATTAAAACTTTAACTTGATCTCACAGCAGGTTTCATGAATATAGCACATAAGCATCTATTCTTGAAACACTTTCAGATGGCCTTGAAACCTGGTCACAATTGCCTCTAAATGGATTTAGAAACCAAATTTTGAGCACTCAGACTCAGAAGGCTTATCTAAAGGACCAAGTTAAAAAGTTTATAATAATTCAGTTTAAAAGATAACCTACCCCTTAAAAAACTCTAAGTACCCCTTTTATTTGTCTGTTCCTCCAAATATACATTCTTATGGAAAATACTGCAAGAAGTGTTCTCTAATACAAATGTCTACTATATTGCTGTCATAATTTTAGTTGAAAAAGAAAAAAATGCTTTCAAAGTAGTTGGTTTATGAAATGATTCTTAATTATTTAAATTTTAATTGAGATAATAAAATGAGATTAATACAATTGTTGAATAATTTATTATTAAGCATCAGAGAAGTTAATTTCAAAGCTAATTAGGATGCCTTTGTGGTACATATATTTTACAACAGTTATCCCCAAACAAAGCAAACTGGCTATGAAAGCCTCACTGGATCAGTCTCACTGGAGTTAAAAGTATTCAAAGAAATAAAGGTGCTTGCTAAGAAGGACAACTGAAGGATAGCTACAGAGCGAAAAAGAAGGCATAAGAAAGCGTAGCACCCTATTTATTCAGAATGTTTAGACATATAGCTTGTGCTTATTGCATCACATAAGTTGTTTGCATTACGTGGCAGATGAAACTGCCTTCTAGTAATACTGGTAACATTATAGAACTAAAGTTTCCTAACACAAAATGGATTTTTAATAGTTGTACTGAGGTAGTGGACGCAAATATATATTTGTCTTTGATGAGAACAGAAACTTTTTTGTAGGGTCTTTTTTCAGGTCAAAATTATAAGCAGACTTTGAAGGAAAGTTACACTTACAGTAATTTCACGATTACAAGCTGCACCATTTTGACTAAAATTTTGCTCCCACACCGGAAATGCGGCTTATAATCAGGGGTGGCTAATATGTGAATAATTTTCTGACATTTTAAACCCCAGAAGCGCAAACCGAGGCACTGAGCCGAGCACCGGCCAGTAAAACCCGGGACTGTGTGATTGTTACAAACTGGTTACTCTGTTGTGCAGCGGGTGGAGCCGGGATCCCTGCTGGCAGCGCAGGAGGGAGAGGGAGACAGGGGAGCTCCCTCCTTCCCTCCTCTCCCGCAGCCCGGGGGAGGCAGGGGCTCCATGCTGCCATCCCCGTGGCTCAGGAGGGAGGCAGGGGGTTCCCTCCTGCCTGCTGCCGCGGGAGCGGGGGCGCTCCTTCCCCTCCTGCCGCCGCCGCCATGGGTACTGGTGGGCTCTGTGCACCCCCTGCCACTGCAGGGCAGCGCAGGGTCAGGGTGAGTGAGCCCAGACGTGGCAGCTGGCCCCGAGCGGCCCCACTGAGCAGCAGCGCTGAGCTGGGCCACCCCAAGCGGGCCGAGCCCTCACGGCCCTAGCTGAGCCAGTAAACCCCCCACCCCCGATCCTGCGATTCTGTTACTATTTGGCAACTTTGTTGCACGCGGGTCCTTGCTGCGAACGACAGAGCGGCTTATACTCAGTGCAGCTTGTAATTGTGAAATTACTGTACTTTTCCTTTGAATTCACCTATCTTCACCACAGAACAACAGAAAAAAGTCATGTCCCAGCTGACATTTGAGTAATTTTTCAAATACTCTCCTCTCAAATTTTTAGCAATGAGGGTCTTACTGCACAGAATTTGCAGTAAGAAAATGCAGTTTCATCATTAGGGAATAAAAATTCTGTGCTGGACACAAGCAATCCAGGTAGGCCATTTAGTGTTCAGTGCTGAAGGTACATGGATCTAACAGTACAAGTTTTAACAAGAAGCAAGGCATCTATGGGTTGAATCTTTAACCTATGTGTAGGAATTGAAGTGATTTTTAGAATTACGAAACTGTCACTTGCTAGTAGCAAGTGCATATAGCAATGGCTTGTCAGCTCAGAAAATAAAATTATTTACTTTAAAGTGCTTATAAGAAAGCTAACGTCTAACTTGTCTACCTTGTGCAAACGTGTTGTCTTTGTTATCTTCAGAAGGGATTAATTCTGTGTTCTCACTTAAGACTTCCAGCAATTCTGTTTCAGTATCCTTAGGCTTAAAAAATAGTGATTTTTACATGTCTCTTGACTTGGAATACATAGTAATAATCTTACATCTGTAATCTTGTCCTCCACATTTCCCAGTGTTTTGTATAAAACTTAAAAATATAAATATCACTAGATCTTGATGAGCACAATTTAGAATCAAGCCACGAAGTTGAAAATTTCCCTAATTTAGCTAGACCATTTCAGATTCCCACTTGCCTGACTTTGAAATGAGGAAAGAAAAACATTCTCTAAGATAAGGAATGCTTTATAGCCTTGAATCTGATTTTCTTTTAAAACAGTGTATTGTTTCATGTGTGGGGTTTTTTTGAAGACTATCAAAAATCTGAATCCCACTCAGATTACTTATGATAGAGCTAGAAAGAAGCCATTTATTTGTGTTGGCAGTGATAACTGAAGACATATTGTCACACAGACTCAGCTTTCTCTCCGGGTCAATCATCTGAAATCCACAGGGAATTAAAACTTTGTCCAACCAGAAAACTACAGAAATTACTATATAGGCAAAAGGCTTAACTCATAAGCACCACTGACACTTCCTAGGACCAACAGAGGAACTCATTTTTAACAAGATAATTGAGAGCAATATTGAGTTTAACCCTTCCTACATATTAAAGACCTAAGGAAAGAGAACCCATGGTCATTTCTTCCATTGTACCAGGACACATACATTCATAAAACTTGT
This sequence comes from Catharus ustulatus, assembly GCF_009819885.2. Lineage (NCBI taxonomy): Eukaryota > Metazoa > Chordata > Aves > Passeriformes > Turdidae > Catharus > Catharus ustulatus. The sequence continues at coordinate 45,556,050 of NC_046224.1, forward strand.
TCTCTTGGAACACAGACTTCACAAAGCCTATTTTTGATAGCTGATTACTAAAGGGAAATGTTTAAAAAAAAGGCAAGATGGAAGCCATGCCTATCCCTACTCAAAGGAAGACAGGTCTGTCTACACAAAGTACAAGCCTGGTCTATGGAAATAAATGTGTGTGCAAAATTGTTGCCTCAAATATAGACACCCACTGAATACATAGTATATAGGAAAAATAAGATCAGACAATGATTTTCTATACAATACTTTTCCACAAGGAGTTCTAATTACCTGGTGTTTGCAGGGACTACTGTGTCTGTAATGCAGAAATATTTCTTCTGACCCCACTTTCTTGTCAAGTGTCTCACACAGAGTGAAACAAAAGCCTCAGCGAATCAACCACAAGGTTCAAATTTTCAAGGAAAGATTTGAAAAAAAAACAGGGTTCAAAATGGCTTTATCCTTGCTGTGGAAACCACTGCAAAAGTAGGGTGCCAGAGAAGCTCTCCTAGGTAAGCACCTGGAACAGGGAAGAGTTACTTGTATCTCACCAAACCTAGTGCAGACTGAAAATTTAGGGACAGAATCTATTCACAGAAGATTAGTGTCTGCTTTGAATAGTGACTTGGCAAACTCTGTGGACTTGTTGTAACTAAGGCAAGTAATGAGAGCATTCAGTATATGTATATTAAGTGTGCTTAATGAAACAGTGTTTAATCCAGTTTAGATTGATGGGCTACTTATGTTTTGAACAAGGTTCTTTTTCGCTGTTGTCTCACACCATCTCCACCATCATGGAATCCAATGTATGTCCCAAACATTCAAAATTAGCATTTTGGATTCATAAAAATCATCTCATTTTCAACAAAATTCAGTAGGACTTAATTCCCTGCAAGCCCTCTGAAACTACATCCAACTGACCAAATGCTTAACAAAGACTTGTTGAGAGTGAGCATATATGTACTATCTAGTATTAATAATTTTAGCCACTGAAGTTTGTCAATCATTTCTTAAAATTATTTTTATTATGTTAAAAGACTACTACTGGAACTGTGATTCTCCTTTAATTTACTAGTCAAAAAAAAGTTACCCACAAAAAAGTTTCTAAATTGTCAAAATGGAATGCTCTTTACTTTTGAATTTCTCTTTTCATACTCCAATTGACTTTTGTAATGCAAAATTCTTCATATTAAAAAAATTATTAAAAAGAGTGACATATAATGCTTTGAATAACCTATACTGCACGTTTGTTGAGCTTCGAGCTGTTGAATTTTTGATCTAAGAATGATGAAAAGTATTTCCAGTTATATTCATACTGAACAGAATTTTTTTCTAATTTATTGTTTTTCTCATAAGATACCAGCTGCAAAAAATTTCTGAGAATATGAGCCAAGATTATAAGCCGCAATCCACTGAGTATGAGAGAATGTCTGAGGAGACAAGGAGTGAGAGACAGGCAAGAAGGATCTCATGGAGCAGGCTAGAGTATTTTGATTCTGTGGATGAATACTGTCAGCTGCAAGTGCGTGCCTTTATTGATTTATAGTAGCTAAATAATATAATGCCAGAGTAGATGCCATAGTAGTGACAAAAAAACCTATTTTCCAAAATGCCTCTTTCAAATGAGTACTGAATGGGATGATTAGTAGGTAGAAGGAATAAATCTATATTGGTCTGTTTTCACCTGGGATTTTCACACAAACTCCCCATTGCCCTTCCAGGGTAGGAAGCTGAACCAGATTTCAGTTGATTTACTGCTATCTGAAAAATACAAACATGCCAGTCTGGTAAAGGAATCTGCCCATTTCTGCCCTCCTCATGCACTTGGAAGATGCCACAAATTACAACACTGCAAGCACTGCAAACACTGCTGAGAGAGCTGCCTAGATGCTGCCAGTGTGGGTTGTGCACATGCAGTGATGCCCATTCCAAGTGCATGGGATATTTGTGAAAGTTAGATTGTAGTGATCAACAATAAATGCTATAATTAAACATGCTAACATGTCACTGCTTCAGGCACAAATCATGAGAATGATAGGGTCAACACAAGAACTGGAACTGTGGTTGACTTCAACACAACTGTTCGCCAGTGGCAACAGGTACAAAGTTCTTTCATGGTGTGACTGTGGAAGTCTAAAAACAGGAAACAAAACCATTTTAGTCATTAGGTGCTTCTGCCAGCTCCCTGATATAGCTCATTACCAGAATATTTTAAAGATAGCACTAGAGACACCTAAAATGTCCCTTTTAGCCACTGACTTTACCAGAACAGAATAATACACATAGTGAAAGATTCTTTGAGACTTAAAAAAAAAAAAAAGTCAAAATAAATGAAAGAATTTTGAACAGATAAAGGATATCATGCCCCTCATTACTATATGTATGTTATCTAGGAGAGTATCTAGGGACATTTTCTGTCTTCCAGATGAAAAGATGTAATGAATCCTGTCCTGAGGAGCTCTCAATTAGTGCCTGCACTTCAGGTTTGTCATAATGTTCAACAAAGGACCTGGGCAAGAAGCCCACTGTAGCTTCAGTCCCACTATGGTTTGAAAAATAATAATCCAAAATGTTAAGAGCTGCATCCTGCATCTTACAATGACAGAAGTAGAAAGTCTTTGCTTTTGGCCATTAAAGAATAGTTTGGAAGGAGGAAGAGAAAAATACAGATGGAAGGACATGACAAATTGCAGACCAAAAAGTGAGACTGACTCATTGAAATAAGGGTGATGTAACTAAAACTGCTGAAGCATTATTCAGTAAAGGTCTTGCTGTGCATAAATCACATAATGAAGTACACGTAAGTATGAAATACTACAGTTTTCAATTACTCTTTAAAATAGTACACAGAATTTAAACAGAAAAGTGGCAGAATGGTACCTGCAAACCAACACAGGATTTGACTGCGAGGATATGTTGCTAAGATTGTAGGGGCATAGTGTGAAACAGCTGCAGTGTGAGTACAAAAGACAGTTGAGGAAAAAAAGAATTTATCTTAAGTATGTATATCCTAACTTCCAAAGGAAAGAAACAGCATGTTTCTCATGTCCCATTTACACTACCTTTGTTTCAAGGATAAGTTGTATATATCAGGGCTATATTTCCATAATGTGTTAAAATTTCCATTTAAAAATCACCCTGATTTATTTCAAAATAGCTGTGAAACTCCTATAATTCAGCATTAGGGACTAAAAATATACATGATTTCATGATGAGAAATACCATTGTCTCTCATTAGAATCTCTGCAAAGATTGACATTTCATTTTGATCAACTATATCATTCAATACACTACAATAACACACAGGTTAAGAGAACAGAATGGAAAACACACCATGTTGCTTCAATAATACAAAAACTTACTGGATGACAAAAATCTCCTTGCGTCTAAAGAAAAATGAAGAGTATCTGGAAGTAAAACCCATTAACACTTTAGTACATAAACATCAGTACTATTCTTATTCAGCTAACAATGTAGAAACAAGTTAATTTTGAAAATCCATCAAGATCATTTATCTGGGGCACAGTTACTGCATTGGCAATGGTTCTGACTTCAGAGGATGCTTTGCACTGTTATTAGCAGGTACTAAATTCTGCTATCTGAACAAGTGCCCTGCACAGGACATACCGCAGCAGTTACGTCAATGAGTTCCAGATGATTCCCAGTATGTTTTCTCATCTGTTACGAGCAGCCAATCTTGTGTGCTCTATTCTGAACAGGTTTGTACATGCAATCAACTTACTTTGTACCACACACAGGCATACACAAAAACCCCTGGTCAACAGTTACAACCTTTCATCTTCCAGATATTCCTAGTCCGCAACAGTAGGATATTTGGCTAGTAGGGCAAGGTTATTTTAGGCTTCTCATCTTTAAGGAGACTGCCTACCACAGTGTTTCATATGCGACACAGCAGGGAAAATACAGGCAGGTGAAGAATGTTCACCAAATATTTCTAACACAGTTGGATATCAGGTATTATTGATAATCACCATTATATTTATTTGTTGAATACTATCAATATTTCTGAAGGTCAAAAGCAGTTCTCCTTCTGATAAATATATGTGACAACATTTCTTGTCAGATACAAAATATGAATTACTGCATGCACCTTAAATGAATAGATGTTAGGATAGCCAGTGTGCTGAACTCCACAGAAACCCAGATGTTATGCCAGTCCCTTTGTTAAAGAAAAGAAAAATGTTTTCAAAATGTCAATTAAACAATGACAGATTTGTTCTTGAGCTAGTTGATTTGTTCTTGAATTAGTTGACAGAGGCTTCTAGGAGCCTGACATTTTCAGAAAGTTTGTGTAAGTTTGCAACCTACACAAAAAATTGGGTGATTAAAAAGACTCAGAAATTTGGCATGTTTAAAATATGTAGCCCTTCTTAGGGTAACACAATTAAACAGTGATTTGCACTTAGATTTTTATCTTGTTGTAAAAAGAGCTAAAGATTAAGTGATTTTCTAAAAGCTAGTGAGAAGTGTCTTGAGGATGGAGGTCATTCTTTGAAAAAGGATCTCAGTGACCTGTGTAAATAAGAACAGCACAAACACTTCCAAACAAGCAAAGGTCAGAAAGGGGTCATGGCTACAGACCCTTTGGACTACTGTTTTGCCTAAGGAGTACGCTTACCGTGTAAATCTCTCATCCTTCAGCTCCAGGTCTGCCACTGTGATCAGCTGGTCCAGTTTGAACTTTGTGTCAATAATTTCAGCATCCCGTGGGGAGTATGTGCCTCCCTCTTTTTGCTTTTGCCGAATTCTAAATGGAAAATAATAGTGAAAAATACACATGCAAAACATTTAAGGACACATCCATCAGTACTTTGATTTGACAGGTTGAAACTGAAAAATGTTGCCAGAAATCCTTCCTTGGCCTTTATCCTTGTCTCCCTTCTAGCAGTGCAATTTAGGTAAATTTATTTATTTATTATTTATGTAGTCTAAAATTCAGAAGAAAGAACCTGTGTGCTGTATTCTTTTAGTTTTAGTATTCTGTATTCTTTTAGTTTTCCTACAAAAAAATTCTTTGGTAATGCCCAAATAATGCAGCAGAGTAAGACCAGAGTTGATAAATGACCAAAGTAGCATCATGTGTGCAGTACACAGCCTGTTTCTTCACATGGAAATTTTGTACACTACTTAAATTAAAACTCAATTATTGTGTTCCCCATATGAGACCTCAATGTATTTAACTGACAAATTTATTAGGAAGACAGAAAATAGAACAGAGTATTTACTTCATACCAAGCTGTAGATAATATTAGCCATCACGATAACTACAACCAGCTGACACTCTGATCTGTCAATAGAGAAGTAGCTCTGAAAGGTTAAGAAAGGCAACCACTCTGATTTACCCTCTGAAGAAGTTGGATTTTATTCATCTATGGAGGTTACCCTCACTAGACTAAATTTTTTTGAGTGTCTCCCTAAAGTTCGACATAAAAACCAAAAATAACCACCCAACCAAAAATCAAGACATTTTGAAATTACACATTAATTCCACTTATAGGACTGTTTCAACTGTTCTTCAAATAATTTTTGACTGTTTTCAAACATGCTATGGCAAGGATATATAAATCTCACCTTGCAAAAGCATATACTGCAGCCACCAAAAGAACAACTGAAATTATACACAAAGTAACGGCAAGGACAACTTCTACAGATCTTCCTGGTGGTCCTTCACCTGCAACAGAAAGTGGAAAGCTGATATATCATAGATTCTTCAGAATTTTTAATTTTCTGACTGTATGAAATTAGGGAATAAAGAAAGATAGACCCTTTTAGTCTTTGTATAACTGCACCCACTTTATGTTTGTTGAAGACCTGCTCCAGAAAGAAAACTATAACAAAATCAGAAACAGTTTATGTAAGGTTTCCTAAACATTGCTGATCTAGCCAACACACAATTTTAATGAAGCTATAAATGCAGGTGTTGCCTGGTTTTTCAATTTCACCTGCTAAACAGATTAGGGTCAGTCTATACCGCAGTAACATCAGTCTGAACACTGGCCTGACTTCAGCCCCTGCTTCAGTCTCTGTGCAGGACTGCTCCAGCTCCTCAAGTGGAAGAGCACAGCTCTAAACCAATGAGACTTGCAGCTGCCCCTCACAGACACAAAGTGAAGCACACCATTTTAAGTGGTATTCTAAGGGTGCTTAAAGAACTGAAATAGTGATGAGATCTGAACTTTCTGGCTTAATCTGCCTCACTGACCATTAACTCAAGCACCTGGTTTATGTGAGAATTTGTGATATGGTTAGGAATAACCACCGGTAGGTTAAAAGTAATCATAAAGGCCTCCATTACGGAAAAGTAAAGGTGTTGGTATTCTAATCAGTCCTTCCAGATAAGAATGAAAGCTCATTCAGAAACTGTTTAGATTAGTCATTTCAAGGCCTCTTTTTGAACTTCTCTAATGCTAAATTTCTAGGACTCATTCAATTTCCCACCCTCCCTGTAATCCTCTTTTTCTCTTAGGCACCAGTGAAAATAAGAAAAGCAAGGGAATGCTACTGCTGGTATTGTTCCCTTTTGTTGACATTCACCTCCACTTGCTGCTCCGCTGTAGAAAAACTTAGCTCCTGTTTCACCTCAAGGAAAAGCAGAAAATGTACTGCTTCCTGCCACGTGAAACTATTTCCCAGTCAAGGGATGACATCCTCCCAAGGACACACTGGGAAACACCATAGTCTTGGCTTTGTTTCTCTCAAAAGGTTGTGATATTTTGGATTTTAGAGTATATTGCAGATGATCTGGACTGATGTACACAAGAGAATGTGATTGAAATTCAAAATTATCCCAATTTATCTGAAGAAGTCACCTTAAAGGAGTGGAATGAAATTTTGTAAGAACAAGTGCATGTTTCTACATGTAGGGAGGAATAATCAGCTACAATAATACAGCATAGGAAACAGTAGGCTAGGTAGAAATTTATCAAAAGAAAATGTGAGATCATTGTAGACTGACACCAACATGAAAAAGCAATATCAGGTCTGTATGAAGTGATAGACAACAGAATTCAGTATAGTTTGAAGAATACCTGAAACAATCCTTCCACTGCATCAGAAAATCTTTAGATGCAGCACTGGACATTACAAGGTAAGAAAAATTTAATCTTAGGCAAAGAAATAGAATATAAAAACAAGTACATACAAAAATGTTTTGATGAGAAAATGAATGAAAAAGTTCCTGCCACTCATTTTTCATTGTGATAGAGCAAAAGTATTAGCAATGTGAAAGAACAGAAGAATATCTAAAGAAACCCCTACAATAGTTCTATCTATTTTGCACTGAACAGTGAAGTCTATGTTAAAATGTACAATTAATGTTAATCCAAAAAACGCAGATTTTATTAAGCAAAACAGTGCTGGTAGAATGCCAACCAAGAATTAAAACCCCCACATTTTCTCATGCTTCTTTGCAACAGGGGAGGACTAGACATAGCTCTGTAGACGTGTCTGTAGACATAATCATGGGCATGTGAGAGGAGACAAAATAGAGAATATCGTGTTGTATAATTCTGAAGTGCTGCACTCATTACATGATGATAAGAAACTGCAATAATAAAATACCATAAGGTCAGTTTCTATGCAAAAGACAGTGTCAGGAAACCCCATTTTGATTATTTCCTGTCCCATCAGCTTTATATTTAACATGGAAAAGATACACAGGACTACCAGTTGCCCCACAGCGATTTACCGAACAAGTCATCAGAGTTTACAAAGAGGTTGCAAGCTGCCTTAATGTATTACAAGTTTAAACAGTATTTATCACCGTGTCTTAATTATCTTATGAAAAAATGCTGACCTTTCATTGTAGCATGGACATTAACTTTGCAATGAGAGTCATGGTTTGTGAGGAAGAAACTCCCCCTCTCCAGGTCAAGAGGAAGGTTATGGTACATTAAATATGATTGGGTGGGTGCAGCCTATTAAAATGTATCCTTTACCACAATTAAAAAAACATCATTGCAGCCGTATATTCCCATAACTCTGCTTCAGTGTTCCCCCCTAAAAAAATTCCTATTATTTACAAGAGCATCCGACATGTCTCACAAAATGATTTCTCAAGGTTTTCCATATACCTTTTCTGCTTCAAACACATAATATTAAATTGCACCAAAAGGCTAACTTGATGATTTTCCAGATCAAAGACCTTTTATATCAGTAGATTTTGAAAGCAGGATAATGTAGGTGTTTTTAGAATTATGAATACGTCTCCCAGAATTCAAATTAAGGTTTTAGTTAATAAAATAAAAGTATAATGTTGGAAACCCACAAATTTCAGAGATTTTTACTAAGGAAGCTAATTGATTTAAAATCAAATTGCAATTCAGATTTCAGGCAGAATAAATTTCTCCTGGAGAGCAGTCGAAGTTGTAAGTGCAGTAGAAGTAATTTGGTTGCAAAGATTTAAAAAGTGGACTTTTTGGCATGTTTTGTGAGTTATATTTCTAGAGCAAGCTGGAAGTTCCTATAACCAAGCATGTTCTGTAAGGAAAGTCTTGGGCAAGGTTCCTTGTGCCATGTGTCTCAAGAGAATGCTCTATCTTCAGAACCATTCAACTGCAGTACCCGCATCACTCGTGATGTATCAATTTGATGTTGATTTCCCACTAGTGGTAAGAAAGCATGCAAAGAGCTTTTGATTACCTATTCCATGTAAAATGGAATTACTCTGAAATTTAGAAGCTCTGAAATTCAGAAGCTAAGACCAGAAAAAAGTATGCTGTAGTCTGGCCTTAAAAAGCAGTACATGATGTAAAAGTTTAGCACAAAAGGCATTGTGTGGGTATGAGGAGACATGGCTATCTGAGGAGTTTACCCCTGCTTTATTTTTTCCCTATTACATTCTATTCAGCATGCAAACAGATCTTGCTTATTTATCATGTACAGGATAGAAAATGTAACAAGTTATCAGTAACAATATATAAGGAAATTAATTACACTATCTGCTTGCCACTAAGTACTGCAGATTTTTCTGTTAGAAAGGAGAAAATTGCCCAGAGAATTGATTACAGTTGGACTAATTTCCAGTAAATTTGTCTTCCCTGATGGGACACACTATCTTTCCCTTACTGGGAAACATATTTGCTTCATTTACTTAAAACTTTTAAACTCAGAATATATAAAGACAACTTTTATGTTGCACTTTCCAAAGCATTCTGGGCTGGAGAAATAGTGCCAGATCCTTTCAGAATATTCAGGTAGTAAATTAACATTTCAGAGTCTTCAGTGTCAGATCATGTAACAAATTCCTAAAATGGATTAGATGAATAAAGGAGCTCATATCACAGAAGATGAATGCCAAATGAAAAATATGTGCCCACTAAAATTCTTCTGGGTACTCATCCAGTTGTCTTGATATCCATTTTCAGAAAGTCAGGGCTCAAGCTTAGCTAAGTAAGTTTTTGACTTACAAATACATTGAAAGAACTTACAGATCTTATTGCAATCTGCTATAAGTGATGTCATTTTAGGAATATATCAACATGGCCATGAAGGAATTATGTGTGATTTTAGACCAAATAACTGCTGGCCTATTGGCTAGTGACTTTAGAACCAGATGGATTTTATTATACAACATTAATTTATTCATTCATATGCAGCTTTTTCTATATATAAAGGATGAAGGGGTTAAAGGGTCATGCCCTCAAAGGACCTGCCATTAAGCTCACTGGAACATAATCATAGAATAATTTAGGTTGGAAAAGACCTTAAGATCATCAAGTTCTACTGCTAACCCAATACTGCCAAGACCACTAAATCCTGTCCCCAAGTGCCACATTCCTGAGCAGCCTGTTCAAATGCTTAACACTTTTTCTGTGAAGAAATTTTTCCTTGTATCTGATCTAAACCTCCTCTGTCACCACATTTCCTCTTGTCCTATTGTTACCTGGGAGAAGAGACTGACACATATCTTTGCCACAACCTCCTTTCAGTTAGAGAGTGATAAGATCTCTCCTGAGATTCCTTTTCTCCAGCCTAAATGACCCCATCTTCCTCAGCTACTCCTCACAGGACTTGTGCTCCAGACTCTTCATCAGCTCCACTGCCTTTCCCTAGACATTCTCCAGCACCTCAGTGTTTATTGTACTGAGAAGCCCAGAACTGGACACAGCACTCAAGGTGTGGGGTCACCAGTGCCAAGTACAGGGGGACAATCCCTGCCCTGCTCCTGCTGGCCACACTATTGCTGATCCAGGCCAGGATGCCTTTGGCCTTCTTGGCACACGCTGGCTCATGTTCACCCACTGTCACCAGCATCCCCAGCTACTTTATCCTTTGGGCAGTTTCCAGCCACTCTGTGCCCAGCCTGTAGCACTGCATGGGGTTGTTGTGACCCCATGTTGTTGGGGTGTAGGACCCAGCACTTGGCCTTACTGAACCTCATCCAGCTGGCCTTGGCCCATTGATCCAGCCTGTTGAGGTTCCTCTGCAGAGTTGCCTGACCTCCAGCAGATCAACACTGCTGCCAAGCTTGGTGTCATCTGCAAACTGACTGAGGGTGCCCTAGATCCCTTCAGCCAGGTCATCAACAGGGACATTAAACAGTACGGGCCAAATACTGAGTCCTGGGAACTCCACCAGGGACCAGATGCCAGCTGGATGGAACTCCATTTAACTACCATTCTTTGGGCCTGGCCACCCAGCCCATTTGTCGTGCAGCCAAGACTACCCAGTACTAGTTCTACATCCAACACAGAAGGAAACAGCACAAGCAGAATAGCTGCCAGCAGTTTGCCAAACAAGACGAACTATCCTGGCAACATTTTTATTGGTATAATTGAATCTCTGCAAATAAATGTTGTCAATATTGCCTCTTCATTTAACAGTTCAGGCTGACATAGAATCTCTTGACAGCCTCAAAAGAACATACAAGGCAGTGGATATATTTCTTCAGCCATTCTAGTTAAGCTACATCCAACAAATGCAGAGATGATTCAGTTCACAGAAACTACTGTACTAAAAAGAAACATAGAACTGTGGAGATTCTTTAGAAATAGAGAAATACTTTAGTAAATTACAGTCTTCTTACCCAATGTTTTGACAGGATCAGAATAGTCAGAATCTGTAAACTGCCCTTTAATATTAGTTGCTCTGAACTTAAATCTGTGAAAGAAAACCAGGAAAACTACTGAAATAAAGTTCATGTGCATTTCTTAAATGTGGTTTCACTTACAAACTATAATAATATATTTTAGTATAACATAATTTAAAATCATTATTCACCTGCAAAAGTGACATTATGAAAGACATTGAGAACTCAGGGCAAAAATCTTAAAAGTATAAAAAACTGCAATGGGAATTATTTATCTTGAGTTTGGATTTATTTGATTTAAGAACTCAATAAGCATCTTCTTTTGCTTGAAAAATTTTGTAAAATATTTGTCTACCATGTATCTATGCTCAGCCAAAAAAAATTAAAATTAGATACATGTGATGATCAGTTCAATCTCCTCCATTTCTAATTTAACTATATGTTTTAAATGTTTGCTTAAATCTATGCTGCACTTAAATCTTTCTCTTGGACAAACATGGAAACAAATTTACTTACAGATACTGCTTTCTTGGTTTCAGTGGGCCATTACATATTTTGTCTTGACTGGCTGGTATCAGACATGTAGTATCAGCACCTATGACATATATCTCTTCTTTCCCACTCAGATCTTCTTTTCCTTCTATGCATGGTGGGTTTGGAAAGCCTTCATTTGTAAAATATGGCCTTGGTCTGTTGAAGTAGGCATCATACCACTTGGTAACATTCGCATCATGCTGAGCTATTGTCAAGACAAGAAATAATAGATATAATTTACAGTCTAACCAGACTTATATAACGAGTCTAACCAGAAGTTATATAACAAATTATATTTTAAAAGCTGCTGTTGCAATTTACACAAATAAGTCTATAACTGAATTTATCCTTAAACCCAAATTTCCTTACTATCCACACTATCCATGTTTTTTTAACTCTAAATAAGCCCACTAAATCTAGAAAGTTTGAGGGGCAATCTCACACAGCAGTTCTGCCTGTAGAGTATATTACTTGCACAAGACACTTGACTTTGAGCATGGCTAGCTAGAAAAGCTAGTAACTCTTTAGTCTGAATATGGTAAGGATTCTTTCATAAATTAAATGTCTAGATTTCCATACATAGATGGTACCCAGTACTTCATGAAAAAAATCTTCACAATGCTGCTTAGCATGGTATTTGTTTCTCTTTCAGTTCAAGAGAATCTTCACAGCAATAATTATGAAGTAAATGTCATTAGGATTAGTGCTAAAATGCACAATTCAGATAAAGGTGAGACACTTCAGGTGAGTTCATTTAATGAGCATACTTTACTTCTATACTTTGAAACCAACTAAAATAAGGTATTTAAATACCTTAGTCCTTCTTAGGTAAAGTAAGCCTGACCATATGATGTCCTGTCATAAAACTCCCACTCACATTGGTAAGCAATTACTCAAAAGGTTTCACAGCATTGCTTGTATGAGTAAATGTTCATCAGCCCATACAAGGGAATACACATTCTTACCCACAGTCTACAGAAGGGATTTATATAACTCTCTGCCCCCGTAATGAAATGGAAATATCAGCTGCACATGGTTGCATTCTTTTACGGGCAATAGTAATAGTGACAGAAGAATAACCTTGCCAAACCTCAAAAGTTTTATATTTATTTATACTCACAAATGTCAAATGTTGGGGTGTTTTCTGAGGAAACAGAAAATAAAGAACTATAGTGATAAAATTAGGGATGGATAATATTGGTGACTTCAGACAACATGGAAGGTGCTTCACTGGAAAGCATTCCCAGAATCCAGTACCCATCCCACAGGTACTGTGTGGTCTTAGTACTGCTGCCACAGCAGAAGTGACTTTGTTGTCTGTCTTCTAAAATGAAACTACTGAAACCCAAGAAAACAAATAAAAAAGACAAACTCCATGAACCTGAAAATATTTTTCAAGGGAATTTATTAAATTCTACCTCCAGCTTCCGCAACAAGAACTTGTATCTTCTTGATAGGGCCATGATCATCACTGTAATAACATATTGGCATTCTGATTGTAATTGTTGTAGCTGTGACAAGTAATGCTCCATTGGTATCATAAACTGGTGCTGGCTTCTTTTTGGGCCTTGGTGGCTCTGTTTTTAAGCAAGATATACCACAGAGTTCTGTTTTACAATATTTTCACTGCAGGTACAGTGTTCAGGCACACAGCTGAGTTATGCAAAAAAATTTCCAACATGTTTTCAGGGACGACTTAATGTTCTACTTACTGTCTTAAGCCTCTAAAAACTACATTCTTATAAATGTATATAATTTTCAATTAAAAGAAAAAACAAGAGTGAGTTTTAATTTTTCAATTAATATCAGTCAATTACTTTATTTCAACAACTGTGATCCTGCATACTTAGTTATTCCTATGTCATATTCTAAGCTGATTGCTGATGGTAACTAAAATATTGAACTTGATATGATTATTTCAGTGAGTCTAGATGTGCTTTACAGTATGACTCTGATATAAACAGCAAATGATCAGGAAAACTGAACACTACAATTCAAGGGGATTAATTATATATTCCTGTTCCTACATTATGCAGCCTCTAAATAATAGTTCAAGGCACACAGCTGTATGTACACAGGTGGAACAGCAATTTCTTCTGAATTACAGACATTTCAGAAACAGCATACTTTATGGGGCATACCTTTGATATCCATGGTTATTTTCAATTGAATTTTTGGCCCCGCACCAGCACCATTAATTGCATACACCTTAAAAAAACAAACATTTGTTTCAATGAATATTGTAATAGTTTCATATTGGCCAATCTGGCCAATATATCTGTAGTAACAATTAATACTGAAATTCTCCTTTTGTCATTCACCCTGGGCTAGAACTTACTTTACATTGTTTTGAAATCCTAAGTATGGTAACACTTCATTGCTTATTATGCAGCTCTTAAAAAAGAAGTAAGCAAGCTCACTTAAAGAATGATCTTGCCTCCTCTCCTGTCCCAGTCTCAGACTATTTGAAAGTACTTCGTGCACATACTTCTACCAAGCTCCCTTGCAGAACTAGATCTTTCATGTCCAGTGAGCAATGTCAGTACCGGAATTAAGAGAGAAATTGTGCTTGTTACTATGTGTCACAAATTGCTTTGCTAAGCACATGAAGTGTCATCCAGACTAGTGACGCATCCTGCTCCCACTCACTCTGTCCAGTTTGTTGCTCCCCTTGTTCCTCAGACTTGCCTCTCTTTGCACCCCAGCTAACATTCCTGGCATGAAAATCTCATATTCAGCCAAAGTTTCAAAATAATCTCACACTTACATCAAAGAAAAAAACCACCACAACATCTCCCCCACCAAATGTATCAGTTCTTACGCTGACATTGTAGGTATGTCCTCCTTTTAGTCCTTCTATCATGGCAGTGACTGACTGATCTTTTTTTTCAATGACACTAAGGTTGTGGATCTGGATGGCAGCAGGGTCATCTTCATTGTAAACCATAGCTTGATACACTTGAATATTTCCATTTGGTTCAGATGGTGGCACAAATGTTACTTGGAATTTTGTAACTTCGTCTGGTATCTTCTGAAAAGTTATGTTATTAGGTGGGTCTTCAGGCACTAAAATAAATATTTCAATGACACACTTAATCAGTTTACTACTATTACTATTAGAATAAAATCTGAAAAATTAAAATTATATTTTTTCTGTATCAGTATTATTTCATTGATTTTTCTGGTTTTTAAATTTAAAAATTCTCAAATATTTACTGCATATGCAAATATTCATAAACACAATGAAAAGTCAAATATCGACTGAAATCCTTTTCTTAATGATGGCATTGAATGCTAACAAACTTTTAAAATAATGATCAGATAACACTCAGTAGTATCTACTCAGAAAATTTTTTTCTGATTATCCACTCAAAAGGTCTGAAAGCATCATTATACCTTGAAACACATCTGGGGTAGACAATCCTTGCTCAGGCTGACAAGCAAGAAGCAAGAGTCAGCGAGTATTCCTTTCTAAGAACAGCAGAGTACTCCTCTGTTAACAGCAAGCTCCCTCCCAACATATAAATAACCCACTATGCTCCTGAGAGTCCCTGCTTATCACAGCTAAATCTTCAGGAAAAATTTTTTCCACTAACTGATGCCCAGACACAAGCACAACATGCATTTTTCCTGGAGGCAGTTTCTTGTCAAACGCTGATTCCAGTAGCTTATTCTCAGGACAGCAAAGGTATAAATCATTTTCCCAATGCCCCTATCTGAAAGAAAAGGCTGAAACATTCTTTCCCGGCAGCTAAATATTTATTGCTCTACCTGAGCAGACAAGTATGTAGCATGACCTCTAAATAATGAAATCAAGCAAGGGAAGGTAAACACATTCCCTCAGCCAAGGATTTAGATGCAGTTGTCCTATTTCCCAGATTTTTTATACCCTCCGACAAAAACTTACTGAGACTTCTCTGGAGTAAGTCTGTGTCAACTGGTCCTTACTAAGCTGTATGCTAAGCTGTACCAACCAGATAAAACAGGATGAGATGGAACAAAAATAACTGTTTGTCCCTAAGTTACTGCACCTCCTAATGTATCACATATTTACATAAGGAAAAGGGCTACCAGAAAAGGTACCATAGTATGCTGTCTGTCTCAGAATAGACCCAACTACCACATAGTTTAATCTTTTTCCACAGCAAAAGAGCATATCATCTTCCAGGGATAGAGATAGGTAATGAAATCCTCAAAATTTATTTTATTTAAAGAATTGGAGATCCATACATATATATATACACATGCATGTCAATATCAATAGGGCTTTCATACATCAAAGGAAATATAAATATAAATTACAAAGTCCCTGGGTAGTACAATTAAATCTGACATTAACCTGAGTATGTAACAAAAAAAGTTGTTCAGTAGTAGACCTCATTAGAGATAAGGTGGTAATTAGTTTAAATGGAACAGAACTTTAATACCTCTTGAGAAAATATTTTTAGTGTTTTGCATGTTTGTTTGTTTAAACGATAGAAAACAATTCAAAACCAGTAAAGACAGTAGACAGACCATAACCATGATCTATGTATGTAAAGTTAGGACTATATCTTTCCCATGTTCATATTTATATTTTGTACAATTTACAGTTTTCTAAGCAAATGCAAATGCTATCTACTTTTCTCTAGCATCTCTCAGTTTCATTTCTTGGACTAACTTCACAGCATCATCTACTTTTGTCACCTTAATATCTAGGTCGTTCTCCAGATTTTTTGGACTCTGTGGAGCAGCTGACTCATGCAGCATTTCCTATGAGACTCATGCAACCTCCTTCCACTGAGAATATACAGATAATGTCATCAAGTGTGCATTCATACCATTTATAAATGGTAAGATCCAATTCACCTAATTTTTTATGTTTAAATTTTGTACCAAACTCAAGGATATTGTATAGAGTTTTCAGTAGTCTCCAAACAGGTACCTCCACAGGAGAGTCATCCCTGTCTAAGACAGGTATCTCATATATACATGCTAATGTATAGATGGAACTTCTCTCTTCATTGGCTATAGAAGTAATCTAATTGGCTTTGTTCCACATATCCAAATTTTACATGGAGCAAGGTAGGATCCCAGCGTAACTAAAGGTAAATCTTAGTATTTATAACCATCCCTTTGTTATTGCCTGACACTTTCATAATATTAAAGAAAAAATATTTTGAGGAGCAAATCTGTATTAAAAGCCCACCTTGTGTTCAAAGTCCCCATGTATTTGTCAAATTAAAGAAAAACTGTGAATTTTGATCTGTATACAGAAGAAAAAAATTACAAACCTGCTTCAAAAGTGGAGACAATTACTGGGGAGCTAGCCTTGCCTTCTAAGAGTGCAGCATTAACATCCCCTGTAAAGGCAATGATCACTACAGAATACCTCGTAAAAGCTTTCAAATCAGAAATTTCTAAGACTTTATCCTCCTCATTTGTCTTCAAAAACTGAGCTTTATAGTTCTCATTATCCACCTGTAAAAAAATAGAAAAACAAAAAAATAGTTGCTACAAGGCTCAAAACAGCAAAAGTAGGAAATTATTATTTCTTATTTACATCTTATTTATTTTTATTATAAACATCTTATTTTATTTTTATTCTTCCACTTTCACACATAGTTATATAGAAGGGTTCATGAGAAGTCTCTGGATACCAAGAGTATAAAGCTGTGCTGGGGAGTACACTCCCATCTAACCCATGTGTTGCTTTTCTGGCACTTCATGGGAACGTGGCACTTCATGGGACACTTAAGGGAATGGGCTCTTTGGTTGGTGTTGTCTCACACCAAGCAAACATGAACCAATCTGGTAGTGGCCTGGAATAGGCATCAAACTAGGCAAAGATCCAGAGGATGAGCAGCTATATAGCAAAAGATTCTTTGGAACACAATTAGAAACTTGGGCAGCAATATATAATGTTGAGCCAACAACAGAAAGGGCAATTCTTCTTTATATATTAATAGAAGTTACTTTTTATGAGAGAATTGGGAAGGAATAATTCTCCCACTGGAGTAACTGGAAAGCTCTAAGGTCCAATATAAAAAAAAGGAGGATTATAGGAGACTTAGTAATAACTTTAAAATATAAAAAGTATGTTAATAAATCAAAGATAATCCACTGTTTACAGTGTTCACAAAAATACAAATAGAAATTTTACTTACACAAAAACCAACTAGAATTAAAAATTACACAATCTGCAATGATATACCTAAAAACTTAACTAAAACAATGACTATTAATTTAGTTATAAATTAAATAATCTATTGAGAGTCGCTGTGCAATTTTTAGCACTGGATATTATATGAAAAAGATAAATAATTTTTGAGGAATACTTTAAATACACTTGTTTCTGTGTTAGAGCAGGCTATGGGTTGTATCACATTGTGGATGCCTCTCATCCTTACATCTCAAATAATCTGTAGTCAGAAAATCTCCAGTGTTGAACTTTTTACTGAATTTATCATTTCTAATGGTAGCCTCAAAAACAAGAAAAAGGGGATGCTTTTCTAGTGTTTCATCTAGTATCATTTACAAATTGTATTTATATATATTCCCACTGCTTCAGTTAATGTTTTTTATTATTATTTCTTCAGTGTGTAATTTGAAAAGAGAATTAGGTAGCTGTACAGTAGTTTTCCCACTGAACAAAATCTGTATTAAATGCAGCTGATAAAACATTAGAATAGCTCAAGCATACCATTTATTTGACAGATAGGCATATATCCCCACTGAGAATTAACCTGAACTAAACTTTCTGATGGATTACACAGACATTCATTTCCTGGGATGGCCATCAAGAGCTGAAACATTTTCTTCTTTCTGACTTTCAAAAATCTGGCATATAAATATTTATTTATCAGCTGAAGCACAATCACAGCACTACATCACTAAATGTATTTCTACTCTTCATGAAGTTTAATGGTTAAGTTCAATTTTCCTTACCCATTTCCAGGAATATTTTATTCAGAAGAACTTCTAATTATAGTAGACAGTAAGACAAACTGAAACATGACTTGAAGGAAAAATAATGGAGTACTTTTAGGTTTTCTGATCCTTAAAACTGCAAGACATATCCTAGTAATTTCAGCAGAATCCTAATACATTCAGTTATGAATATAAATTTTTAACTTGCAGTATATAACAGAGGAGAAACCTGAATTATTCTGTTCTATGATACTATTTTTATAAATATTTAAAGATACTCAGTTGAGAATAAAAATTAGTAAAGTTATACATACTGGTAGTTTGTGGAATTTGGAGTCTTCATAAAAGTTTCCCACTGGGACAATAAAATATATACTAAAAATTTCACTGAAAAAGACTGTGACAGCTTTATTGGTCTTTAAGAAGGAGTAGGTTTGTCTACTGAAGTTCTACAGAACTGGCACCTGTAGTTACTGATCATTAGACAGACAAGATCTAATTAGAAAGAATTCATAAACATAAAGCTGGTTATCTGAAATACACATGGAAAAAAACCCCTGAAATCTCACTTTGTAAAAACAAAACTGGTCCTCCAAACTGAAGATTTAAAACAGTTTTTTAATTTCCTTTCCAATGCTGGCAAGATCACCTGGCACATTCCATAGATCATCTTCTTTCAGGAGTTCTATTATAATTTATATTGACAAGGTATTTATAATATTTTCAGAGTGTAGATTGAGATGATATAATTTATAATAATGGAATTATCAGATGGAGAGGAAATTCTTTCAATACAAATTGATTAAATATTAAAACAAAACAAAATCAAACTTTGAAAATGGAATTTTTAGGTTTTATAAAAACCATGAAATGTTTTCCTGCTGATGGACTAAAATGCTGTTTAGTCAAAAAAGACGGGAATTTTTCCCAAGGAAGAAATCTTCTCTAACTTTATTTGTAAATAAATACAAATAAAACTTGCTATGTAGTTTTAATGACCAATCCATTGGGCCAAGTAATTATCCCTGTAAGTCCTCCCCTTGTTGCACATCCTCTGTCCTGCCATTTTACTGCTACAGTAAGCATGTTCAGAACTGAGCAGATCTCACTCTAAATGCTGCACAATGAGCTTAGAGGGAGAGAAAATTACAGGACTACACATTACTCTCTCTTGTAGTTTTTCTGAGTAGCTTAAAAACATTTGGTGTTTTTTTTACTGATCTCCTAAGACATTTCTATTGCAGAAATATCTCAGCATGAATATATTAGCAGATCTATAATTCTTATGACAAATTCAGAAAAATAGACACATAGTCTTGCTCTCTTCTCAGAAAACTTAACTTTTAAAGGCCTTAAATAGTTTGAAGTAGACTTTAATTTTTTTTCTGGTATCTAACAGACTGATCCAAAAATTTTGAAACTCCAAAGGGCAACTTTTCCTGGATAACGACTGGTAAACTACTTCCTATTTTCACTTATAGTCCTGTCTGTCTGTATAATTCCTGGCAGAACATGGAACCTATATCCTACTTCTCATGTGCTTGAACTTAGAAAGATGCCTATCTTGCCACGGGGCAGGAAATGGGATTTATTAATGGTGGTTTTAAGGAGTTTAGTAAGTGCAGTAGAGGATGAAAAGAGAAAAGCCACTAGAGTTTTTTTCTTATGTCAGCTTTTTTTGGTTATAAAGATCAAGGAGAAAGAAATGTTATTACAGCACTAGCAAAATACAGCTAATCTGATGGACAGAGCACCAAGTGCAAAGTGGGAAATCTAGTTTCACTTTAAAGTTTGCCCTCTGGTGTAACTTTGTCCAAGTAATTTCCTTTTGCTAGGCCCTGCACTTTGGTTTGTAAAATCACTGCAATGGACCTTTCCTTCCTTTGGAGAAGAAAAGGTCATTATGCTTAAAAAAGAGGTCCACTTCCACAAAGCTCAGCTACTGTTTTCGTGAGTACATGTACAGATACACTTTCTTTTCCTCCAAGACCTCTTATTAGCATGTTTTCTAATGTGAAGCAATTCTTTTATCCCCCATTAATAAATTAATAAATGTACAATTCATTCTTATCTGGAATTTATGCAGAAACAGACACAATTATATGGTTTTCGGTCCCGTAATATCTGTCCTGCAAATTCTATAAGAACATCTGCTGTGGTATCGAAATCCCCAAACATCTGTATAATCACTAAGAGTGACAAGTTGCCTTACTGATGTAACATCTATGAGGTAGCTCGTTGGTCCCGTTATGATGGCAGGTTCACTCCAGCTGACATTAATGCTGTGAGGAGATGTAGCTAAAACAGTCACATTTTCTGGAGGACCATCTGGAGCTGAAAAGAAAAATGTGTATGTGAATCATGACCAATGAAATGCACAAAAAAATAACCCGGTATAATTTTAATGGCCAGTAGAGATTTGAAAATAAAACTTTGTTACACAGTTAAGGTTACATGCTGCTTGAATAACAGTAACTTTTCTTTTTTTTCGTATGTAAGTCATACCACGTGATTTAGAAATACATCTTTCATTGGAACCACTACAATTTTTCTAGAGTATGGACTGCCTATGACTTCATCTTAAATTAAAATTATAGAGTTTTTTATTTAGAAGTTCTTTATCAGTATTTCACATGACTCAAGCAAAATATATACAAATATTTATACAAATAGACAAGCATAATATATTTGTTTATGTTAAATGAATCATTCAAAGAACAAGAAATTGTGAAAAGACATCCTACTCTGCATGCTAGAAGAAATTTTCTGCAGTATTGGAAAGTACTAGTAGAGATAAATTTCTACATTTCCTTTCAATTTGTTCTTAACATGTTGAGAAACTACAGAAAACCCAAACAAAAGAAGTGGTAAGAAATGAAAGAGGACATGAAAGTTCATATTAAGAAAAGAGATTTCCCTAAAATTTCCATTTGTTGAGGTGATATGTGAATTAACCTAGTTATTTCTTAGTATTGAATAAGAATTTAATGAAATCATAATAATAACTCAGCAATTCTCAGTAAATAGTATTATTTTTCCATAATGACCATTTAAATTTCAGGAAAATAAAATCTGGAATAGAAGGGCAACGGATTTGTAAATAATCACAGAACTTGGCTCCAGGGTGCCTTGTTTTTGGATCTACTACAAAAAAAAAAGACAACTGTGGTAAGTATCACTGAACAGCCTGTTAAAAACAACAACATATTTGTACATATTTCCAGAATCTGACTTCATGGTGCCTTCTTTTCAATATACCACAAAAATATACATATCGGTCAACAGTATATTATAAAAAATTACTAAAGCAATCATATCTATGCTAATCAGAAGATGCAGTCTCTTTTCTCAAACAAGATTAACACATGAATATGTAGTTTGCCATCATTAATTGTTAGGTAAGACGGCTAAATGAGGAAAAAAATGGGAGGGTATACAAGGCTACTTAGTTCTTCAGAAAGGACACAGGGCAGGAAAAAAAAAAGAACATGGAAAGAAGTATGTAGCTGTTGCCGATATGTGTGAAATATTAATGAGGAAAATAATAAAATTTTGCACTGTGGAGGCAAAAATTCGGCACCATCATTGCAGAATAAAACAGAAATATTTGGGTTAGGTAAGGTGCTATGATGAGTTTAGGGTGTTGGATACAGGAATTAAATTTTTGTGCTAGGATTAGCAGGAATATACGAGACTTTATAGGCAAGATCAAATTCAACCATTGGAAACAGTCCCCAAAAATATTGAATAGCATGGAACAACTGGATGAAGAGTGTAACTGAAAGAACTGTGAGTGCACATGAGGAGTGGTAAAAGAGGAGAGCGCTCAGAGAAGGCTGGTTGTCAACTGGGGAGCTACAACAGATAAAACAAAATAAAAGGACAAGCAAGTTCCCTGAAAATTAGAATAAGCACAAATTTTATTTTAAAGGTAATGCATGTCAGGCTTGTTACCAGTGTCTTTCAGGGTAAACAATGCTTCCAGTAACTAAGGAAATTATATTTATTTGCTTTATTGCAAAATTAAATTTCTGAAAAACATTATAAAATTATACATATATAGCTTCTTGAGCCTTAGTTTTCAAACCAATCAAGTTTCTAAAGAAAAATTTCCATTGTTTTTTTAACAGAACTAGTGGACTCTGCAGTAATGCAGTAGATGGTATGAAACAATTTTAAAGCATAATCTAATCTACAAATTATCCAGTCTGCAGTTACTTATATGGTTAATTTCCATACGTAGTTTGTACTTGATGTATTTGTAGATATTTGCAAGAAAATTCTAATTGAGTATGCTATTTTTTAGTTACTTATGTAAGTGTGTCTAAGCATTAATATCTGGTTTCTTTTCATTATGAAAAGTAAAATATCAGACATTAACCAAATCATACTGAAATGTAGGAATATTTTCTGAAATAACAAGTATAATTGAGGAGAAAACCACAAAATTAAAGGTATCTGACATGTCTCATGCCTTACAAAAAACATCTTTTTTAAAACTGTGTTTGATTCAGTGGATAACTGCCGCATTCTGATTTAGGTTTGTTTGTGAAATGAATCTGGTCAATATGAAGCCATGATATCACTGGCCCCTTTCTCTTATAAATCACAGCAATTTACTCTGGAGAAATGACCTAGTCTTATTCTCTCATTCCCCCATAATCCAATCACTTCCTCTCATAAGCACTTTTCTCCTGGTTTTCACAATAATGCATTTTCTGTAACTAATAACCATCATTTCCTGATTATCATGCTTCTATCCTTGCACAGGAATGTGGGTCTTATGGAGGTCAGGGTCATCTTTCCCATCCATCTGTGTCCTGATGCTAAGGCAGCAGTTCAGTGTGTTAGTTTGAAGATAAGTCTGGATAGCCCATCATTTAACATAATCCTCAAAAATAAGACTGAATACTCCATTTTTTTAACAGAAATTCATGCTTGCCAATTTGGTTAGGATCAGCTCTTTTTTTTCCTTTCACAGCAAAAATTAAGCATGTGCTTCAGTTATTTAATTTTTAATTATCTATGTTATTTTTATATTATTTTAAGAAGTTATAAATCTTGTATTAGTCCATAATTACATGCAAATATTTACTTTTGAGGAAATATAACAAAGAAAAACAAGTTCTCCCAGGCAAAGTTTTCCAGAAGAAAGAACACATAACAAGACATGAAATCTCATTACTTTTCATCACACAGAAACATTTCTTTAATAGTACCAAGCAACTGGGTATCAGCAGGGATTGGGAAAGAAGGTGCTGAAAAGAGCAGCATAACCCTCAGCCCCATGCTTGTACATCCTAGCCTTCACGGGACATTCAAACATCTGGGATTTTCCTTTGTAGCTCAGTATATCCTGGCATTAGGGGACTTGGCAGTTTACCAAAAAGCATTGCATTGTGTAACTGTATGAGATCCAAAATGAGGTCAGTGGTCTCACTGTCATTCATTTTTCATCTAACACTGACCCTCCACGATTATTTTTCTCTCAGAAAACCTAAGTTCAGCCAATCTTATTCTCCTCATAAATGTAATAGGGAAACTAGGGGTAAGTGCAGGTGAGAAGGAGCAAAGTTTCCATAGCTAAGGAAAACATTTCTTGCCTTTTCCCTTACTGTGACACAACACTGTGATCTGTGCTGGTAACTGTATAAATCTAAGTTATGATGAAAATATTTAATCTTGTAGAACAGATTTGCCTCTTGGGTAATCAATCAGTTAAGCAATAATGGTGCCATCACACGACTTTATGAGACAGTAAGACAATTCCTGTGAGGATAAGCTGCAAGACAGAAGGTTGAACAGTTTATCTGTGTGATGTGAGACTGGGCTGTACTAACAATCCATAATATTTTCACAGAGTAACTCTATAGCCACTCTTACTGCAGAACACTGCCATTATATTTCTTTTTTAAACTTGCAAATGAGTTAAAGAATCTTGATAATAATTCCTATAGCCTTACATTTGTCTTCATAATGAACAACTGAAACAAAGCTAAGAAGTTCACCTTATTTACTGGGTAGTCAGAATCATTAGGTATTTCTGCTTTAGCACAACCAAAAATCCTCAGAACTTTAAAAAATATTTAGGAATTCTTTTTTTGTAATTTTTGCTGCTGAAGTTTCTTCTCTTTATATTCTGGGAAATGAGTCTGAGAGTTTTCACCTTAAATACTCCTCCTGAATATGATAATAAATAACCTCCTGAATATAATACTTTAATATTTTCTTTAGGCTTGAGAGAAACACAAATTTCTAAGAACCCAAGAAAAAAATCCTTTAACCATTATTTCATATCAAAGGTAACTTTACCTTTGGTACAAGCAATGTCTTACAGAGGCAATTCTTGAAAATCAAGTGAAACAGTGCCCGACTTCTGCCCTCAAATGTGCAAACACAACTCCCATTGATTTTATGGGCTAAGTACTCAGGGTATTTTACATAGCAGCTAAGCACTCTTAAGCCCTAACAGACCATGTATGTTGGCTGTGTATCAGCAGGCTAATCCAGAGGATGCTTGGCCCTGTCCATGAGGGAAAGGAGAGGGAGATCAACACCTGTTTTCTGCATACAATTTGCAAGGCTGCCCAGAGTGTCAGATCTGCTTGGTGCATTCTGAATTTCTTTTTTCTGATACAGGCTGTGGCTTTTGCAAAAGAAAGAGCAGAACCGAGGGGGTTTTTAACAGTAATTGTAAAAACTAGGCTTTGAAAAGTATGAAATACCTAGAAACCTGCCCTTGCTAAAGATCAGCCACTGCTCATGGATGCTCCTAGCACTGCTGATGCATGATGGAACTGCCAGCTGGTGACCCAGATGTGTCATGTCACCTTCCTCTTTTTTTTCCTCCTCAGCTGATTGCCATTACCCCAGGAAAAAGACCAGTGCCCAGACATGACATTTGGAATAATGCCCATGCTTTCTTGATTCCACAGTGGTGTGTTTTTTAGGCAGCTTATCTCCTGATGTGTCACCAGTTTACTCACAGGAAATTCATTGCTGCCTCCTTTCATCACTGCAGGTACAGGTCAGCAGCCCCAGACACTTGGGCTGGAAGAACTGGTGGAACTTCTATAACTTTGACCTCACCACTTTGAAACTATCTAATAGAACACACAGAGGACCTGCTGCTGAGAATGACACTGAATTGGCATGGAAAGGGCTTGTGCAGTCTCTTGAGATATTTATGCTTTTACTGTGTTCTCAGTGGGACTGGATGAGAAAATAGCTCTCTCTTAAAACAAATCATCACTGTCCAAAAAGGAAATAATAAAAAGCATCCTAACTTCCTACAATTTTATGTGTTTTCGTTATCTGCTTCTCCATCCAGTTTAAATCCTTAACTATTTTAAAGTCAGCAACAATTTTTTGAAAAGTATTTGCATACATCTGCAGCTGCCTTCTATCAATTTAATAGTAAGAAATCTCCCCAGAGCTGCTGGCTCAAGAGTTGCAGAACTGCTGTTATCTATTTTCTGCTCCATCTGGGTTTGTTTTTTTTCTTCCCCTTAATTTAAAATGTTGCATTGATTTACAGGCAGAACTTCTCCATAAGAGTCACTGGACAAAGAAAGAAAGTGCACATGAGTATGATTCTGCAGCTGATTCCAGCACTTCTCAGTCCAAAGGACTACTTCTGAGCTTTATAAAATATCAGGCTGTTATGTTGTTTACTATCACAGTGTCCAAAGCCTCTTGTGTTCACATCACATGATTATAAAAAGTTGAGTGGGACAAGGTAAATATCTGGATCATTAAGTAGTCCTTGGTACACAGCTTTTTCAGCACTCGGTAGCTCTATTATTATTATTAATTTGCCAGGGGAAATGACTAAAAGAGCTGTGATTAAGTCAGGCAACTCATAGTTATTATCAATTGTTCTACAGAGGCTATAGGCCAGACCTCAGATATTCTCTATCCTAGGATGCCTGCAAACTGGTAGGGAAGCTCATATATCCCCATGACAACTGCCTAAATAATTTATGTTTCATGTCCCCTTCTCTCAAATATTTAGTGGTGAATTATTTATGACAACTACCTCTTCTCTTAGGAACTTAAATCCTCAGCTGAGGCATGAGAGTTCTAATATGTATCATGGCAACCAGTGCATGTTACACGGCAACTCCGATTAGTAAACTCTGTAGGTGCTTATGGTTTTGGAACGAAATTTTGATTCCTCTGAAGCAATTGCTTGGATTCCATTGCCAAAGGCACGCAAAATAATTTCAGGAAAATTTTGCAATGTTAATGAAAAGACATTTAGTCAAAGAATTAAAAAATTTACTTTGCTCATTAGCACTCCCCACAGGTGAAATTGTATTGAAAAATACAATCACATCAACTCACACTAGCAAAAATTCAGACTTACCAAGTCTACACGTGTAGTACAGCTGAGGATTGAAACTGTTCTTGGGTAAGAAGTAAATATAAAAGACTATACAAAATACGTTGAAATATCAATCAGTATTAAGTATGTACACCCACAACATGAATTTCTATCATACAAATATATTAAAATACATATCAGAGGTCAAGAGTTGCTATAAATCCCTGTTGACTTCACCAGTATTGTAGGTCTATGAAGAAATAACTTCTACCAAGAGCTCTTGCTTATTTAGATGTTATAGCATTATGAGACATGGCAGACATGCTTACTTACAGCCAGGAAGGGTTTGAGTTGAAATCCAAGGTGAAGAACTGCCATAACCAACATTCGTACTGGCAGCAACGGCAAATCTGTACCATCTGTATTTTTTCAGTCCATACACTGTGTTTTCTATCCAGTCATCCATGGCATTTTCATATAAATACTGATGCATCTCATATTCAATACATTCCATAGCTTCCCAGTTACTGCAGAGGGTGGATTGTAGCTGTGTGGTAATCTTGTAGTTTTGAAAGTAGCCAAGGATAGATTTTGGTGATCTCCAAAGCAATGTCACACTTGTTGATTGCACATTGGAAAAAACAATATCCCTAGGAGCACTAGGAACTGCAGATTGAAACATATGTAAGATACCTTAATTTGAATGAAAGTGATTCCAACTGTACTACTTTTATCCACTGTTGAAAAAAATTGTTTAAAAAGCATATCTAAAGACCAAGATTCAACTTCATATGGTTAATAAGTAATATTTCCAATGGCATAAATCACACTGTACATATTCAGGTGGCATGTATTTACTATAGGTTTTTAAATAAAAAAAAAAATATTTCAGGCAAGGCATGTAGCTTTGAGAGGTGTGACATTTCTATTGATACTTTTGGGGCTATGTCTCAACTAATGGACACAAAGTTATGTGTCTATATCATCTTTTACTATGGGTTCTAAGTGGGATTCTTCACCTCTCATTTAGAAATACTCATGTGTCTCCCTCTCTCTTCCTAATATATTAAATTCTCACACAGCACATCGAGGTAAGTTTCATAGGTCTCCTGTTTCGCCTTCTGAATGCAGAGTATTAATACATGCAATATGTTTGTTGAGCATTGTAGAAGCTCTTTACAAAAACATTAAGTGAAAAGATAAAAAATAAACTTCCTACAAACTTTGCTTCCATTTATTTATATGCAGGTTATATTCATTTCCATGAGACAGAAGCAGTGCATATATGTAAATACATATACATGTACACACATTTATCCTGTGTATATTGAGTCAGCAGTGTACTCCCAGATTTCACAGATTAGTTGCAACATATGGTTTTGTGCTATATCAAATAGTCATAGAGAAAGCTAATATTATCTTTAAGACTCTGTAAGATAATACTAATACTGCCTATGGCAAAAACTGCAGAAAAATCAGCTCAGAAATCATTGTGCGCACACAGCTTTAAAAAGTGCTTTAGAGTCTTTGGGGGAAGAGGTATCACTGGTAAAAGAAAAACATATGATACATCCTCAAACTGAAACTGAAGAAGTCCCAAGGCTTACATAAAGACGAAAAAGAACCCAGACCAATGTCTGGGACCTTCCCAGACCAGACTGGGGAAGAAAGAGAAAACACTCTTTTTTCTTTTCTTTCAGCCTTTTGGGAATATCTGATCTTTGCTTTTGTCTGCAACAATTTGTTTATTAAAATCATCACAATATAATAAGCTGAAACTTCTCAACTGAATATGGATGCTTAAAGAGAAATGTAAATTCTGAATCAGACAAAGCTGTCTTTATGAAAAGACTGAGAAATTAAAATCCTTTCAAATGAGCCCAAAGCAGGTGGAGCCTGCAGGAGAAGTAGGCAGAGAACCACCGACCTTCCCCTGTTCTTTCACTGAGCTCTCACGCACAAGTACACAACACCACACCTTGCAACAGCCCCATACGTTCCCATCTTGCTACACACTAAGCAGACACAGAACAAGAGTAGACCATATAAAAAACTTTTTCTAAAGACAACTTACATCAAAATTAAAGTTGTTTTTCTCTGTTGTTATTAGCATGAAGATAACTACAGAAAGTAGTCAAAAACCTCAAAACATGCAGTACCATTCTCAATTGCTCAGATTTGAAGACGTAATACTTTGTTTATCCACTTTCAAAAAAAAAGTACTGCAATATTTTAATAGAAACTCTATAAACTGTATTAGTTATTACTGTAAATTACAAGAAATTTACAAGTCCTGGTTTGACTACCAGTTTATGGAAAGTAAAGGCAGAGAAATGCCACATGGTTAGTAGAAAATACCTGTATTTTTCCTCTGTAAATCTTTTACTCTTTTGTAATATAAGTTGTTAATATCTGCTAAGATACTTCCAAAATATGAATTCTTACACACTCAAATATGATAATGATAAAACATGGGCTAGAACAGAAAACTATTTGGCTATATTCCAATACAGAAGCTAGGGTTTGCCATAAAGCAGCTGGTTAGTTGCTGGGTGTTAGTAGGAAGGTGGAAATATATACATATGTGTAAAAAAGGCAGGTTAAAAAGGTTGGTCACAGGTATAGGAAGAGCAGTGCCCATGGTCTAGACACCATGTTGGCCTTTCCTTTTTAGGAGAGTACCTTGTTCCCTTATTTTCAACACAGATGATGACATAAAAAGTAACTGAGAATTAGCAATTTTGCAGTAAAGAAGGAAAAGACACTTGGCTTTCTTAGAACTAGAAATTATATCAGGCAAAATGATGGTGGCTCTGATTTTCTGGCTCTCCCACAGACTAACAAAATGCTAATAAATCCAGCCTCCAGGAGCTTTCCTTGTATTTGGAGAGGCAAACTCACCTAAAGTAAGGGAAGAATGGAGGGTGGAGAAATGATGTTTCTCTTTCTGTCTGTTCTTTTTCCCACTGACTACTCAGTATCCATATACATTATATGTTACTGTATCCATATACATTATATTCACAAGGTTGAAGGTAACACTTGTGATTATCCCAGTAAGTAACACAACTTGAAAACCACAATCTTTAAAGATAAACTTGCAGGTATACTGATAGCAGACAATCAGACAAGCATTTCCTCTTTCACACAAAAGCTTCAATTACTACTTTTTGTTGTCATTTTTCCAGTTTATGAAGACCCATTTAAGCAAAATATTTTGAACCTAAAAGGCAAGGGTCAATCAGCAGAATTCACAGTAAAATTTTCTCTGTCATTGCCTGGACAGACCTTTAAAATGGAATCAGAGCCTTAAACATTAGTCAGTTTAAATCAAGCTAATTTTGTCTCCCTCCTTACATAGACAAATCGGACATAAATGCAATCTCTCATTAGAACAAATGAAAGGATGTGACCTGAAACTGGAGCAAAGCAAAGAGTTTTGATCCTAGGGCCACAGTGAAGAGCAGTGACACCCAGTGGCACAGGATCTCTTGAACTTGGTGATAGTGTTCAGAGACAATTTCAAGACAGCTATGCTATTGGATTACAGATACAAAGAGGATTACAATTACTCTAGCATGGAGAATCAGATTTCCATTCCTCAAGAATGACTAAAATTCCCCCAACATTTTCTGTCCACAGATGGTACTGATTTGAACAAACCATTCCATGCTTCCTAGAATAATCATGAGTTTGTCTAAATTTTCTAAACATGACTTAACTATGATGATCACTGTTCACACTAAAAATTATGGAAGCCAGAAACTGCATATTTTTCAATTATTATTTCAGGTTATATTGGAACTGTATAAAGACTTATTACTGTTTCTTATATACTGACAATTTGGTATGTACCTAATGGGAATTGTATTATTAATCCAAATTTCCAGAAAGGAGCACTGAAAGAAAGGCATGGTGATTGTGGTATTGTAAGACATTAATTGCTGAGGACTGTGCTCTGATTAGTTAGTGAGAATTCTTTCCCTAATCCCAAATTTGAATTCCCCAAGAATTACACATAGGATCCCCTAAGTCTCATCGCATATCTCACAGTCTTTCCCTATTGTATTATGTTTGCAATAATTCAGCTATCTCCAGGAGTGGGAAGATTTTCTAAGTCTGAAACATTTGGTGCAATATACTCCACCTCATTTTCCATTTAATAGCTTCTAATTCAGTTTCTGAAAGCCAGCCAGGGAGCTGGCAGAGAGGCTAACCATGAAATGCTGGTGGATTCAGTTTGTGGACTGGAAGAGGAACGAAGTATTTTCAGGTTCATCTACCATTCTTCATATGTTCGTATGATGCCTAAATTTCAATGAAAAATAACTGAAATCAGATCCACATGGGATTTTAAGCTCCGGGAGTGGAAGTTAAACACCTAAATAAAAGTTTGTTTGGTAGATCTTGGCCCTATGCTTGTCTGGCTACAATGATAATCAGCCCTTCCAAAGCTGATGGACTGCTCAGAGATAAAGTTTTTATTTGATAACATAAATAAGAAGAAAATCTTGGTAGAAAAAGCACTAGCACAGTGAAAAGACTCATATCAAGTTGAAATTGGCCATTAGAACTGGTTCAAACTAACGAAAACACTTTGTAGAATAAAACCTTATTCACAATGCAAAAATAACCTAAGGGCAGCAAAGGACACACACAAAAATCTACTGAGAAAAGAGAGGCTTTGGCTTTCTGTGGAGACTTTTGTGGAAAGCACCAACTACAGCTGCACGGGCCGCTAACAGAAGAGGTAATATGATATGGCATAGTTCCTAACGAAGTTAATAAAAAAAAAGCTGCCTACAGAACAGCTGCTTGTAGCTGGAGTTTGGATTAAAAGAACTGCAGCAGCCTAGAAGTCTGTTGGGTGGTATTAAGAGCATCAATAGGAGGAAAGTGAAGAACAAAGTAGAACCGACAGCAGTGGGCACATACCAATAAAAGTCTTCAGAAAATAAAAATAACTGAAAAGAAAATAAATATTCTGTATTGATTATCTCTATTACATTTACATTTTGAAAGCTTAATTACACAAATTAGTTCCATGGGTTAAGTTGATAACCCTGATCACACTAAATACTAATTGAGTATAGAATGCTAACTTCAGGAGGATTCATCATGATATAAAGTCATGCTCAGTATGAATAAGTATCATGAATAGGACACAAATTATTTTGCTAACATAAAAATGTAAAAAACTGTAGACTATTTTTCGCATGACTTGAGACTGACATTATCAGACATGCTTTAAAGGAAATTGCACAGTTGAGAGCACGTCTCAAGAAGAGCTTCTACAGACCATGTTTCTCAGTCCTTAGCACATTAGAAAACGTAGTCTCCAAATGTGGGATCTAAGCACTGAAAAATCAAATAATGCAAATTTGGAGAGAAATGCACTTCTTTAAGCTAAAAAGAGAAGTACTGAAAAGCTGCCTGCACTCAAGTCTTAAAAGTTCAGCTTTCCATTAAACTAAAACACTCTCTTTTTCAGTAAACATTGTATTTGACATTGTGTCCATTTCAGCTTTGTACATATATGTCTCCATTGTTTCTTATATATTAATGCAGAGTTGACCTAGTCCCTACAAAAAAGACAAAAATTCCATTATCCTATACTGTATTAATAATATATTTTTATCAACCTTCTTATAAAAATAACACCAGTACAATTTTATTGGCAGTAACCAAGTGATACTGCACTTTTCTAGTGAAGATTTGACATCAACCTCAAAACCATTAATTTAAATTTGGACCAAACAGCTAATCAGAAAGAGTAAAGAAATCAATATTACATAAAGAAAATTACATCTGGGAAAAAGAAATTAGTTATATTGGAAAAATTCTTTTTCCTAATTGACTCTGCAATTTTTGGATGATTTTAATACAATTTTAAAATGTGAACTTGCAGCAGGGGTTGAACATGTGAAACACACAGCCCTTTTCTGCCAAAGTGACAGGGGACACTAAAGCACTGCCATTTCCACAACAGTGACTCTGCAGCAGGTTGACTCCTGAGGATAGCCAGGGCAACACATCTGCACTGCGCATCTTACTCACAGTCTTAAGAACCTCTTGAGGACATGGGTTTAAATATTCTTCCAGTGCATCACAGTCATCTGTCATTTTCTTCACTACTTAATGAGGAAAATCATGTAACTCCAGCTCAGAGTTGTCATGAACTGCCAGATCCTGAGAAAAGGATTTATGGTGAAGGAAATAGCATTTCCTTGGGTATGAAGATGGCTTTAAACTCTTGCTTTGTTTTGGTCTTGATTTTTAAAAGCCCGCATTTTCCAGTAGGAACCTCCATATGGAGATACAAATCCAGAACCTTTAGAGTGTTCCTTGTGCAGAGAGTAAAGACATTTTGTGCACATGTAACAAAAGATGATGCTAATTTGCCGACACACGTCCACACCAAAAGACCTGAGAAATTTTCCCATCACCAATTCCTTTAGGCACTACTGTTCTTTATACACAAGGCACACTTCTGTGTATAACTACAAGTTATTAATGGCCTGGAAAATGAAGCCCAGATTAAATGAAAAAATGCTTCTTGGACAAATTTCTAACCATATTTATTTTAAATGAAAGATATGAATGAATCTCTGTTTGGCAGAAAACAAATGGTAACGACTGTCACCAGAGTACAGAGGGGGCCTCAACCTCTTCTAAGGCTGTGTTCAGATATAATATCAGGTATGACTAGAAGTAAGGGGGAGAAGTGGGGGGATTGCTCTGTGTATCTCAATAGTGCAATCAATATGATTAATATTGTAAAAAAACAATGAAAAGTCTACAGAGAAAAATCTAAATGAAAAAATTTAAAGCAGAAGCCGTTTTCTCTTTATTATTCATGCTTTGGATATCCCCAAGTGGTTTTTTAATTGTTTTAATTTTAATTTATTGTAAACTAAATGACTGTTATGCTTGTCCCAGATTTGTAAGTTAGCTGAACATTCACAGCTTCAGTGTGCCTTTTGGAAAAGTTTCCTGCTATTTTATGGTTCTCTCTTGCTTATAAAAATTCACTCAACCTTAATGAAATTTAATTTTAGTATGTGCATTATCTTGAAAGTAATCCAAAGATGTCTATTCAGTCATAAAATCCTGACTCATTTATGCATGTGTATGTATACTATATTATCTTTCATATCCCTTATAATGTATTTAATCACAAACTAATACTACCACTACAAAGCTGACAGCTTTTATAACATACTGCAGCCTGGTAGAGGTGGTTTACTATGACAATGGAGCTAGATTAGACACAAAACGCTACTAATCTCCTCATAAATTTAAGCTTCATGATCTATGTTTAATTGTACCCAGATATGAAAAAAATTTACCTGAAAAAAGGCAAAAAATCTTGACAAGAATTTAAAGGTCAAATGCTATGCAGTGAGACACTGAGCCAAATTCGATTTCACTTTATGTCAGAAATAAATGCATTGTCAGTGACTCAGTGCTGGCTACATATTCTGTGACTAATCTTAGACCACCATAAATAAGAAGCTGACAACAGCTATAAAACTGTTTCCATTCCCATCCATGAATCTCCAATTCCTAGTATTCAGTCACTACAAAACAAGTCATGCAAACACACAGCTAAGGAAATGTCCTAATAATAACTAGTTTGTTGTAAATATGATTAAGCAATGACACAGCAAGAAAGGGTCAGTGCAGAGTTTGTGGCAAAAAGTACATGTGTTGTAGAGTAAAAGCTTCATGTAAGAAAACTCCCAGTGATAAGACACATAAAACAAATGTTGTTACAAAATAAAGACTGGCTTGGGTTTTTTCCCCTCCTAGCACAGCTCTTTATAACATGGACCATAAGATACTTCAAGTCGCTCCCTAAAGCCCAGGCTTAATCCACAGCTTTCTCAGTCTTTCCTCAAGGACTAATTAATAGCTAATTCCAAATTTCTCAGAAATCCCAACAATTAACTTTCTCAGGTGTCCAGCTCCTTTAACACTGCTAGAATCCTATCCACTATCCTCCAAGATGTGAAGCACCTGGGAAATCTTCCTTTCCCCTCTGTTACCAGAGGGTAACATCCCTCCTATGCAACTATCTCCAAGTCTGAACTCCATCCTCAGGTTCAGTCTTGCTCTGGCTCTGAGGGTTGTCTGCTCAGCAGCCGTGGTGTAAAACAGAGCTTGGAGTGTTCTGACTGTGTTTGAGAAATGCCCAGAAATGCAGAAGCACATGCATCTGCACCGAGCACAGCAGCTCAGCTCACTGCATTATTTCCAGCCAACACTGTAAAATGCTGTGCAAGAACATGCTCATGTCTAATACATAAACAATGCCTCAATGCCTTTGCCTTTTCAAAATTGGATTTTGAGCCCTCCTGATGAACAGAAATTTCTGAGCAAACAAGAGGACAGATAAACCAGGCATGTCTTAAATTGCCAAGGTTCTGGATAGAGGGGGACCAGCAGGGATAACAAACTGGCAGCATTTGTAGGGGAACTGTTGATGAGGAAGCCAATTTAGACAGAAAATTTTCATCAGAAATGTGTATGAATGAGCCATGTCATAGCTCAAATAACAGATGTGGCCAGGCTTTAGTGGGACTGTATCATCAGGAGGGGCAGCCATCAAAGTACAACCCTGTCTATTTTCACAATATTGGCCAAAATATGCCAGCAAGGGGCTTGTTCTCATTTGGAACTCATCCATTTGATCTGGAACCAAAGCAGCAGTAGTTCAGCTGACAACACAGGCATGGTCTAGATTCATTCAGACATGCATCTCCACAAGTCTGATTTTCAGAAGTGTGGAAATCAAAGCTCATAAGGGGAGACCAAGGCTTTGTGGACAGGAGGGATCCAGTGGAGGTGCATGCCACCCAGGAAGCTAGCAATAGGAAGTCTAAGAGTAAAGGGAAGTCTGATCTCCTCCAAGTTCCATGTTCAGCTCAAGTCTACATAGACGAGCTGCTTCCCTCCATTTGTCATTCCGAACCAAAACCTTGTTGCTGACTGAGCTTCTTTTTTATTGTTTATTATTTGACAGATCTGAGAAAATTCATTCTTTCATTTCAAGTATATATGAGAATGAGTGCTGCAACTCATCTTCTGAGTTATTCAGAAATTTAGTAATAAGGTATTACAAAAGCTAGGTTTGGTTTCTAAGCCAGTTGTGCTCCTCCATCCCACCCCTGTGTTTTCTAATTATACAGATTTTCTGAAATAGAGACCTCCTCAACTCCACTGCATAAATTGATGTCACTTAAGAGAACACAAAAAAAGAGCTAAATGCAGTAATTTCTCCTGTAACTTAGTAGAAAAGTAAAATATTATCTGGATGTTTCTAGATTAACATGTTTTTTAAAATTGCAGTAATTTCACAATTATAAGCCGCACTGAGTATAAGCCGCACTTCCAGGTGCCAGCAACTTTTCATTCTTTGTCCATATATAAGCCGCACATTACAATACAGAGTGTGATAAAAGGTATCTATTCTATCACCATCTGTTGAGGGTGGGGGCAGTGATTCTTATCTCCATGGCAGATATTCTGCTAATGGGCCATCCATTGAAACCAGGCAGGGCATTGTTCTTTATCTTTTCACAACCCATCCTTCCTCCAGAGAGTCATTTTCTGCTAATGGCCCATTGAGTCCCACTGTGGGACTGATAAAATTACTGCATCCCATTGGAAGTTGCTCCAGCCAGGGGGAAGAGCCCAACATTTCTTACCATAATAAAAACAGAGGTTTTGGGACACTAAGGGAGCCCCTTTCTCCACTGGACTCCAGAGGAAAACCGGATTTCTCCACATCACCGCAGGACCATAGAGGGAAACTGCACCTTCTGCAGGAGCACTGCTCCAACTGAATCACATCTGTCACTGCAGGAGGATGCAGCCACCATTTAATGGGACTGTTACCAACACCCTGCCTGATGGGGTGTCAGGTTGTACTCTGACTTTGTCAGTGTTTGGAGTTTATTTCTTTGTAGTACTGTATTTCTATTTTAATTTCCCTAGAAAAGAACTGTTATTCCTAATTCCTATATTTTTACCTGAAAGCCCCTTGATTTCAAAATTATAATAATTTGGAGGGAGGGGGTTTACATTCTCCATTTCAAAGAGAATTTCCTGCCTTTCTCAGCAGACACCTGTCCTCCAAACTAAAACAGCAACTTTTCCTTCTTTGTCCATATATAAGCTGCACCTGATTTTAAGCCGCACTTTGGGTTCGGACCAAAATTTTAGTCAAAATGGTGCGGCTTATAATTGTGAAATTACTGTAATTTTATATTTAACTATCACCAAAGAAGAAAAAAAATCCCAAGACAACATCCCTGACTGGAGGACTGAAACAGGCCTTTGTTTCCTGGATTTATATTTCAGCTCCTCTCCACTTTCAGTTTAGAAGATAGGTACATAGCTGTTCACTCAGAACTAACTCTGTTTTGCACAGAATATCATCTCCACGCTCAACACGTCAAGTGAAAGCACTGCCAAGATTAGGTGAGGTGTGAAGTGTGTGTCTGGAGAGAAAAAGCAGGACAGACTTTGGGTAAAAATATTTCACTTCAATGCCCGAAAACCTGTCTACATTTTTCTTTGGATTTGGCTCACAACTTTCTTTCTCATTTTAAAAAAATCCTATCCATGAAAAGTTATGATAATGTTTGCTTTTAGAAGCTAAATTCTTCTCAGTTTCCTGAATTCTGACCAGTTTTATTATCACTGAATTCATACCACTGTCAGTTAGTAAAATTTCATTCCCAAATTTTTTTTCAGACATGCAGTCTCAAATATGTTAAGTACACTAGGAACAAGACAGGTATTATAAGACAAAAAATAATAGGTGATCATAAATTAAGAAAATAACTACTCAAATTCACATAGGAAAAGGTGTTCTCGCTGTGTTTTTAAAAATGGCAATTTATTCTTATCATTAGGTGTATTGTAAAACAGGAGGAGAAGGAAGCCGTGTTTCTCTTCATTCATTATTAGCATGAAATATGAACAACAGAATTATTTAACTGCCTGCATTGAAGAAGTTTTTTCATGGCTGTTTGTTTCACAGTCATCATTTAAATTAAACAAAAAAATTAACTTGAATAATTATTTACCTTTTTCTGGAAGAGTACTGGCATTGCATGTCTGTTCTTCACCATCACCAGCAGATGTTGCAGCTTTTATTTTAATTTGATAAGTAACATTGGAAAGCAGATTTCTAAAAGTATGCAGTGTATCATAAGATGGAAAAATTGTAGAATTTCCTCCAACTGCTATGATGTAATGTGTAATTATGCCGTTGGCTGAAGCAGGAGGGTCCCACTGCACTAGGATCGATTGCCAACTTGTTGCAATACAACGAATGTTCTGTACAGCATCTGGCACTTAAAGGACACACAGGCACCAAAGATTAACAAGCATACACAATTAAAACTGTAATCACAGAACAATATCACTAGAGAGGCAGACCCAATATTCATAGCAAGGGTCAAACACTGTAGTGCCAAATTAATGCAAGAAACACCATGAAAGAACAAAAATATGACTTTGTCCTAATCAGATTTTCATTTCCAACTACTGTGAATATGACTGATACTAGTACTTGAGATAGAAGAGACCATCTGTCTGGCTTCTTCCTAATTGCATGCTTCAGTTTTATTTTCCCAACAAAACTTTTTGCTCATATTTTCCCCATGTTTTTTTAAATACAGTGTACTATAATATACACAATATACATACTCCATATACCTACTCAATATACATAGCAACAACATCGACAGCAGAAATTCCTTATTGATCTGTTTCCTTATTTATCTGACAGCCATATTTCTTTCAGGCACTATATCACACTTGTACAGAAATCACTGGGCAGGTTTCAGAGTTTCAGAGTTGTCATATCAATTCTTTTAACTTACTGTTCCCCATTTATTTGCTGGTTCCAGCAGAAGAAATTTTTTAAATGCTCATAAAAAAATCATGAAGGTAGAAAATAATACAATCATGTTGAAAATAGAGCAATTATTTATGAACAATTGATTGAAGAGAACTGAAGAAAGTATCATAAGTATGGAATATCAGGGATGAAATGAAACAACTGATGGATGGCCATGGCTGTCGAGGAGGACCACCTTTAGCTCACCTTCAGCTGCAGGGGTCCAGCCAAACTGAACCAGCTCAGTGACAGTCCAGATTTCTGATGGTGTTGCAATTCTTTGGTAAGAATAAACAGCATAACTTTTTCCCTGCTTTACTGGTTCTGGAAAGAATCTTTCACTGGAAGTGTGATCTTAGCAAACCTGTAGTCATCATATGGGATCTTTTTAATTTGGGGTCTGCTTCCTTTGCTAACAGTGTAAAGGAACCTGGGCCCCTAACCCATGCTTATCCCCTAGCACTGACAGCTCTTATAGGGCCTGGGGTTTGCTCTGACCTGGCAAAGGAGTTATAGCTTTGCTCAACAGCCAGTTTCACAAAGCCCACAGGCTTTCTTTGGTGAATGTCAAGTATTTCACTTTTAGTGGCTAGCTTCCTTCCTAAAATAAATTATAAAAAAAAAAATGCTGAAAATTTCTATTTGTCTAATATAATTTCCAGTTCATTTGCCAATCTTTTGTCCAGCTGCTTTTGATACTGCTAATGTTTCAGTTATTTTCACAGGGATCTGAATTACTGCTTTGATCTGCAAAGATGAATACCTATCTAATTTTCCTCCCTTTATCTGTGTTGCTATTAAAAGATTTATAGTAGCCATATAAGCCTCTCATTTCAGATGAGGACATTTTTAATTGTACACTTCCGAAATCAGACTTCAAACCCAGTCTACAAATAGGAATGTGAATTGGTGCTACCCAGGCAAGAGAAAATGAAATAGTGTTTAGGATATGTTTTCTTTGGAGAGAAGAGGAAGACTTTTGTTCAGCCACATAAGGTAAATAAATACAAATATATTTAAAAGTGTCAGAACTACAGCTTAGAAAAAGTCACATCAAACCTGATTCCATTGTTGTAAATCGGACAGCATTACTGAACTGGTTGCCATTCCCAAGCTTGGTAAATGCAGAGACACTAATAACATAGGGGTTGTATGGTTCTAATCCAGTAAGGTTTGCCTCATGGTTTGAACCTGAAATGTTCTTAAGGAAGAAAATATTATTAGTACACAATCTCTAGAAACATTGTGGGCTTCACCTTGAACCTACTGAAATGAGCAGATTTACAGCCATAGTTTTGCCTCTTCCACTCTGAGTAGCTTTCAGTCAAATACTGAAAACTCTTTCTAGCTTCACATCAACCCCTTCACCTTCTACATATTTACTACACCTCTGCAGTGGAGGAGGTCATCGGTTATAACTTCTACATAAACTGATGAAGAGTTTAAAAAAAAAAAAAAGAAAACAAAAAGAAAAAGCTAAAGCCCACAGTTCAATTCCTTGGATCTATTTTTCCCAGACCATGCAAGGCATAGTTGTTCAAATGTTGAGAAGACTTTAATGCAGGGAAAGAGCTGAATTTCAGCAAGAAATTCCGGGGAACATCTTGTGGCATCCAAGTTATGAGAGAATTATGGTACCTAAATACAATATTTCTGTAAAAATTTATTTTCTGCCTTGCTGCCACAAACTAAATCTAATTTCTTGCCAATAAAACACAACAAAACATGGAGAAATGTAGGGCATAGCTGACATAGTCAAGTGCTTCAGCCAGTTTCTGTATTCTAATTTAGTTTGAGACTGCCTCAGATGGACATATCTTTGTTGATTTCTATGAATCCCCAAAGAATGTGTTTC
This sequence comes from Catharus ustulatus, assembly GCF_009819885.2. NCBI lineage: Eukaryota > Metazoa > Chordata > Aves > Passeriformes > Turdidae > Catharus > Catharus ustulatus. Next base: position 45,596,620 of record NC_046224.1, read on the forward strand.
CAAAGGTGGCTGGTTGTAGAATCCACAGCTCCTCTTTCATATGTGCATCGTGGCCTCTCTAACATTATGGAAGAAACTGGGATGAGGCCAGCACTTCCTTCCACAGTGGGGAATAACTGCAGACCTCACTGCATCAATGTCTTTTCCTGCATCTTTTACAAGCATCCCAGAAGAACAGGGCTCACTGCAGTTTCTAAGACTGACATGCAATCCTGACCTCAGCTTGGTGACTTTGCAGTTCATGGGCATTTCTTGAGGCCATCCAGCAATCAGATTTAAGCCTTGATCAAATTTTGCATACCATAAAATTATAGATTCATATAATGATTTGGGTTGGAAGGAACCTTAGAGATCATCCAGTTCCAACCCCCATACTGTGAGCAGGGAGCCTTCCATAAAACCAGGTTACTCAGAGCTCCATCCAACCGATCCCTGAACATTTACATAGCATCTGCTTCAGTCACAATTTACTCAGTTATTCTTATTCTTCAATTTATTTTTTTTAATGAAGACCTCTGAATAGTTTTTACCATTTTTCAAGATGGCTAGGAATTACTGCCTTTCTGAATCCTGAAAGTCCATAGGTACTTAACAGCTAAACATAGGTAGCCATAAAGCAAGTAACTTTTGTCATTTTCTAATATCAAGCTTACATTAAAATACAAATTATGATCAATAAATCTATTTGTTAATGAAACATTAGAAGTGCAAAGCACATTAAAATCTAAAAATTTTTCCTGTTTAATTTGAAAAATTGAATTGCAGGTATGGTGGGAAGTAAACTGTATTAGCATATATGAATTTATAGGAGCTTCATAACTGTAGGAGCATAACATTTGCCATATCGTTTTTCCTAAAGCATGAAAAAAAATATTTTTAAAAATTATATGCTCTTAATTTTAAACATACCCAAAAAAATAGTTTTTCAGTGTTGTTTTGATAAACCTTAAAATTATATTTCATAATAACACCATTTGACCGGGGACTCGGATCCCATTTTAGCCACACAGAATCTGCGGTGTAGTTGATAATGGTCAAGTTCTGGGGAGGAGCTAATGGCACTGCAAAAGAGAAATGCTGTTGAGTTCCAAATCATAAATAATGCAGACAAAACAAAACCCTTTGGACATGCAGAAGAACATAGGTACTTTTGTTAACATTTGTATCTGAACTCAAGCTAACAGTACTCCATTGCTATTTCAACCTTCTTTCTTCCTCTCTGTCATGAAAAAAATTCCATTAATCCAGAATACATGTTTAGACAGCAAGAGATCTTCTTAGAGATCTAACAAATCTATTAATCACTTAAACATCCTCACTGTCAGAACTAAGACATTTAACAGAAGTCATATTACATATGTAAGTGGAATGTGAAATACTTTGCTTCCTACACCATATATGAAGGAGTACAATTCATCATATATTTACAAGATATGCAATTTATCATGCAAGGGAGAGGACGTCCATGTAAAGGAGAACCACATGAATGTGTCAGAAATATTTCCATGTTTTATCATTTTTCAGTTTCTTGGGGAGATAAAGGGAAAGGTACTGTTGGTTGCTTCAAAATCCCTGATACTTTGCAAACCATAACATATTCCAAAGGCAAAAGAAATTTCTTCATAGAGTTTTTTTTTGTAATCCTATGCAGAATGTGACCTTCTCTTGCACACTGTGGCAGGAGGAGGAGCACTCAGGAAACACTTGCCTTGCAGTGTTTCCTTCTTCTGAAAGATGTTCACTCACAGACCAACGGAAAATTAATCCTGCATATCAACTCTGATGCTCAGATCTAAGATGGATGCAGTAACACAGGGCTGATATTTTGAAGTTGTTTACAATTGAATTTGCTCACCTGATTCATCTGTGTAGAACTGAAGCACAGCAGATGGACCGGGTCCTTTTATTGTTCTGGCAGCTGCATAAATGCTGTACAATGTGAATGGCAGAAGGTCTTCCAAGATGATAAAATTATTGGTGGTAGAAAATGAGTTATTCCTTTCTGGCCCAAATAGATTTAAATCATAACGTATTATAATACCATTTGGCTTAATGGGAGGGTCCCATGAAAGCATAACTGAGGTAGTTGAGAGATTTGAAAATGTTTTGATTACAGGTGCTGATTCTGGGACTGTATGAAGAAATAAAGACAAAAACAAGGATAATCTCAGAAAAATATGAGATACCATGAAAAATTCTATTTTATGGTCTTGAAATAGAAATGTGCAGCAGATGTTTGTGTATAAAAAAACCACTTTAAGTGAAACAAGAAAAAGAAACACTTTTTTTTTTCCTTTTGAAAGTTAATTGGGGTTTTTACACATTTCCTTAGGAATTAATAAAATATCTGAATCTTACCATCTTCATCAGTTCTTATATGAAGACTTAGAGCATGTCGTTCAGAAGATCCTTTATCAGTGGCCGGTGTGATTTTCAGAATGTAATCAGTATATTTCTCCAGATCATCAAAAATTATGCTTGTGTTGTAAGTAAGGAAAGATAATATCTTACTGGTTCCCAGTTGCATTAAACTTAGAGAAACATGAAAGAAGACTAAGCCATTTGGCTGGGATGGTGGAAGCCAGCTTACATTTACAGAAGATGAGGAAATGTTTTGATAGACCAGATTTTCAACAAAACCTTCTGGGACTATGAGAGATAATAAGCAAAAAATTAAATGCATGGATTATAGTAATAAAACATCCAAACTCCAACCAGAAATAACTGTTCAAAATATAATTATTCTGAAAATGTCAGTTGTAATATTTTTTACAACTTTTAAAAATAATTTGTGTTTCAATATCAAAAGCAAAATAATTGAAGGTATATATGAATAATCATTTCTGTTGAATTTGTTTCGGAAAAGAGTCTTAATTAAAGCTTAAGACAATAATTTTATTGCTTGTGCTCTATGTCCTTCGTATTTCAAATACTCAGATCAAAATGCCTTCCTGACAAAGATAAATATTGCAGCATTGAAAACCACATTTAATAATATTTTTTAACTTTGCCATCATAAAAGTAAAATAATTTTTAGGTTAGAGAATATTTAATAAATATTTAATAAAAGCATGGATATACAATAAACACTAAAAAAGTTATTAACTTACTATCCTGATCGGTATACACATCTATTTTTTCACTGGTTTTGTTTCCATCTCCAAATGCTGTGCTTGCAGTTAACCACAAAGTATAACGGCTGTATTTTGCCAAGTCATCCAGCACTGCAAATGGAGACACACTGACGTTGCTGTCGTTACCATAACTTGTGAAATTCTAAAGAGACAAAAAGCAAGAAAATTTTACCACTTAAAATGTTTTCTATTTATTGATTTCTCTTTCTTGCTCCCCATTTAGCCATTACCACCTCCAGCAGCCATAAATCACCATAGTGCTCATAAGACAAACCTATGCTTTGCCTCCTAATTAGTACTGATTTTTTCTGAAATACTCAATTGCATTACGTCTATTGTTACTCCTTGTAAGTACTACAGAGTACATAATTGGCTTCTCCTGTTGCTTGTAATTGTTGAATGCCAATTCAGAGATTAAAACTGTAATACTGCAGTGTGTTTATCCATATTTCATTAAGAAAATGAAAAAAAAAGCAACATCTGCTAATTGCTCATAGATTACATGAATCACACATGCCTTGGCTTATCATTGTTAATCAAATCAAAGGACTTCTCTCTCTTTAATCTCTTTTTATGAGAGTAAATTATGTACTTTAAGCTTTCAGTGGCAGAGATCTCGCTGTACCACTTGATAAAGTGCTCCTTTTGCTAGTTGTCCCTTGCAATAACAACATCCAGTGAGTGGACCATATTAAACTGAATGTATTAACAGAATGTTTTTCCTTTGTGAAGTTACTTGCTAATGAAAGGGTAGCAGCAGAACCTAGTCCCACTGTCTTTTGAACTGGATTTTAAAAATATCATTAATACAGTGACTAGAGCAATAAATTAGTGTTTCAGATCAGCACCTCGAAGGAGGTTTAGAATCAACCATTTTGGAAGATGAAAAAATATAAAGCATATTGTTTATATAAGTTCAGCTATACCACATAAGTGAATGTGTTGAATCATCCACAGCTTTACAGGAACCTGACTGAGATGATCCAACTGAGTTTGCTTCATGGTTTGAAAATTGTTGAGAAGTTATTTAGCCCATAAACATATTTAGCTCAAGCATTGGATAGGAAGCAAAATCTTCACTGCTGATTCTAAGAGCCAGTAGCATTCCTCTACAGAAGTCACATTGCCCCATTTCAGAACCAAAAAAAGTCCAAAGTTTTCTACATAGCAACGTTCTCAGGGTGAGCTGGATTTTGCCCAACTCCCTGATGAATTCCAGATTTATTTGGCCTGTCCACTATTTTTGGTGTCAGATCAAATCCATACTCTCCCCTTCTTTAAAATCCAAGTTAGATTTCAAGTAAATGTTTTTCTGAAAAAGAGAGGCTGTGAGAGCAAATTTACTAAAGCAGGAGAAAGGCAACAGAAATATTTGGGTATTAAAATTTAGAAATACCACATATAAGCACAGGCATGCTAAAACTGCATACTGAAAAATGGTTTATATTTCTCACGAGGGAAGTTCCTACAGAAGAAGTCACTGTGACATGCTGAATAACACATTTCAATCAGTACTGTTCATACTGATATCATACTGATAGTTCAGTATGCAATCTTGATGTCTGTCACCAGTACATATCAATTTATATATGTAATGCAACAATTCACCAAGTTTTTGTAAGGGCAAAATATTTTTTTTCCTGAAAACAGTAGGTGACACTCTCATTCATTTCCCTGAGATTTTTATACCTATATCTGAAGATCTGGTTCTCCCTGCAGTCACTAGTACTGACATAATATAAAAAAGTAAATAGTTTGTTTGGCAAGGAAAACTCAATCCTTTGTTTTGAATGCAGAACAGAAGCTGCACAAATTGTGAGCATCAATTTTTATATCCACTCTTATTAACTGACTATAAGCACACTGTTAGTTTTGCCAAACAGCTTAAGTCAACATCAGTCAAAATACAAAAAAATTCCACCTTAATATATGACTTTTTTCTAGAAGTAGTTTGGATTTCATACTAGTTTCAGATGTAACTGAAAAACACTGGAAATAGCTTTGTGTTACATTTGGAAAGTTAAGATACAGGAAACAGTGGATTAAATTCTAAGGTATTTAATTAAACTTTCTGATACTCAAGCAGGGTATGACAGAAAACATCATCTGGCCCAGAAGAAACATTCTAATATCCTCTTGTTGTTACTATTATTATTATTGTTAGCAATAATTAGTAATTTGTAACAACATCTAATAATCAGGTTTTTTAAAAAATAAGACCTTAAATAATTACCTGAGTTTTCAAGGTAGTTGTCAAGTTGTCAAGGCTACCATATCAAGTTTTCATACTAGGTTTAATGGGAGTTTATTGGTATGAACAGCTGAAAATTCAACTCTTAGTTTAAAAAGACCTTTGTAATTTAGCCAGCTGTCTGGCAGTTAAGGACTTGGTGAACCAACGTGAATATTATTAACAGTGTTTTGGTGGATCAACAAAAACTATTTTAAGAGATGGCTCCTTTACTGTGAGGAGCCTAAGGAGCGGAGATAACTCAAACTACTGATATGACAAAATCTTAGGGGAAAAAGGAACACATAATTAAGAGCAACAGTGAGCAGGAAGAACTGTGTGGGTACAAACTGAGAAAAGATGAAACTTGTGCTAATTGTACCCTGGGGATAGAACACTATAGGAAGTTTTACAATTAACTGTGGCTTCAGATGAAAGCAAACAGCTTAGGATCTTTGGCTACAGCTGAAGAAATTCTTCCTTCTGTCCCTTTCTTCATCCATACATGAAAGAAGTTTTGACATAGCAAAGTATCAGATTATTAAAAGCAGCTAAGTGTAAGCAATACACTCAAGCCATGAAAGTGTCAGCAGAAACTAGTATCTTCTTCACCTCAGGAAGTGGCAGATATTTCCAGTGGCATAAAGCTGTAATTAGCTCTATATGGGAAACATGGTGATGCTCTTTTTCACTCTTAACCCTCTACCCCTGTTCTGTTTTCTTCTTTAGGTTCATTGTATTGCATTCTTGTTTTAAGTTAGAGGATCACATACTTGTCTCTGGGAATCAGGTGAGAGTGGTGACACTATGAGCGCTAATCCAAACCATCCTTCAAGGAGCATAATATTCACGGCTCCAGTAATACCTAAGTGAAGATCTTTCCTTTTTGTCTGCTGTACCATTCTGAGACCTGCTTTTTTAAAATTTGCATTTTAATTTGTATTTTAGAGAAGTTCCCTTTTTTATCCCTACTTTGGTCATACTGGTGACCAAAGTCATATTGATATTTAAGTCATCATCATATTGATGACTTGGGGTCAGATATTTAAGTTGCTAGAAGGATCATTGGCTTTTTTTCAGTCCTTGCCCCTGGTTCCACTGTCTAGTTTGTCAGAGCAGGACAGTTTCCATCTGTACTGAAATTCCTACACTGGGGGAATTTATCAAAGCATATATTAATGTTTTTAATTAGCACTTTTCCACTTTCTTGCTAATCAAAACACAAGTATATAGAGATTGAATAACAGAGTTCATTCAAGTCAATGATATCTTCCATATATTGATATTTAGCCATGAGTCAATTACTTCCATAGAGTCTTTGATTTATTTCCTTGATAGGACTGGGAATATACGCAGTATGATTACTTCAACAATCAGGCAAGGCATCGTGGAGCAAAACTTGCAAAGCTGCTACTGCAAACAGTGAAAGCTTGAACTGTAGGAACCCAGCAGTGTCACAGAGACGTGATGTGACGAGGCACAGTGTCATGCCATCTGTGAAGAAAGTAGTCTTTTTCAGCATACATGCCACATCCTCACTGCACTGGAACAGGGTACATACACCAAGAGGTAGCTTTTCCCTAGACCTATGACAGCAGAAGATGAAAGATAAGGCTGAACTGGAACCTAGCCTAATGCAGGTGATGGTTTCTTCTAGTTGGCAACCAGTCATTCCTCCCTCTCTGACACATTTTCTTTTACAACTCTCAGCACCCCCATAGAAACAGCCCACTCATCAACCAAAATCCTTAAATCTAATCTCCATCACTAAATATTTCCTTCTGCTATTCTGTTCTTGAACCTAAGGTCTGAGCATCCCAGGCCTTCCGACTGCACAGTTGCAATATTATTTTTCATGTAGACCAGTAAAGCAAAGAAACTATACATTACTTTTCTGACTGATGAGTGCACATAAATTATTCATTTTTGCCAGAAAACTCAAGTTTCTGCATCATGTCAAGGAGTAAACTGTATCTTTTATCTCAGGTCTTTTTCATATCTGGGCATTTTTTACCTAAACAAAATGCTTCACTCTGCAGCTTCTAACTTCCTAGTTTTAACATATTAATAGTCAGTGGTTTACATTAATTAGGTTTAATATGCTTGAGCATTTTGAGAATGTGTGAGAAGTGAGAAGTTGAGACAATAGAACAGCACCAGTTTTAGTATGACTTTTGTATGTATTTCAGATTATGAGAGCATTGGGAGATGTTAATTTGCTTGTTATTCTTCAGCAAGGGTGTTTATTTACGCATCTAGAACATATGGTTTAAGATACAGACCTCTGACATTATGTCCTGACAAAGAAGCAAAGGAAAGACATAAAGAATGGTTGCCCACAGCATGAAAATGTGAAATGTGCAAAGATCACTCACTTTTCAATTCTCTTGTATAATTTCTCAGACTGAAAATACAATTTGGTTAAACATAAGCAGAATGGTGACCTCGATGCAGAGTCTTTCAACGGAGGATTCTTTCTTTCCAACTGTTTGTGATACAAAACTTAGCAACAGACTCTGCAATTACATGGTTATACTTCTAAGTTACAGATAGTTGTAAGCTATATGTGTGCATACTCCTGCAGCTTACAACTGTCTGCATATATCACATATATATACATATATATAGTCACATATCAGGCTTTCACACATGCATTTCTCTGTAGCAAAAAGAGTTATATAAAATATCTGACAGAAATGGCTTTTTTCACCTGTTTGAAATTGTCTTGCATCCACATGAATGCCAAGGCACACAATAGGACTGCAGTGTAGATATGGTAGTTGCCATGCTAAACAGTGAGCAGGCAGGATCTGAAGGGCAGAAGGAGTTAAAGGGAGTAGACAGATTAAGATTTGATCGTGATTCAAGAGATTAATGTTCACATCCCATGGGCAATAAGAGACAGATGCAACAGCAGCTGAAACCTGTCTTATGATGGCAGAGGGATGGGATAAAAATCGAAGTCAAAAGGATGAAAATGGTAGTTTCCACACACAGAGGTAGAACTGCTGACAGCACTTTTCTCCTGACAACACATAATATGCCAAAGAAGCATTAACTTCCAGTTGTGCCACCATCCTTTCCTGGCCTAACTACATCACATGATAGTAAAACTGGACCCTCACCTTGCTGGGCCAATGCTACTGCTCCACCTTCCCTATCTTCCTCCTTCGTTTCCAGAATCCTGGGCACATCCTAGGGGTTTTATTTCTCTCTCTCTGTGTCAGATTTACCTTACTCATTCATCTCAGAGTTGAAACTTCCTAAAGGCAGGAATAGCCCAAGTCCTTAGTCCTCCTCTAAAATTGCTTGAGATATCCTTCATAGGATGGGCTAGTTCAGGTGATGAACTGATGTAAAGGTTTGTCCAGATATTTAAGAAAAAAACTGTTGCTATAGCAGTGTGTGCAAACAGTCTATGTTCTGAACTGTAGCCCTGATTTTAATCTCATCAGAATGTGAACTCATGGCACAGTCCTGCTTGCACCTGAAACTATGCAGAGCCTATGCATTCAAGGTTATTTTCCATGTGTAATTTTCTAAATTAACTAGTGTTTCTTATTTTTCTTCCATATGTGTAAAACTTGTTACCAAAAACCTGTAAAGGAAGCTTTTTTCCCTTGTAATATTTCTGTACCATAAGACATTCACGGAGAGTTGAACAGAAAGACTATATACAATTATTAATTAAGAAAGCAGAAACAGTAAATAAACCTAAATGAAAATGTATTACTAAAAATATTATTTATCAGATTTTGTCTTTTAAGCTTTAACTTCAGAATATTGATATCTTTGCTTCAGTATACTCAACAGTAATTTCCTTTTGAGACTAAGAAAAATATGAAAAAAATGCATTCCCTACTTTCACATTACCTCCATTATTTTCAATACTGTACAAACATATATTAAAAAGTAAAACCAGATCCAGAAATTTATTCACACTGATAGATTAGACTAAAAGAAACACTCTTGAGGGTGTGGCATGCAGGCAGTGAATCTTGAGTCTATCCACACACATATTAATTTTATATATATATATATATATGTTGTATGTGTTCATATAAATATATATATACATGTACATATAAACTTTGCATAATGTAATATTATACAACATCTATTGGTTTTAATGCTTAACAATATGAATGCTCAGTGAGATGCACAATGTAACACATATGATTACGAGATATACTTCTGTCTTTTTTAGTTTAAAAACTACATAATGATGAAGGAAATGTGAAAAACAAATTAATTGATAACTATAAAAATGATTTAATCTTTCAGTAATTATTAGAACATGTCTTTGACTTCTACGAAAGAATATACAAATAAGCTTACCTGTATGAATATTCCTGAATTGTTTTTGAAATAAACTGAGTAGTACAGAATATTTCCATTAGGTTTTTGAGGAGCAGACCAGAATAGCATTATTGATGTGGAAGTAAGGTTTCTGTATGTAACATCTCTTGGTGGATCACTTGGAGCTGGAAAAAAGTTAAGTTTTAACATACCTAAAGATTTTGTACCTCAAGGTTTTGTACACTTTAACACCTAAGGAACATCCAATATTGTAGCCTTTACAACATCCTATGGTAAATTAAATGTATTTCTGATTATGGTATAGAAACTGCTTCATGAAATAATGAAATAAAATTGTATATGTAAAAATGAATTTTTTAAACACTTATTCACATTTAGCTGCATTTGTAAACAGATGAGTTTTCTTATAGAATTTGTCCAGTACTTACTGCTTTGTGCACACAGAACATCTAATTTGCAGACGTGGAAGTTGACTGAGTTAGATACCTATTCTCCAAATATAGTTAGAAGGGAAAAAAAAAAAAAAACTTGTTTCACAAAACCTAAATTTAAGGCCTTTTTCTCTCTGATTATAAATAGAATTTAGGCTCCCAACTCATATAGGTAAACCAGATACTTAAGCTTGGACAGTATGATAATTTATCTTTTTTTCCTCTTTTTTCAGCCTATTGAATGTGCAGAAAGACCTCTGTAAGTCTTCTTCCATTAGTCCCTCCTTCTATTTCATAAAGAATAGCAGCATATGGTTCTTCTCAGTAACACAGTGATGTAGGAGAGTTAAATTCAATTCTTTAAGTCAACTTAGGAGAATTTAAATCCATATCTCCCACCATCAGAGAACATGCAGTAGAGTGCTGAACACTGTGAGTTATGTATCTCTCTGGCTTTGTGCTGCTCTAGTTTATGTAAAATATTAAAATATTATTTGGAGGCGGAAGCCCAGGACCTGTTCCTTAAAGTCTGTCCCTATAAAGTCAATTCATGTTTCCATACCAACTTCAATAGCAACTGACAATATCTGCAGCCTGATGATGTAGACAGACTTTGGAGGGATGGCTCAGATAGTGGTTGGGAATTGTTTATATCTGTGCAGGGTGATTCTGAAGTATGCCTGCAGACTATCTATTTTGGGACAGATTATAGCAATATGATTGATGGAAAACCAGAAACAAAAATTAAACTGAATGATTTTCAAAGCACAGAATATTGCATGATCATATAAAAGTCACTTTCCATGTTGGAAGTATAAAATAATTAAAATAGAATAAAATCAATGTACACTTACAGTGTTCATTTTCAAATTAAAAATATTTTAGACTTGAGAGGGATACTCTAAGAAATATTTTCCCTTTCCCTGTCACAGCTGCTTAAAGTAAGGATCTGTTAAAATATATTACAAAAAGATTTCGAATTATTTCAAAGATTAGAATGAAATTGTTTGGATCTTATCTGTCCTGAAGAGAAATGCTAATCTTTTCCTCAGTAAATTAATAGAAATACCTATAATAATATTATAGAACCCTAGCATGTATACCTAGCGTAATTTTATACATGAAGATAGAGCCACACAGACGGGTAGAATGTCTCTTCATTACAAGTCAAATGTCACTTACACTTCAGTGGCTTTATTAACTTAAATAAGGCTGACAGAATTTTAAGGCTGAATGAAAGTAATGGTTCATACTGGATAGAAGCTTACCTCCTTCAGAAGTTCTGAATGTTATAGTATCACTTTTTATGTTGCCATCTCCAAATCTTGTACTTGCTGTTAGGTAAGCACTATATTCACAGTTATATTCTAGGTCTGTGAGTTCTAGTGATGTTTCCGTAACATTTACAGTCCTCTCTGACATTTTATTCCTAAAGAATAAATTAATTATATACACGTGCCATTTCTCTCTATATATATAATTATGGCATTTGTTGCAAAAATGAAAAATGCAATATTGTGTTAAAAACAAGTAGTTTAGGTTTTTAAAAGAGGCTTTGATGACTTTTTGTCTTTTATGATGAAAAGTTAACTTTTGTACTGTGGCATCACAGTAGGGCACTTCATTTTGATTCTTTAAAAACAACAACAAAAAAACCACACCAAAAAAAATCCCCCAAAAAACTCAAAACCCCACAGAAATATGTTTGCAAATTACATCAACAATGGTTATATGAAATATTAAGGAGGAGTATTTCTATCTATTAACTGTTTTCAAATGACTATGTAGTACCCTTGGGAAGGACACAGTAGGGCATAACTAAACTGTCTCTCTGGACAGGAATAGCGAAATATAAAAAGATTATAGCAGGGAGCATGCCCTACTATGACTCTGTGAAATTGGTCAGAAGGCTGAAGTTATAAATGGAATAATAGAAGATGATATGGAGCAGGAATTAGCTGGTGCTGAGTTAATTCTAGTGGAATGTAGCAGAGGATCAGAATGGAACTCCAGTCAGGTCAAAACCCGCCTAGAAAGACTGTAAGATGTAACATTAATAAAATACCGGTATTAGCATAGGTATGAAATGATTATCAGAAAGTAAAGTAAGGTACAGAAATAACTAACTTGAATTGAAAAAAATCTTATACTCCTTGTAAAGTTAACATAATGTTTTAAGAACAAAGTAGGAGGAAAATAAAAACCTAACATTCCATTCCTTCAAATATTTCTGTAAGGGTAGGTGTCCTGTTTCTCTAATAGAATTTCAGACAGAGATGATAATTTGATAAGTAAAACCAAGTATCTTGCTCCAGGAGTCTCTGTGAAGCTCTTCACAAATGACAATGTGGTTTAATACTAAAAATAAGAAAAAATTATTCAAAATTACTAGATTTTCATCCTTTGATAACTGACTGTCCCATTAGCAAAGATCACCATCTAATATAATCTGAAATAAACAAGTGGAATGAGAAAATGTATGAGAATGAAAAAAAATCCTCCCTAACCCTCAGATTTTGAGTGGAATGTCACTTGACATGGGAAACACTCGGTTACAGAGAAAGTTAACATCTACATTTTTCCCAAACTTCTGACATTTATAATAGTAAAATTTACAAGAGTTTGCAGCTGCAGTTATCAAACTCTATACAAAGAAAGACATTTTTTCCTGGATCTTTGCCCAAGGTATTCTTAGTATGGAAATATATATCTGGTTATAATTTAAGTAAGAAGAAAATCCGCAGCTTAGTGTTGCAAACATTTCTACTCTGAGTAACTGCATTCTTACATCTGAGGTGCCAAAAAACATTTCCACAACCAGGCACAGAAAGAAGAACAAAAGCTTGAAGTATTTCAAGGGAAGATGACCTTCTGGTTAGAAAAAATTGAGATTGCAATAAAAAAATAAGAAAATACTGATCATTGTAGCCTTCACAGACAGTATGTAGAGAAAGTATGTAGCAGAGTAAGTTAAGCCAAGAAATTTTACTGAAGAAAATAAGGTTTTAAGTCACATTTTTCAAAAATGCAGAAAACACAGATTCTAAGAAATTCCATATTCCACTTGACAAAGAAAGGGAGCATATTTTCTTAAAAATCTGTACCTCAAAATAGACCTAGTCAACAAGTATCTCACAAGTATCTTTTGCAGAAAAGGATAATGCCCAAAAAAATAGCTACATACAAGTTTAACAATTTTGTTAATTACACCTTTAATACTCTAAAATTACATTTAGAGAGTATGAGTTATTAGGCTCAAGGAAAGAAGAAAGGTGCTTTACTACCTGATAGGACCCAAAACCACCTTGTCCTCTGACAAATTCCATTAAATATAACTGAAAACATTGGAAATATCACCCTTTCTATTCTATTGATTGTGGATTCTTGTTACAAATCAGCTAAAGAAAGGTTACCAAATTCTCTATAACTGTTGCAAAATCTTGAAGTGAAGGAACATTTATTTAACGGTAGTAACCTTCCTCTTCCTGCTTTACTGAGAAGCACTGGGATTAAGTCTCCTCCAAAATATATTGAATACCTCCCAAGAGCAGCAACTAAATGGCAGAATGATTTGCCTTGTCAAATCTCCCCCTGCAGTGCGTTTGATGAAACTGTATAGACAACTCTCTTAAATACTTAAAATTATTCTCCTTCCTCCACACCCCTCTCTCCCTGTCAAGGAAGGAGTCAAGTTATGACCCTTTTGAATGCAAAGGGAATTTTTCCCCAATGTCCTTGCCTTAACATGATACCTTAAAACCTCTCTAAATTTAGGTAGGGCACAGTAAGGAGAGAAAAGAGAAATCAAAAAAAAAAATGGGGCAAGGCTTACAGCAGGAAGCTGTGTGGTTGCTTAATTGCAATATTTAAAAGATGGATCATATAAGAGTTTGGGGTTTTTAAAAGAATTCTGACAATCTTTTCTCACAGTAACAAAAGCAGTAAGTTATAAGGGAACATAAGGATGATAAGTTGCATAACATGAAGCCTTTGAATACAGTGTGCATCAAAACCATAGCCCTTGTCATGAAATAACTCTTCCCTAGTTTGAGGACAGTAATTATTTTAAAGAGCAACAAATATTCCCACTAAAGTAGAACTAACAAGAGAAGACAAATACAACTTTTCTGGAAAGAAGAGCTTACTCCTCTTCATTTTATCCTGAACTAATCAGAAATTATAATTAAAATAAAAATATCAGAAGTGACTGAGGTCAAACTCTACTCCAAAACTGACAAGTAACAATAAAATAATGGAAGTTCAAGGGTAGTATGCCCATAACAACTGAGGATTTGCACATCTGCTTCACATCTTAGGTACTTTAGTATTTGCTTCCTGCACCTTAGTAGTGGTAATAAAATGTTAAAGCATAAATGCAATAAATTAAAAATGATAAATAGAAAAAGTTTTCATTCTCAGTAGAATTTGCAGATCTTTCAAGAGATGCCACATTGCTAGACCAAACTATGTCTTGCAAGGGGACAGAAACCGCAAGTTTTAAAGTGACAAAACTCCTTTTTAGAGGTGAAAAAATATCACAGGAGGATGCCAGGGAGAAAAATAATAATAAAAAATGTTCTAGAAAAAACTAGAACACAAATGAAAACTATCTGTTAAAAATACTTGTTTTCTATGAATGCCATAAATACAAAATATAACAGTAGATATAATCGATAGCACATGAGAATTCTGAACATGCTCTTACACTCTGTCTATAAAAGGAGGCAATATTTCTCTATTTTAAGCCTATTTCAAATCGCCTTGACAATTCAGGATGGGCCCTGCCTTGCATCAGGCCTAATTAGAATATAATTAAAATAGGCACCATGCTCTAGTTTAAAACTGAATTCACTTAGTATAGCATAACCTTTGGAAAAAATGTTGAAAATTATTACAAAATGTTAAAACTGTCCCTCCAGTTTTTGGCTCCTCTGAATTTGCATATAAAAAACTCCAGTACTTTAAGAGTTGGATGAATATGTACTCTCCCAAAACATGTGATCAACATATTGTGTAACAAAAACCTAACATTCCTGATAGGTTACAGATTACCATTTCTCCTCAGAACTACTTCCAGAAAAATCTTACCAGACGTAAACTGTGTAATAGAGGATAATTCCATTTGGCTCCAGCGGAGGTTTCCATGACAACTTCACAGTGACACCAAACAACTGTTTGACAGAGAGGGCTTGTGGAGGAGAACTTGGAGCTATAAAATGAGAGAACAGGACACAACATCTTGTTAAACAGCTAAGATGGGTGGGACACACAGCATCCTTAAATAGGCTTTGAATTATTTGTGATAGAAAGTTAACCTTGTACCACACTGGTACAGTATCCATCAGCTAATGTTAAGGCACAGCTTCTTTTCCTTTTTCTGACAGATGATAAAAGAAGATTTTGCATGGTGGTGTTAGAACATCTGTTTCTGTGATTCAATGGTAAAAGTAGTTCATGAGAAAACAGAGCAATGGCTAGGTCACAGTGATTCACCTACTGCCCAAGTACATAGCTGTATTTTTTTTCCTTTCTAATAAAAGCAAGAGCTTTATAGATATGTACACATATAAAATACAGTATAATAGTTCCTCTGAGGAAAAAAAGGTGCTGTAAAGAACTCTACAAAGTGCCAAAAGGTGGAAAAGTGGATAAGCATGTCATTGAGAGATGATAAAATTGTGGGATACTAGACAATGGTAAAATCTATTCACTCCATCAAAAAAGGACCACATTCATACATTTAACATGCCACAAGGGCAAATGAAAAGATAGTTATTCACTGAGATCCTTAAAATTCATCTCTAGATGACACCATATTCTGACTCCTTTGGGAGACATAAATCAATGAAAATGTTATACAAGGTTTGGATTTGTTCTAAGGTTCTTATTAATTGTACTGAGGAAAAATAACTAATGTATAAATGATACTGCTTTATTATCAGCAATTATTGAGAAATTAATCTTTATCTGCATCTTGATTCATGGACCTATGTATCTCTATGAAGTAATATTAGAATTATATTTGTTTTTCTCAAATTAAACCAAAGAGCATCATGCACTAAAAATTCAGGTCATAGCTGTAGTCATGCATGAAAATTGAGAATATGAGCATAACTATTAGCAAATCTATGAAACATTTGGTCTGAACTTTGGAACACTCTGTTCCTGTGAATACGGAACATGTGGTGTATTATAAATATTGTTGTTTCTCACTCCCTGTCCCTTTCACTATCTTGAAAGATGGCATAAAGGTTTTATAGCTCTTTATATTATAGAAAAAACTACTTTATATTTTTCATTAACAATGGTTCATTGAATTCAGTAAGTGTATTTACCGGTGAAAAATGTTAACAGCTGTGTTTTGTGTTTTACTTGTTATATTATCCTCAGTGGCTGCACAATAAAAGATCTGTCATATGGTGAATGCTGTCTTTTTGACATGTCTAGTTTATTCTACAATTCTTATTCAGAGAATTTTTTTTTGCTAAACAATAGAAATTACATAGCTCTAAATAAAAATAATCTCTGCTAAAAAAAGAAAAAAGGATTTATCCAATCTAGTTCTTTTCAGTCTGCTCCAGTGACATAGCTCTTGAGCAAAGTTGTTTTACTGATGGTGTGGCTGGTGGATTGCTTTTGTCAATGGGGCTTTAGATAGGTTCCCAGAGAGATTTCCTCCTGAACCTAAGGAGAGGAATAGACACAACCTTTTCCAAAATATGACTCACAGCATCTAAATTAAGATTTTTGCTATGAAATGTTTTTTCAGGATTCTCTTGCAGAATCTAGAGAGGTGACAAGGATAACTTTGCACAATAACATTGTGTACTGAAAGTACAACTACAATTTTAAGATTCCTCTGCTGTTTTGTGACCTAAAAATTAGCAGGGTTTGCAACAGCTGTGTTCTAACCTCAGCCTGCACACGCCCCAGTTCAATTTGGAAGTCCAGTGCTACAGATGATGAACTTTGAGCATTTTCATAATAATAATAATTTTATATCTGTCTATGTATACCTGTATGCATGCATCTGTTTAGAGTAATATAAAAATCTCCCCAAAGAAGCCCCACAGAAATGTCCCTGGACCATTCAAACTGCATTTTTCTGGGGTTTTTTGTGGCTTCCCCAGCTCTCACACGACTGAAAAACCAAGTAAAATATTTAATTCTACCATGTCATGTATTAGATTAAAATAATGTGAGTAAATCAAGATTCTTCAGAGTCATAAGATATTAGTAAGATCAAAAGTGCATGCGCAGCAATTTCAGCACTTCATACAGCCTGTACTGACAAATATAAAGGTAGATGGATAGATATATAAACATGTTTGTGTGTAGATACATAGATACAGATAGAAATGACATAACTGGCAACAAAAGTTCATAAAACTTAAAAACATGTGACATGAAGTGTAAGAGTAAATTAAGAATGCAGGTAGAAAATGATGCATGGAAACTTCTGTTCTGACTTACCATCTTCATCAGTTAGTATATGCAGAGGTGAACTATGAACTCCCTCCCCCATTGTGGTACTGGCAGACACTTCTACAGTATATTCTGTATATTTATTTAAATCTAAACAAAAGAAGAATAATTCAATAAAACAACCATTCAATGGGTCAAATTAAATTTTTAATGGACTGTAAGTATTTTTGAAGTAGTGAATAAGTCTGTCACACTGATCTGTGTCATTAGAGACTGAAAGAAGCATTGGGAAAGCTTGGAACACAAAATACTTTGCAAAAGAACAGGAAAAGCCCTAATTAACAGTTTCTATTTCATATTCCTAGAATGTTTTGCAGTTTGTCCTTGGTTGTTCTCTGAAAATGTACAATGAAATTACTAAGCTCCCAGCATTAATTGCTGTGCCATGCCTCAGCAATAACAACAGAACTTAGGAAAAGATGCAAAGGTTAGTGGAAAAGGAAGTTTTTTATCCAAAATAAGATCAGAAAGATATGCAGGTGACTTGAGGGTTTACTTTGTTACAATGCAAAGATATCTATTGAAGTTCCTTGTACTTTAAACATCTAAAATACAGTGAGATATATGTTAGACTCTCTACTATTCAATACGCATTTCATCTCAGCACACAAGTTATTTCTCAGGATAGGGAGCAAAAAACTTTCTGTAGGCGCACGAAGGATCAAATCCAACCAATGAACTAATATATCTCTGTGTGTTGCACACTTCTCAGAAAAACTCACAGTTGACATAAGTTCCAGATCATTATATACTGGCCTGTAATACGTAGTGTCAGAAGAGTAGTGTTTATAACTCTTTGCTCAGTCCCATTAGTCCTCGTGAGATATATTGTGTAGGTCTGTATGATTCCATTGGGAATGGATGGTGGAAAAAATGATAGTTCAATTTCCTTGGATGAGATGTTCCTATAGGTTATGTTTTCTGGTGCAGAATCAGGAACTAGAAGAAAAGAAATTATAGAAATTTTCAGTCCATTTCATTGATTTGGAAAGAAATTTTATATATTAGTTTCAATGAAACACATGGTAAACATTTGGATTTGTATCCAATTTTTATTAAATATATTTTAAAAGAGATTGAATTTGAAGATAAAAAACACTTAGACACACACACAGTACCAAAAAAGTAATTAAAAAAAAAAATAGAAATCACCTAAATTCAGTTTCATTGCTATCATGGCTCTGCTTGGCCATGGACTCACTGACCCAGTCCCTGACTCACTGACCCAGTCTCATCCTGACATGGCAGCCCAGCCCTAGCTTGGCTCCCCCACTGCAGGCAGTGGGATAGAGCCCACTGGCACTGGGCTCTACCTGGCTTGGTTGCTGTCACTGAACCCGAGAACTTTCTTTCCTGGCTTGGCCTCAGACCTGCCACATCAGCAGGAGGTGTTTGGCTTTCCAGACTGGCCCTGGCTGCCATGCCTTGCCTGCCCCGTGCTCTTTGCAGCAGGGAGGTGAGACAAGTCCTGGCTAGCGAGCCTCTGCTCAGCTGGCCCAGGGACCCTCGGGCTCTTGGTTCCCCATCCCTTACCAAGCACCTGGCCTTGCTCTTTTGCTTTGTATATAAAAGAGAAAAACAGAGTTCAAAGCCACTGTCTTTGCAAAGTAAGCAAATATTTCTTAAATTATTAAAACTTATCCCCTGGTCATCAAAGGTTATCATAAAGCAATGTCTTGTCAAAAAATTTCATTTTTTAAAAAATACTCACCAGTTTCAGAAGTTCTGACCAGAAGTGGAAAAGATGACTGATTCCCATAGCCAAGTCTAGTAAATGCCCTTACTGAGATGTTGTAGAGAGTATATGGCTTCATTTCACTTAATGATATACTTGTAGATGAGGCATTTTTAATTAAATAATCATTGGAATCACAGTAGAGAACTTCATAGTGAGTTATGAGACCATTAGGCTGCTCAGGTGGTAACCATCTCAGATTTATTTCTGTTGCAGTTACATTTATTAATTCTAAGTTTTGAGGTGGGGAGTCTGGTTCTGCAACACAGAAATCAGAAAAAAAAAGTTTTCAAATAATTGAATACAGAACTGAGTTCATAAAGCTTTTGGATCCTGGCCTTGGATCTTAACTGTACCAATAGGGCTACAGTCATTTTCTCACTCTCCTTCTCAAAGCCTTATCACTTTTTATCTCGGTTAATTTTGGTATGTCTCTTTTCCATTCATAAAACTAGGCATCTTTCTTCATTATGACACTTTAGCTTTTCTGGAATTTCTTTTCTCATCCACTTCTAAGTCTATCTGAAACTGCACTTCTTAAGAAAAAAAATTCTTCTCTCTATCAGTCTCAAGCACAGTGATCCTTCAAATCCTCTCATTTTCTTCCTCATATCCAGTTCTTTAAATTCGGATTAATGTTCTCTTACTGCTTCCTATGTAAATAACCACCCTTACTACTTCACTCAATCAACTATTGAACCAAGAAAGGGACTGTATGCACAATAACTAAATTCCCTTTGGTGAATCCAGTGTAAATCTTGCATACTCTGGTGTGAAGGTCATGCACAAAGCAACTCCAGCTCCAGGGTGGTGTGTGGCTAAATCTGCTGGCATTGTATGAATTCATGTGACTCCAGTAAGCTAATAAGCTTTGGAAGTGTTGAAGGAGTGAGTGGGCTGCACTTATGAACAAAATCAACTCTGAATGCCATCTTTAATTCCTCTGAAGGCTTCACCACTTCACCTCAGAAATAATCTGTAAAATCAAGATACAAATATACTATCTACTCAGGATCATAGGATTCAGTTTGTGTACAAATATCCATTTGCAGATATTTCAGAATTCATAATGAATATTTTTTGCCCAAAAGGTCTCACGAATCACTTTCATTCCTGTTTTCTGAGCGCATGAAAATGTTAACTGTAACAGATCACTGCTCTCTGGACGGCAAGACTACCTACATGGATATTTCTCATGTGAAGAAGCTTAATTTTTAATTGAAATGCATTTTGTCATGTGTCTGGCATGGTAAAATATTTAAATCCTACAGTTTAGCTTCTTCCATCCTAATGCAAGTAATCTAAGATAGTTGTAGTGAATCTTTAATTTGGAGGTATCTCTGTTTTCAAAAGTCAGACAAATTTCTGTTCCTAGGTTGGCTAAAATTAGGAGACATGAATCTCAGTCTGAATTACTTCAGGAAAGCTAAACAACAAGAAAGAGAAGATAAACAATTATGCATAGTCTTATAAAAAGGCAAGAATTCTTGGTGAGTTTCTCACTAGTTTCCTCAAGACTTGCATTGCTCTTTTATGAATGAATGAACAGTTGGCTGTTTACTCTGAACAGAGAAACTCTACTCTGAAACATTTCTTTAAAACTCACAGGCAAGAGATTGTAAGCTTTCAGAGAAAAGAATATTTATATAAGTGATTTTCTGTTCTTGTGATATACCTTTCCTCTGTAAAAAATCTAACAGCATAGAAAAAATGTAAATTTTAAAAAGATATGCAACTATTTAAAGTTTCACCATTAAATCTGATATTTTGTGTGGTTATTCAAATCACCTAAGCCTCATAAGTATCCATGATTTTTAATCCTGTAGTCCTTTTCTCTCCTTTATTGAGACTCAATTATTTTTCTTGTCTTGTAGTGTGTTTGAAAATGAGAGAGATGAATGACAATTGGTCAATCATCTTCTGTATTACTTCAGTAAACCTGGAAATAACTTAGCTGAAACCAGTGAAATTACAAACTTGATACAAACAAGGAAAAGCTAATATTCATGGCTCTGCTCTGCAAATCAAATTCCCATGTTTTCTTTGCAAGAAGCCATTGACAACTTCAGCTCTTGCCCCAATACCTTCACGGTTTGAAAACTGCCTTGCAAGTAAGAAAGGAGGATTCCGAAATCTTTGTAATGTAGTATTATACCTGATATTAAAATTATTAATCAGTCTTAAAATTAATAAAACCTATACAAAACCCCCCTGCTTTTTATATTCAACATCAGAAAATCTTCACTATCAGTTTCTTTGTCTACAAATAGAAATATGGCCTCTGAATTGTTGAAATATTCATATGCTTTAAAACCAACCTAATTTACACATGATAACAAAAAGAAAAAGAAACAAAACAGAGTCACAAAGATTATGATTTAGATGGGTACCAGGGACATATCGTTTTGAGAGAGGGAGCCTCAGCTCTGCAGTTTTCCTTCCATCTGTCTATCACATTTGAAACTAGTTGATTGCAGGTCATGCTGCAGCTTTCATTATTTTTTTAGCACTTACCTAAAAATGGTGTGAATGAAGTCACTGACTGATAGAAGACTAATAATTTCAACATTGGTTTTATTTATACACTTTGTTCCCCCTTTTTTAATGTGCTCGTCTTCTTTTTGAACAAGCACAAACTTCAGAAAATAAATCATCATTGCAAACAACGTATTACCGTCCTCAGGGGTTCGCACAAAAACATCATTCTCTTCAGACAAAGCACTTTCTCCAATTGCAGTAGAGGCTGCGACTCTCATTTTATAATCTGTGTACTTTTTTAAACCTGAAAAGAATAATTTAAAAAACCTTGATTCATAACTTCATAAACAAGACTGTTGACTTCTTTTGTCATAGCTACTTATGAAACTATAGTACCTGATATTGTTCTGAGAGTTTTTTGTACACCTTTTTCCTCTAAAAGAATATGTACATTAAACCATTTATGTGGCGACAGTCAAACTGGCATGCAGGTAAATCAGCAGATTTTAGAGTAAGTGAACTAGCTTCAACCTTGTAACTAGCTTAAAGAATTTGTCAAGGACATCAAAGGATGCATATATGAACATCCAAATATGGGGGTTTAGTCTGTACGATTTATTCTGATTAACATCAATAAATAAATGAAACTCCATTAGGAAAGTGTTTGTTTCAGTTACCATAAAAATTACAACCTCAAAATAAGAAACTTATTATTAATGTCAGACAAATACTGTGAAAAATTCAAATCTGAAAAAGACTTCACAGTTTAGGAATATTTTCCTATGGGGACATGGGAGACTCAAGCAAATATTCCAAGGAGAAATCCATTTCACAAATTACTGCTTCCACGATTTCAAAAATTACTGTTAACCTTAACCAGCCCTCTTCTCCCATCTCACATACCCTACATATTCCTCCACAGTAGACAATTCTGAGTAGTGTCCCAACCTTGTTTTTACATGCAGTTTTGTTGTGTGCGTGAGAATGTGTGACATTTTATCCACATATATTTCAAAATGCTATATTATTTAATATTGGAAAAAATAAGTTTGTTAAATGTACTTACACATTTAGATTTTTATATTTCTTTAATCAAACGTACCTGTCATAAGTAAGCTGTTGTTTGAAGTCGTTTCATGAAATGCCCTTTTTGTATCTAGTTCCATAGCATAAACAGTATAATGAATGATTTTCCCATTGGGATTTGCTGGAGGATCCCAATACAGCAAGACAGAGGAGGAGCTAATATTCTTGTAAGATATATTTTGTACAGAGCTTGGGACTTAAACAAAAACATAAAAACATAACAGTAAGTAAATAAATCACTAAAAAAATTCAAACATTCAGTGAAATAAGTCCTGTATGTTAATTTTGATACTACCAGAGTTACAGTTTACCTTGTTCAAGTGTCCTGACTGTAAGAACTGATGGTGGTCCTTCTCCAACAGCAGTAAAAGCAGACACACTAATTGTGTAATCTGTGAAAGGTGTGAGGCCCTTTATAGCATATGACAGCTCTTCAGCCAAAATGTCGATGCTATATTGATTATCTGTGAGTAAATAGAGAGAAATAGCTACTTACTCATAAAGTACTTTATTTCTTATGCATTCTAAACTCACTTTGGCATGGCGACCTAGAACCATTTTATTCTGAAAGAATTAATTTTCATATCAATTATAAAAATATTTTTAAAAGTCTACATTCCACCTCCTAACTCCCTAAAGGAGAGTCTATTATAGGTCCATTTTCATATGTACAATAGATAGATTGGCCTAGGTGAAAGAATGAATGAGTAGCAAATAGAGTTGTGATGTTTTTGAGTAATCGCCTAAAAGCTAGGAAAGGGTACTTTTGTATAAGGTCTAGCCTCTCCGGTGATTTCAGAACAATGGCTCCTACAGTGATGGAGTTTTTGAGGGGCTTTAAATATTTTTAATTGAGGAAAACAGATTCCAATACTTGGAATTGTTGTCTTCACAGATCCCTTCATGCTGGTATTTTTAACAGAAGAGTTGTGCTTAGTACAATGATGAAACCATGCATGCCCACAAAGAGATTTTGGTGCCCTTGCAATAAAGTTCAAAGTCAACCATAATCCAGGTGGGTTAGCCAAAATCAGCTGCTATAAAGCAGTCATTATGCCAGTGTAACATGGAAAGGTGTGGGTGCTTCACATACCTGAATATCAGGCTCAGAGTTCAGTGAGAAGGGCATTAAAATGAAGGCATTGAGAAACCAGCAGACTGTTGAAAATTTGGCTGTCAACTGCTTTAACTACTATAACTCCTATAAAATAATACTTGTATGGTAGATCACAACAGACACTGGCTGAAATAAATTTTCAGCAATATAGACATCTTTTAGTAACTCAATATCTCAAACTGAATGAGACCATAAAAAGCAGATTTGCATTTAAAACACTGTACATTTCATGTGTATGACAAAGAAGATTCTTCAGGATTAACATAGCACAGAAAACATTCACTGTCATTTAAAATAATGGATTAAATTCTGGTTTTAGATACTGGCACATATAGATTAATTCAGTGACTTAATTAAATCATTTAGCAAAACAAAAAAAAAACCAAAAAAACCTCCGAAAAACCCAAAACCTTTTATTTTCTCTCCACTGCTCAAAACACTGTACAAATTTAGAGTGATATTTGAAATCCGTGCCTGTCAGCTGAGGGCTGCCTAGTGATTTGTAAATATCCATACTTGGTAAAGAAACAGTGGTCCATTGATAATACAGAACAAGTGTACTCATTAATGACATCACCATGTCATAGGGTCATCTCCACCTGTTTGTAACCCATATAGCAAAGTTGTAACTTTTTGACCTATTTACCTTCACTGACATTTGAAAACCTATTAGTCAAAAGGCTTAGAGAAATCAAGGTCTCTGAAGGGCTTGGAGATATGTTAATCCCTGACAATCACACCTGCTTTGGCAACTGTAATAACTGATTGTCTATGCAGCTTGGCTGATGGCTTTCGGGTGCTCCTTTCACTAGGAAGAAGGTCAGCTGGGTGACAAGGGGCTGGTTCCTGCCTGTGTGGCATTCCCATTTGCTTCAGAAGGTTATTTGGTAGTAAAAAAATCTGACTCCAGCAAATGACCCATTTATAATTTGCTTGAACCATGTGCTAAAGATCATATCTGGGACAGTGATGGTGGTCCTTCAGAACAAAGAAGCAGGTAGAAAAATACCCTCAAATATCTTACCCAAAGCAGAATGTAGTTCTTCAGCTCCATTTAAAACAGGCAAATTGTCACCAGATACACTTGTAAATATTACTGGGGAAGCTGTCTGAATGCTGGAAAACATTTCAGCTGAACCTTCATAAAAATCATTGTCTGATTCCATTGAATTCCAAGGGGGAGAAGAAGGTTTGATATTTTCATTTATTGTATATGGTTCCAAAGAATCAAGCAGATACTATAAATTAGAAAAATAAAAAGAAATCACTAACCTAGTCATCACTAAATCATATAATTAAATTTATATATAATATAGAAATAATACTTGTGTTTTTGTGCGTGCATATAGATACTGTATAAATGTTGGCATCAAACATTACTGATCAATAGAATAATTTTTAAAATATAGTCTTTGTCATAAAAACGTTCAGCTGCCAGCAGCCTACAACATTTTATTCCAGTTATTGTTTAATCAAACACCACTTCTTAAAAAAATTCTTAAAATATGTATCTTATATTAAGGTGGCAATTTTAAAGTAAGGTCTTTAATTTTAAAGCTGTCTCTTTGGAGCTATATTGAATAGATATACATTTGAACTTGGGAGATCTTATTTATTAACATATTTATTTATTTATTTATTATTTATTATATTTATTAACACTAAGTATATCCTGAAAGAAGGCAGCAGGCACTGAAAACAAGAGGACTTCAGATGGCCCTTCCAGTCCCTCAGGTAAAGGATTAGCAGGCTGAATAAATCTCTGTGAGGGAATAAGAGGAGAGGGCAAAAAACAGAAGTTAATAAAATAAAGGAGAGAGAAAAAGAGAAAAATAAGGGTGTAGATATGTGAAAAGGGAGAGTGAAAGGGAGGCAAGTGATAGAGGGGCCCGTAGGACAGAAGACGCAAAGAACAAATGTTGGAAAGGGATGGTAGCAGATAAAAGTGGACCAAGAACAACAAAGAGAAGAGAAACAAAAACTGAAAAGAGAGAGCGGCTAGAGCATAGGTACAAAATGGTGTGCTAGCACCAGATCTTTGTGCCCCTGCAAAATCTGGGACCAAATCCAGGACTTGAGTAGCTCTGAATTGTTCTGCTGTCATCAGGAACACTCCCCACTCACACATATGGCCCATCTCATTGCCAGAAAGAGATGCTTTTGCAGTGATGTAACTAATACACATTAGTCCTTTCCATGTGGACTCTGGGTAGAAAGGGCAAAGCCACTTTTTTACTCCTTTAACATGAGGTACATTATACAGGCACAGCTAGAGCATCAATCTCCCCTAGGTACCAAGAGGTAAAAACTGTGTATGACTGATCTTCACCATCATTTTATAGCAAAATAATAGGCCACATGGAAAAACTTTTTGCTTATGAGGATTTTCCACATACAAGATAACTGATTATTGAGTACCATTATCACTATGGGTCTGCCAGTTCAAGTCCTGTAGCTACTGTAAGCTGTGGTCAGTGCAGTTCTAGATAAAGATAAGGGGGTTTATGATTTACTTTAGTTTTTAATTAGAAAATTACATTCAGTAATTTATAATAAAGCAGCAATGACACTGCACTAAAACCACAAAAATTAGGAAATCTCATCACTAAAATATTTTTGCGCAGACTACTTCAATTTTTTGTATCCAGACTATGATACAATCTTTAATTACAGAATTATATACAGTAATTTCACGAATACAAGCCGCACCAATTTAACCAAAATTTTGGTGGAAACCCGGAAGTGCGGCCAATATTCTGGGGCGGCTAATACATTAACAAAATTCTAAAAGCTGCCAACACGGAAGTGAGAGCCCGCGGCAGCCCCAAGCCAAGCTGGAGCCCGGCCGGCCCCGGCTGAGGTGGGAAAGCCTGGCAGAGGCGGGGCCAGCAGTGTGGGGGGCGGGCGGCAGAGCCTGAGCCAGCAGGGCGGGGCAGGGGGGGCGGCAGAGCCCGGGCCAGCAGGGCGGGGGAGCCCGGGAGAACTGGGGCTAGGAGTGCAGGGGAGCATGGCAGAAGCAGGAAGGCCGGCGGGTGGGGCTGCCTGGCAGCAGGGGAAGCCCAGCAGAATCGGGGCCAGCAGCGTGGGGGAGCCCGGTGGTGCGGGGGCCTGCAGTGCCGGTCAGGGCGAGGAAACGCGGCGGTGGTGCAGACGGGAGGGGGCGGCCAGCGAGCCTGGCGGTGGCGGCAGCGGCTGGCCCGCCGGCAGGGCGAGTACGTTAACGCAGCGGCGGGGCGGTGCTGACGGGAGAGGGGGGCCAGTGAGCCCGGCGGCGGCTGCAGCACCACCCGGCCGGCCCCGTCAGCAACCATGAGCGGGCCAAGCCTGCCTGGCCCCGCCCCGAGCCAGTAAAGCCCGCTATGCCGCGATCCTGTTACTAATTGGCCAATTTGTGAAAGCTGCGCACGGATTCTCGCGACGAACGAAAGTGCGGCTAATATTCGGGGTGCGGCTTATCTATTGACAAAGACAGCAACATTGTCGAGGCACCGGGGGTGCGGCTTATAATCCGTGCGGCTTGTATTCGTGAAACTACTGTACTTTCCTTTTCCAGGGATGCCTGCCTGGTTTAATGAATGGATCTTTATCCTAATGTTTTTTCTCTTTGCTACTTATTTAACTTTTGACTCCAGGGCTCCATTTAATGTATATCATTCAACTTGAAAGTGAACTCCTTCCTTGAGCTCTACATCAAAAACTTAGATTCCAATTCAGATCCAGTGAAAGACATCACTGTCTGAAAAAATAAGGAGCTATGCAGACTTTGGGCACCTGTTTTCAAAATTCAGCCCAAAAAGCCCTGCCTCAGAAAGAATTCAATCCTGAGCTGAATGTCTGCTAGAGGTCTACAGTTCTGCACTGCATACTCAGAGCTGCTCCTATAAGCATGTAAAGCACATGAGCACCCAAAATCCAGAAGCTAGACTGATTGACAGCATGAGCCCCCTAAGAGATATGATCCCATAGATGTGCACAGATACCCTTACTATGCAACCACAGCATGGAGTTAAGGATGTAGCATCACACATGTGAATTTAAGAATACAAAAGGAGGCAGAAAGTCTAAGCCTGTCATCCTTGGTAGGAGACTCTTAACCAGCCTTTGAACGCTTCTGCTGAATTCACAGGGTTCGTACCCACGTCTTCCAGTGGTTTGGGTGAGAGGCTGTGTATCAGTCTAGGCACCCAAACCTTTACTCTTTAATAGTCTGGCCACCCTATGCCCCAAAGAACTCAAGGACTCAGAAGGACAAGACTGTGAGCTGTGGCTTCCTGCCTTCATCAGCTGGATCATTCTGCCAGAATGATTTATTTTTTCACGTTGTGGACACAGCATTATCAGAATGTTTTTGAAAGCCAGTCTGAGAAAGACAGTGGGCTGAGGAAGCTGGCTTTATAAAACATTGACAACTCATCTGTTGGAGCTAGTTCCACATTTTGTAAATATCAGATCTGGCAGAAAGCAAATTTAACTTAAAATCCATATTAAGAAAAAAAGAAAATAATACCTTATTTTTATCTCCAAGAATAGTGTTTTCCAGAGTGATGTGTGTTTCCTGCTCCTGTACTTTAATTCTGTACTGGGTAATGATTCCATTTGGCTGTTGTGGTTTCCTCCAAATAATTTTTATATATGTGGCTTCCACTTCTGCTAGTTGCAAATCTGATACAGCGCCTGGGACTAAACATTCAAAAAGAAATTTGAGTTCATTAAACACTTGTGGTTATTGCAAGGTTTTTCAGAACTGCATGCAAAGCACAAAAAGACAATCAAATTTCACATCCTTATCTTTTGAGTTGACCCTGTGCAGCGCAGAGACTTAGTTCACATGTTTTCTTAGTAAACAAGTTACGGTTCTAAAAATATGCGCACTTTTGTAAACACAGAAACATGTGCATGAGTATGGTCAGAGATTAAGTATGTAAACCAGGATAGCTCTGCTGAGGTGTACTTGATTGCAATCAAGTTATTTTTCTATTTTCTGATATGGAATCTTATGTATACTTGAAAATGAAAGACTAGCTCTAAAATCATGATGCTATACTAGAATAAAGTAAAAAGCTGGAAAAAAAATGATATAGCTTGTTAAATTCCCTTTTACAAAAGGTTTATATAATTTTTTTAAGTTTATATAATTTTAATTATATTATTTTTATATGTGTGTAATCATATATATATAAAATGTGTATCAACATGAATTATAGATAGAAATCATATAGATTATATAATTTCTTCATTAAACAATCAGTCTTAATTATATTGTAATTTCCATAGGACCACCAAGGATAAAACGCATTTCTATTCAATTGAATGATATTCAGGTTTGATACAGAAATATATTTTTTTCCTAATACACTTTAATAAAAGACAATTTTGAAATTAATTGCATAGGGAGGATTTTTAGATTTGACATTAAAATAAGACACTCCATGCTATGCTGAAGGAACCCCAAACCCACCAAAATTCTCTTTGGCTTCTGACAGCACATTTCAACATGAGATGAAAATGACTGACTGTACTCAGGTGAGTCATGTCTGGAAATTGTCTCTGACAACTGCCAAAAGCAGATCATTCAGGAAAGAACACAATAAATAAAGATAGGTGTTCCTCCCAGTGTTACACCTTGACAACAAACACTGCCAGTAATCCCTGTGGTAGATTTTCTAAATTTGTGTTGTGTGGCATAAATGTAAGACAGAAATAACCATCTGGAAACTGCCTCTCTATTACACACTAAATCTCAGTTTTTCCTCCTACATCCTCAAATGTTGACCAGAAATCCCACACAATCTCACATACACGTAAGATAAAACTGCATTTCCGTGCATCCAAGGACTCTAGCCCGATGAGTTGATTACTGGGGACCAGAATCCCAGAGCACAGAACCGGGGGCTCAGAGGCAGCACCAGGCACTCGACTGTACCGGGACA
Organism: Catharus ustulatus; assembly: GCF_009819885.2. Lineage (NCBI taxonomy): Eukaryota > Metazoa > Chordata > Aves > Passeriformes > Turdidae > Catharus > Catharus ustulatus. Next base: position 45,626,566 of record NC_046224.1, read on the forward strand.
AGTCTCCAGTGCTGGGCTTGCCCTGGAGCTGGGAGGGTGGCTCCAGGGATAAGGATGGAGCCTTGGATTTGGTGGGAATGAGTCAAAGGAAAGCTTTGATCAGGAGCTGGGGGTTGAAGGAGCCAGCAGCGGGAATCTGCGCTGGTCTTTCTTTTCCTCTTGCTGCCATCTAATGGGGGATTGGGAGCCTGCAACTTAATTACTGTATCCAAATTTAACTATTTCCTTTTAGAAAGAAACTACATTTCTTTCACAATCTCTGAAGGCCTATGATAGCAGATAAATGTAGTGACAGAGCACAAACTTGACAAACACAAAGAAATAAATTATATAACAATATTCAGCTGATTTCTTTTATTTATTTTTTGTAATATTTTCTTATCTCTTGTAGTGCTTTTATATCCATTCTGTCCTTTGCAAAGCACCTTAAAGGTTCTGAAGGGAAAACTGAAACCCTTCATCACGTTCAATCAATTTGTTTTGCCTCTCTATGCTTACTTACCATCTGCAGGAGTGAAAACAGTAAGGTTGGTCTTTGGCCCCACCCCAGCACTTGTCTCAGCACCCACGTACACGTCGTATGTGGTAAAAGGCACAAGGTTACTAAACACAAACTTATGGTCTTTTGTACTGTTATCCAGAACATGACCTGGAATTGAAAACAAAGAGATTTTAGGTCTAAAACAGAAGCAGTTCCATGGCTACTTTCCAGTAGGATCAACAAATGAAAGGACAAATTTGTTTGGAGAAAAGCTAACCGGGAATCAACTTCAGTGGAATATGTGGGGAATAAAACAACAAACCAACTAACTAACCAAACAAGACACTTCAAGGAGGTGTGAGTTTTAAGAGGAAGAGATTAAAAAAATTACCTTACTTTTCCTGTATGGGCCCATAAAAACCTTATAATACAGTTTATGTCTTACTTAACTAGAGGCAGTTCTATAATTTCTGAGTTTAAAAAAAATTGCAAAAACATCAAAACAGTCTTAAAGAGTTGATTGCATACTGCATGCAAATGAAAATTCTCCAGAAATCTTTTACAGAAAGAGAAAAACGTAAAGGTAAGGTACAGAACACTTTGGATATATAAGCACAGCAATTCAGGTGTTCATAATCTGTTATCTCCTGAAAGATTGAGGAGAAGTTGATTTTCTCCACTCATAGGAATATCTAATGTGAATTTAACTTTATACTCTTCCTCATGATGCACTGACTTTTCCCTTAAAATTAATCTACAAACCTTTAGAACATATCATAGTAAAAAGGGATACATAATTCTGCTTTTGACCATCCATTTTTGATTGGCAGGCCCAGAATAATGTGTAAGGAAATAATCACAGAAAAATCAAAAGAAATGGTGACATCAACTCTGACTTACCAGATGGTCCATACAGCTCAACTCTGTAACTAAATTTCCCTGTTACTATGGTTGGTGGGTCCCACATTACTGAAAAAGACTTTGCTGTGATATTGCTCTTGGCAACATTCTGTGGTGGGTCTTCTGGAACTTAAACAATATTGGAAAAAGTCTTTGAACATAAAACACTTCATATTAGGATGTCTAAGAGCCCCATATCAGACAATTCATTTTAAACATAAACACGACGTATTCTGAAGGGAAGCCAAAAAAGTATATCATTGCAATTACTTAATTTTTGTTTTAAGGTAATTCTCAGGAAAGGTATCAAGAGTATTTACAATATGCAAATAATCTCTAAGAGACAAAGATGCAAAATAAACTCGAAATTAGCCCTGAAATCAATAGAAAATAAACTGACCAAAATTATGTTAGCCCTAGACAATACAGAAAACTAAGGCTGTTGAAGTTCTATCAAAGCAATTCAACTGAACATTTCTAGGAGGGAATTAAATTTCTTTTTATCTGAACAGTGCTATCTATTTTGTATGTACGAAAGGAAACCAAGTAACATCAAACCATGTCAAGCAAAAGAATTATGTACTGGCAAACAGAAAGCCAGAAAAACATTCCTGTGGAATGTCTTTTTTGTATAGCTCTATTAACAGTGTTTGCACTGCTGAAGTCATTATAAAAGTGCTGTTCATTGATCATTATTTTCAATTCCAACTTCTCAGTACATTTCAAGGAATCAAAAATCTACTCCACTTAGTACTTAAAAATTTCTTCAGCACTGAACAACTTTCTGCAATAGGCGCAGATTGGCAACACAAGTACGGGAGTTTTCTTTATTATTGTTTATTTCTCTACAAAGGCTAAAAAGCTTTAAGTGCATTTCTGTCTGCACAAAACACACACTGTTTGATTACTGTGCCTGACAGTTATCCCCTTCATCTTTACTTTCATTTCTTCTACCATTATTCTATTGTTTGCAGTTCTTAAATTGTCCTCAGTTTTGCATAAAATCTAACCTCTCCTGAGCATAATTTGGGTATCTTTGACTACTCACAATAGGTCACTCACTGTATATTATTAGATACATAAATATATATACATTTTCGAATTTTTCCATCAGGTATAACCAAGTAATCATGAAAATACAAAAGCATGATACAGATAAAGACAGGTAGGACAGAAATATCTTGCAGCAGAAAATGAAACTTATATTTTGAAATTTTTCACATAAATCTGAGAATTTTGTTGCCATTTTAAAGCCGTATTTAATGCACCTGACTCTGGTGTCCGGACGATTGCACTGTCAATGTAGCCTGCTTCAGTGGTAACTGCAGAGACTTCAAAGAGATAGGTGGTGTATGGTCTGAGGTTGGTCACAACAAAGCTGATAGGTTCACTCCAAACAGAGCTCATTTGACTTGGTGCCTCTGTACTTGGTGTCACTGTAGTCTGTGTAAGAATTGTGGATTTCCCAAAAGTAGTTGAAGGAGTGGTAGTACTCCACAAAAAAGATTCACTCTTATCCTATAAATACAAAGCATGAAACATTATAAGGTGCATCTATAACCGATAATTGTAAATATATGTAGATAAAAAGGCAGACCATCTTTGAAAAGAAAAATCCCTAAATTGGTTTTCCTTTTTGTACTTCAGTTTGAAGACTTAGGCAGACTGTGCTAGTGCATCCTGCTAGTGACAGTGTTATAGATTCCTGCCTTATTCAAAAAGGTCTCAAATCTGACTGAACGGAAGCATCTCTCTAGGATTCATTTATTTGTTCCCTTTTTCTATTTTCAGCATTCAGTCTCTCGCTTGAAAAGAAGCTCCCTAGCAAGGTCCTTTTGTATCCCATATATGTTGTATGTGTGTATGTGCATAGACATATATAACACATGTATATCCATCCATCATGGAAGAAAACAGACAGGAGTTTCTTAATCCATCATGTCAGGAGACAACTCTGAAAAATTACTAGGTATTGTGGTGACCAATGCTTATGATTCAGTAGGTAGCAGCTTGCCTTCTCAGTGCTGAATTAAATCATCCTGGTGTGAGGAACCTTTGCAATGCCTAAGATGATCTTCCAAATAAAAGCTGAAACCAAAGTTATGATAATGTATGTGATTTAAAACTTCACTTTTCATTAAAGCACTAAGAGTAGGAAATTGGAAAAAACAAAAAAAGATAAAAGAACAAAAAGTTTCATTACTTGACGTTTTGACATTTGAGTAATTGCAAAACTGTGCTCAAATAATAAATAAAAAGAGGAAAAAATTCCAGTAGAGAGAATTTTCTTCAAGAAATCACAAATGGATACAATGGTTGCAGGTTTGAATTCAACAATAAGAACAATTCAGACTACAGTCATATTTTTGAAAATCACTCTGCTGATCATGTTTGGGTTTTATTTTGATGTGAGGAGTATTTAAAAATATTGAAATGTGATACGCAGAATAAAGTACACTTTTAAAACATGAACAGCATTATGATACTATATAAAAAAGAAGGCATTAACAATACTATATGTCTGCACTGACCAAAACCCCCCTGTAAGTTCTTGTTTTTTTCTAATTGAATAGTGTGTTAAACAAAAAAAAAAAAAAAATTAAAAATGAAATCTGAAAAAACAGAAATTTTCTATTTAATGATATTCTGTAAGAGGGTGCCGAACTTAACTTTTCATAACATTTTTACTTTGATTAAACTGAACTTTTCAAGCAAGAGCATTCAATTTAAACTACTCTGAACAGAAAGGTTTTTCTTTATCCATTTTATCCTCCCTTGGGACTATGTTTGTAAGGTTTTTTGAATCTTTCTAAAAAGCAAGCCTCCACATATTTATGTCTCAAATTTTAAATGTAAAACTATATTCTGTAGGTTGAGTCTATTCATAATTTAATAGGTTCATAGCACTTACATTGCACTCTGGTAACCTTCCAGACAGAAGGTCCTCTACTTTAACCAAGACATCTTTCACTACAATTCCGCTTCTTGCATGCTTCACACTAATCTTGAAGCTAGTTATCTTTCCATTTGGTTGCCGAGGGAGAAACCAGATCAGATTTACAGCTGAAGAATTTAAGGCTTCAACTGTGAGATTCACTACTTTACCTGGAGCTTGAAAACAAAACAAACAAAAGCAGTGAGATAAACTTTTCTTCTCAGCAATGAAAAATAGCAAATACTTTTATTTAAATCTCTTTTCTAGCTTCCAAATTCTGAAGCAAGCACATAAAAATCATTCGCAAGCACATGTAAAGTAGTTGATATACAACCAGCTATTTTTAAATCTGGTTTAAATGATAAATATAATTATTTTGATCTCATAATATATATAAAGGAATTGATTTGGTCAACTTAAAAACATTCTCAGAAGCAAGTAATCTACTATTCAAGAAGTAGAAAAAATTTGGTCTTTTTTTTTTTTCTGGTTAAGAGAATATGATAACATTGTGTGTTTTACTCCACTTTATCTGTGTCACCTTTTCTGCTGCACACAGATGTTTGGTAGCTTTAGGTAGTTCAATTCAATTAGAATATTCACTATTACTGCAAAAATGCTGCTCTTTGTACCAGTGACAGTTTCTGTGGCCTGTTGTCACAGCATCAGTATTAATCACAGCACAAAGGAATCAGATGCAGCATCTAAATCAGATTTTCAATGCTATTTTACATGCTGAACTCTTCTGTAAATTAGAGCCCTGTAGCCCTGTCTTGCACTTGGCAGAGTCAGCAGCAGGTCCTGCAATAGCTGCCTTAGAAGGAAAGGCTTTTCATACTCTTTCTTAAAAAAAAGGCGTTCCATAATTAGAGATTTTCCACAGGTGAATTGAGACAGCTCCTCCAAACCTCATATTTAGTGCTTTCAGTCCTGCTAAATCACTTCTAGATCTTTCACCTCCTTTCCCTTCCTCCCAAACCACAACCTTTACATTTAAATAATTTGATCTTCTGGCTAACTTTCTCACTTAAAATTTCCCACCTTATATTGATTAAGATGTTTGGCTTTCCTTAGCCATTAAAGCAAAAATTAGAACAAAAGAACATTTTAGAAAGTAGAAGTATAAATGTTATACCAATGACACATAACTCATCTAGAATTTGAAGAAACCTTCCAATTACATTTATAATAAGACATTTTAAGTTTCATTAAAATGTAGACAGCATTGCTTCCAAAAGTAAAAAGCTCATGTAAGAGTATTCATATGGAGAAATGACAGTGCTATCCTCTGTTAAACATGAGTAAATAATAAAGCTCATAGAAATGAGATCTTTTGCCAGCAATAAAGTCCAAATAGTGAAGAATATAGATCCATGTGACAAGTTTACTACTCCTCCTTATATTCGGTTCATAAATTATTGCATTATTTGTGCAGAGTGATGATTTCTGCCATTAATTAAGATATCTCACTCTGCAGTTTGCACAGAAACAGAAAGCAGCCTAAACACAGATGGACAGCCACTGCCTTGGCAGCATAATTTCTGTATTCCATTGAGATTAATTCAAAAGTACACTGGTGTGAGCTTGTCAGCCAAAGCAGAACTGCTCCTGAAGCACGAGCAAGATCACAAACACTAAATTAGTAAATATTGTGCAAACTCAGACTCATTTTTTTTTAATCTTCAAATCCACTAACTCAAATTTTCATTTCATACTTTTTTTTTTACCTAAACATTTAATAAGGTACATTTTGTGCTGAGTTTCTTAGGACCCATCACTAAAGAAATACAGATTGACTGTAGCAGACAGTGGCAGAGATGATCCCACAACAAAGTCTGTGTCCTAGAACTGTTCCAGGCAACAGCAGATGGATCCACTGGATAGGTAGCTCTGCTGTGCTGTGACCTTGCTTTCTGGAAGCTGCCTACCTAGAAACAGCTACAGGAAAACTCCAAGAAAAACAGGCTTTGTGTACAACAAACACCCCTATGGGCACATCCTAAATGTTGTTGTTAGCAAATAAAACAAAATGAACCTTTGTCACTGAGTGACAAAATAAGAATAAGGATTTTGTTCTAAATGAATTGGAATTTGTTCAAGTACGAAATTTATCATGGAAATTTATTTGAACAAATTAGAGTAGCTTTAATCAAAATAATTAACAGCTTTATTAAATTTACCACTTTCTGCAGTCTGAAAAAGGAAAGGATCGCTAAATACTCCAATACCAGCACTGTTCTCAGCAGCAACCTACAGGAAAAAAATAAAGAATCCACATTAGAAAATCTGCAGTATATACCGTTTCAGACAATATGAAAATCCTAAGGATACACAGAGATACAGCTTTTAGCTTTAAAACTATAAATACACAAATGAACATACCCTTTGTAGTTGTGTTGTATAATTTATACTCAACATTTAATTGTAAAAAATAAAAGGGAAAAAGTATGTAACAACATAAGAAATTGAGAAAACCACATGTTCATATCCACATATCAAAAGAGGATCCCTATTTTATGAGACCTTATTTTATGCAAAAATCAACAGCAAGAATAACATCACTAACACTCCTTTTTTCTTTCCACGGTACACTTAAATCAGATTCTGCATTCCTATTTTATTTACTATAACTTAAAAGGGTAAAAAGGAGAGCAAGTTCCCTTTCATTTCTCTCTCTCCTGTAGGTTAGCAGGTCAACCTTCCCCCAAGCAGAAACTCAAGGGAAGGATGTCTTTTTGTAGAAAAGCGAGAGGTAAGGGGACTGTAGATGCACTTTATGATGGAGATGCTTCAGTGCTCTCAATCATGGAAGAGTCTTCCCACAGAAGAGCGACATATCAAGACTTTAGTAGAATTTATGGAGATACACAAAACAAATGCCATTAGCTCTGCAATATAGGGTTTGGGGGCAATTCAACTCAGTGATGGGCCATGGTGTCCAGTACTTACAAAGAGAGAAGGAAGTCTAACTTCTTATTTTGAAAAGAAGTAAAAGGGACAACAAAAAGTTGAGTAAAATTCCAACAATGAGGGTGAGAGGTGTGGGAAAGAAGGAGCAAAGTGAAAAGCTCTCCAGCAAGGTTATAGGTGGCAATGGAAACACAGGGTGAGAAGGGGCAGGTGTGCAGAACGAAGTGTGGAGCACTGCGGAAGTGACAGACAGCACACAGAGGGTAACAAAGGCAAAAGAAAACAGAAGCCCTCAGGTCAGATAGGGAAACTTGTTCTAATCACTTCTTGGCACTAAACAGTGCATTTTTCAAAGACTGTGAAGATTAAAAAAAGGACAAAGCTACAACAGACAAACACAGTAAAGGAATACAAGGTGGTATCAAAGACTTAATCTAGGATGTCAAGACAAGCTGGCTAGCTCCTTCCTAAGCCACACAAACGCATGTACACCCACCTCATGACTACAGCCAACCCTACCTACTTATGCTTCACAGGGACAATGACTTGAAGTATCCTCAGGCATTGATGAATTCTACAGTAATTGCAATAGCTGAAGAAATTGACTGGAGATCTTCAGGGGTTTGACAGGCAGTCAGGAAATTCTGACAGTATTTAAATTACATTATGTAAATCTTAAGCTATGTCCTCACCTAAACATTATTTTTATTACCTCATCTCAAGGCAGTTATTGTAGAAAGAACTCAGAAACAAAACTAGCGTTAAGATAGACATGGAAATTCCTACCTCATACATGCAGCTTCAATATAACTGAATGGAAAGACGCAAACCAACACATAATTTAATTTAATTCTTGATATTGAAAAGAGGAACCTCTACAAGGTTATTATGAAAGAGTAAAATAGGCAAAGAATTGCTTGGCAAATACTGCCAAGAGAGTAGCAATTAATTTCTGTCCACATTAAGTCTTCTATTGTTGAAGAGTTCAGAGATGGATCAGGAGTGCCTAATCTCAATGCAAACAAGTTCCATACATGGAAGACATGCTTTTTTTGGATGTGACTGAGATGATTTAGTAATCTACATGTAATATGCAAAGCACTTCAGTCATTTGAGAGATTAAATCTCAATGAAGATAAGGAAGGATTTAGATGTTCCCAAAAATTCTACCCTTTGTTTTTTACGTTTTACCAAAAAAAGCCATGTTAATACAAATATCAGTAGAGGAAGGTACATTTCAGTGCAAGTTTGACTGGAACATTTTTAAGTAGATTTAAAAAACACTGCTCAAATAAACTCAACTAAACAAATACCTTGCTAATATATTTTGTTATATGACAACAATAAATAACATGATCCCTCAGAAAACTCTACAAGAACCTAAAATAAATTCACACAATTTACAATAAATCAGAATTGAAAATACTAAGAGGCATTTGTAAAGTTTTTACCATAATTTCATAAGTTGTTCCAGGGTTAAGACTGGTGAGAAGAACTTCCAAACTATCTGGCTTTGTTGTGACCTGTGTGTAAGCTGTTTGCATCCATGGGCAGACTTCTTTATATTTAACAACATAGGAGAGAATTCTCCCATTTGGATAGAGTGGTGTGTTCCATGACAGCAGAATCCCAGCAGAACCCACTCTTTCACCTGCAAGGAACACAGGTGGTCCAGGATCTAAAAAAAAATTTTTAAAAGTTATATATATTCACACACACAACATACACACACACAAGCACATACACATAAAAAAAGTTTTAATTAAGATTCATGAGAGTGGAGACACATTCACAGATTCTATAGAGAAATTAAATCATCTACCAGCATAATCTCATAAACCTACTGAAAACTGATGCACTTCTGAATTTTTTTTTTTTTTTCTGGCTAGAGTCCTGTTCGAAATTCTTAGGTTAATTTTGGAGCACCAGAAACATTCTTCCATAAGAATGTAAATAATGTATTGTTCAAGATCTTTGTTTAAAAAATAGTTCAATGCCAGTTTGACATTTGACATTCTAGCACTCAAAGTGTACTCTCTTAAAAAGCACATCTGCTTTGGCTAAATTGTTTTGGAAATAAGCTCTGAACATTTTTTATGTACCACTATAGATATAAACCAGAGCCTGCATATTATTACATTATGCAATAGCAAATTTTTCAAAAGCTTGTAAATTCTTAAGCTCTCATAGAACACTTCAGATTCAGTGTATTTTTAAATGGCTAAAGAAGATGAAAAATTTTAATGACTGTATAAAGCTAAACTATAAGATTATAATCTCTTCAACATTACTATGCATATAATAAACATAAGAAAGTATAGTTTAAAAAATTAACACATTTCACCAGTCATTTTTAACTCACTTGTCACATTTGTTGTCACAGTTCTACTTGCAGGTGAACTATAGACTGAAGAAGAAACTGCAGAAACTGTAACATTGTATGTTGTTCCAGGAATAGTATTGGAAAAATCAGCCTAAAACAGGACATGGATTTTATTTAAGCCTTTTATGAAGAATCACAAAAATGAACCTCCACCCCTCAAAAACTAAACAAAACAAGCAAACAGGAAAAAACTCTACAAAACAAAGCACAAAAAACCCCAGAAAATTTTGAGCAATTAATTACTAAAAGTAGTTGTTTATACCTGTTACTTGCAGTATTTTGCTGCCAGATACCTTCATAAGTTGTGCACAACATTCAATATTAAGGAACAACAAAAGTAACTATTAATTTTATCCCAGAGTCCCCTATCAATGTATCTATAGAGGTTTTTTGGTATTACCATTATCAAAGTAAATATGAAGCATTATAAAACTCTTTTTGAAAGAATGAACAAAAGAGTAACCTGAAAAACAAGGTTTTGACCCTTATACTAACCCATCCTTTTCAGTAAACATAATTGCTAACATTTTTAACAAGAAATAATCTAAAATACCTGTATCTTTGCAGCTCCAACGAAAAATAAAAGCAAAATATCCAGAACAACCATTATTTCTGTTAATATTATATGTCCCAGACAGCAGAATCAAAAAGTGCTCCTATATCTTTTTGATGGCTTAGCAGTGAAATGTTGCCTGCATTAATGATTTAAGCAGAGATCTTCCTGGCAAGTACACAATTAATGAGTCTGTACTACTCAATAGCTCTGCCCTTCCCTTGATAAACTATTCATGAATCCTTGGATGACGGTCTGCGTCCTTCTAGTAGACTTTATAAAACAGTAAGTTCACTACCTGTTGTTAGGTAGCAAACTGTGCATGCTGAAATTTGCTGCCACTTCACCAATTTTTCATTCATACTTTCAAATTCACATATGCATTAAACAGCTAAGGAGGAAAGCTTGAATTCCTCATCAGCACAGCGCATAAGGAAAAGCTGGCCCTGCAAGTCCTGTAATAAAAGCACTTACTTGATACTCCCTAAGTCCAAGATCTAGGATAACAACAGAAGCATGATCAGGAACAAGATCCACATGAAATCTGTCTACAAGTCCATACGGCAGTCTCCAATACAGTGAAAAATAATATGATGAAACATTGAAGAATTTAAGACCTTCTGGTTTTGCAGGTTCTGAAAGAGAATTGTGGAATAAAAGACATTAACTTAAATAAATCCATTTAAAATATATTAGCAGTTACAACTGAATAGAAAAGCATCCAAGAAGTGTTTACTTGCTATACAAAGGATTAGCCTGCGTATGGCAGTATGTGATCCTACAGTTGCTGCACTACTTCTGGGATTAGGCTGATGGCCTCCCAGCCATGCTGGGATGCTCATTCACAGACAGCAAGCTCAAGTGTCTCTGCACAGTGCTCAGTCAAAAAAATCTCTGCACAGTCCTGGGGTTTCTGCTGCCCTCAACCTTAAAGTTAACACTACCGCTGACATAACTACTGCTACAGTTGAAATTCAAGATATAGCTGGTGTTTGTTCTGCTGCTAGCCACAGGGTTGGTAACTCTTTTATACATTTCATGTAGTTGGAATCCCAGTAATTCCATTAACTCTGTTCATTAAGATCCCAAAATTTGGGTAGTCTACTCCTTTTATTGAAGCCAAATTTTCACCTGTTCAAGTCACAACATCTAATTTCCTCTGTTTTTAAATGTACCTTTAAATGTGCATTATTCACTCTAAGCCTAATAGTGAATCAGGTTTTAAATTCTTCAGTGGGTCATCAAAATGTTATCTGCATATAAGACTATGTGATTCATTCAGCTGTACAATTTCTAGCCATGTTCATCTGTTTTCTTTCTACTTTCTTTCTACTTTGGAACTCATGTACAACTACCAGTTCTCCCCATGTTCCTCTCTCAGAATAAGCCCAGTCAGTGATGCTCTTTGTCTCATTTCAGTTTCACCCTTGCTCTCAATCCTCTGTCTGCCTTCCTAATATGATTCTTCTGAATTCAGACTAAATCTTCTAGTAGTTTATTAGTATCATACTGTGCAGTCTGATATGTATAGTTTTAACTCTGAAAGATTTCCATCCCTTTCTTATTTGCTGTAAATCTGCTAAGATTATGTATCTTTGATTAATTCTTTACACACACTAAGCAAAGCTGCAGAATTGCTTCCAACAGATACCTCCAGTTCTGTTATCAAATAATCTGAATATGAATATATCCAAATACTGATTTTAGATTTTACATTCCATCTGCATTTGTCTCATATGCATGATTTTTAACTCATGGTTTTATTTTGATACTAACAAACCAAAAAAAATGAATAATATATGTGGAGGTATGCAAGTATGCAAATTTAACTGAGAGCGTAGGTTCTACCTTTTAGTATACTCTTATAGATTTTGAGTCCTACTGCTCTCATCAGTCCTATTATATACATGGATCTCAATTCCATTTAAGCTGGATTTTATGTTTTTAGAGGTACAGATCCACAATAAATTTCTGAGGATAGTTTGCAATCTAAAGCTTTAATTCTATAAACATTTATAAACCTGTTTAACTTCACTCATTGTTAAAAAAAACCAGCAACAAAAACTACTGAAATAATTGTAAGGTAAAGTTAAGCTTGTGTGTAACTCTTTGCAGGATAAGATCTGAAATACTAAAAACTGTGAAAAGAAATGCAGCACAGCTAAAGACATTATGTTTCTCACAGGTATCACTACATGCAAGTCGAATAGGGTATAAGTAATATATGCCCACAATTACTCCAAACTATTACATGGAAGATCTCTTGAAATTTCGAGGTTATTCTACAAAGTGAGGTGTACACAGATAAACATGCATTGATAGGGAAAATTACCATTCACTGGCAGAGCAAGCAGGAAACCATACAGACCTGACACAAATTCAAGGAAAGCAGAAGCTCCTTCAATATTTCCTTTTAGTCTTTTCAGTGTGAAATTATAAGTGGCCCCAGCAGTCAGGCCTGTAACACTGAAGTCAGTCACTGTTCCTTGAATTGTGAACTTTTTTATAAAGGTGTTGTTCGATAAAGATGCATTATAAGAAGTGAAGTTAGTCTTGGTTGGATTCCACTTTACAGTTGCAGAGGAAGTATTTACCATTTTTAATGTCAGACCACATATCCCAGCAGGTTCTATGGTAAAAATTATTGAGATTAATAAAGAAAAAAATAATCCCTTGTATTTAGAACATAAGAAAATAACAGCTTTTAAAAATAAATGGTTTTTACTTAAATGAATGTTTTGAGACTTCAAAACATCACAAAATATGTATACAAATTTTAGAACTCTTTGTATCGATAAACAGAAAGCAGTACCATTATGTAGCACAAGGGATGTACCTCCTGTGTGCATTATGAAATTTATGGAAGAAAATTACAATTTTATCAGGGCTTCTCTAAGAACAGTGATATTGCTCACTGGTAAAACAGGATGAGAATGGAACACTTTGTAAGCAGAAGTAGAGTTTTAGTCACTCAAAGGCTTTTTAAAATACATCATATGCCACATAATTTTAGAAAACTGTTCATCTGCTCACTTAGAGATGCAGTAAATAGCATAGTCTCAGTAATTATCCTTTTTTTTCCCTTTTTAAATAGTATTTTTTAAATTATATTAAGGTTCCTAAAATCACAAGTAATTCACTAATAGCACCTCCATTAATCTGTGCAGCACAGCTGCTTGGGAACAAAAATTGTTTCTGTTCTTCCTAAAAAGAGAATCTCTCACATAATTGCTTTAATTTGCTTGAAGCTTTATGAAAAACACTAATTAACATATGCCTGTTACTCAGCATGAAAAAATCCTAAGAGTTTAGCACTAAAATTATAAACTTTCCATAATCTAGGCATAGTCAGCACCCATCCACAATTCTCTTAAAAATATTTACCTGAGGAAAAAAAGCATGTGCAGAGCCTTCTTGACTTTTAAGTTAAGGATTTATAATCCAAACAAGCCACAGAATATCCATCAAAGAAGAGAGGAGGTCTATGATATGCATGTGTATAAATCCTGGTTAATTTTCTGATTACAACTAGTTGCTCTTTATCTGCTTTAGCAGTCCAGAACTCAATATAAACCTTATTTTTAAAATTTATGCCACAAATAAATTTCCCTCCTTCTTATGTTGTATCACAGGAACTTGGAAAACGCATGTTTGCTCAGAGACAGAAAATTAGTGCAGATACTGGTTTCTGGACCTTGTTAAGCTCTCTGAAGCACAGTTCCTCTTACTGTCTTAAACAGTGTGTGTCCTTGCACAGAAGCAATAATCCAATCTGAGACCATGGGCTTGCAAGAATTTAGGAGATACAGAAACAGTTGAAAACAAAATGCAAGGTAATTATTAAAGTATAGGAAGCTATTCTGGCAAGATCTTACTTTGTTAGAGCTGAAAACTTTTTTCAAAGAGCTATTTTCAGCCATGACTAGACTCCTCAACCTCAAAGTGTGAGTTATGTGCAAGGCTCCTATTTAAAGAACTATCACAAGAAGAAGCACGAGATTGCTTCCAAAGCTGAAGTTTCATTTTGAACTCCGTGACCTTTTTGAGTTACTTACAAACAATTATTTAAATGTCCCTGAACATTTACAAAAAGAAAATTTATAAGGTATTTCCTTACTTGTTATGACTTTTTTCTCCACAGCCACAGAGGACTCCAAGCCTTTAATTGTCCTTAACTGAAAAATGTATTCTGTCCCAGGGGTCAGGTTTTTCACTACAGCTCTGTTGTCATAAACAGTTCTGGTAAGCAGCTTTTCATTATTCATCAGACAATATGAAAGCTATCAAAGCAAAAGAATTCCTTTAATTAGATTATTTAGTTCATAAAAGTAATTCTCAGAGTTTGCAACTACCAGTTAGTCTAAAAATATTTAAAATATTTTCCACATTTTAAATACAAAAAGAATCAAGGAGCTTTATATTATTTTCCACGAATGTGAAACTCCATCACTCCTTACTAGCCCAGCAGTGAAAGCAATTACAGTAATTTCACGATTATAAGATGCACCTGATTGTAAGTCCCATGTTACAATACAGAATGTGATAAAAGGTATCTATTCTATCACCATCTGTTGAGGGTGGGGGCAGTGATCCTTATCTCAATGGCAGATATTCTGCTAATGGGACATCCATTGAAACCAGGCAGGGCAGTGTTCTTTATCTTTTCACAACCCATCCCTCCTCCAGCTACTCATTTTCTGCTAATGGCCCATTGAGTCCCACTGTGGGACTGATAAAATTACTGCGTCCCATTGGAAGTTGCTCCAGCCAGGGGGAAGAGTCCAACATTTCTTACCAAGATAAAAACAGAGGTTTTGGGACACTAAGGGAGCCCCTATCTCCACTGGACTCCAGAGGAAAACCGGATTTCTCCACATCACCACTGGACCTCCGGAGGGAAACTGCACCTTCTACAGGAGCACTGCTCCAACCGAATCACATCTGTCACTGCAGGAGGATGCAGCCACCATTTAATGGGACTGCTACCAACACCCTGCCTGATGGGGTGTCAGGTTGTACTCTGACTTTGTCAGGGTTTGGAGTTTGTTTCTTTGTAGTACTGTATTTCTATTTTAATTTCCCTAGTAAAGAACTGTTATTCCTAATTCCCATATCTTTGCCTGAAAGCCCCTTGATTTCAAAATTGTAATAATTTGGAGGGAGGGACTTTACATTCTCCATTTGAAAGAGAAGTTCCTGCCTTTCTCAGCAGACACCTGTCCTCCAAACTAAAACAGCAACTTTTCATTCTTTGTCCATATATAAGCTGCACCTGATTATAAGCCGCACTTTGGGTTCGGACCAAAATTTTAGTCAAAATGGTGCAGTTTATAATTGTGAAATTACTGGTACTTCAATATTTAAAAGTAGATGGAGGAAGTAAAGTGAAGCTGAGGCTTACAGGTTTTTGCTCTTGGAGGAAGAATAATAAAGTTTACTCCGACTGTTCAGTCTCACAGCTATACTGATGAACTGTACAATTAAGTAATTCTCTACCTTTCTGGCAAAAAAAACTCAAAACAAGAAAAAAGCAAAACATAGCAAAATAATTAAAAAAAGAAATCCAAGCAACACCTAAAATCATTTAACCAGAAAAGCCGCCTGTGCACTGTTCAGAGCTGAGATTCTGCAGACTCCTGAGGAATCAGTCACTCAACACTGCTCACTGCTATACCTTGAAAATTCATCTGTTAAGAGCCACTGCAGAGAATAAAAGTGCTGGAGATGTCAAGACACTGAAATCTGGGGACTTAACTCCTAGAGGGTGTGAGGATTCCTTCTGACCTTCCAGACAATGCTAAGGTGACAAAAAGAATTCCTGCACCAGTTTTTCTGTGGACGTAGAAAAATGTTCCTGCAGACTGGTTCCTGTCTGCACTAGTGTGAGGCAAGATGTAGACTGTGCCTGCCCTGCAGAGACGGACACTGGACAAGCATTTCCAACAAACAACACACATTTCTCAGGCATGGCTCTCAATACTGAGACCAGGTAGGGTTGCAGGTGCCTGCACAGTGAGTCCTGTCCTGCCACCAGTTACTTCCTCCAGCAGAAGGGGGATGTTGTACACATGGCAGTGACCTGAAAGCACTGGGGTTAGCTGCTATTCATCTGAGGACGAATGATCCATTCCCCTCTGTCTATTTTACAGGCACAGTGCCTGTTTATGCAAACAAAATCTTGGAAACTGTCATCACCTTATTAGAATTACAACACTGCAAGATGCTAGAAGCAAAGCTATAGATTAAAGATTTACATCAAGTATAAAGAAGTTAGGAAAGTACCTTTTGTGCACTCTTCACTTTACAAACCACAATATATTGCATAGAAAGTTGGTGAGCAGGGATGATTAATTTTAAATGATTAGTAAAATGATCCCTTTTATGCAGGTGCACCTTACTAAGCAACCAGTCTACGAAAGCCTTTCTCATTAAAGATTTAAAGATAAGCTCATTTATACAGACAAAGTACTGTCTAGTGTGGCTGCTTGCTCTATGAGATGCTGAACAATAACACTGTGACATAAAGATCAATATTACAGATGACAATTATTTTCCACAGGGCAGCAAAAAATAACATTGTCACATCCAAAAGTGTATCTGAACTGGTTCAAAACATGAGCAAGATAACAAAATTTAATTTTATATTTTGTAAATATCCTTCAGAGTGCACCAGTAAATAGTATGGGAGGTTAACTGGCTGCTCTTATCCATTGAGATCAATGCAGTTTTACACTAATGAAGAGAGAAGAAATGTCAAGCAACTGTCTTATGGATACTCAGATTTCAAGTTTGGGTAAATATATAATTGAAGAAATCTCGAATAGTCCCTGATTTTCTTTATGTACAGTCAATTTCCCTCAGAAAACCCCTAAACTACTTACTGCCCAAGGCTGGAAGGGTATGGCAGGTATCCAAGGTTTGCAGTTTTGTCTAATAAATTGGTATATTTAAAAAACACCCCACAATTATTCTGTAACTTTCTAAACAAAACATTTAAGTTTTTCTGTAAGGAAAGTACTTTTTATTTTTCACTTCAGTTAAATTAATTTTCATTACAAATTTGAAAAGCTAAGAAAAATATTACATTACAGCTACATTCAACCCTTGACCTGTGATCTTTTTTCACACTAGTTGAAAAATCAGTTTTTGAGAGCTATTCAAAGTATAATTTCAAAATATTTTTTAAACTGTTATGTAATAGGAAGTACATATTTAGCTGAACTTTTCCAATACTTACATACATGGGTTATAAAGAAAAAATTATTACTGGGTTTACAGCACGTACAGGATGATAATTTGATTGAGAAATTACAAAAAATAATTTGCATTGGTTTCTTCCTCTTCTCATCTCACCTGAAACATATCAAATCCTCCTCTTGGGAGTTTCCAAGAAAAATAGACTGCATTTTCTTCTTGTCCAAACACTTGTAAATCTGATGGTGGATCAGGATCTAAGGATGTAAAATTTAGATTTAAAATAACTGATATTTATTTTAATGAAAATGACATCTGCAGAAGACATAGCTTTAATTCATTACTTTATAGTTTAATCGGGAAAGAGATTTCATTTTGTACTTAAAAACAACTTCAAATGAATAAAAATCACCTCTAATATTAGAAACAAAATCAGAAATAAAGTCAACCTTTGTCAATTTTTAATGGAAAATTTTTTTAATGAAAAATTTTTATCATCCTAACACTGCTGCTGATTCATTAGTGGCAAAACCCCACTTAATGCAGAGGAAACTTTGCATTTAAAAAGCTTTTATCTACTTAGTCACTTTCAAGATGTTTAGGTTGAAAAGAAAACCTTAAAATCATCCATTCAGTCATTGTTAAGATGCAAGGATTTGATAAAGAATAGCTTTTCTTAGAAAACACCTTAAAATACACAAACCTTAATTATCTGAAACAATGAAAAGTCATTAATAAATTGAACCTACAGGTGCTGATCTTGAGGACAGTAGGGCGACTTCTTTTTAATCCATTGGTTGTCACAATATCAATTAAAAAATCAGTGCCTGGCAGAAGGTGCAGAAATTTGTGGGTTCTACAAAGATTGAAAGAAGAGATTATGTCCTTTGGGATTCTAAAAAATAATGTATGTTCATAGGTTAATTCTTTATAGTTTTATGGATATTATTTATACATGATGTGCATATACATGTTTATATCTTCTGAGTCAAAAAATATTTCAGTACTATAAAATATTAAATGGAGTGCATTATACCATAGTTCACAGCAAGCTCCAGTACTAGAAAATTCTGAAGTATTGAAATAAATCTTCAGAGTGGCACACAGGTTCTACTGGTGCTTACCCCAACACAGTACTTTGTTTGCTCTTCTTTGCATAAAGAGACAACATAGAGTTGTGATTTGATTAAAAAATGCAGTTCTTAAAATGCATGGGCATAGTAATGCATATCAACTAAACCATCAAATACATGTAACATATAAATAACAGCACAGGGTACTTATTTTAAATATCATGGGAAACAGCTGCTTTGAGTTCATGTCAGTTATGTCTAGAATGTAATCATCATACCTCACATCAGATGGTAACGTTTTCTTCTCATTGAAGACCTTACTGTTTATTGAAAGAACATATCCATCAAACATACTTTGGGCTGG
The DNA here is from genome assembly GCF_009819885.2 of Catharus ustulatus. NCBI lineage: Eukaryota > Metazoa > Chordata > Aves > Passeriformes > Turdidae > Catharus > Catharus ustulatus. The sequence goes on from NC_046224.1 coordinate 45,645,359, forward strand.
TGGCCAGGTAACAGTTATTGATTCAGAGCCTCTGCTAGAGTTCAGATATTTGACTGCGCTTGGTACTGTGTGACAATAAAACAAAATGCATTGATTCAAAAATAAACTATAAACTCATTTCTCTATGACAGGCCTCTCATCATCAGAATGCAATAAAATCTCCACATAAATGATGTCATGCGCTTCCTTATCTCAAGGACATACAGACTACTACCACTGCAGAAATACATACAATGACTTTTGTTACCCAGGAAATCCAGAGCCAAGCTGTTTATTGCTCTGCAATGCTGCTTAGCACAGTTCTGACATCACTGATGTGGAGTTCCTCAAAAAAGGAAAATTTCTCAAGCAAAGAAATATAAGAGGTAAAAGAGTATAAAAGGTAAAATATAGTGCAGACACCTAAGTCCCGACTAGCACAGTATCTTTTATTCAGCAGTGGCCAAAAGGACATGTCTGCAGAAAAAGCAAGAACTGCATAGAGGGATAATTCCTTTCAGAAGTCCCCGAGACTAGACTGCAGTTTGCAGCCCAAGGATTTCATCAACCAAAGGCGATGTCTATGTAGTAAATCTCGGCAGATGATCCTTTTAAGAAGATCTTTGGTCTCTACTTTAACCTATGATAACAATCATCAGACAAAATACCTTGTGGCAAGAAGTTCTGCAATTTATCTACAAATTTATTATAATAAACAGCCATCTGCTTTTGCTTCTTTTCTACTTTCTGTTTTCTAATTTCAAGTCCTTAGTTCTTGAAAAGGAAGTGTCAGAGAACCATGATTTACTTGCTCCATTATTACCTCTCAATGATTTGTTCTCTCACAAATGATTTCACAGTGTTTCTGTATCAGTTTTAACTCAGTGATTCCTGAAGTGCAAGACAATATCTGTGATCACATATGCTGTACCTTTTCAATCACATCTACTATGCTTGATTTTTTCACATTAGTGACCTTTTAGAGGAAACTATAACATGCCAGATCTAATAGCCTGAGAGGCTGTGTCAACCAGCTAGAAGCACTAGAATAGAGGAGAACTACACTACAAATGTCCTAACCCAAAGTAAAACTAAATGTAGTAAAGCCCAAATTTACTTGTGACAAAGGGGAAGCCAATGAGAAAACATGATAAAACTAATTTAGTTTTGGACATTTAACTGTGTTCAAAGTCATAGCTGAAAAGAAAAATTAAAGCATTAAAGAGAAGTATAAGAAAAAAAAATGTTTTCTCTAATACTGGTAGCCAGACACTATGCAAGTATCAGCTACTGTAGAGCTGCTTGAATCAACATGAAGTTAACATTGGTACCTACTGAGACTCTTAATGGTCCCTTGCAGTCAAAGACTAACAAAGATAATGATGAAAGAGAACAAGGAGAAAATTACAAATATGGCTGAATTACTCTTCTTTTTTTGAGACAAAAATAAAATTTAGGAAGAAAGCAAGAGATATGGATGGAGTAAAACAAGCACTGAATTTGGCAATATTGTGCTCTTACCTGTCTCTATTTCTTTTGTCACAAAAATACTGTCTCTGAAACCTTCCTTCTCTGTTCGAATTGCAAAAGTGTACAGCTTACCAGGACTAAGGTTGAAAAATGTTGCTGTTTCTTGCTTGACCTTCTGGACCTAGAAAACCAAATACAGCTTTCACAGAACTGCTTACAAAATTCATTTATCGTAAATAAACTACACATCCAACTATTTTAATGGGAAATAAACTTTTCATTCAGCCTCTGACTACTTAATGGAAAACTGAACAATAGCTACAGTGTATATCCACAGGTGGTGCTCCCCACAGATACCTTGAAAGCACTTGCACAATTGGTACAGGTAACCTCGTACTGCTCGAAATCCCCATCAGCGCGGTCCCAAGAGACCTGTATTGAAGTGTCAGTGATGTCACCCTCTCGGACATTCTTGGGAGCCGCCAGACCTACAGGTGGACATAAAACACCTCTCTGTTCAATCCCAGGCATTGTTCCACCTAATGCTTTTCATATAGCAAAACTGATTGTGTTTTGAGTCTTAAAATTGCATGAGGTTGAAATTACATTTTTCCCTGAGGACAGAGTTGGCACTCCTAGGTGGGGAAGTTCTCCAGGATGAAGTTAATCCCCTCAATAGCACCACCACAGTGGTCAGAATGCACCTAAATTTCGTCAAAACTGTGTAGATCACTCTAGACAAATACACTTTATCCTTTACTGGTATAGTCTTGTTAGGTACAATTCAGATCACATTACAGGAGAACTTCCACTCTTCTCTACATTTCTTTCATCCCCATCACAGCCATTTCTGTCAGGAATTTACCAAAATTTACACTTCTTCTGAGGAAAAACTACATACACGTGAGGTGTCAAGATTTTTATTTCTTCCAAAATTTTGAGGCCCCAGAAGAGTCAGAACAAGACTATGTTTTGTAAGGTAGTTTTCTACTAAATTTAGGAAATGCTGCCAGAAGATTGATTAAGTCCCAAGTTTTTATTAAAATGATATTTTAAGAAATATCAGCTTTCAAGGCTTGCTTTATTAGGGAACAATTTTTTCTGTCTTGCTCTCATTCTCCTTTCTTGTTTTAGATCCTCTGTTAACTTTTCTTACATTTCTATTCTGAAAGAAACAGAGCAGAAAGAGTATTTCAAAGTAAAATGATAAAACAGGAAAAGAAAAATGCATGGAAATAGAAATGTAATAAAAAATAGAAAAGTGAAAACAGAATTTCAGCAGATATTTTTAAACATTTTTAAAGTTTCTATTAAAATTCTGTTTTAAAACACCATGCTAGAAGGTGTCCTGTCCACCGCAATTCATTTAATGTTTTGTGAATTAATTTATGACCTTGGAAAACCTGAACACTTTTATTGCTTCCTTAAAGGTGCACCAGGAGGAATAAACTTAATAATTTCAAGGCACAGAATTAACTCCATTGATATTCATCTACTTGTTTAAAATAAGTGGTCAAAATGTGTCTTGTCTCCCACAAGGACAATAATTTAATACAGCCTAAATCCCTGAAATGCTTGCTAGACATTCTATAAACAATATTAAAAACACAATTTAGCAAATTTAGAAATTACAAGGGATTTTTATGGTCTTATTAGAAAACCAGCTACTGTTAGTCCAGCCACAAATTGTTTACATAAATATATCAAGGTGATTTTTTAATGGCATGTCTTTTCTATTTTGCTGAAATAAAAATAAAGCCTAAAAGGCTCAAAAATCAAGATTTTAAATTGTGCAATTTAATAAGAAAATACTCACATGTTTTTACACCATTTATATGGTAAAAGGAGCTCAACATTTTCCCACTTTTTGTGGAGACACAGAAATCATATTCCCTTCCTGCAGTAAGGTTTTCAATTGTTATTTTACCATCACTTTTTAAATTGAATGTTGCATTAGGTCCTTCTTTACTTGTAACATATATGCCATCAAATACTCCGATATCAGGCATGCGAACAAACAGTACCACAGCACTGCTATAGAGCACATACGGAACTGCGATTTGAACAGGCTTGGGCTCTAGAAGAAAAAAAATTGCCACATGTTAAAACAGTTGAAAATAAATTAAGTGAAAACCAAATAAGGCATCTGAAGCAACTGCCCTGAGAAATACTCTTGTTGAGTGAAATTTAACAGCTACCATAGCATGTCATTGCTCAGAAACAACAAACAACCTGAACTTCTAACTATTTATTACTGGAATTTCCTTCTCAACCACAACTGCACCAAGTTGTGGAAAACTATACAGAAATGTAGATGTGGATAGGGAGATAACCATGGAGAATGAGATGCATTTGATTGATACAACATTGACGTGTTTCGTTTTCTTCCCTTACAGTTGACTCTGACAGCTGTGAAATATCCCATCGAGAATTTTGTCGTCTGTGCAGTGAATGAGCCATTAAATCTAATCCTATATTAAAAAAATCTGGAAAATACTTAAGACTGTTACCCTCAAAAATACTGTAATCATTTAGAAAGAAATGACAATGCAGCATTTCATAAATCTATAACCTGACATTTGCAGCTTTAATTTATCACATGTATAAGTGAATCCTGCCCACTCCTTTCACATATGCAAAAAATTTATACTGCATCAAAAGTGTTCCAATGTTTTGGTTAACTAAGACCCTTCAATAAACTCTTCCCTATATATGGGAAAGATGCTTAGACAAATAAGGCAAAGGTTTTCTTTTCAGCTGTTATTACTACTAATTGTTTCCTAGCAGCTTCTCACTAATGGTAGGGCAATTCTTTCTCACAGTTCTCAGTACAACTAATGTATCTCCAAAAATCAATAATCAGTTTCAACCATCCCAATATTTTCCTATTTCAATGCAAATCAATGATTCACCCAGCTTCCTCTGCTGGGGGAATAGGACTTCCAGCTGTGGTCCTCATCACAGCTGTCACTAGTACCAAGACGTTTTCCAAGGCTGCACTGGTATTTTCAAAAATTGTTAACTTTGCTGTTAACAATTAGGATTGGATCTCTCCATATTTACATCTTGATTCTTTGCTACTCAGCAAATTAACTTGATCTACTAAATTTATTAGGTGATAGCAACCTAATAAATAGCAATAGTGAAACTGATGTATGTACTATAATCTGTAGTTTCCACCATAAATAATATCTTACTTAAAGTGCATTGAATGGTCTTCAGTTTGCTCATAGTTCCATTTTTCACGCTTGCCACTGCTATTTCATAAGCCATTCCAGGAGTTAGGTCGTCAATCTTTAATTCTTCTTTATTGCTTAATAAAAACTTTTTAGTTTCACCTATGCCTACATTAGGTGTCACTTGAATGTAGGACTCTTGACACTCTTGTGGCAGCTTCCAGTGAAGGATTATACTCTCTTCTTCAACATCCTCTGGGTGAATACAAACAGCTGTAGGTGGACTGACAGCTTGATCAAAGAAAAATATGTCACTATAAATCCATACATCAAATTTACTATCACTTTACAATAATTTTCCAATAATGTCGCTTGGTATGTTTTTTCTTCTAAAATGTCATGATTTTAAACTTACTGATTCATTTAACTATTTCTTAAAACAATTTGCAGGTAACTGCCTGTTACACGCAAATTCTGTTTTCTTGTAACTAATAAGGACTCATTTTGAAAGCATATTCCGTTCCACTGGATGTATATGAAGCAAAATGATGACATAGACTGCCCTTGAGAAATCATGGTAATGTTTTAACTTCGCTAAAATTAGAAACACAAACTATAAATCAAAATTTTTCTAGGAGAATATCACTTCTTTGGTTCATACTAACATGCTGTAAGTAGTCAAGTAAATGGATTTGTACTTTCACAATTTTGGAAGGTTCTGAAGAGTATCCCAAAAACCACAATCTGACATGGCTTTAAAAATACTTTTATGTCTTGTATTTTCAATTTAAATTTTGTCTAGTGAAATAAAACAACTAGAAAATGGATACATCACCTGTTGTGATTAATACAGGCTTCTCGTGGCAGCTCAGAGTTCCTTTCTCGGCTACATTCTGTAAATATAACTGATATTGATGATAAGGTTTTACATTTCGTATAACTATTGAAGTCTTGCTTTTTTCAACTGGTAACTGTTCCCAGATATTGGTTTCAGTATCCAATATGTTGACCAGGTAGTAATGAAAAGAAACGCTGTATGAATGCTGTGGAGGCTTCCATTTTAAATGTATTTCTGTAGATGAAACGTATGTAACCTCCAACTTCTGGGAGTGCAAGGGCCCTGTTGAATGAGATTAGGAACAGAAATATGACAATAGTTTCTCATGTCTTTTATCCGTAACCGTGGGGTGTTTTGTTGTGTCTTTTTGTTTGTTTGCTTCTTTGTTTGTTTTAAATAGAGTCTGAAAACCTAACAATGCACACTTACATACAGGCTAAATACTATTAGAGCAAATCTAACAAAGCAGCCTTGACAGTGTATCAGTGACAGTGAATATTGATAAATAGAGAATACAGGAAACAGTGGATAGATGTGGATATCTGATTATTACTGCTATTCATTGTTGTAACTTACTTGTTTCTACCTTCAGAATAGGACTTAAGCTAGTCTGTGCTCCTTCTGGGCTCCTTGCTGCTAATAAGAAACTATAACGAAGGCCTGGAGATAGTTGCCCAATTTTTGTTTGAGTTGTATTCACAGGCAAGTTCAGAATGTGTGGCTTCCACTGATCAAAATAGTACTTAAGTATAAGTGCAAAGCCTGACTTAAGCCACATGTCCATACTGCTCCACACAAATACAGCTTCGGTTGTCTTAACATCGTGCACATCAAACACAAAATTTCCTGGTACCAGAGGTACTGAAAAAGAATATCAAAAATGAAAAAAAAAAGAAAATAATTTAAAATCTTTTAATTTTATATTTGAATCTTTAAATATAAATGTAATCAGAGGAAGGTTTTTAAGAATAAATGCAAAAGATGGAAAAAAATATAGTTACATTCATATTCACAAATATATGGTAGCTGTACATAGCAGAAAAATCCTGTGAAGAAATAGTCTGGGCCAGTGGGATCTTTCTGAAGGGCATAGCAGTCAGTCTGATTTTCTGGTATCATTGACAGAGATGAGATACCATCTTTTAGATGATAAGGAGATCCATCTGTCCACAATAGCTGACCTTCCTCCTAGATTGAAAAAAATGAAATTAAAACACAGATATTTTTAGATTATATTTACAAATTATTAAGGTTTCCCTCATTGCAAGTGTATGCCTAAATATCCAAAATTTATGTACTTCATTTATACAATTCAATTATATAGATTTATTTTTAATAAAGGTTTCAATCTAAAATTCCATCCCCTCTATTACAAAAGATTACAAGACAATAATATAACATAGCATAATATCATATAAGCAGTCTGCATGCTATCCCACTCTGACTTGTTTGTGTAGCCCCATTATTTAACAGAGTCTGCAAAAAGGAATTTTTCTACCTCTGTGATATGTTACGTGACACTTACCACTCCTACTCTCACAAATAAAGTTTGGCTTGGTTTTACTATTTTCACAGTAAAAGAATTTAAAAATAATTTTGCTCAAAATATACTAAAATTCAATTTCAGGGTGCAGATTTTTTTATAATAGAAACTACTGGCTTTCTCTCAACCTTCTATACTTAGCACAAAATAAGTTTTCACTAAAACAAATCACAGAAGCCTGGGTTGCACATTTCTGGCACAGTGCCTCCATCTTTCCAAGAGCTTTCCCAATACTTTAATTTATGTCTGTAGTTCTTCCCTAGCCACACAACCACACCACATGACAATCATTTTGTAACAGCAGATGTGGCATTAAGAACTTTCGTATCCCATACACAAAAATCAGAAAATATTTTACGAGAAACACCTTGTTCCATTTATACTGGACAGACCTCACTAAGCTCAACATTCAGCATTTCAGACCTGCATCAAAACTGAGAAAGCCAACCCAAGACTTCAATATCCATACTAACAAGTGCGTAGACTGAGATGTGAAACCTGGTAATGCAGCACCACCTACAGGCAAAATAATATCCCCGGGAAAGAACACACACACACGCACAATTACAGGGTAAGTATACACTGCAGGTTTTTTTCCCCAGCTATAGCCTTCTAAATATTTTCAGTATTTCTAAACAGGAAGAAAGAATGATTCTTCATCTAATTGCTAATAACTGTATAAACAAATAAACAAGGTACTGTTTAGTAAATTTTATTCCAAAGGACTGGCTCCCCTATTTCAAAATTCTCCTGCTTCCAAATCTGTAATAACAAAGATGATAAAATATACTGACCTTTAGGTCATTAAGACCTGTCCATAACATGACTATTCGACTAATTTTCTGGAGATATGATAACACAAACCCATGTTCTTCTTCACTGCCTATGTCAAGAAGATGTGCCTCTTGTGAAGAGGTTTCACAGGTGTGTTGTGCCACCTTCCATGGCTTGCTCTCCTTACCCAGTTGGTAGCAGCTGCTCTGGAATGCCACCCACCCCTGGGAGCAGGTACCTGGAGGTGAACAAGGACAGGATTTGAAAGATACACTCTATTACTCATAGCAGTGCTTCTGATTTCTTATAATTACACAGACATTTTGAGGACAACATAATTTAATTAAATCGTTATTTCAACCATTTCAACCATTTCAAAACATTCTGTGATTATAAACCAACACTCTGTGATTACAAACCAACACTCTGAGTGTTTTAAAAAATCTGGTTGACTGGACCAAAAGCTACAACTGCAATCCAGTGAAGAAAAATATACAGAAGAGATCCACAAATCTTTGTCATATTCTAGGAAAAAAATAAATTTAAAGTTTAGTTTCCGATGATTCAATTTTTTTTAATTATAAAAATGAATTTAACAAATAATTTGCTTTTAATATCTTCTTGAGTTTAGGAAAATAATTGCTTCCTTGAATTTAATTGCATATAATTCTTTCTTTTGTGTATCTAATCTTAAAGACTCTAATTTGCATTATGAAAATAGCACAATTAAAGGAATGAGGATACACAACCAAGCCACAATATTCTCAGAATCTTGTCACCCTCACAGCACTTCTTACTAAACAGCACAGCTAAGCTTGTCACTCAACAGTAAAATCCTATCATTTTGAATGCTTCAGAAAGTGTTCCAAATCTTTAACAAACTCAGGATTTTCTTTGCCTTTTCGTTGAAACTACATAGAAAATTCAACCCATACACTCCAGTAATTACAAGGCTTGACTTCATCCTTGACTTCATCCTTGACTTCGCTTTATTTTAGACTGCAAAAATATTGTTAGAATATTTGCACATGTAAATTTGAATTCTTGCTCCTAAAATACTAAGAAGTATTAATTAGAAATAATCTTCCTATATCATTAACATTCAATTTATTTCCTCTTTCTAGAAATAACACCCAAACTACTAAATTACATAAAATGGAATAAAGGATTTTACCATTTACTCTTTACCCTTCCAGAAAATATGCAGTACCAACTTGCATTCACTGTGACTACAAGCAACTCTGATATATACCTGTTTCAGCTTGAATATCCAGTGACTGAGAGACATTTACAAATTCAGGATTTAATTGTTCAAATATAAACGTGAATGTATAAATGGTGGCAGGTGTCAGATTTCTCCATACAAAGAATCCACTCTGGCTTTTTATAATCTGAGAAGTACCATTCAGGGAAAGAGAAACTGAAAATTCTTCAACCATCATACTCCAATTAAAAGACACTGTAGTAGTTGTCACAAATGTTTTGATGTCATTTTCTGAAATTCCACCTAGTAGACAATGAAAAAATAAATACTCTGTTTGCCACAAAGAAATAATTAACTCCAAGTTTTATTTCATAACATTATTACTTTTTTTTCTTTTTGAGAAGGGATGAGGGACAAACCCAATAGAGAAGGAAATGTAGTGTCATTTAAGAAAGTCACATTTTCCTTTATTTTCATGGTATGTTAACTTATGTCTCAAGCAAACAGAGATAAAAGTGCACATTTTCAGGACTGTTTTAAATGTAAAAGTACATATTTTAGTTAACTGATGGAACATCAGACTAGAATATCAGTTAACTAATAGATGCTAAGTACAGTAACACATTAGCAGCATAACCATTTCCTGTAGCTTGCTCAATGTTCTTTCATCAGTTGATGGTTCCTGCAATGCTTCCAACTACTATGTTTTTTTCCCCAACTATGTTGTTTGAATTCAGGTACAAGTTTGTATTCCAAAGACATGCAATAGCATGATCTTGCATGTTACAAAGGTAACTCTATAAAATATTTAAATTGTCAAAGTTAAGATTAGAAAGTCCTTTCATTCTAGTAACCTGTGGGCCTTCTGGTTCCTGAATGGAATTCAGCTATAAATGATATTTTTATAAATTCAGTGGCTCAACTCATACATTCTTATACTGAAAATCTGTCCCAGTTAGTCACAATGCTAAGATCTTCAAGATACTTTAAGGAGGGACTGTTAAAAGTTGGAAGGATTTTTTTTAAAAATTATATAAGACAATGACCTTATGTTATTATGAAATTGGATTTAGCTAACTTTTTCCATGGTCCTCTTTTATAAATTTCTTCTCCTAGAATTACTGTAATGCAGTAAAAATTTAAAAATCTCCCAAACTTTAACATCAGCCTCATATTTTAGAATTGGTACACTAACCAAACACATTATATATAATTATTCCTTCAACATTTCATGGTTGAAAACATACATCAATGTAAAGTTTCTATACACATGAGTAACCTTGGGATATGAACCCTGCTTTTTAATCTTCAGTATTAGACTAATTATAAGGATACCAAAATATTTTTGTGCTACTCAACTTACTTGTTTTAAATGATTTTACGCTTAAGATTTGGCCATTTTTCAGGGATTCTATTGTAATATCATACTTCCTACTTTCCTCGAGCAGAACTGTAGTACTGACAGGTTTCTGTTCAGCTTTAGAAATATTTCTTATATTCTGCAAGATAAAAGAATTTCTGAATTTAGTGAAAGTAATAAAAATACAGTTTACAAGAGATTTATGAAGCATTTAGAGGAAGACCTTATACTGCTGCACATCAAAGTTGAGGCTGCAGTTACACTGCAAAATGTCCAATGCATTTGAAACAAAGCCTTTTAAAATTCACAGTAAGAACAAACACCTTCATATTAAAATCTTCATATTTTCTTTAAATTCCAGAACATCCTGTGCTCAAAATGAGAGCAATGCCTTCCCACTAAGATCTAGGGGCAGTGTCTGTGTGTCTCCTGGAGAAGTTAGATTCCTCCTTCAAACCACAATACCCTGAAGAATTTGCATATTCTTAACTTTGAGCACATGACTATCCATCCTTATCCAACAGGATGCTCAAGGGTCTTTTGAGTCCCACTGGCTTCAGTAGGACTCTGTAAGAGTACACATAGATGACATGAATTAAAAAATTCAATCCATTTTTTCCAAACTTTCTCTTTATTTGCTATTTTACTTTTTTTTTTTTAGAAAAAACAACGAAACAAATGCATGGTGCCATTAATTACTGCTACCTACAGCTTAAATAAATTAGAACAACTTATTGCTTAGGTTGATAAAATATACTTTTTGACTGAAAGCATCTGCTTGCTTGTATGTCAGAATATAATAGTCTGGATCCTCTCCTTTGGCCAGTTCAGTCCACTCCATCAGAACTATTCTAGCAGGCTTTTCCACTTGGTCGCAGTCTACACACTGTGCACCCTGTAACACAAACATACATGAATGCAACTTAGTATAAAATGCAGCAAACATACCTCTAACTAAAAAATTAAACTCTGTCAATTTTAATTAATTTTACCTAGAGTTTGTCAACTAGCAACAGTGTTTACATTGACCAGTATCACCAGTTCTACTGTGTGCCACAGACACCTCCTAATATTTTACAAGTTCTGCAGGTACATGTTCTAGTTTTCTTTCTCTCTCCAGAGGTGGAAAAATCATGTCAGCTGACCCAAATATGACAGAAACGTTTCATCATTTTATATTAGAAACAATGTTGGAGATTTCACTTGCAATGTTCATACTGCAACCACAGTTACAGGCAGTCAGCAGCTAGAGGTCTCAGCCCTATTCTTACATTGCACAGTAAAAACTTTAGTGATATCACTTCAAAGTTTTCCAACTACTTCAGAATAATAAACAACCACTTTCAAGAGGCAAAGAAAGAATTTATTAAAGACCTCCCTAGTAATCTAGTTTAACCATGGCAAGGCAAATTTCGTTCAGTGCTTCAGCTTCTTGCAGAAGGGAACTCATTCTAGACACAAATCTTCTGCGTTTTTGACACTACCTTTTTGACAGCTTTACCTGCTTTCAAAGGACTTTGGCTTAACACTTCAGAGAAGCAGCTTCCTTTTCTGAATTTCATTTCGAATCAGAGATTTATGGGCCGCTTTTATCTAATTTAAGATAAACCTGAATCACATCTAACATTCAAAAGAATTCGGTGCATATGATGTCCATTCCTATCACAAAACATTTATAAGATACTGCAGTTCTGCCTTTTGTGGTCCATTTTTGCTTTCTTAAAGAATTGAGATCCTAAATAAATGCCATCTTGGCAATGAACTTAAAATCTAGTTTAAAAAATTAACCAAAATAAAAATCAAATACAAACCCCTAGGACACTAAAATAAAAATTAGGAGTTTTATTATTATATTAGTTTGTGTTGTCCTGTAAAGCAATCTACCATGCACCAAGAAGGAAAAAAAAAAAACCAAAAACCAAAAAACCAACCCAAACCACATAAAAAGCAAAAAAACCTCAGTTGCTTGTTGGGTTTTTTAAGTATAACTTACCCTGGAATTCAATTTGGCTTAACATAATTTCCTTTAACTAATGAGTAACTAACATAACTATAAGTCTATCAATATCTATGCTCAGAGTTTATATTATGGATTGTGAAGCATAAACTTTATAAAGTCTATAAAGCCTTTAAACTCTATAAATTCTTTACAAGAGGGTATGTACCACCTCTGGAATTAACTGACACAATGGAATTATAATATTGATGGCATACACAAGAGTGTATAAGGAATATTTTTCCAGGAAAATTTGCAGATTTTTTATTCAATATATTGGCCTGCGTACCCTGAAAACATGATCTGTCTAGCCCAGACAATTCAAAGAGAAGGAAAACATGACTTTAAAAGTAAAAAAATACATGTTTGGCAATAATTGAATTAATAATTTTGAATAATTTTTCACCACCAGCAATTGTGTGTCATTTTACTATACATAAACACATGCTACTTGAACCTATAAAACAAGAAATGCATTTTCAAGTGTACACAAAAATAGTTCCATTCTTACACCTTATGAGAAAGATTTAGAATGTTCCTTTTTGTTGCCAGCACCTTCCCATCAATTTTTAGGCTCTTATCTAAAAACTGAAGCAATTTTAAAAATAAAAACAAAGTTATTAAATTGACCAAAAAGACCTAAGTTTCAAATCTATCTTCAGCCTAGCTACACAGGAGCCAGGAGACCTAAACAACAAACAACAGCTTATTGACTTTTGCTATCAAATGCGTCTCAACACAAGACTCAAATACGCTTCTCAGTCTGAAAAAGAGGCACTTGAGGAGAAATACAGCAGAGATCGATAAAATCTTAAGTAGCCAAAAGTGTGCAGAGATTGATTTTCATTTTCTCTTCAAGTACAAGCACTGTGATGGATGAAACACAGCTGGTATGCTCCAGATTTAAAGAAGAGGGAAGAAAAGAGAGTTATTCACAAAATAAGTGAATCTGACAGGGCTTAAAATGGGCACTAAAAGTTTCAAGGGGTGTCAGAGAAGGCCTGTTCATGTTTGCAGAGGTTCAAGTTCATAGAGTAGAGCTACAATGAAGCTCACAAATGTCACTGAAAATACACCCATCTCTAGAAGTCCTTAAGCTGCAAATCATGGAAAACTGACACAGTATAGGCAATTTTCTTATGCTATTCTTACAGTCCTCCCCGAGGGTCTGCTTTTTTCCACTGTCAGAGGTATGACAATGAACTCATTAAGGCTTTTAATTCATACCATACCTGTCTAAGAGGTGACTTAGAGATGCTGAGATCTCTTAGTTCTTCTGGAGAACATCAAACCCAAAGCAGCAGGCAATAAAGTAGATTAAAGATCTCAAAAGAGCTTCCAACTATTTAGGTAGAAAGAAGACTAGGAATGTTCAGTAGCCCTAAATGAGAGCCCTCTGTGGACAGGCAGCTAGAACATCAGGGGGAAAAAGCAGCCTAAATCACAAGCTGTAAATTTTCAACATTCACTTCGACTATTTATCCACCCCCAATAACCAGAGTATTTTCCTTACCTTAAATAAATATTTTAATAAAAGCAGAAGAAGAATTAGTTGATCCATAGAGAAAGAAATGTTATAGTCCCAGTATCTCTAAAGGGCTTGTATCACCACCGCTTCAAAGCAAATTCCTGTCAGAATATTCCTAAGAAGGGAAAAAAAACCTACTACACACATTTATACTTCATATGGATTCAGAGTCAGCCAATGGTGCACCCGAGATGTGTGTCTTTACTCTGGCCCTGCCTCTGCCCAAGCCTCGTATCAAGTTTCCTGAGATCCTTTAATTTCAGTGAAGCGTGGAAGTGCCTGTTTTTCACTAGCCATTTTAAAAAAAACCCCTCAGGATAAAAAATTATATTTAGTTTCTATGTGATTACCAGATCAAAATTCATTGCAATCAGTGCTATCCCTTACTTATTTTCCTTCAGACTGGTTGTTTTCTGCAGTTCACCTTTCTAGCCAGAAGTTCTGTGGTCAGTGTACAAAATAAGCCTGAAAACACTTTACTGCAGAAGTGCTAAGCACAGCTGCAGAATCATTGGTATGTCTTATGACCTTACAGAAGCCCCACAAAAAGTCATCAGTATAAGCAGCTATAAATACAGAATAGACAAGAATTCATAGAGGACCACTCATCCATTTCCCAAAGGCTGCTGAACAAGAACTTGGCTCAGAAAAAATATAGTGGGTGACATTTATCTTTGGCCAGATCTGAACCAGCAATTTCAGAGTAGAACTTAGCTCAATATAATTCCTGTTCCCCTAACCTTTCCCCAAATAAATTTTTTAATAAAAAATTGGTTTTCCACCATGTTCTTTGAAATTAAATCAGTTTAATAAGCTGATAAAAAATTGTTTACCAATTATAAAATAAATAAAAATCACTGCCATGGTATATGTGTAACATAAAAAAAGCAACAATCATATATACTTTGTATTTTCTTAGGTGTTATCATCACATCATACTTCTGTCTTGAGATACTATCTTGTTTTTCAGTGGCTGCTCCTAATTTTTATTAAAACTTGTATCCCACTGAACTATGAATCGTGAAATAAGGAATAAAATTTTCAACTAAAGATTTATTTAGAACTTACAGTAAACAAGGCAGGTTTACTCTCACCAGAAAAATACCATTTTGCAGCTTTTATGCTATCCAGATTTAAAGGCACATGAAGTAAAACAAAAGCTGCCGCAGTGAAACCCCTGATCTCAAAACACTGAGTCAATCCCCCTGTCAGGGCAGCAGAGCACATGGGTGCAATCACCTGAATGCTATTTTAGATATCAATGACAAAAGTAAGCTACTGCCTATTCAGCTCTTTTTTTTTTCCAGAGGAATTTGTAATCGTCAGGCACAAAGGGAGACTTTATTAACAAAGTGATTTTCAAGACACCAGCAGGAGCCCTCTCTATGTTAACCCCAATAAATTAAGTGTGCATGGTACATTCCAGCTTAATCAAAAGAACACTCCCCAAAACATAAACACATTCCTTTTATTCAGCATTTCTAGTGATTAAGTTGTGACACCATTCACTACTGGTTTTCTCCAGAGTTTGACATCAGTACAAAAGCAGCTCTTCAAGCTCCCCCATACAAAACCTACTCATAAAACTAGAAACTACATGTATAAGACATTTTTTCAGACTATCTCCTTGAAGCAACATTCTCAGATCTCTGATCTTACTGAATCATTTACCAGTGATTCCAGTAGATACAGGACCACCTGATTAGTCTATATATAGTTATTTTTCCAAATAGGCAAAAATGACATTTCTTAAATGATCAGTATATGTCTGCCAAGGTGCAGTCAATGTATCTTAGTTGCCACAGTCTATTGTCCTTCAGCTCTGAATGTACCTTTCCTCCCTAAACTCTGGTGACCTGTTAATGGAGAGATAATTTTTTAAGTTTTCTTATTCTATAGGCAGCTTGCACGTTCCACTTGGCATTTAAAGAAAATTTAGACAAAATTTAGTACACAGTGTTATGCACAAACCATCTCCACCACAATCTTTTCTCAATAAAACCCTTTCTTTCTCTTGCTGAAGTCTACCCCTCAAAATATTTTTTCCTTACATGTTGTGAATGTTTTTGAAAATATATTCCAGAGAATAGTTGGGAGCTTGTAACTGTACAAACTTTCTGCTGAGGTTCTGGCCTTCATGCTTTGTCCTCTATGATGGTTACATTGCTATGGTCATGTGTGACTGCTCATTTATGTTTTGTCCCCTAGAACACACTCCTATGTTGGACATATACCATAAAGTATTACAGCAGCAGCAGTATCTCAGTGTAACTTCTGAAAAAGGTTTTGATGAGACAGAACTTGAAAAAATTAGATCAAGTCAATGTTTTCCATTGCCAGAGTATTCCTGAGTGGTATCTACATGTTTATTTGGCAATAAGCTTTTACACAAAGGTGAATCTCTGCAGTATATGAAAATTGGATTTGTCCTTTAAATTTTTGTTAAAGGCAAGATGGAAGAAAGATGTGATTAATTATACAACACTAATGAATGAGAATAAAATAATTATAAAAATTAATTACAGTTGCTGTAAGCTGAGTTTATCAGCAGGGCAGAAGTTGAAAAGAAAAAAAATTAGTCAAGAAAAATAGATTGTGAAAGAAGGGGGAAAAGGAACCACATCTGAAACAAAATTTGTCACTGCTGAAGCCCTGTGAACAACACAGTGACCATATGTAATCCCAGAGTGGGTTGCTGTAAATGCCTCTGCCTCTCAGTATATTACATGGCTTATAACTATGTTCAAATGCCAAACCTCTGGCCTGATCCTGCAATAAAGTTTCACCAATATACAGGTGCATGTATTTGGGAAGAGATATGTCTACAATGTGGAAATAAATCATGCAAATTAATTAAATTTTATTTTTTATTTTTAGTATACAGATTTGGCTAGTTAAAAAATGGAAATATTATCTGCCTGCACAGCTGTACTCAGACTTTATTAATGAAAACACACAGTAAGTGACCTATAGCTAATATTAAATGCTGTGCTTCAAATTCTAATTGTATTTTGGGGCTATAGTTGGTCTTAACAAATTACCTGGTAAAAAGGCAAAGGTATTATAGTAGTCTAAAATAAATAACATGTGAAAGACTTACCATTTTATAAAAGCGCATTCAGGTACAATTTAAGTGTAGAGACATTTTTATGTTAGTCCCTAAAATATGTGCATAGTTTTATGGCTAAGCCTTTAATTGTGTGAATTCTTTTCAGTCACAAGTAGGTGAACAGAACAGTGGAAATGCAGGAACAAAGGGCCACAGGAAGCAGTTACAAATGGGAGACATGACAAGGCAGGGTGGGACTGCAGCACAAAGCCTCCACTCCTCCGTGCACAGTTCCTTGCGTTTTCCAGTGACAGTGTAGGAGTTTCAGGAGCATGCCCTCCCAGCCTTCCTTTTAGAGGAGTAGAAATTATGCTAGCCTTTGTTTCAGAGAGGGTAGAAGGGAGGGAACTCTGTGGGTGTTAAAGTTCTTTTGGACAATAATAAACAGACTAATTAATTTTGGTATTTATCTAAGTAAGATTTAAGTTGGATCAGCTTTCCAAAGCAGCTCACAAGACGCTGTGAAGACAGAGTTACACAAAATTTGAGGATAGGGTTTGAGGCAGGAATGCAGAGTTGAAGAGACATGAGAAAGCCAAAACAGAACCATAAACTGTGTATGTGGTTACATGTAGGTTGCAGACAGAGGCAATGCGTGGAGCAGAACAGTCCTGCCACACTGCAGACTCATTGAAACCTTCTCTCTGGTGCAAGGGCAAGCTCACATTGTACAAAACACATCACATTCTGCCAGTGTCACCTTCCTGGGGGGTCAGAGGGTTGGGTGGGCTGTCCAGGAAATGGTTCATGGGTTTTAATAGAAGCTCACTTTCTGACAAGGCCAAAGCAGCCCAATATGAAGTTTAAATGTAAAATTAAAGGCACGACCTTAGAGCCACCCATCTCCACTGAAGATGTAAGATTTTGCTGTAGGCTTCAGGGAGAATCCTGACACACCTCCTACTAAATGTTTCATTTTAAAAAGCAAACTAAATGGGATAAAATACTTTAATATCACTTATCTTATTGCAGGTTGTCATAAAGTTCATTTTAAACATAACTTCTTTTGTAATTTCCAGGCTTTCCTAAGGTTTTGCATTAGCATTCATCTTAGTGGCAAATCTTTATAAATTGCACTGATTCATTATCACTCTGCCAAATAATATTTATGAAATTTTTTTCAATTACAAACACAGTTCTAAATCTTGGAAAAGCAAATGGCTTACATGACTTATAAAAGGCCACAGCTGTTCAATTAAAATATTTACTATTAAATTGAAAAGCATTTTATTTTGAGAGCTTCCTCTTTAACAAAAAATAAATTCATTAAGTAGATTTGGGCCAAACTCTCTTAATGCAAGTATGGGTTACCTACCTCTATCTAAAAAATCACAAATATGGTGGTTTTTTAAAAGTTTTCCTTTAATTTGCTGTAAGAGTACACCAATATTACATCTATGACTATGATTTAACTTCTATTTCTTGCCTGCAAGAAAAGTTTCTGTGCAAAAATTCCAACAGAAGTATCAGAGAATATTTTGGTTCTAGGCGCTGGTATATAATACAACTTGAAATATCTGCCTTAAAAATAATAAAAACATGCAGATGTTTTAAAAGTGTCACTTTATTTTGATCACTAGTTGATCATTATTTCTTTATCATGGTTAAATATTTTGCTGATATTTTGCAATGGATTGCTATTTCGTTTTTAAACCAAGTCACTATTTTTAATGATAGGTGAGTAGATGAGTTTTGTTAATAATGACAGATTTCTCTGTATAAACTACCTTTCTTTATAAGCCGTAAAACTGAATGTAGCAAACAAAGATTTGTCACATGAAATAAAATATAGCCTTGCATTTTAAGGCAGAATTAACTGCTTATGTTTCATTGTGATAACCCATGTGATAATCCAGCCTTTTCGTATTTAAATGATGACAGCTAGAAATCAAAACT
This sequence comes from Catharus ustulatus, assembly GCF_009819885.2. Lineage (NCBI taxonomy): Eukaryota > Metazoa > Chordata > Aves > Passeriformes > Turdidae > Catharus > Catharus ustulatus. The sequence goes on from NC_046224.1 coordinate 45,664,232, forward strand.
GCCAGAAGATTTTCAAACTTTTAGACAAGAATTTCAATTCTTATGCAGTTAAAAGGAAAATTGATAAGGAAAATATTGCAATAATTTATAGAATTTTAATTCAGTGAGTTTATAAAGCAAAGTAATCTTCTAAAAACAAGCTTATACATGTATCCTTTATTTTTAAAAGCAGGTTTTGTAGTATGTTCAGTAAAATGTTCACCTTAATGTGCAGAATCATGGATATTTACAGCTTCATTGGGTGTGAATAACTCACCTACGTCCTTCAAAACATTTATTTTACCTGACTATTTTTACTGGACTCAACAAGTATGATTCAGTAATTCAGTCAATAGTCTAAATATATGTATTGAAAAAAATTTAAAAATATATTGAACACTAATCTTCAGACTGGAAAACAAAGACAAAAACCATTATGAATATTTAAAATGTGCAGTATTGTGAGGTTTTTAAATAAATATATATACATATAATCTTATTCTATATTACCAAACAGCCAATTTCTTTTCTGTGAAAAGTGAAAAAATGGATATAAAATGGAAATCTTCATAGCAGAAATGGCTTTCAAATATTTTAAGGCACAAGAGCTATAACTCTTTAGCCTTTACCTAGTCATGCTTCATATTTATAATATAATAAAAATTAAATACATGTCTAAGGTTTCAAGATATTATGGTTCTGCTATACACTAAGCAGATTTCCTAAAAGTACTTACAGATCATGGTTGTGTGTTTCTCAGTGACTTACAGGGTAAGCACAATCCAACGGCTGACAACGGCTCAATGGACAAAAAGACAGAATTTTGAGCAAGGTAAAAAAGTCTATTTTTAAAATAAGTTTTAAAATAAGTTAATTCAGTCATTTAAAAAATCAAAATATGCTTCTTTCTCATTTAAACATGGAACTGGTGATGGTTTTTAACAAGATGCCTCTAAGTAAATGAACCGCTGAGAAATGGTTTGAGAAATTCTTGAGTTTGATAGGTAACCATGATACAAAATTTTAAAACACTGGAAATATTAATCATATTAACTAGCTTTTTTCACCACCTCATCAGAAAGCCACAGAGTAGAAATAAATGATGGATAAACAACATCTTGTTCCAAAGGGTTTATGGTTTTCTTTCTATTCTTGCCAAAATTTTCAAAGACAATTCGAAGAACAACAAACAACATCTTTGCTAAATTCGGGAAAAGTTACATTATAATGCATAACTGATGCCTTTTTTATTTCCCTGCAGAATACGGTACCCATCCATGACCAAAAAACTGTGTCTGGTGAAAGCTAAGTCATGTCCACAGTAATGTTCAGTTCCACTGGCATGAGCAGTCTATAGGCTCTTGAATGACATACATAATTTCAGTGCCATTTCCTGAGCAGCGCAAGGGCACGGTCAGGACTCGTGTTCCAATTTCTCGACAACATTTACAGAATCTTAGATGGCTATCAATATTGACATTGAAAATTGTTGCAGACGGGCATTTTCCATCACAAGAAGCCACATTTACCTATGAATAAAATAAAAGAAAATAAGAATAAAGATATCTCAAATTTTATTATAAAAATATTACATTTCAAAATTCTTTGTGATTAAAACCCATTTTTACATTTGAAAAGGACTCTGCTCTTATCTTCTGAAATTCATACCTTCTAAGTTTAGCCATATATAAAATATTTTTTAAAATAAACTTTTCTTTATTGTTTAATCATGTGTTTTGTTTCAACCTTGGGTTGCGGATACCAAAATTGAATCCCCATTTACAAATTATTAACTTTGGAATAGCACAGCTGAATCCATGTCCTTTTTATGTTCACTGATAGAAAATTAAATTCTTCTAGGAAAAATGAAGGGAAGTTTATCTTTCTTCTTTAAAGAGGAAAAGCATATCAGTGCAAAAGCTTTTCCCTTTCTTATTTTTACTGTTTGTGATTGAGGGCTGTGTTATCCCTCAAAGAAATATATCCAAAAAGTAGATGCAGTAATAAACCAGCTAGGGCATATACTACCTAGAAAGTTATTTGTGCTCTTGGTTTCAACAGAGAAAAGCTTTCCCTATTACATTATGTGAAGAATTTTCTTAGCTGATATGAGACCAAAAAAATTCTACTTTTTAATTTAATTTAAGCAGTGTTGAAATGCTGTGAAATCAAGCATGGCTATACTAGGTCTAGCTCTCTTTGTGACAGACTTAAATCTGATTTCTTCTGCAGGTGGGGCATATAAAAGATGCTTTGAGCTGCTCCCCTTCAAGCCTCTGATGAAATGTGCCATACCCATACAAATGAGACAAAAAGATTACTCTTATAACTTTGAAATTTCCTGAGATTTGACAGGAGTAAAAAAAGACTTTGTCCTAAACACCATTAATCTCAGTTATTCATTAATTAAATGTAACCATGCTCAGCCCTACCCAAAGGCTGACAGCATTAATCTGGCCAAGAACACATATGTAGTTCCCAGCCAGTCACAGCAGATGCTACCATTCCATGGGCCAAAATCACATGATGGAAAAAGAGTGCCAGTGGAGGAGCTGGAGAAGAAAGGAAGGGGAGTTTAGGGTATGAGGACATGAAAATCTGGATGTACTTCTGTGAAGGATGTGTGGGCACCAAAGAATTTGGGAACAAGGAGATACTGGGAAAAGGGGACTCTAATACAGAGATGGTGGTAGGTCTTTTGGAAGGTAGATAGCGAGGGAAGAAAAGCTAAAGAGTTTACAACAGAAAGGTGACAAGGAAGGCTTCATTGGTTGCGCTCTTCAAGACATGACCTGGCCAACATTCTTACTGTTCCTCTCTGAGTGTTTTAGTTCTGCAGCCATGTAGAGGGACCACAGTTGAACAGAGCCCTCTCTTGTACTGCAGCACTGATTCATGAAAGACACTAGAATGGATTTGTTTCCACTACCTATCCATTTGCCTAAATGCCTTAGCTCTTAGCCTTTTTGTCTGCATGAAAGCAGAGATCAGAGCTGGATGAAAGAGCAAGGATCTTTTCACTTGGCTTAAAAAACCAATGAGGTTTGACTAAATCTTTCATTTTAATATTCTTTATTTAGTCAATACCATGCTTTATTTTGTTGTATTGGTGTCTCTTACCCTAGGTTGTTTAAGTAACTCTGAAGGGATCCGGACTTAACTATGGCAAACTACTCTAATTTCGTCTGTATATGTATACTCCCTCAATCATTCTAAAACTAAATAAAAATGCCATGCACTTCTGCAATTAAAATTTGAACATGTCATTATTGACCTTCGATCAGGATGGCTATTAACATGTGATGACATTTTGCCTCTTCCCTAATGACTCCATAGGTACTCCAACAGAATCTTGCCAGAGGGCTTTTGGAAGCCTTGAGATACTTTGCCAATTGTTTCCTTTTCAAGTGCTACATGAGAAGCATATTTGCTGCTCAGAAATTTCCGGGGGGGTACACCAAAGATGAGAAATAAGATGTCTTAAGCAGACCCATAAATAAATGGGATCATGAATTTATGATATGGAAACCCATGCTATGTGAGGGAGAAGACAGAGAGCATAAAGGTCTTCGAAGAGGAATGCAGCAGTGTTCCATCACATTTTAAGTTGAAACATTTCTGCTCCTCTTTTAGAGCAGGATATTATTTTACGCCGAAGAATGCAGTGCCTTCATTAGTTACTTATCGTTGGTATTTTTCATTGGAAGCCAGATGTTTCTCCAGGTAGGAAGGCTCAGTCTTTCAGTAGTAGAAATAGCTAGTTTTATCCCATGGTAAACTCCAGAAATGTAGGATAACATTCCTAGAGTAAAGGGTTCTGGTTTTGAGAAGAAAGAAGCATTTTTTTGTTGCTTCTTGCTAGCTGTAACTAACATTTTAATGCTTGGCTTGGCATGAAATAGGTCCGGCATTGAAATTCTGTGCTTACCGGGCTTTGACTTATACAATCATTTTTTCTTATGGTTGTCCTGATTGTCATTTTCTGGCAAATCCTTTCTTCCTTTTTGCCTGATAAAATACAAAAAACACATACTGAGTCAATCCATCTTCTGGAATGTATTTGCTCTTTAAAAAGTAAAAATATTAGCATAATTTAAGTAGTTAGACTTCATTCACATTAATGTACACACAGAAACTATTGTTTCCATAATTTTATTTTTAAATCTAATATATTGATATATAGTTCCTGTGCAGTATTACCTGTTTTTAGGTGGCATGTATGAGCATCAAATGCTCCAAATAAGGTATACAAATTTTTAAAATATTAAACTATGAATATGTTTTTCAATTGCATATATAGAAAGAAAAATATAAGCAATTAGAAAAAAAGATGTATTGAGCAATTTTGAACAGCATTAGAATTCATTCTATTTTATTAGGAATGTTTTATGTAAGCAGGATTTTTATCCTGCCTTTTACAAAATTCTCAGAACTTAACATTTGCGAAGGTAAAGGTGTTAATGTGATTACAATCTTCATACTATTTTGCATTATTAAAAACTAGATATAGTTATATTATTTTCATATATTTTTGACAAGTATTTCCTTCAAGGAAGCCTTGAAAGAGACAAAGACATTTATTTGCTAAATATTTTGCACTTTTCATCACCAGATCTGAAGCATGTAGCATATGCAGTCTGCTTTACCGTGAAAAGCCATTTTTAAACATAGTATAAGTCATAATACTGAAACAATTAAATGTGTAATTTTTCAGGCTTCACTCTGTATCAGACCATTATTACTACCTGTGTAACCGGAGTTATTTAGATCTCCTGCTTCACTACCCATCAAAGTAATCTGTTAGTTTTGCTGTGTAACCATTCTGGGCATACAGCATATAAAATAACAAGCACTATTCAGTAGTTTCTTGACCTTATTTCAAGGTTGTGTATACAGAAAAACAACTCTTCTGTTCCCCAGAAACTTGAGAGCATTTTTATAAGATAAATCTCTGAGTAACCAAGATATTCTGCAACCACAATTCCATTAAATACTGAAAAATTAGGTTGGCTGCAGAGTATGGCTAGATTTTAACCTGTGCATTGAAGAATCAAACAAAATTCTGTTACTGAATTAGCAGATCCCTGTATGAGCAAAATTGTTGGACTATAACATATGACTTTTCCTTCCTCAGAAGCACTTTAAAAATTTCTGTGATGTTTCAGTCTCAAAGTGTTTGCCAGCTTGAGTATGTGTAGGCATTACAATCTTTGTACTGCTACAAGTCATATAGGGGTATATATCTAACATTTCAGCATATGCTGATGTCTTATGAAAGCTCTGCTGTTACACTTTTCTCTCTCCAATCTTGAACTGTAAATGAGGTCTGCATTTTAGTATAAGATGTGTATTATTTACTCCTTATTTGAGGAAGGAGTTCCTATGACACCTATTCTAAAAAGCAAAGAATTTTAAGTGTACTGCAACAGTTCTGTAACATTCAGTAATTTCTGGTATAAAATGTGTATATTGCCATGGGGTTGTAGTTGTATGTGTCATGTCCCTCTCCCCACCCCTGCTCTCACTATTTTTGTAACTGTGTAAAACTTATTATTTGTGACAAAGAAATACAGCATAAACCCAAATCATCCATAGCAAAGGTGAGACCAGACAGTAACACACACTCTTGCTGTATTTTAAGGCAAAAATATTTCCATCATTAAATTTAGAGACCTGGGTTCAGATTTAGAATCTCTTGGTAACAGTATTCACAATTATGCTTTTTTTAAAGTAACATTTCTTATTAAAACTACCCTGTACAGTAAGTTTATGTGATAAAACCAATTTCAACAATGAGTAGCTGGAATAACCATCAACAGCATATACCAGAAATGGATGAACCTAATTCTGACAGGTGCTGAGCAGTGAATCTTAACCAGGCTTTAGAAAACCACTAATTTGGGAAGCCAGCAGAGGATCAGCATCTCTCAGTATCAGGCCCAGAACCATTAACTGCATGGTAACAACCAGTGATGATGACAGCTATGACACATATATCAAGCAGTGCTTATATTATTTTCAAACAAACAAAAAAAAAAGAAAATACATTATTAAAAATAATACCTGGTTCACAATTACTACTACCAGTGGGCACTACTGGACTAATGGCAAAGGGTAATAGACCCAATCCAGAACCTGGCAGAATCATTAGGAATAGAAGATTCTCATGAAATAAAAACATTTCTGTATAAATGACACTTCATTAATTCTTACACTGCCAACGGCAATTTTACTTTTAGCAAAAGATTATCAGCTTTCCTGTTAGTCTTCTACAATTTAGAAACTCTGCAGCTGCTTCAAGTCTCACTAAAGATGGCCTATACTTTATTACCCTCCTGGTTAACACAAAACTGGAATGCTTACTTTTAAACCAAACTTTTGGAATTAGTCTGTCTATGGCAAGGTAAGAATTAAATATATGCACTCACTTTGCATGCATTAAATCAAGCTCTTTCAGAAAAGTTATTTGTTCCCATTAAAATCCCAATGTGTTGCAAGCTCTATTTATAAGTACTCAACTGTTTCACCACAGGGCACATGCTTTTAGTTAAAAATAAAATAAAAATAAAATAGCATATAATTGTATAAATGATATCTGGGGGTTTTAGCAGCCACCTCAGCAAGTATTTCTGAAGTATAACAATGCCTTTCCTGAGGCCATAGAATATGGTCAAAATTATAAATCTTCCTGGTCAACAGAGAACCAGCAGTCAATAATTTTTAAGACTAATTTTCTGAATAATGCCAACCTTTTTTTTGTTTTGTTTTGTTTGGTGGGGGAGGAAGATTTTTTCCCTCCCACAGTTTATTGATTCTCAATTTAAAAAAAAATATTCTTTTGTATTAAAATACCTTTTGTCCCCCCACGTTTTGGTTACAATGGAACAACAAAATTTGCAGTTTCCTTTCTAAGACTCACATAGCTTGGAAACTTGGTATTGTTCTGTATTTTATAAATATCACTACTTCCCCTTATTTCTCCAAATTATATTCAATAGTTTTATATAATAACTGTGCAATATATGGTTACAAATTTGCAACCTGCTATTCAATAATATTAAGTGAAGGTTTGTATACAAAAATTCCAAAGACTAATTTGCTTTTACTCTAACATTGAACACAAACAAGGCCAAAAAAGAGGGGTTAAGATCTTCTGTAATGTTGAACATATCCTTGCTCACACAAACACAATTAGTTTTACAAAACAGTGTTTTATATATATACATATATATATATTTATGTACACACACATAATTATATATGTAGATAATAAAAATTATCTAGTCAAAACTGCGGAGAAGACCAGTTTGTTCTCAATCTGTTTTTGAAATTGCATAATATGGGAAACCTTTATGTCAGCTTGAGTCACATTTAATTATAGTTTAAAGTTTCACATAGAACATGTGAATGTATTACCAGATATTAAAAGGCTGAATTTATATAAGCATTGCTATCATCAGTATTACTCTAATTTTTCCTTAATTGGGATTCAAGAAAAAACATTCCAGTATTTTGGAATTTAGAAAATACTTATTAGGGATACAGAATAAATTGTTAAGTTTGAAGATGTATTGCAAAATGTCATTGAATCAGGAATCACTTTTAAGAGGAAAGATTCTTGTCTTTTAAGGTGCAGATCATATAGGCGCTATTTGAGAGCCAATTAATGATAATGTTTTAATTATTTTAATTGAGGCAGTTTTAGTCATCCATGGATAATATTTGGAGAGATTTGGTTATACTCCAGAACAATAATGTTAAAAATCACCAAGTCAGCAGTCAAATTAAGCAAGATCTTTTAATAAGAGTAGTTAGGTAACTACAATAATTTTATGTGATTTGTAGGGGGAACTGCATGCTTTTTCCCTCTTTATGTCCCAGCAACTGAGGTTAAAAAATAAGCCCTCCAAAACCAAAGCCAAACTAGCACATATTGCAGCCTTCATCACTTACAGGTCTTGCAGCAGCCATCATTATACGTCTGCACAATTCCTCCATTCTAGGAAAATAAAAGAAGAGTATAGCAAAAAAGTCTGGGCCCAATGTAAAGGGAATTGTATCTCAAGACATTCCACATTTTAAAGATGTCAAATTAATAAAAAGTAATGCCAATGAAATCAACAGAATTTCAAAGATATGTATCAGCTGAAGGTTTGTTTCACAAATTCTCTACAGCCTTTGAAACTGAAAATGAACACATCTCTGCTGAGAAGTTCAGTTGTGTTCAGTTGACATCCGATCTAGTTTCCTTTGAAGAAGTCACTGAGTTTCTATAAGCATGATTTTTGTATAATCTACTACCATCTATTTCCCCAAGATGGAGATTTATTAGTATAGTTTCAAACTGTCCAGATCTGTATATCAAGCAGACTATAAAATATAAAGCTGAGGATAACAACAGAAAAAAGACAGAAATTTTTCAGCTTCTATGTTTTCACACGAGCATATATTTTTTCCATTGAATAAGTAGTTCAAGAACTCTTAAAAGAGCACTTAAACTCAGATATTCCTGAATTAACCTGAACTGCCTTTGAGAAAAGCTTTCTTCTCAGCTGCTGGGTCAAGCCTACCTCAATGTCTCTCAAAAACAGGTCAGACTGAAAGTTAATTCAGAAAGTTAATTTTAGGGCTCCATTCTTTAAAATCTTAACCTAATCGATGGTGTCAGAATGGTTACAAAGAAGAAATTCAAGCATTAACTGAGAGTACAGACATTATTTTTAAATAGAATACCTTCTTCAGGACTGGAAGAAATAGGAACTTTTTTAAAAAAATGGAAGGGATGAGTAGGACTGGTGCTACATGTATAATCTGTAGTCAAGGTCGCAATGGTACTTATCCTTTCTACATATATATTTATTATTATTTATAACTCATATTAAATATAGGATGCACTGCAAGTGAAAAATTGTACAAGTATTATAAAGTTAGAGAAATATTAAATTAGAAATTAAACTGTAAACAATATGCAATCTTTGTGAAGGATACATGTTCTTCAAATAAGTTTATATGGATATGCAAGCTTTATATTTTTAAATATATGATGTTGATAGATACCCTGGATATTTTTTGTTATGTTACACATATTTTAGTTTAAGCGATGATAAAATTTATATATACTGCCATCTCGCTAATCTTTGCACAGCTTAAGGAATTTTTAATATAGCTGACTTTTATATGGAGTATTTTTGATTTCTTGATTGGAATTATTTATTGTGGGTGTATTATGAACTTGGCAAAGTATTATTCCAAACTAAAGTAAGACAGTGATTAGCACTTCCTGTAGCGGTATGTCAAGCATGATTCCTATTCCACAATATTCTAAAAGCAGTCATCAACAAAACACAATCCAAGCTTTTACACTCCTCACAGATTCTTTGTCAGTCTGAAGGAAAACAGGAGTATAGGAAATGACTGCACATTGCTCATTTACATGTTTTTACTTACCACTTTTTTAATTTAAAGAAAGTGCCTGAAGTTTGCATGCTTTGTGGAGTGTAAGTCAAACTCCAGAGTAATTATTGTCACTTACCTTACCCAAAGTACAAACCTTTGTACAATCAGTGTCATTAAATGGGGGGCAGACAACACTTGAGCCCAGTACAATAGCCCCTGCAGCAGTTTTTACACACTTGTAGTTGGTACAGTTGGAGGACCAGGTGCTTCCTTCCTAAATATATAAAACAAAGCCATTGTTAGGAAAGCCAAAACACTTCAGCTTTATCTCCAATCTGAAATGTCCATAGAAGTAGTGCTCTCATGCTGTAGCATCTACTGCAGTGGAAAGCCTGCTGCAGACCACCCATAGGTGGCAAAAGGGAAAGGTCATCCTCTAAGTACCAGAGGCTACTCCTCTCTGGAGCCATAGCTCTACTCTCCAGCATGCTGCTGAGCATGGGCATCCTACTGCAGAATGAAAGGACTCTGTGCCAGTTCAATAGTTTCTTTTGCTCTGAAATCGATTGGAAGTATGAACCAAGTCATGGCCACATCTAAATTTTTGTGTATGTGGATGCTGGAACACACCACCATGCTCCTGAACTCCAGAGTCTCAATTTGCATTTTTCCTTTCTGTAGTAAACAGCATGAAGAGAAGAGTGGCCCTGAGAAGAGGGGGACATAGGTCCTGATGTAGGCTCAGAAGCTCTAAACACATCTAAATCACAATACATAATTAAGAATTACAATTTTAACCCTGCTCTGCAGTTACAACATATCCTGCCAAAATTTAAATAATGAAATTTTCATATTTTGCAGAAAATATTACAAGCAATAAGATCTTTACATATGTGAAATGGCAGGTCTTTAGATAAACACACTCATTTCCAATCATACATCATAAATAGTCTCTAAGCATGTAACCAGCAGTAAGGAGGTATGAAGCAAGGATGACAGCATGAGTTAACTAAGAAATGCCTATCAGACTCCTGTCTATTGTATCATTACAGTTACTTCCTGCCTCTGTTCAGAGGCACTTACCTCATACACAATCTGGGTTCCATTCTCTGAATGAAAAGAGCAGGACACATTTTGACATGTACCACAACAGGTGTGGTGACTGAAGGAAGGAACATATACTTGATGCTGGGGAAAAAAGGAAAGGAAAAAGACAAACTAGTACTTTTTAAACCTACATTATATGGAAATTCTTTGATTTCTGAAATTAAAAACACCAAGGAAATCAATGGATGGATGGATGGATGGATGGATGGATGGATGGATGGATGGATGGATGGACAGTTAGACAGATATGTTTACATAGGCTGCTAGAAACTGCCTCTCAAAATAATCATGTAGACACAAGATACACATCATCTCTGCTAAGTTGTCAAGTTCTTGCTGAGTAAACAGGACTAGCAAAAGTCTCCACTAAAACTTAAATTCTAGTTGTGCAGTTGATATCACAAATTGCATCCTTCCTGTATTTTAAGAATACTCACAGCTTCACATTGCTGGGAACAGTTCATCATTGTGAAATGCATGGCATTGTAGCCTGTGTTCTGATCTTTTTCTTCTAAACACTGTACAGTGTAACAAAGGTCTCCATCCAAGTACTGAATCACTGACTGTCCAGGATTCAGTACTGTGACCTCTTGGAAGATGCACACATCATCCTTCTCTAAAACCAAAAGAAATAGATGTTACCAGAGGGGGAAAAAAAATCATGATACAAATTAACACAACCAATGGTAAGACAAAAGTAGGGCAAATTCCTATTCACTGCAAAAGTTTTCTATCTTTTAGATTTGATTGGTTTGTGGTTTTAATTGCCAAACAAGAGTGGGAGGAATGATAATTCAGTTTTAGAAAATGCTACAAAATGCAAAACTGCCTAAAACTGATAGTGTTCCTAATACGGTAGTGAAAAAATGCCAGTTGTTCTTATTTTAAAAGGGTTCTAATATTTAACATTCTGCTATTCGGCACATCACAAAATCTAGCCTTCCTGTTAATTAAATGACTCTGCCTGCAAATACCTGTGGTCCAGTAATCTGCTCAGACTGTACCATAAATATGTTCTTGGATCTTGGAGGCAGTTATCCTGGGCTGCTGCCTGGACTGCAGCTTGCCTCAGCATCCCCAAGCACAGTGCAGCTGAAATCTGAGCTACATGGGCAACTGAGCAAGGGAAGGGAGCAGAGCTCTGATCTTAAGACTGGCTACCTCCTCTTGTGCTAGCTGAACAGCTCTGTTTCCCTGTGTGAGACGTTGTCTCATTTTGGAAGGGTACTGGTAGCAGCTGCCCTGCTCACACTCAGCTACCATTCACAGCCTGGGTACTGCTTGCCTCTCACCAGAGAGACTGTACCTGACTCTGAAAGTGTGGGCAGTTCTACAGCACTCCCACACTCTGCCACAATAGACACAAAGTGGGTGGATTAGCAGGCAAAGCCTGCTATTCATATTTTTAAAACAGAGTATCATTGCATAACTAGGTGGACACACATCAAATTAAGACAATAGAGAATTTATATTTAAGAATGTTATAATGACCCCATTTCTGCTTTATTTGCACACCCTTTTAGCTAAAAACTAAAGCACAACAATGAGGAATAAGAGAAAGTTACCACAAATATAGTGAGTGCATCCACAAGCACTGGAAACACTGCTATCTATTTTTTTAACTTCTCCCTGAATATAGAAAGACAAAAGTTTGCAAACTCATGCACAATTAAATGTAGTGTTAAACAGACAATTTTTCTCTAAAAATGTAAAATATTACTTTCATCACTTCTACCCTGGTTTCATAAAAGAGAAAAATTGCAATATACTCAAGAAACAGTAGCACATTCAGAGTTATTCAGTGTATTTATCTCTTAAAACAGAAAACAGTACTTCAATTTCTGTAGGGGTGCATAAAATAGCAGAGCCAATAAATAGCATTTTTTCCTGAGATACAAAGTTATTTCAATAATAAATGTATTAGCAAAAGATTGCCTCCTAGGAATTTTCTTCTGAAAGACAGGTGAAAGCTATTTAAATCTAAAATTCCTTAATAGAATTTATATTATGCTGTCTTCACATAAGGAAAAATGGATAAGGAAAATATGGTCACTATGGTATTAATGGGAGTTTGAGCACTCACTTACAATTATTTTCTAGATCACAGTCCCTATTATGACAAACTACGTGAGGAGCAAAGTATTCATGGCTTCTTGTATCAGCTAAATTCAATTTAAATAATTTTAATCAAAAGCATAAATGATTAAAAAACCAACACATTTCTTCAGATGATACACATAATCATAAAGCTCATACCTCATTAAATATATCTTTAAATATGAATTATTTATGTGGAAAGCCTTACTAGTATATTGTTTAATGTCAACACTGACCAGGATTAAACTACAGTTGATTTTTTTTTTTTTTCCACCTTACAATCACAAAAGTGAAATCTCTCCAAGGAATGGTTGACAACACTATACAGATACTTGGAATTACATGCTTGAGCTGGAGCTGGAAGACAATTCCACCCTGTCCCTTTTCACTCTTTACAACCTACTGAAACAAGTGCAAAAGGGAGGAGTAAGACAGTTCAACACCATTGCTAACAATATTTAAAAGATACCACTTACCAATTTACAGGTCAGCATAGTAGCATTTTCACAACTACATTCTGAGGAGATAAAGTAAACTGTGTTAATCAATTAGCTAACTGACAGCTTTGGCTAACAGCTGTGACTAAGGCATAAAGCAGTAATTACCACAGTGCCATTCCGGACAACACTGCCCAAGTATTTTTTCCTTCACAGGTGTCATGTCATCTGTGCAAATCATAGGAGGCTCAGAACAAAGATTTTCATCACAAACTAAATGAGGGGAAAAGACATATGAGAATTTACTCAACTTTTCTTCATGTTTCCCAGCTTACATTACTTTTGATAAATTTTTTTAAAATAAAATTATTTTATATAAATGTTATTGTGTTTCTTAAGCATCTGAAATATACTTGGAATGAAAAACTAAACAAAGATTTTCAAAAGTGATTTTAGTTGTCTTAGAACATGTTTAAATTTTCAGAGAACATCAAACAGGAATCATTGAATATTCTTCCTACTTCAGAGTTACTTAAGATTAAAACTAGTACCAAAGACAATTAAAAACACAATTTTTGGGAAACATAGACTGGAAATGTACTGTAAAATGCACTTCTGTAAGATAACAGTGAGCAACTGCCCTCCAAATATGATGCTGATAAGAAAATACTGCCTCCCTTATCAGAAATGGCTTACTGGGACTGTAAAAGAAGATCACGCGCTAAGATTTAACTTTCTCCCTGCCAGAACTGGGAAAAAAAATGCCAAAGGCCTTTGCAGATAATTTCACCTGGGTGAAAGTACTAGGGAAAGGAAAGGAAAGGATCAAAATACAGAAACAACTGAAGTAAAAATTACTAAACTCCAAACTTACTAGAAGTCAATTTAATTATTTGAAATTACCCTGAAAGACTGCAATAGGATGCAAGTTAATCTAAGTTAAGCAGTTATACTTGTAGATATTACTTAAAATGCATAGCACAATTTATGTGCTTTATGAGGTTATGAAAAGGACTAAGTTACACTGCAAATATTTATCTTCTGCCTTCTCATTATCTGAATAGTAGTCAACCCAGATGCATTTGAAGCCCTTGGTCTACTCCTTCCCCTAGGAGCTAAAAGTGCAAAGCAACTTCCTAAACATTAGTGAATGGTAGAACAGAGGAAAAACAACATGGAAACTGTTTTATTAAATGTGGTTTAATATATGAACAATTGTATATTTATACTCCAAGAATGGGATTCAGTGCCATTCGTATACTGGTATTTAGATCACTGTGAATATAACCATGTTCTGTCTGGTGAGCTAAAAAACCTCTCCAGACTCCACTGACTAGGTTTGTTCAAGAACTTTGAATCTACATCAAATTTGGTACCTCCACACCCTCATTTGGACCTCTTAGTCTATACCTGAAGCCCACCCTAACTGACAAACCTAAACAAATCCCTGCACACCCACACACTGTCTGTCATTTTTACTGAATTTGGTGGCACACTGAACTCACAACAGTTACACTTACCGCAGTAGTAATGAGGACAGCAGTGGTGTATGGTATTAAGGTCTACAGTGAGAATTTCCCCTTCGCTACACAAGGGAACGGGTTCAATACAGGATTCACAAACTGAATTAAAAAATAAAAAAAAAAACAACAATACACGAGACATGAACAACGTTTTAAATACTAAAAAGTAAGCACATGTGAATTCCATCTAATAGGCTATATAACAAGCAATACTGCGTTTGTCACTCAGATAACAGAACTTTTAAGGATTTTATGGATATAAAAGCTATACAAAGTGAAATCTCACTCCAAGAATTGCAGCCTTTAATTATTTCTTTTAGGATTATAGTCTGTTTTTGTAAATACTTGACTATTCCTTAGCTCTCCATAAAAATATTAGAGGCTTCTTACCACAGAGATGAGAGAAACAACAGGGATCTTCCTGTTTTGCTTCAACAACAAATTGATCTTCTCTGCAGCTGGGCTGGGAGGCATTAAAACAAACTGAAGGATCACATTCTGTAGGATGTGAGAAAAACAGTGTTTTAAAAGGAGTCATTGAAACAATATGAAAAAGAACAAGAAAATATATTCTTCATATGCTAAGTAAAATAAAATATCCCAAATTGACTGCAAATCAGAAGTAACACAAACACAAACACAAAAAATATTGGAGAAAACATATATAATTGCCTGGTACTATTTACAGTGTCCCATTCTGTTAACAATCAAAACAACTTGTAATGTAAATTTTCTTCCAACATATAATACAAGTACGGAAAACTTTTCACTAACTGTGGTTTTGCATTTCCCTTACCACATCGGTACTGTGGACAGCAGGACAGGGGGTGGTAGCCTACCACTAATTTTTCATTGGGTTTGCATGTTGGAGTAATGGCATCACACAATGACATGTTACATTCTGTGGGATAAAAAACAATTTTGATGTCTTTAAACAGACACAAGTGCAAGTCCTATAGCTTAGGCTATTTATACCATTTAATACAGAGACCCACAAAACAAAAGCAGCCCAAGTCAGCCTAAAATTCACTCCATAATATCATGTAGACCTTTGAGCTCAATCCAAGCAGGTAGTTATATCCCTCTTAAAGCTGGTATTTGCTTGCTCTGCTTCCTATGCATGAAGTCAGTTATAATGTCCCGCTGATATGCCTTGAGCAAATTGACAATACAGCATTGGTAATAAGCAAAAGCACCATATCAGCTGGACCATATGTTCTTGTTTTCCTTGAAGATGTTATGAAGAAATTAGTATATTTTGTTTAATGTTTTAGGAGCAGTAAGCTTATTATTTTTCTTAACAAACATGGCTAGGCAGAATATTGGTATTCAGTGATCAGCTCCCAAAAAACAGCTTCTGGGAAACAGCAGTAGATCACAGGGTACTGCTCATGACACCAAAGCACCAGAAAGAAAAGCAAGTAATCTCTGGTGATGCCCCCAAATACCAAGGTACTTCTATCATTGAACATATATCAGTTTATTGTTAAATTTCATGCAAGAGTTAAAAAAATAATTTTTAACAGAAGTTTTGTTTAACTGGTGGACTTCTAAGAAAAAAATTATTTAAGTGAATAATTCTTATGAAGAATAGAAGCTTCAATTGATGGCCCAACCAGCCACAAGTACTTGAAAAAAATTCTAAAAAAAATCTAAAAAAAATTCTTAAATCTAAACTTTGTCAGCTGCATGTGAATGTGAAGCACTTACTTTTATGCTCCTGTTACAGAAAAAAATTGTGGTACATACCACAAACTTTCTTAGGACAGCAAGCTCTCTCCTCAATGACATGGAGTAGAACTTCCCCTTCTCTTTCACAGACTGGTGGTGGATCCTCGCTGCATTCAGGTTCTACAGCAATAATGCTTCCATTTTCTAAACAGTTGTACATGCAGCACCCTCTCATGGACCCATTCCATATCTCCCCAGCAGAGCGGGGTTGTCCTTTACTGTCTGTACATGCTGAAAGAAAAAAAAAGCAGAACGTTATATCCCTTCAACAAGCAAGAAAGCTCCCATTTCCTGCAAGCAACTGTGATTTGCATAAAATTATTGCAGAAAATAATATGGTTGAGGAGCATTATGATAAAAGAATCCAAGAAAGGATAATGACCTTAAAAGCCCCAAAGGAACAAAATTTTTTCTATAGGTGAAAATGGGTGAGGACAAGGGACAGAACACGCCCATGCTATTCCTTCCTAAGTTCTCAAGGGAGGAAGTCCTGGGACCTACAGAAGAATGACCATCACTTTTTCCCCAATAGAGGTGCATCAACACATGTTCTTAAAGCCAGGTTAACTGAAAGCATAAACTGCTGTAGCTTGAGAAAAAGGTAGGCTCTGCTGAAGGGATCTTTATCAGATTGACATTTACTGAGGACTGACACAATTTAAGCTTATCTCTTACCATGAACTGTTAATATATCTGTGGTTAATGTTATATAACTGCAAACCTACTCTGTCCTACTGTACTTACTACATTTTTCTTCAGGTATACAGAGGTCAGAGTCTGTTCTATGCAGTATGGTGCCATTTTTACACACACAGTCTTCCCTTAAATGGGAACAGGGAGAATCTTCATAGAACCATTTATTCAAGCATGTCTTGGCTTCACAGGGTTGCACACAAGGCTGGTATTCCTTGCCCTCTGGACAGCTCAATGCTGCAAGGAATAAAAAAGGGCATTGAGTGCTTCTGTATTCTTTCAGTATTTCATTGGTTAAATAGGTAGTAATAACAAATGAATTAGCATAGAAAGCATGCATTTATACTTTTAACAGTACTTTAGGTAAGCAGCTAATTAAATGGAGATTAAAATTCTTTCATGACTAAATGATGTATTCTCATCTTAAGAACTTGTACCCTGATTTACCAATACTGTGATAGAATCAGATGTTACTTACAAGAATAAAAGAAAGAAATATATTTTAACTTATTACTAAACACTTAATCACCAAAAAACCTCATTGCTAAAGGCACATATGGTTACAGAATATGGCTATGTGCTTACAACAGTAATCAGGTGTCCTCCATTTAATGCAGATGTTGTGCTTGTTGCATAAAGCCACATATGCAGAAAGTGCATCACACTCATAATTCCAAAAATTAGTACTGTTGATCCACATCTTCTCACAAAATTCCTGTGGTGACACCTAGGAACATATTGAAATTGGGAAGTAACAAGTATAAGGGCTTCCTGTAACTAAAATAAATCAGTAATTAGGGGAAATAATACAGCCACAAGGGAAAAAACCCACTACAATTAAAAATATCTTTTTTGTCAGAACACTCGTTCTACAAAACTTAAACTGCCAGAATTTTTTATGATCAGTAGACAGAGAATACAGTCCTAATGAGATTGTCACACCACTTTAAAGAACTTTTCAGTATAGCCCTGACAACTAAAAGTGAACAATCTCAGCTAAACATGGCTGCTATGTCTTCCATATAATCCTGCTGTGAATTAATTACTTATTACTCTGTTTCTGTGTCTGTAGGACCTGATGGTCTATTTTACTGAGCCTAAATGCAGGTGGTGCAACCTCTATTATTTCTGTTTGGTTTGTTTGCATAAATTTGTTACAAGATGTAAAAGATTTTATTTCATTCTGCCTCTTCACTACTGTGTTGCAGCTGAGTTCTCCCTGTGGTTTCAGTAAATCTTCAAGCAGTCTCTCACTTCTGCCAAGAAGTTCATCACACTGATTATTCTGATACCTATCCTTGACCAGCTGGTTCATGCCAGCAAGTGCACAATACGTTCCATCCACTCTGGCTCTGCCACCAGCATGTATATGAAAGAAAACAAATTTCATAATGGATGAACCAACCACTTGAAGGTCTTGAGTATATGTCAGTTTTTGCTGTAAACCAGGAAAAGATGCATGAAAAGAGTTCTCCTGGGAACATATATGCAGTAGGTATTATGACTCCTCAGATTTCCTTAAATTATTATAAAATATGTCAAAACAATTATGCAAAGCATCCTGCTACTCACTGGTGCTACTCTATCTCCTTGATTCCAAATTGCTTACCACTGCTCCCTCCCACTATGTTTCTGTGGCAAATATCTATTGATTTTTGTATATAAAGAAACTGCTTTAGGTCCTTTCTTTCAGAGGAACTCCCTGCATTTTTTTTCTACCTCAGGAAAGTGAAGAGAGGTTTTAGGACTTTGAAAGAAGGGACTCAGATGTCTGCAATACTTTTAACAACATTTGTCTGTGATGAAAATAGAAGTGTAACTCAATAAAGACAAAGGGTAGAAAAGCAGAGTAAGAAGTGAATCAGGAATCTGAACACATCTATCTCTCAAAAAGAAAGGGCCACTTGAATAATTAATCCTTTTTATTTTTAATTAAGTCAGGAAAGTCAGACCTCAGAGATCTGGGGATTCCTTATTTTCTGTTCTGGAAAGCAACTGTGCTGCACTACCCACCTCTATAGCTGCATGTTACACCATATCTCCATTAAAAAGTATAATTTGTAGAAATTAATTATAACTATTTCTGTAAGAAATTATACAAAACTGCCAACATAATATTGGCTATGTAAAAATTTTTAACGGGACTTTCTTCAGTCCAATAAGTCTTCAACTGCATGAATTGTTGTGTGCAGCATAAGCATGAGGGTTTCTGTTCTACTGATCCATGTCAAGCATTTAATAAAAATAACATCTCTGGAATGTGTTTATCCTGACAAGATGATCCAGTTTCTCTTCTTTGAGAAATGCTCGTTAAGTAATTTCAAAAAAACAGCATAATAGCACACGGATCAATATGTATGTGTGTTTACAGCAGACAGCATGACAGGGGTATTAAATCATCCATTCCATTGTCAAATCATAAAAATAAGCAAAAACATGAAAAATGTGCATGTATCAGTCACTCCTTTCTTAATTATAAAACTTATATTTTATTTGGTCCTGCAATTTTTCTGATCCTCATACTCACTTTCTTGTGACAAGGGATGAAAATGCTTCTGTTTAACAGTTCCATACAGTATGTGCAGTTATCTTCAGTGCAGTTTCTTACTGGCCTCCTGGTTGTTACATCAAGCGATTTCTCAATTTCCCAACTCTTAATGAACATTTCAATTTCCTCCATATTTGTAATTATGGTCATGTTTTCCATTTTTAGGTCATCACTAGGATCTCCATTACACACCCCTGGAGACAGAGAATCATATTCAAAGCACAAACAAACATGCCATAAACTTTCATTTGGGAAAGAAAAGTGCACTTGATAAGTTATGATTAACACCACATCAGGCTGACCTGTGAAACTTAGTCACCTGAGTTTTGAATTAAAACAGCTGCATGTCCACTGTAGTTCCAACTTCCTGCTTGTTATGTTGGTTCTCAGCTCAATGGCTTAGTAAAACAAGTAGATCATACAATACAACTCATTGTACCTTTCACAACAATTAACTTTTGAGAAAAACTGCAACCAAAATGTGCTGATGAGTGTATCAAATTCACTGACATGGCTATAGATTCTGATCTCATTCTACTCAATGGCAGCCAGCTCCTTGTGAGTAATAGTAGATGGTTTTGAAATTAATTGCTCATCACCTATGATTTCACACTCTATTGAGATTTAATTAAATATTCTAAGTGCAAGAAGTTATTAAAAGAATCTTTTGATGAAAAAAATTCGTCTTAAGAGAATAATGTTCTTACTCCAGTTATTCATACAAAACCACTATTAAAAACAACCTTCCCAGACCCTCGGCATTCATTGTCTACCTGAATTCATTACTCTATTGATTCATGAATAAAAATACATGATCTCTTTAAGCACAAAACAAGTAATGCCAAAACTTTAATCTCATACTGGTTTTACCTCAGGAATTGAGGAGGCAAAATTCCTCTCTTGTTTTCAGTTTCCATCTGCACTGTTAAGCACACCCTAAGCCCTTGCCTTTTTGTTTTCAGCCATGCAGACTGATGCTCTCCAGGGTCCTCTGTTAGAACTGGACTAGCTTAGTGTGGCTGACTATTATTCTTCCAGACAGCATGAAGAAATACAGAAGATGGCATTTAAATAAGAATTTTACAGTAGCACCACTTTCCAGTATTCTTAACTCTTCTGCTTCTTGCTGCACATCACTAACTGCTGGCATTAGAATTTGTAAGGCTATGCTACAGAACTGCAGAATCAATATAGCTTTAAAAATAAAGCAAATTTACCACATAGTCCCACAACTTTTTCTAGTATGAGAGGAAGAGGATTGCAGAATCCCAGACAGGAGCGAATAGCAGAGGACAGGAAAGAAGCACTGAAGAAAACTTCGGATTTTACTGCAAAATATCAGGTAGTGAGTGCATCATTTTAAGCTACATTTGGATTTGTCTGCATAGTCTTCCTCTTTTTATCTTCTCATGACACAAAGAGGAACTGTTCTATAATTCTTTCTACATTTGACCTCATCTTGTCCCACTCATTCAGCATGCATTAAGAAGATGGCATTATACTGGGAAAAGATGCAGGGCCAGCTTCCACCCTCTTTCACTGGATTTAGGAGAACTTTCCTTTTGTTCAAGCAGAAGACTGCAATTTATTTTAAAGGCTTTGTTTGTTTGTCTTTATATATAAAGCATATCTGAATTGCTTTGTTTGCTTTTAAAACTAAAAGCAGTTCAAAAGATTATAAGAAGTTCATTTTCCTTTTCAATATGTCAATTATGTAAAATTAAAAACCACCAGAAAATGAGTATTTATGATAAAATTAAAGCAATTTTTAATTGTCTGCTTGCACTTTTCCATATTATTCATACTGGCAAAGCTATAAAAAGCTTTATGGAAGCTTGAAATATGCTACATTTACTATCATTGTAATTCAAGACTGAGACACCCCAGCACAGTTTAATATTCTACACCCAGCCTCAAGAGATCTAAATTCAGATTCTTAATTCACTGTCCTCAAAAGACTTGGACCCTTCCCAAGATAAAACTTTTGTCAGTATTTTCATAGCAATAAGCTGCCACTGCTAGCATCAGACAGTTATTCTTGTCTCCATAATTATTGAAATATACTATCACTACCTGAATTTCTCTAGCAGCCACTTCTTCACTAAAAATTTTCTTTTTCTTTACTTGGCTTCAACAAAACTCTTAAAACAGGCAAAAATAAGTAAAATAAATATATTATTTTTTTAAAAGTTATTTAGATACAATGTGCTGATCACTACTTGTTCTGCAAAGTACTTTATTAGCACACAGTGCTTTCAAACAGAATGATTAATTTATTATTAATTAATTAATAGGATTTCGCAGGCCTTCACATAGGATTGTCAGTATAGTTAATGAGAGCGACAACAAGAGCTATAGGGACAGTTGGTCACATACACAAAAGGGAGTTGCAAATTCCAATTGGAAAGTTAGTCAATAAGAAAAAAATTGCCACCATAGCCTCACCACAAAGTCCTTCTGTCTTCCTTGTTGTGTTGGAGTGTAATCCATACTGTATGTCTATGATGCCTGTAAAATGAGCCCACTTGATGCTAATACCTGCTGGGGTATTAACGACATACATTGCACCAGTGTCCTGAATACTTAGTCCATCTTTTGAAAATGGTAACGGTTGAATTACAGAATCCACAACTACCTAAAATAAACCAAACACATTTTAGAGATAAAGCCAGATCACAATGATGCATTTTATAGGTATTTCTATTTTATAACAAAAGACTTCTTTTCATGGTCTCTGCCAAAAAAACAGTCACAGTGCTTAAATTAGAGAGCTTCCCACCCATGCCACTTCCAAACACTGCAAATGAAGTAGGCATAAGGACAAAAAAATCTTTTCTAATTAGGGAAATAATAAATCTTATTTATCACATATTGTATGATGACACAAAACCTCATTCCAGTTATTCAAAGTCATCTGTTCTGACTTGTTACTGACTAGCAAGAAAGTACCTTAAGTATTTATCATTTCTGGAATTCTGGGGTTTCTGGAAGTATAGAACTGCTTTTGCAGCTTCATTAAATTTCAAAACAGCTTTAAAGTGTCATTTTGGAAAAATTACATTTAAGTGAAGCGTGGTACCAGAAATGTAAATTGTTTTGCCTCTAGTATATCATGAATTATTTGGAATCTGATCTGCAAAAGTAATCCTAATCCTGTAGTGTTTTATTTTAAATCTGATTTATCACATTCTACAACAAAATATCTATCCAAGCTATTTTTAAGAGTACACATGCTATTGATATATACTTACTTTTCTTGCTAAACGATTGATAAGCATTTGACAAGTGTGTGTTGTGACATTTAATTTCTTAAAACAGAGCCCTGAAGTGTTTGCAGGTGGCACCTTGAAAGAAAAGTGACAAGAAAATCGAGTTACTATTATTTTTCTAATTCTGTACCAGTGGTGTAGTAATTTTTATATTAATTACTTAATAATAATAATGCATTTTAAAATCAGCAAAATAAGTAAGTACTTACTAGTTTTCTTATTGAATTTGCACTCTGGAAAATATTAAAAATAAATTAGAACTGCAATAAAAATCAGCAGCATTTTTATTTAGTAAAAATAAGCTATTATTTTCTTTGTCTTTAATGTTCTTCTACAATTAGGTAAATAATTAAACTAATTTAGTATATTCATTATAAATAATAAAAAATACACACTTTCCAGCTACTTTAGTGCATATGCTGAAAGGTCCTTTCTACTTATATTTCTTAAAGAAACAAAACCACAGATTTCTAAAGCTCATCTGAGTATGTGTTCCGCATTCCCACCTTTAGACTGCAACCAGAAAACGAGATAACAATTTAATAGAAAACATCTAAAACAATGCAAGACTTTTGCCTTTAACAGTCTTAAAGTTCAAGCGTACAGCTGCCCTGTGAGAGTAAACAAGAGACGGGAAGGAAAGAAGCCTGTTGAAGCCCCTCATCATTGACTAGTTTATCCACAAACTGAAGATGGACTCAATCCAGTTGCTTAAGGCCTGCATGAATTAGGACTATGGACAATGCAAAGGAAATGTATGTAAAGATTCTAAGTATGAGACTGACCTGGCCTAAACTGGTAATCTGAAAATAAAGTGGTTGGACCCCCTCTGTAGACAATGCAGAGAGTTAGACAACTACAAAGGACAACACATCACAGTCATTAATATTTTCCTAAAATAACTACAAAATATATTTTGTCTCTTGTAAAAATATTTTACTATTTTGACCATATTGTAAAACACTAATTCAAGGTTACAAGAACACTTCTGTGTGGAAAACCTGAAAGGAGATATGCATATTGAGAAATAATGTCACCTCTGATAATTTAA
Organism: Catharus ustulatus; assembly: GCF_009819885.2. NCBI lineage: Eukaryota > Metazoa > Chordata > Aves > Passeriformes > Turdidae > Catharus > Catharus ustulatus. The sequence goes on from NC_046224.1 coordinate 45,688,063, forward strand.
AAGGAATGTACATTTGAATTTCCTTACAACACAACAATTACTGTTTTTATTATTATAAAATTATTTTATCTAGAAAGCATTATTAAGCATGTTTCTTGAAAATTAAATTACTTGTCATTTTTGATTGAGTATGGCTTTTATGTGTCATTTTTAATTGTCATATTCTTGCATAATTTCAAACCTATAACACAAAAAAATTCAAGGAACAATTGTAATTATTGCATAAATGCAAGAACCTTACCTGATTAGCAGGACATTTTTCAATGTGAGCAACAATAGTTTCTCCTGGTAACTTGACTAAAACATAGGAAGCCATATTACAGAGGGCTATGTTGTTTCCATCAAATGTTATAACACTCAGTTCAGATAGTACAGAACACTGACCTAAAAAAGAGATGTCATTTAATGAGGTTACCACAAAACTGAATACAGGGTATTTCTAAAATCTTTCAGTTCTAGCAATATTTGCTTTCGCATATACATTCATAGATAGATAAATAGATAGATAGATGACCTTGTTCTGCAGACAATATATTATACATTATAGCCACAAGCTGAAGTAACAGTTTACTCAGTGGAAATACCTTAACCTGCTTCTGTGTGCCCAGGGTAGGGGACAATGTTTAAACTGATTAAAATTTTTACTTAAAGTTTTACAGGCAAGGTCAAAGAATCTGCACAATGTGAGATTAAACATATGCATAAAAATATATATGTATTTGAGATACTGACAAGGGACTTATCTGTCTTGTCTTGAAAAAAATATAAAATGCAATATTGGTTTCATTGATGCTGCAAGGTTTTAAATATGACTTATCTTTAGTCTTTTTGTTCCCTTGGCAGAATCATCTGCCAGTTTCTAAAGTTTCTAAGCATGAATCAAAACTGCAATTAGAGCTAAATGAGATACGAGGGTTCTGTCTTTCAGAATAGTCAGTATTTAATTTATTTTTCTTCATAAAATGTTGAAATCTTAACATTTTTACCGAAAAAATTCTGAAAAGTCTCAGCTGAAAAATATTGGAGTTCATGCTAAAGATGTCATTTGAATGTTTGCATTCAAAAAAAATTTTTTTTTTATTCTCCAGGATGTCAATTCAAAGGTACCAAAATGTTCAGTATATTTAATTCTGCTTTGCTGATTAATAGCTCTTTTTAATTCATTCCAGCATTTAACCTCATATTCTCATTGTAATAACCCTTTAATTTAGTACTTGATATTTACAGATGAAGGTTCCATATTTTATTTAAAAATAAAAGAGTGACTTACAAGGACATTCCCATTCTGGACAACAGCTATCAGTGTTAACTTGAACAGGCATTCCTCGAAAACCACAATGTGGCTTGTGCACATCCTTAGGGCAGTTCCTTGAAAGGTTGTATAACATCCAACCCATATTAACACACACATACTGGCTGCATTTGTCAACAGGTTCGAGGTATCTTGGCTGTCATATAAGGAAAAAACAACCAGAGTGAACTTTAACTTCATTGACTGTATGAAGGCCAAGTGATTACTTGTCCATCCCCCAGCTCTGAGACAGAATCAGCACATCTACCTGCCCCCCATCAGTTATTTTGGAATGACGTGCATTTTTGTGGTTGTAACCAGTGACAATGATGCATGTCCATTCACCCAAACCCTTCCTGTTCCATCCAGTTTTGGTGGAATACGCTATGTAAAGCATTATGCATTGAGGGTATACTTTATAATCAGTTATAATCCGAAGCATTTTAGGAAACACAAAATCCCATTTTAAAACTATGACAATGAAATAAGTGTAAAAAGGAAAGCTAGGGTAAGATTATGCAGAAACATCAAAATTCCAAGGATTATGGATTTTTCTGCATCTCAGAAATATATTTAGCTATCTACAAAACTCACATAGATTTAAAGCTTTTGTTTTCAGAGCAATACATCCAAGTGGCAGAATATACCAGGGCAGTGTAACAGCAGCAAAAAACTATCCTCTAAGAATAACCAAGAATTTTAAAACAAGTAAATTACATAGAAAATAGGAACTATTTTTAATCTCTGCTATTACATATGTAGAATAACAGAATGGAATGAAAAGTAATATATATTTTAACATAGAGGAGAAAGTAAGACTGATCATACCACACACTCAGAAGATGTAGATATCAATGCATGCATCATCGTGCCAAAATAAGCCTTGTCAGCTACAGCCATCGTTCCTGAAGAGGGAGACAGAGCCATTTCACCACTAGAATGAGATAAATCTATTATAGCTCTGGTTTGCAGCTCTGTGGCCTCTGTTACACTGAAATAAGGTGTAATGGATTTATGTGTTGGGATTTTAGACCTATCTGATGTTGTTACATCCAGGACTCCAGAAAGAGAGATATTTTTGACTGAGGTTGTATTTCTTAAAAAAAGTAGGCTCTGAACTGCAGTTACTGGCAAATAAGGTGGGGAAGATTTGTCAGTTGTGGTTGTCTCTGTCTTGGTAGCATTTTTTTGCTCATGTGAAGTCTGATAATCTTCTGAAATATCCACGTTTTTTTCAAATGAAGTTGTGTGTTTAACTTCTGATGCTATGTATGAGGTACTCTTAATCTGTGATAATGGACTTGAAGTACCAGTTGTTTTCATTATATTAATCTTTGGAGTTTCTCTAGTGCTCTGTGAAGCTTCAGTTACTGCAGTTGTAAATAAAGATTTGTGTGTTTCTATGGTGGTAGGAACTGAAGCTGAAGCCACATAAAAATCCAAATTGACAACAAAAGAATCAGTAGTTTTTGTAGTAATCCTAGAGCCTAGGGTAGTGCCTGAAGTAACTAATAAACTGGCTGAAGAACTAGGTAGCATTTTTGCAAAAACATAAGGTGCTTTTGAGGATGTAGCATTCACTGTTGTGTTCATGGTCATTGGTGTAGTGGATTGAGTGATGATTCCAGCTGGTATGGCTGATATTGTTCCATCTTCTTCTGAAGAGCTTACTGAAGAACTCTGTTTTCCTAGAGAAACATTAGAGAGATGAGTGATCTTAGGAGGAGGTGAAGGCACAGAGGTCTGGCTTTTAAAGGCATTAGTAAAGAGGGCATTACAACAGATGCATTTAGTGCTGCTGAAAAGTTGGTAGAGAGATTATTTTTAAAGTGAATTTAGAAAAGTCCACAGAAGTTGCAAGGTCTATAACTGGAATTTTTGAAGTTCCTTGTGTGTCTAGAGATGAAATTGATGCTTGGGTAGCACTTACATATTGGGCTAGTGATGATGTGCTACTGACTATGGGAATGAATGAAGAGCTTGTAGTCTGAGATGTCACATAACTCGGTATTGATGTTGATAACAAGGTTGTAAATAAAGATAATGACCTCGTAAAAGAAGGATCTTTGGAAATTAAAGTACCTGAACTTTGAGCCACAGGGTTAGTTTTTAATTCTGTATCTGAACTTTTTGGATACTCTGAAAGTACTGAAGTAGTTATTGATGTAGCATTTAGAGGTAGTACCTATGTTCCAAGAGGGAAGGCTATAGACATAATGGATTTCATTGACTTTTTAGCAAGGGATGACAATGAAAACAAATCAGTGTACATTATATGCTTATTTTCTGTTGAGGCTTTACTTACTACAGACCTATCAGAGATTGTTGAATTGACTAGAGGAGGGGAAGCACCAGAAGGTACTGTATAAACACTTTTGGAGGCAATAGTGGCACTGACCATAGCTTTGGGCTTCAGGGAGGTAAACAGAGAATGCACTGGTGTAGATAGTGTGCATGTTGCAGAAGGACTTGAAGAAGTGTTTTTAGGGATTTGAGAAAAAACTTGAGGTGAAGATACAGTAATTGTTGGCAGAGCAGCAGAAATACTGCCCTTTTTTAATGGAGATGTCTGCTCAGGAACAGTCATTGAAGTTTGCACTGAAGATGAAAATGGCTTTGGAGAAAAACTGGTTGAAGAACTAGCACTTAATGATATCAGAGAAGTTTTAGACAAGGGTTTTGCTGTTTTGAAATATGAAAATGTGATTAATTGAGGAACACTTGTCTCAGAACTAGAAAATCTAGTAGTTATAGGAATTTGAGGAACAGTTGAAGTCAGTGTAAAAATGGGTGCTGGGAAACCTGCAGTTTGACTAATGCCAGACTTAGTTCTAACAGATGAAGTAGATACAGGAGAAGTACAGTAATTTCGCGACTACAAACCGCACGGATTATAAGCCGCATTTCCAGGGTGTTGGGAACATTTAGGTCCTCGTCCATACATAAGTTGCAACGGATTATTAGCCGCACTTTTGTTCGTAGTGAGGATCTGTGTGCAACTTTCACAAATTTGCCAATTAGTAACAGAATCGCGGCATGGCGGGGTTTACTGGCTTGGGGCGGGGCCAGGCAGGCTCAGCACGCTCATGGTTGCCGATGGGGCCAGGTGGCCCAGCTCAGTGCTACGGCTCGGCGGGGCTGCTCGGGTCCGGCCGGACAGTGCTGCCTCTGCCACTGCTGGGCTCGCTCACCCCCACCACTGCCTGCACCGCCACCACTGTGTTTGCTCACCCTGGCCTGGCTCTGCTGGCTCCCGCACCGCCGGGCTCCCCCGCGCTGCTGGCTGGGGCTCTGCCGCCCGCCCCCACACCGCTGCCCCGCCTCTGCCAGGCTTTCCCACCTCTGCCGGGGCTGGCCGGGCTCCAGCTTGGCTTGGGGCTACCGCGGGCTCTCACTTCTCTGTTGGTAACTTTTAGAATATTGTTCCTATATTGGCCACTCTGGACTACAGGCCACACTTCCGGGTACGGACCAAAACTGTAGTCAAAATGGTGCGGCTTTTAATCGTGAAATTACTGTAGATGTGCTTAGTGTCAATTGTGGACCTAAAAGAAATACAGGTCTTGTGGAAGTTTGTCTGTCAGCCTGAAAAGCAGAAAAAGACACTTCAGAGTGTATTTCTTCTCCCTTAGAATGACTTACTGAAGGACTCCTACTCTTCCCAATTCCTGCAGGCATCTCAGAAGAGGCAAAAGATATCTTGGAAGCTAAAGTTGTTAGTGCTGAGGAAGGTCGAACTGTTCCTAGTTGAGATGTTTTGAGTGAAAATGGAACTACCACTAGGGAAGTGGGTGTTAATAATGCAGAATGTGTCGGAATGGGACTTGCATTGAGCAGGGTTGTTGGAGTTGTTATTGTAATGGGTAAAGTTATAGATGCATTAGAGTGGGTAGTAGATGATGTGACTGATGAGGCTTGAAGAAGAATTGGAAAATCTGTTGAAGGGATGGGTTTGGAAAGGACAGTAGGGCTGGTTGTGCTGTGAAGTACATCAGAAGGCTCCACTATACTTGGTAATGAGAATGTTGAATAGGTGGCTTCATTAGATGCTTCCAATGAATAAAAGTCTGTAACAGACTGTGCCGACATATTCATTCCCCTTGAAGCTGTGTTTGCATTCATGGTAATTTTGTCTGTCACACCGATGAAAGTTGATTTATTCCCTGAAGTAACAAATACAGGAGGTGTCTGAGGAAATCTCTCCATGGTAGGACCCATGTGAGAGATTAACAGAGAAGGTTTCAGTCCAATTTCTGATTCTGTAGGTGTCACAGGTATGCCTAAAAGGAAAAATGTGTGTTTAACTGTCTTTTATGGGTTATGAGTAAAGAAAAATAGCAAATCTGTCTCTAATCAATTCCCATTTAAATATTAGCAAATTAGATCTTGCCAATGGTTCCAGGTCATCACCACTGAGGAACTCAGCTGACTCAAAAAGTTTTCTAATTTTCTCTGCAAATGAAGTAGGTTTTTTTTTATTATTGGTGAAAACCTTGATTTTGCAGAGCAATTTTGAAGTAACAAGGCAATTCCATAGAAAATTCAGTAAATATGAAACAGTAAAATATTTGAAATAAGTACTTTATATCTTTATAAGACAGGATACTAGATAACTTTGTACTAGCAAATATCAAGCATAATGTATTTAATTCAAAATGTGTACAATAAAATATAACATAGCATTAAAATTAAATTTTAATGTTAAAACAACACTTTATCCCACAAAATAAGAAGATTATGTGGTCTCTTTACACACCAGTAATTATGAAATAGGCAAACAGAATTTGTTAGTGCTGTGTCATCCTCTGAAAAGACGGAACTTTTTGCCACAGCTTTGTTTCTTTCATTTGGGATCTCTCCCTTACAGATGTGTAATATACTAGCATTATGTATCAAATGTAGTTACTCTGAGTATAACATAATCACAAAAGATTATATATATAACCCACAACTAGACAAATGTGAGAATTCAACTCAAAATAACTTGCTTGAATGCAGAAGTTGTATTTTGGATGACTGGGAATGGAGTGTATGTCTCATAGAGACAATCTTCAGCAGAAAGTTGTTCTAAGAAAGCATTTACTTTTTAAAAAATTGCATTTGATTAATCCTTTCCTAGGATCTCTGGAGTAATTCATAAGAGAAGATAAACATTATAAAGTATACTTACAGTCTTCTGGATAAACACATCTCTGTGTGACCTCATCAAGGATCATGTTTTTGGGACAGTATGGCATACATCCTTCAACCCTTTAAAATATTGTATAGTCAATTTTAGAGCCACAGTAGAAGTTAATTTTAAATTATTGTACTTTGTCTAAATAAACTTGTCAGAGTTCTGAGAACTTTCCAATGAAATTATGATTGTATCATTTTGAGGCATTTCAAGGTCAAAAAGTTATTGAGCAGCATAATTCTATTTCTAAACTGTTAATAATTATTTGCATAGGCTGATTAACATGATAGCTTTGGACCATTCTGTTTCCACAACCAGGTGGAAGTTTAGATCCCTAAGCAGAAAGGTTTTTCACAAAATGATGAAGTTGTCTGCAAGACTTTTGTTTTATCCAGATATGTTCACTTGAGATATTAAAACATTTAGACTGACTCCATAAAGCCTTTTTCTTGAGTCCTTTCAACATAGGAGGATGAAGCCAAATCACTATATTCCCATGTCTTTTTCATTCTGGGGGGACTTTTCAGTAAGAAAATGATGACATTAACAACCAGTGTTCCCATAAGGAAAAAGCTAAGAATACCAACAGAGTAGGAAATCTGTTTATTAAATACCAAGCTAATATCACCCCTGTGAAATCCATCCCTTCACGCCAATGGGCATCTCCCAGTATAAAGTTCCCTCTTCTTACAGGAGAGGGCGTATTCCTCCCTTACTATTCCTACAATTTTTGATCTCTGTCACATAAACACCAGAAAGCTGTAGTTGTTTTAGCATCATGGTGTGCTTGGTTATGATGAGACTACAAATCCATAGAAGGAAATAGCCTTCATTTAATTTAATATCTTTCTACTTAACCACTACCAGAAGCTCTGGGCTAAATACAAATCCTCTTATTCTTGTGTTGGAAAGTTGCATGTAAATGGGAATACAAAGTGTGGGAAATGAGAGGCTTGGTACAAATGTTTTCATACGACTTGTGAGAGTTTCTTGTAAGAATTATATTGAAATCTGGGTAGTAAAACTGAATGGATATTGGAGCAGCAGTAATTTTCAGAAAGTATATGGTATGCTTATTACAAAAACCAATATAGTAGCAAAATGAGATAAATTTTACTTACAGAGGAAGAAATTTACATGCTATTCCTTCAGGATCACTACATGTCTTAAAACAAGGATTAGCACAAGATTCATATCGCCATTCACACATCCTTCTGTAAGGCACAGAAGCACTGAGTTCTGAGAAAGAAAGGAGGTTTTTTATTGATTTGATAGTCAATAAACAATAAATTTACAGCCTTTCTATAACATACATTGGTATTTTTAGACAAGTGAAAAAATGAAAAACAAATAGATAAATTTTTCAGAACTTTCCAATAAGTGAGCAGTTTCAAGTATTTTAAATTTGTTCAAGCTTTGACAATAAAAACAGCTATTTATTTTTACAATTTGTTCTGTTTCAAAAGCTAAAAGATCAATTAAATATAGTGAAGATACTGTTGGTTGCAGTTGTGGTACAATTACTCAATTTACTTAAAAGAATAAATATCTATAGATTACTAATTAGATAATAACATCTATTGTTTTGTGATATGCCACTTTCATTTTGAAAGAGTAAGCCGATGAAAATGTTGTTCAAAGATAATGTGACTATCCTATCTGCAAAAGTTAGAAACTAATAGCATTTTGAGATGGAATGGAAGACAAAGAAAGAGAGAAATTAAAAATAGGATAAAATATTTGTTGCTATTGCTGATGAAATACAAGAAAGAAAGTGCTCTGAAGGCAAGCAGAAAAAAGATGTTTAGCCCTGAGGATTATGCAAAATTTACCTTCAATACTAAAGCTACTGAAACGTTTAAATTCTTCTGAATCATCATACTTCTCCACTTTAACACTGGATGAGGTGAGAATGATGAAAAAGCCTTTTTTACTGTGCAGCTCAAAGGCACTGAGCCCTGGATTCCAGAGACCCTGGTGGTGGAAGAAGGTGGCTCGTCTCTGAAAGGAGGCACTTGCCTGCCACTGCTCCAGCCCAACGGTTTCATTGTCATGTACATACAGAAAGTAGTTTGGTCTTTCAGCAGATTCAAGTGAAACAAGCGACAGAGCTTCCACAGGAAAAAAAAAAAAAACAAACACATGAGATTTTCACAGAAAATAACTTATAATTGAGATTCAATTCTACATATTGGCTCTTAAGTGGTTCCTTTTAAAACCTGCTTTTCACCAAAAATTAAAAAAAAAAATCAGTTTTATGTTGCACAAAACAGAGTTGGAAATGCAGTGCAGGGACAAAAAGCAACTTCAAATGATCATATACAATAATTTCACGATTATAAGCTGCACTGACTATAACCTGCACTTCCAGGTGCCAGCAACTTTTCGTTCTTTGTCCATACATAAGCTGCACCTGATTATAAGCCGCACGTTACAATACAGAGTGTGATAAAAGGTATCTATTCTATCACCATCTGTTGAGGGTGGGGGCAGTGATCCTTATTTACATGGCAGATATTCTGCTAATGGGACATCCACTGAAACCAGGCAGGGCATTGTTCTTTATCTTTTCACAACCCATCCTTCCTCCAGCGAGTCATTTTCTGCTAATGGCCATTGAGTCCCACTGTGTGACTGATAAAATTACTGCATCCCATTGGGAGATGCTCCAGCCAGGGGGAAGAGCCCGAACATTTCTTACCAAAATAAAAACAGAGGTTTTGGGACACTAAGGGACCCCCTTTCTCCACTGGACTCCAGAGGAAAATCGGATTTCTCCACATCACCCCTGGACCTCCGGAGGGAAACTGCACCTTTTACAGGAGCACTGCTCCAACTGAATCACATCTGTCACTGCAGGAGGATGCAGCCACCATTTAATGGGACTGCTACCAACACCCTGCCTGATGGGGTGTCAGGTTGTACTCTGACTTTGTCAGGGTTTGGAGTTTGTTTCTTTGTAGTACTGTATTTCTATTTTAATTTCCCTAGAAAATAACTGTTATTCCTAATTCCCATATTTTTGCCTGAAAGCCCCTTGATTTCAAAATTATAATAATTTGGAGGGAGGGTGTTTGCATTCTCCATTTCAAATAGAAGTTCCTGCCTTTCTCAGCAGACACTTGTCCTCCAAACTAAAACAGCAACTTTTTGTTCTTTGTCTGTTTATAAGCCACACCTGATTATAAGCTGCACTTTGGGTTCGGACCAAAATTTTAGTCAAAATGGTGCGGCTTATAATCGTGAAATTACTGTAATCCAGAACCACCAGAAAACTTATCAGTGAGACCAAAATTGCACTCAGCCTACTGCTACTAACCTTCAAAAATTATTCCTAAGCAGTCTCAAACTGGCACTTGCATATCTTGGGAGTTTTTCTCCAGTTTGTACAAATGTATGACAGCTTAGCAGTGCCAAAATTTCATTAGTAATTAATATCACACTGTAAGAACATTAAGGTCAAGCTTTTTATATATGCAGTCATATCCAAAAATACTGTAAGAAAATCTATGGCCAAATAAGAGACTTGACTTCTATTTGCTCTACCCATGGCACAAATCAAAAGTGAAAAAATTCTCAGAAAATGCAAGAATTTATAAGAGGACTGTCTTAATTCTTGATTTTCAACTCGAAAGAACTTGAAGTTCTTTAATCTAGAGGAATACTGTCTCATCTCTTATTTCCATATGAAAGTCATCTGTGTACTGCACAGATATAATGAATTATTTACTTCCACTTTACATGGGGATTTGACAAGACTGAATTAATTCTTCAGTTGTATGTATTTTTCATTTCAAAAACACATATAAAACCCTAATTTTCCCATGGCAATAAATATTCAAATGTTCATAAATACAGTTTGATTTTTTCTGTGGAGAAAGCCCTTCTTTAAGTTGATTTTTGAGGGTTTGTGATTTTTTTCAACAAATTAAATTATTTGAGAAAGCAATGAAAAACCTTTATTGATTTAATTGGCACGATTTTCACATATGTGAAGAAAGAAAAATAGATACAGAAGGGAAAATATTTGAACATGTTTATTTTTGTTGTAGAGTTTGGGTAAGTCCCTGATAAAGTCTCTGACAAAACATAGAGCTCAGGATTAGCTGTTCCCTAAGAAACTACCTTCTACATTGCACAGAGATGCTGCTTATTAACAATGCAGAAATAGGTTGATCATTCTGACTTGCACACTTTCTAGGTCAGGAAAAGCAACAAATAAGGTGAAAACATAAAGTAGAACCAATTTTACTGGAGACAAAAATATCTTGCATGGAGCTTCAGTGTTGATATTTGCTACATACTTGTGTAAAATTCACCAGTTTCCATTTATAGAAACTAATTGGATTTTTTACATAGTTATCCTATTCACTTGTATTTTGTAATATTTCTAAAATAAATTTTGAAAAGTCAACTTGAAACCCAGAAGTGAGGTTTTCTAATATCAAAAAAATAAAATTTTAATCCTTCCTTCATTTTGAAATTGGCTACTTATTCCAATAACTAAAAATATCTAGACTACTTCAGGACATTTAGAAGATGCAGCAAAAATCATTCATATAGTTTGAGATATATATCTCACCATTAGCAAAACTGCTGAGAACACTTACATAAATCTTTATCTTTGAAAAGTCCTGGAGTTATCATGAAACTGAAAATTACATTTCCATGTGCTCCAGTTCTAGGCAGGGGAAATATCCTTCTGCTGGATACATTAGCCCCTATAATTGTGTCATTCACTCCAAAACTTGCCAAAATATAGGGTCCTTCACCAAGACCTAAGGGAAGAAAAATCAAATAGAAAAAGAAAAAGTTTCATTGCATAATATACAAAACTTAAGTCTTAATGTTCCACTTGGTTCCACTTGGTAGTGGAAACATGCATAACTCTGTCCTTGACTTTAACCCTGGCAGGCAGCTAAGCACCACACACCTGGTCATTCACCCCACATCTCACAAAAGAATAAGAGGGGAAGAACTGAAAAAAACTTATGGGTGGAGATAAAGGCAGTTAAATCAGGGTTTTATATGAGTTTTGTTTATAGAGAAATAAGGAAAAATAAATGGAAACCAAAGAAAACAATTGCAAGAAAAGTGATGAAAAAGCCAAAATTCTTCACCATCATCTGACCAACATCTAGATGAACCCTAAGTAATGCCAGTCTCAGTAAACTTCTCCTCTAATTTCTGTTGCTGAACTCAACATCTTGTGTTCTGCAACATCCCTTTTGTCTGCTGGGGTCAGTTGTCCCAACTCTGTTCCCTCTAACCTCCTGTGCAGCCCCAGCTTGCTTACTGGTGGATCAGCATGGGAACTGGGAAAGGCCTTGATCTGTGTAAACAATCATCACAGATACAAAATATATTATTAAATTCATGTTAACTCTACAAAGAAAATAAGTCAAAACCAGTACTCCTTCCTACTTTTTCATATAATCATAGAATAATTAAGGTCATAAAAGGCCTTTATGACCACTGTCTTGATATTCACCATTAAAGCCATATCCTCAAACCTTTTTGACCCTATTACAAAGTAATTGTGGGAAGTCAGCTATACCTAGCAAGACCTATATGCTAGTACTACAGTGGGCCAGACAGGAGGAGGAAAAAATCATCTCTATAATGATCCTCATTATAGTATGCACATCATCCTAGTCATCAAAAAAATATGCATTAAAAATCAGATTCATATCATTGCAACTAGTCAGGTTTCCTTTTGCAGTATCTATTGCTCCCTATAAAGCATGTGCACAGTATCCAAATATTAGAGGCAATGATACAGGAATTAATTCTGTTAAATGAATACCACTCTTATCCTAAGGTACTGTTCTCTTTTTACAGCACAGCATTGTGACACTTGTGCATAAAATCCCATAGGCTATCAATATCCAAATATTGTAGGTCCCTGCTCTGAAATTTAGAGTACAAACACAAGGAAGTGTCGTTCTAGAGTTTCTCCCTGACTGCTACCATATGTTGTAGGATGATGAATCGATCCACTCCCCCACACTGAACGTTATGAAGTTATTAATGGAGGCATTAGGGATTACTAGGGACCATTCAACACAGTTGGGCCACTAACCTTCACTCATTAAAAATAAAAGCAATGTTAAAACTACATACATCAAGTTAAAGAAAAAGCCCTTAAAATAATCATATTTTTAAAATGAGAATATCAAATAATACATACCTCGGTTGTAGTGTTCACAGTCATAAGCTAAAAGAAAAAGCAAACAAGCATACTATTATTGTTAATGTAATTATTATTATTACTATTACTATTATTATTATAAAGTAACAAAATAATTCATTCATAGCTGCATCCTTAAGATGTAAAGCTCACTTTCAGTGGAGGAAGTTTCATGTCTCAAGATATTTCAGTCAGCGATTTTATTTTCTTAGATTTTTGTTCAGTGACAGCAGACTTGAAACAGGAGAATTATTCTACAGCTCAGAACCCTTCTTGTTGTCAAGTAAAAGAATATACTGGGTCTCCAGAAAACTGGACATTCACCAGTGCCTTTCCCACAGTCTCTGCACTAACACACCCTGAGCACAGACAACCCTTTTCAGCAAGACCTTGGATTTGGGTGTAAAAGGATGACGCAGCTAACACAGAGACAGCTTAAGAGTAGTGAACCGTGTTTTTTATCCACCTGCTCTGTCATATTTGTATAATTTGACATAAGAAAGTCAGGGATGCCTGTGAGATGAGCTCTGGTCAGTCCAGGTACATACCACAGAGCGAAGGAGATCGCCAGTGAATTGCTGCTCCTTGCTGGCAGCACTTGTGGGCATAAGCTGCAATACTGGTACACAAACAGTCACAGTCCCCACCAAGATTGCAGTTGCATGTATCTGTGTGACAATTTTTGATAAAAGAAGTCACATCAATCTGGGTTGGGAAAGAAGAAAAATTGGTGACTTAATTGCATGAACTATACAAATTACAGTTTTACTTCTGGACTGACTGAAAGAATTAAACACGAAAATAAGGTATTTTCCAAAGTTTGGGCATATTCCTACAAAAAATGTACACTTCAAATGATCAGCTTATATCTAAGTTAAAGGTCAAAAGAAAAATTCAATCACTGATTACTAACATGCTTGTCCACACACTTGCTGCTCATCGATTTTAAAGAATTATTGAAACAGGCAATTTTGCTTTTATAAGGCAAATACTGCCATCTGTAGTCATCCTGTCAGTTTTGCATGGACAACAAAATCAGAGCTTAGAGTTTAATACCAAGTTGTTAAAGTAGTAACTTGTAGAGGGGGGGTTTCCCAGGAGAAGAAAGCTTAAGATCATTGGTGACGTCATGCAGAAAAAAAATTATTTCTGCACTTATCAAAATTTTAATATAACTTGCTCACAAAACTTCATTAGATTAGAAACCCACGTTGTCTAAAATCCTATCACAATATTTTGTGGTTTTACATTATACACTATTTATTGAGTTTACTTTTTTTTTTTTTTCAATTTCGAGCAACATTTCCAAATCAGCGCTCTTACTCAACACATGGAATGTTCAAAGCAATGTTTCTTTTCAGTTTAGTCTCGGGTCTAGCTCAGTTGTAAAGCACTGAAATGGCACATGTCAGATTACAGAAATACCACCACAGTAACAAAGCAGTACTTATCTAACATGAAGACAGCTTCTCAGCTGGCAGTTGTTAGAAGCTGGCAGGGACTGGATCAAGGGCAGAGAGATGTTATTGTGCTTTCATTCTTTTTCTTGTTTTGAAAACAGGGATACCACTGGGGACACAGGGGACATGTGGGAGGACATGAGAACTAGCTCTATTGAAAGTGGCAGTAGTAGCTTTGTAGAAATCACCAAACAGCAAACTGGCTCCAAAAATCTCAACCTGTCTCTCATGCCTACGGAACAGCATCTCTCCATGGGTCAGCAATATCCTGCTCTTGTGATAAACTGGGAGCCTTGGGCCAAAGCTGCTGCAGAGCTCAGGAATTATGAGGAAGACCCTTTTTTCTCCAAGTGTTCAGGTTCCTCAGATCCTGTTGAATTCAGTGCTTATCTGGGCAATTGCAATCCATCAGTTGCTGCCAGCCAAGAGATGCAAGATTTTGTCTCCCAGTAAACTGGTATTGCAGCCCGAGTTGAATTGCATGGCCACCTGTGCCACAGACAGGAGCTTTCCTGCATGAACTGCAAGATCTTCCAACCGCATAGCAGGAGCAACAACAAGCACATTTGAATCCCCCATCTGTGTTTTCTGTTCTTTCCATGTCCCCAGTGTCAGTCCCTACTCGGGCTTTTTTCTTGGCACCCTGTTCCCCACTTAGCAGTCAGCTGCACATGCCCTTGATAGGAAGTCACTTTACATTACTTTTGAAGGAGCAGTACTTTTACATGCTGATTAATAGGTTCTACAAACACATGAAAGATGTTTGCTTTACAGACTCTCCTATATGAGATAGATACATAGGTGTGGAAATACTTGACTACTAATTAAATTACATGTTTTGCACCTGGTATTGATTTTTTAACATAATTATGCTAAATTTTGGCATAATATTTACAAATTCTGATCACAATATGAATAAAATATAGAAAATAAAAATTCAAGCGAAAAGATCTTTCTAAGTTGTTATATAATACAGTTGCTTAAAAACTCTCAAAAGTTCCATTTTTATTTATTATTTGCCACTTTGAAAATACACTCATCACTATGTTCTCAGGCACATGTTCAAAAAATTCTTTACATAGTAACTTAAGTCAACATTAATAAATCTCTAGGATTAAGCTACTGAAACCTCCTTCACAGGCAAATTCCTAACCATGTTGATATTCAGCTTCAGTCCTGAAAGTCAGGAGGTTCAGCTGAGACAGCTAATGATGTCATTTAGTATTAATAATCATGAAGAAATTAAGAGACAGATGAAATGTCCTAGTGGTTCTTGCTTTCTCAGGTGTAAAGAAGCACCTAAATACCATTGGGAGGCTAAAATTAGAAAGAGGGGAAAATGTATAAACCATGTCTTGCATTTATAATGGGTGAATTAAAATTAAATAAAAGATTACCACAAAAAAATAGTGTTGTCCCCATCTCATCTAGACTGAACTGAAGGACATTCTTCTAACTCACGTCCCAGGCTCAGCCAGGTATTGGGAAAACAAGGATACGAAACCTCAGAGTTTTGATAAAACCACATGATAAGCTGCCAAACAACTAAAAATACCAATAGCCCTGAAGCTGAAATCTTGCTCTCTCATATTTCTTTCTACATAGAGCAGGAACATGTTTCTTTCTATATAGAAAACTTAACAAAATAAAACCATTTGAGCTAAGCTGTAGGTGCATTACACATACACTTATTTTAGAATCCCTCACTTTATACAAATTATAAAACTTAGCTACCTATATAGATAAAAGGTGTAAATAAAACCTAAGGAGAATAGAAACCTGATTATTCAGTTGACTAACTCACAACTCTGTTACCACTTTTATGTTTAGATTCCAGTCTTGAAAGGAACAAGGAGCTCTGCACAAATATAGCCCACCCACACAGAGATATTTCCAGGGCTTTACTCTGTATCCTCACATTTAGACTGAGGGTACTGGCAAGAAGAAATTAATTACTGGAAATTTATTATTTTCATGACAGCAATCTTGGATATTTAATAAACTTACCACATTGCGACAAGGTGCAAAAAGATCACTGTATAAAATTGAGCATTCCTTTTTGGCATAAGGGAACTTGCTCTGATGTACTTCACATGGTCTCAGTGTTTCATTTGGGCTCTTGCACTTGAAAGCAAGCAAAAACCCACAAATATTTAATAGGTAGGTGTGTTTGTCACAGATTCAGGTACACCATAGTATCATATAATTCAATACTTGTATAATAGGAAAATAAAAAATTAAATGCTATCTTCTTCATCTTCTTTCCTTGATTTGTTTTTATAACTGAAAACGTTTGCATAAAAAAAGAATCTTTTTGTTTTGTTCTAAAGCACTAAAATGTTCCTGCTGTCTCTGCTCAGTGCATAAAGACGAAATGTTTTCTTTGTGACACATTATAATCATTACCAGAGCAACCAACTGTAACATCACAAACAAATACGTGGTCCAAATCCATCCTGGGTGGTTTTCACTGACTTTAAATGGAGTCATACTACAGATGGCTTTAGCCCTGTAAGTTCAAATAAAGAAGCAGTGGTAGGAAGGGAGCAACTAATTAAAAAAATAGAGTCAAAGATCATCATGATAACACAAAAATGCGTGAGGTACAACTACATCGCTTATAGGATCTCTTAAAAAATAAAAATAAAAAAAAGAACAGAGAAATATAGGAAAACGACACTCAGCTCAGAGAGCATGAGCTCATCTGAAACCATGCTGTCTTGGTGCAGCAGGGAAAGTGGGTGTAATGCACCAGGATGCTGTGATGATCAATGCATGGGCATCATTGGGGTGTCCGATAGCAACTTTAGCTGCAGTGCAGTCACCCACCGATGCTGCCCTCCTGTGCAGGTGCTCAGACACTGCTGTGAGGATATGTGCTGCCAGTCCCAGAAAGGAGAAGCACTGGAAGCATCTCATGCTTCACAGTGCTAATACAAGCATGTTTCCCAGTAGAAGAGTTGGGTTCTTGGTCTCCAGCTATCAAATACTCCTTTACCGTTTTCAGATTTTTCTGAAATGGTGACAAGGGTACATCTCAACAAAGGCCAAAGGTCCTTTCTGAAAAAATCCCCGCAGGCTACTGCAGGGGTAGATGAAGTGTCTGTCTGAGCACAGCCAACCAGCAAAACCAAGGCTGAACTTAGATGCTGAACACTCTGGCAGACATAGAGATCAGGAGATTACTTGAGATTTTACAGACATATATCGCTTCCAAAAAGTAAGGTGCAAGCCTGAGTTGCATAAGCAAAAGATATAACATCTCATAAGTGCTCACAAGTCAATGGAAACACTATAGACCTTTTTAAGAGAGCCACTGGATCAATAAATAGAAAAAGAAAAATTCACAAACTTCATATAAACGTATTTGCTTATGTGCAACCTTCTAGATGAGCAGTATAACTCTAAACATTTCCCTTGCTTGCTTATGAAATTTAAACATTTTATGTAGAATCAAATATATCCAAAGGTAGATATTGAGGCAGAGAAGACTAAAAATCTTTATTCCAAAGCATTCTTCCATGAGGAGACAGATATTTAGCCAATTTCTTGCTGTGTCAAGGAGAGAACAGATTAAAAACGGGTCCTGAGCAACATCCAAAGGGAGTGCATTAAAAGTAATGATTTTTCAGTAGGTCCACAAGGCTATAAAACCTTACATTTTCTCAGCACACATGAATGAAATACCTATTCTCCTGTGTTATAAAACAGAGTTGCAGTCATCCACTCCCTATAGCATCCTCCTACCTTCTCCTCAGAAACCAAGGCTCCATACTGGGTGGTGCCTGTTGTTGTTCTGAGCCTTTTCTGCCCATCCCTTCACCGTCTCTGCTTTGTCAGTTTACTCTGTTTACAAAGTGCCACTAAAATAAATCCTCATTTTATTTTCAGTGTTCAGAAAGAAACTCTTCCAGGGCTCTTTTTTCCAGCATTCAGACTCTGTTTACTTCCAGTGCCCTGATGCCTCCAACCCCAGAGAAATTACAATCATTTTTAAAATTGAGATGAATGAAATACACCAGAAGCAGTGTACCTAACTTTGTAAAACAGTGAAATGCAGACAGCTATAATTGTCTTACACAGGGGAAAATATATCCTTCCCTAAAGAGGTTGCTTGGTTTCATTTAAATTTGGTATCTGTTTGCTATGACATAAGACATTATTGTTCACATCTATATATACATCTACAGACACAAAAATTAAAATGCCTTCTTACACAGTCACCATAACTTTAGAAAATACCTGTACCTCATGTGCTTATAATGTGCTCATTTAGAAATTAAAATTATAATCTTTTTTCTCTATATTTTTATTGGACATGGGACTTACCTGTCCTAATACCCAGCTGTCTCCAAACACCTGTGCATTTCTCACCTCCATGTTGTTTGATGTCGTTAGATCATTTGAAGTATATTTGTCAAAATTTCCACACAAGCCTGCCAGTTTTCCCTGAAAGAGAAAAAAAAAAATCATAAATTCACAGTCAATAATTGGCACAAATGACACGCAAGGTATATAAAAATCTGTAAATGAATATAAATCTGATTTATCCTTTCAAAATATCTGACACTGTACTATGTCTGCAGTTCCATATTGCAAATATCTTTTAACAGAAATCAGTGGTTTTCTTCTTATTTTCCAGAACTACTTCTTACTACCTGCCCATGAAAACAGACTGAAATCTAGTAATATATTTTTCTGAAAGTTCAGTAGTGATTCCAGTCCTAAAGTCAAAAGTTCAGGTGAATTACCACATGGTTGTGAAGCCTGACTAGCTGTTGTTGTTAAAACTTGCTGTCTCTAATTTTAGTTCACAATAGCTAGAACATTTGTAATAGCAATTGTAAAAGAGACAGCTGCAACTTTCTTTTCTTGGGCATATGCTGCTGATGGGAAAAATGTATAAATGCATACATATATAAATACACAGGAAAATAAGCATTCCTGCACAACAATAAAAAGTAAAGTCGGATTTTTAGTGTGTTGTGATTCACACTAATAAGTTCTTTTTTCTTCAGGTCTGCTGCAGATATCTTACTGAACTGAAGCCTCTGGAAGAAACAGTCATTGTAAACAGAAAGAACTGGAAGTATTTTTGTTCCTAAATGCAACCTGTAGAAGTCAGCTCCCTGCTAGCTTACTCAAAAACAGAATAATTTTTTTCCTTTATGTGTATTAATGGCTGAAAATCAACTTGTAGGTGAATTAAGTATTTTACAGCTATTTGAACAGAATCCTATAACAATTTTTCTTTAAAACTACATTAGATGGTCGCTATAGCTTTGACTTACACTTCAAAAAATCTGTTACTATATTCTAGACTGGAATGCTTTCTTCACTTTTCCTGAATGACCCCCATCTTAATACATGTGCTCATGTTTGAAACAAAGAGAAATGTAATTCTGAACTGCACTGATATGGCTACTCTGCCAGCACCCAAAGACTGATTTGCAGAGACACCGAGGTAGATAATGATATAGGAATGGAAAAGAAAAGAGCAAGTGGCAAAAAAGGAGCCTTGAATTCTTGCTTGCATCATGACTGAATCCTGTTATGATATATTCATTAGGTTTAAATGTAAGTTTTTGTCTAGATCTTTTTCTGTATTTTGTCTTTTTAAATCAAACCGAAGATGTGACTCCATCTATTCATCCCAGAAATGCCAAACAGGTTGCAATTCCATCATCAGTCTAATGCAATCTGTACTACAAATTTGCCATCTTTCATGTCACTGGGCATGCCAGTTTCTTTTCCATTGGCTTTTGCCAATGAAAACATGCAGTGAACCGGGTAACTCCAAAACTACCCCTCATTTCCAGCCCCCAGAGTATCTCTGAGTCAGAGCTGAATCACTGCATATCTCCAAGGTTGCAGTGTATCGAGCAACAGAGAAAGCATACATGTAGAAACCACTTGTTCTCTTCAGAAGTCGTGTCTCTTCTTACCTGAGAAATGCTAGCTGCTGAACACCACAATAAACAGTTGTACCACTGGGAAAGCTTGTCTTGAAAAAAAAAGACTATCACCATTATTCAATAAAAGATCACATTGGCAATATAGAGAATCTACACAAAATCTTCGGATTATACTTCGGCTCACCTTCCATTGAGGTCCAACTTTAACATGCATCATTGTCTTCTTATCCCAGAGAATTGTAATGTCCTGTTCTGGAAAGTGTATCACAGTATAATATCCAGCCTTCCAGAGCTGATAGTTTGATTTGTTTTCCTGTGCCCCTAGGGTCTTCTAACACAAATGAATATTTATTAAGATCTACTAAAGTAATGCTATCAAGGTATACAGCCAGATAACAGCAAAGTGTATGTTGAAGAATACTTTAACATATAGCTGAATCAATAATATTACTAGAACTGTTGTTTAATACTTTGATATTTTGTCTTTTCAGTCATTCAAGTTTGCTTCATACTTCGGTTTCTCTATCAAAGCCAACTGGAAAGAAACTCATAAAGGCCAATATGTTTCAACTCCTTGAGACTTTCGGGCAATCTTCTTTTATGACAAATGGAACTTGAAAAAAAGTAATGGGAGGAAAAAAGTGTGTCTTGGGACCTGATGCTTTATCCAGGCCTAAACGCTTTTATTATATTACCTCAGAGTGAGAGATGCTTTCCAAAAACCTGCTCCTTTAGAGCCGCAAATTTGCAGCAACTTATCTTAAAGGGCAACCCAAAAAGAGAAAGAAAATTACTAACCTGTTTCTCAGAAGGTTCAGTTAAATAAATATCAGTGTCTCCAACAGTGATGAAAACATTCTTTGAACAAACAATATCATTGTCAAAGCACTTTTTGTTCTGAGCAATTATAGATACATTTGAGTTATCTGTGCTCTGCAACATTAAGAAGAAATCATTTTACTTATATATTCAATTGCATTTCATTCCTGCATATTTATTCTATGCTTACGATCCGAAAAAAAAATTGGATAATTTAGAATTTACACACATTTTAAAATCAGGAAATGCATTTTTAAATTCAAAGCTGAACCTACAAACTTTAGAGTTAAACACAAAGAGCCATTATGTTCAGCTGTGACTCCTCTTGCTGAAGACTTCACAAACTCAGAGGATCAGGCTACCACTAAAATAAGGGTCTGGTTTAGGCTTTTAAAATATGCTTATACTTGGAATCCAATATTTATGGCTCAGTGTGGTTGTCGAAATTGAGACATGCTATAAAAAGAGCTTTATTTTTAAACCAAGGTACATGAGATCAAGCTGTTTTCGTATTTCTAAGACCGAGAAATCTACCATCTGTCAGTAGTAGATAAAACATTTTCTGTGCCACTGCACATCGAAATTCACAAAACATGAATCATATTTGATGTTATTGGAGGGGGTAAAGGTTTCTGCCAGTATTTTTTGTTTATAGGGTGGGGTTATATTAACATTTAGAAGATTTGAATACTTTGTTGTCCAGATTTACTGGTGTTTCAGTATTTTTAACTCAAATGTACTGCCTTTCCAATCCCACACCTTTTTGCATTACAGTCCATTCATTAATTTTGCATTCTTGTCACAGAAAATCAGCTTTGCACCTTGCCTCAACACATCTATTTATTCACCTTGAGCTTCTGTGGTTCTTCTGTATCCTGAGGGAAACGCATGCGCCTTGTAATTCCCTATGTTAAGATTTTTACTCAAACAAAGGAGGTGAACTGTCTTTTCAGAGTTGCTAACACTACCACAAACCAAAACAAAGTTGAGTTATTCCTATTATTTCCTATTTTAATTTGCTTTCCTGTTCAGTTCTGTACCTTGCAAATCAAGAAGCAGCCATAACTATAGAAATTGGTTGAGAAACTTCATAACATTAATATAAGCCAATAACACTGTTTCTGAATCTGGTTCAAATTTTGATCAAATTCAGCCCCGCAGTCATCAGAAACCTGAGACAGACATGAAATAAAAATCTTGGAAATGGCAAGTTGCACCCACTGACTAATCTAGTCTTATATGGGACGCTTGGGTAGCGCTGTGAACAAAAAGGTTCTCTTCTTGCCCCCACCCTCTTTTGAACATAGACTCAGAGACTATGATTGGATTAAACTAACTGCAGGTGCTAATGAGCATGGTGTGCAAGATGGAAGTGGTGGCTCTCAGCATTTCCCCAGTCCTGGGAATTATTCTTGGCTCCTAGCAATGCTTTTGAAGAGCTCCACTTGGCCACAACAGGAGGCATCCCTCACCTTGTTTTCTTCCTACAGCATCTCTCCCATGAGCTTTACTCCCTCCTGTGGCCAATGTCACACTGCCTTGGTCAGTGTACCCCCAAAAGTTGCTGGCTACTTACTTGCCTATCTCACATTTGTACCCCAATTTATTCTGTGCTCATCAGAATTCAAGAATTAAAAAAAAAAAAAAATCAGTAGTTTTTCCTCATCAGTGGGAAATACTTCACACAGAAAATGTAGGTGCCATAGGAAGCAGTTTGTGCATTTTTTCTTAATAAAAGTCATAGTGATCAAACTCTTTAAAGAACACTTTCAATCTAAAATCAAAAACAAGCCCAGTCAGAGATGACGGAAAGCATAGAGGTATTTTTTGTCACACAGGAGGTCCTACCGTTTTGCTATCCTCTAGCATGGCCCACAAGCCAGAGGATGCTGCTACCTGGCATAGAAAACACTGTACAGCAAGTGGGTGCTTGTGAATGCTATGAACACAAGTTGTGGGAGACTGCCTGCAAGCTCTGCATTACCCTAATGCCAGGGCTTAGGAAACAAATGGTATTTGTCAGCAGTTAGCTTGGAAGGCAACAGTTATAGTGGGTAAAGTTATTCACTAACTGCTTAGTGGCAAGGGGAGCAGGAAATCAGATCTCCATGATTTAGCAAGGGAATTCAGTTTAAAAGTATCAAAAGCTTCAAGGTAAAGCAAAGCTCGTCTGTTCCAATCAGTTATAAAATTGTTTTAGGTTGCACTCAAAATAAAATTGGTCACTACCTTATTGGGAAATACACTATGTTTTAATTAAACGAGACCTGCTACTGGAGTGAGTGCAACAATTATTCCCTTCCAAGTCAGATAACAGCCCAGAGCATTTTTTGATTTATTGAATGTGATGTGGTAAATGAAAAAGTAAGACAATCTCATTAGTTTGGTGGACAGGACACAAGCTGATACATTCTGTGCTGGCCAACTGAAAAATGAGAAAGGGAGTTACCCCCCCACCAGGGCTCAGTGCAGAGAGCTTTGCTTGCAGCCTCTGGGTCTATTTGATGCCTAGGACATTGTGGGCTCTTTTCATTGCACAATTCATTCCTCTTCAGTCAGTTTAGTCTCAGCAAAAAGGGACAGTCAGAGTTAATAGGGAAGCAATGTCTTCCCTGTAAGAATAGAAATTAAGAGCTTGATTTTAAATAAGGATAGTCAAATCCGGCTAATTATCCCACAGTAAAAATACACCTTTTTTGGCAATGAAGACAAGTCCTTGAGGCAGCTGCGGGTAGCTATATTAGCTATGCTAATTGAAGCTGCTGCCTGTGCCTTCTGACAGCCCAGGCCAATCCCTTCAGCTGAACAGCATCAACATACTCAAGTCAGAAGTTTTTGTGTATGGTTGGGATTTGAGCCAAGGGCACAAACTGAGTCGTATTTCAAGTTAACTCTGCAGTACAGAGAAGCCTGGAGCCAGGAAGTGTTTTGCTGACCAAAGCCAGAACAGGGAGTCCTAAAGACATGTGAAGTACAGTAATTTCACGAATACAAGCCGCACCAATTTGACTAAGATTTTGCTCCTAAACCGGAAATGCGGCTAATAATCAGGAGCGGCTAATACAACCTCAGAAGTGCCTGCCAGAGTGCTGAGCCGAGCAGCTGCAAAGTCGGCATTTTGCGATTGTTACAAATCGCTACTTTGTTGCACCGCGGGTGGAG
The DNA here is from genome assembly GCF_009819885.2 of Catharus ustulatus. Taxonomy (NCBI): domain Eukaryota; kingdom Metazoa; phylum Chordata; class Aves; order Passeriformes; family Turdidae; genus Catharus; species Catharus ustulatus. Next base: position 45,712,076 of record NC_046224.1, read on the forward strand.
CCTGGCTCCGTGTAGGCAGAACGGGGGGCGGGGAGAGAGGCGGGAGAGCTCTCTTTCCTCCTCTGCCACAGCCCAGGGGAGAGACGGGGGGGGGGGCCCGGCGCCGCCATTGCTGCAGCTCGGGGAGGAGAGGGGGGACCCGGGCCGGCCCTACCGCGGCCCGGGGAGGAGAGGGGGGACCCGGGCCGCCCCTACCGCGGCCCGGGGAGGAGAGGGGGGACCCGGGCCGCCCCTACCGCGGCCCGGGGAGAGGGGGGGGAAGCCGGCGCCGCCATTGCTGCGGCCCAGGGAGGGGGGGAGAAGCCCGCGCCACCATTGCTGTGGCCCGGGGAGCCGACGGGAGCCCCGCGCAGCCATTGCCGCGGCTCGGGGAGCCGACGGGGTGCTTTGTCCCTGCCCGCCGCCGCCGCGGCAGGAGCGGGGAAACTCCGTCCCTGCCCGCCGCCGGCGCCACGGGCGCGGGAAAGCTCCGTCCCCGCCCGCCGCCGCTGCCGTAGGAGCAGGGGAAGCTCCGTCCCTGCCTGCCACCGCGGGGCAGCGCCGACCCGGGGTGACCGAGCCCAGTGGCAGCGGCGGCCGGCCCCGAGCTGCAGCACCGTGCTGGACCACCTGGCCCCGTCAGCGGCCCCTAGCGGGCCGAGCCTGCACAGCCTTAGCTCAGCCAGTAAACCCCGCCCTCCCGCCGTTCTGTTAATAATTGCACGCGGGTCCTCGCTGCGAACGACAGAGCGGCTTATATTCGTGTGCGGCTTATCTATGGACAAAAACCAAAATATTTGCCAACACCCAGAGATGCGGCTTATAGTCAGTGCGGCTTGTATTCGTGAATTTACTGTACTTCCTTACTTGTAGGACTGCATGATAGTGTTAAATTACTAGAAATGATGCACAATGGATATGCAGAGAGCCTGTGGTAATAGCTCAGTAGTGTTATGAGTAAACCAGAAAAAAGGGCTTCGCATTAAACCCTGAATCTTATGTGCTTTCTCTTTTCCTAATTAAATCTTAGACCTAAACCAAATCATAAAAATATCATTATGGATTACATGTCTCTTATGCCTCCAAGCTTTCACAAAATTATTTGCTTTATATACATACACTTGCCATCCTCTCCATATAGCTCAATAAACACTTTTCCAAGCCCTACAGTACTAGACAAATTCAAACTTGAATGACAGTTTCTATGGCAGTCTTCAGATTATTCTGTAGATGCAGCACATGCAATGTCTTCCTTCAATAAAGAAGAAATAAAGTGCAATTGAAATCTAGCACTTAACCATCACCAGTGCAAAAGAAAAGACTATTCAGATAAAGTGAGGATCATCTTCTGATGTTTATATAAGACAGGGAGGTCTTAGGCAAATCTCAAGAGTTCTTAGGGAATGTGATGGTATAAATGATAATGATCAAGTTCCATCTCTCTAATCTGCATTAAATCCACACAAATATGAAAACAAGCTTTTTTTGCTACCACTAGAAGAAATTTCTGAGTAGACACTAGGAGCAGGTCTAATGAATAACAAGGTGGGGATTTTTTTTTTGTTTTGTTTTTTTCTGCACAGCCTCTTTCCAAGGCAGAGTCACTCTTTACCTTTTTAGGTAAAATGCACCCAGCAGGGGATGTACTACAGTTCATCATGTGAAACCTACTTACGCTGACAGAAACTAGAAATAAAATGGTTTTCCCACTGCAAGAGTATCTTCCCACGTAAATTACCATATCCAGCCTGTTCCAACTTAATATCAGTTTCTTTGTGATAACATGGAGTTGCCAAGCAACAGAAAAGACAGAGTCACAGCTCTGGGCAGTCAGTCAAAAGCTCATTGTCAGTCCCCCTTCTCAGGACATTCTTTTTCTAGACTTCGCTGCACTTTTTTACCATATTTCTTCCTAGGCAAAAAAGCTAAGCACTGCTTTCCTTTTTCTGGTTTGGTGTTGGTTTTGGGGTTTTTTTAGCAGAGCTTAGGAATGCTAGAGTTTATTTTTGTTCAAAACTTTCTATTTCAATATCCTGTTAGAAATTTTCTGTCCCTTTTAACCAATAACAATGCTGTGTAGTGTGCTTACATCGTCAAAATGCAGCCTGGGAGAAGACAATTTAATTGGCTGTATTCATTTCTTTGAAAGTTTCATTAAAATCTCTCTAACTGTTCAGTGTAAAGGGGTTTTTTCCATTCTCAATACCCTGATCTACCCATTACCTTTGGCTTGTTCCCTACAAAATTGCAAACTAGGGTGGTCATAAAGGCTTATAAGGATATCCTGGCAGCGGGATAGATTATGCCTATCTTCCTTTTGCTTTAATGATTTTTAGATATTTTCATATATCACCACAAAAAGAAGCACAAAAAAGCTCTAAGAATAATGGAAAGAAACATACAATACTTTAAAAAGTAGAATTTTCTTTCTCCTTCCTACATATTTTCAGAGAGATTCCTTAGCTCTGTTCAGATCTAACGTTTCAGGAGATTTTATGGAAAGTCAGAATTAACTTGGTTGTGGTTTATTGGCTCCGAGTTTCTTCTGAAGAAATTTAACATTTAAAACTATTAATTCTAGTGAGCTTGATTTAGAAGTAAAACATCTTAGCCCAGATTTAGTAGGCATTTGGGCATAAATATATGTTATTTTGGAGAGCAGACAAATGCCTTAACATCAAATTTGTTCTTGCTCTATTCGTTTCCTGTTCCATTTTACTATGGGCTTGACCTCCAGATAATCAGTGAAAACACATTAATTATGGAAAAGTCATTTTAATTTACACTAAGAAGCACCTCTTACTGAAAGGCTTCCTTTGTTTCGGTGCTTCACAGTCCACGTAACTTTATTTGATCCCTATTTTTGCATCCTGTACTAATTTGTATCAGCAAATGTTCTTCCCCACAGCTATTAAAACAATGGAGCAATATTGCTTGAAGTCAACAGATGGCACTGAAACACACTGTCTCAGTTTGGGAAGAAATCTACATGAAAGTTGGGAAAAAATATTATGGGAAAGATAATGGGTGATTCTTTTATACGAGAGAGAAAAGGACAGGAAAGGAATAATAATAGCATTTTTTTCCCACTGATGTTATGTATTTTTACACCACTATTGAAAAAAATAACCAAAAAACCCCATTTAGGAACTAAAAACCTGACAGTAAAATTGATTATGCAAATGCATTATAATTTTTCTTTCCTTCACATCTTTTACTGGCTGCAGATTATTTTCGTTCAAAATATGGCAAAGAAGCTTGCAGTACGCTTGTAAGTTATATTTCTAGCTTTGAATCACAGTTGGGTAGAAATGGAGGACAGCAATTCAAATGACTGGGTAAATTCACTGACAGTAATTCAAGAGGAGTGAGATTATTCCAGCTACTGACTGTTTGATCCTCAAACAACTTCCAGATGTTTGCTAATGCATCCATGATAACTCTTTCCTATTTCTTTAATAGTGACTTCTGAAAAGGATTTTTTTCTCAAAAACTCAAAAAAATATGTGTGAAAAGTATGTATATATACATCTGTATATATATACACAAGCAACAGGAAAAAACATATCATTATATAATTTTTTTATACATAGCTTTTTTTCTAGCAGATTATACTGCAATATAGATCTGTTGGGTGTTCTGAAGGTTTGTCAACAATAAATTCCAATATATTTTTTAAATCTAATAATAATGAAAATACATGACAGTAAATATTTTAATTTATCTACTTAAAATAGAACTCCGTTCTAACTCTGAATTTTAAAAACACTAAAAAGAGATCACTAAAAAAGTTTTGGTTTGGTTTTTTTTTTGTATTTTAAGAGAACTATATTAAAAAGTTTGAGAAAAAATAATTTAAAGCAGATTTACTTTTGTTGCATTTACTGAACTTTGCCTGCTTGTGTACCAGATTTAGCTTTTGCATAGATCATATTACAGCAATCCCTTTCTAATTAAAAATGAGACCTTCTGAAGACTGAAGGCTTGGAAAAATTTGAATATTTGTTTTCAAGGGACATATTCTGTAATATGAATTATTCTGAATCGCAAATCAGCACCACAGTTGGTGGTGATAGTTTTAATAGCTATGCATGTATTTATATGTATTTACATGAGACCTGTTAGTGTTGTTTTATTAGTAAGTGCATGATGAATGTTAATATTTTATTGTTGGTTGTAACGAGAAAGTGCAACAGGAAAATAAAGGACCAGAGCTCCAGCAAATGATTGCAGAAGCTAGACAGATGAAACTTGCATAAAGCTTTTATATTTTGCAATATAAAAAAATAAAAATGTGTTCATTTACACTGCTGAGTTTAGTTTTTATATTTTCAGAGAGAAAAAATTTAAAAAAACAAAACTTCTATCCTGACCTAAATCAGCTTAAATTTAACTCACAGTTCTCATAATTCACTCACACCCAGAGTCCGAGGCCATAAACCAAGCAGCACCTGTAGGTGACTGGCCCAAGCAATGCCCCCTTCAAACACAGAGAATGGTGTTACTGCTGCACACACAGCTCTGAAACAGCAGCACATCTTGCTGGGTTTTGCTCATCTTTTACTGTGCTGTATCATCACCAGTCTATGAAGCTGTATCCACCAGAGGCCCTCAAACTCAGGCAGTCATTCTTACAATGAACTGCCTTTTCAGGCAACATAAGAGTAAAACATTCTGGAGTCAGTATAGCCAAAGTATAGCCAATGGATGATGAACATTAACCCAAAATCAGAAATTCAAGGCAAAAGGTCACTTAATACCAAAGTCCTCAGAAAGGGAATCCAACTTCTGAATCACACTATGCACACACCACCTCCAAATTGCCATTCTCATCGTAAAAACTTTTCCCCAAGCCTTTCCTGGAAGCCCTCCATGCTAATCTGCACAAATTGAAAGAAATCTTTCCTTTGTCGGAGAATAAAAGTGATTCATTCACTGCATAATTTAATGGTCTGGAGAATCAGGTGGTGGAAGCAGAAAGGCATGTAGAGGTAATTGAGTCTGAAATCATTGATCTGAAGAAAATGGAACCAAAGCATAAATCCATTGCCAACTGTAATCAGATCTTTTGCTCATAGAAGGAATAGAACAAATAGAAAAACAGGTACAGTTGAAGACAGGATGGAAAGGGATGTCTCCCAGAGGGAGCTTGCTATTGACCCTTACAGGACTTCCAGAGACCGAGAAAAAAAGAGGGCATCCAGAAAGGTTTCCTCTGAAATCATGGGACTGATGAAAAGTAAACTGTTGGTATTCTTTGCAACTAGAGCAGAGCAAACTATTCACCATAAATAGGTTTTTTGCTGAAATGTAGTCTCTTTTGGACATAAATTTTCACACAACACATTATTTCTACACGGCTACTACTGCTATAAATTATTTGACAAGTGGTTTAGGTAGAAATATTTTGGTACATCATCTGCTCATGAAACTACATGCTGGAATGTGGCTTGAGGATTAGATACGTTAATCAAAAATTTAAAGGCACTCTGATTGAAACCCCATGCACAGTTTTATTCCCTGAAAGAAAGGAAAATTACTTTTAGAGTCTGTTGTCCAATTTTAAACATTTTTAATTTTAAATTCAACATTATTTACTTTCCCATTAAAATCTCCAGAATCTATTGGAAGAAACTATTTGTCTTAACTATAAATAGTCAGCTTGACAATGTTGATTAACCATGAACCTGCAACTTTAAACCTCTATAGGGTGACTGACAGCAAGAAGAATGTATTTATTTTACAAATAGGCTACGAGTGAGACCATGCCAAATACTTAATTCTACAGATTTGCCAATTTCATGGATCTACAGTCTGGCTACATGGCACAAATTATGTTGAAAATGAGCTGCACAAAAAAATTACAGATATTCAATAATGGAGAATAGGATAAATTCTACTTCTGGCTCCTCAGATGTGTCAAACAAGTAATTGAAAAATTTCTGTGTGATTGCTCCAGCTTATGCCCGTTTGTCATCTAAAAATTTACCACTTCAATATATCAGCAAATAGTGGCTAAAAGATTATCAGTGCATCAAACAGCCTCTGTATTAAGCACTCTAACTGAAGTATAATTCACTAAGAGCTTTGAACTTGCTTCAAGTTCCAAAAGAATGGGAAAACAAGAAAAGTTTTCCCAGGTTGCATTCTCCAAAGCAGTCCAGGAATCTAGCTCTGGGGACTGTTCAGCCATAGGAGAATCCTTTGGGCAACTGTAGTGGTGGTTCGTGAGATGATGCAAGTTTCATCCAGTGAACTTAACAAATGGGCTCTTACGTAATGTCTGCTGAACCAAAAGAGTTACATCTGCACTTCTAATTGGCATAATGGTTTGATTATTTGATCAAATGTCTCAAAATGCTGGTTGCTTTCAATCCTCCGACTTTGGTTTTAAAAGAGTTTTCATGATAGCATAAAAAAAAAGCTTAAAAAGGTGACTAAAATTCTCAAATCCCAAATGGCAAGTGAAAAGAAGTGATAATAATTTTAGCACATACTTTGAATTTAAGACTAATATATTAAATAGGAATACTTGAAGATGAGGTCTCAGTTATGCTGACCTTCATCTTTCAGGATATAGGAACAAAACCAGTTCACCCCTTTCTGTACTTTAGGACCTTCTTCACAACCTAAGGTTAGTGGAAAACTAAGGTTAGTGGAAATACTTCAGTGGTGGTTTTGGGGTGTGTTTTAAAAGGCAGATGAGCATTGCAACAGAGTTCACTCTCATTTGAGAATATTCTAATGGGTAGTTTATCCCTCTGAATTCCTGCTTGAAATCTGCCCCAAAGTAGACAAAATATTTTTTCTGAGAAATGTTACTAATAATTTTTTGGGCAATACTTTTTTTAGAAAAAATTCTCTTCTGTTTCACAAAAGAGAACATGTCTAAGGGACTCCAAGTGCACTGACCCTACAAGCTTTAATAAAAATGCTGAGCTGCAGGACTGAAAACCACCACAGAAATAAAAAAGGCCAACACTTTTCATAGAAAGACATCAATTTTACCATAAGAGCAGAAATCTATGAAACAGGTACATGGAAGAAACAGACTGTAACTAGTAAAAAGCTTGACAGAAAAATAATTCCATTTTTTGGAGGGAAGAATGTAGCACCATCAAAGACAGTAAAATAAGACAACAAGCAAGAAAATAGAAGAAAATAGATATTTAAATGTTTTTGAGTAAGAAACTTTAAATTTATCGTTCTCATCGTTTGACTTTAAATTTATCGTTCACATCTAGATTAGTAAAATGAAGTGTTTACATGATCTACACTGAAAAACAAGTTGGTCTGCTAAGATTTTATTTTTAACCTTTGAAATAACTGGTATTTTAAAATGTTAAAAATAAATATTGATGTCTTCTCTGTGAATGCGATTTATCTATACAGGGACTTCCTGAAAGTCAAGTTATCATTTCATGAGACCTTACTGCCTTAAAATTCTTAATTGCTGATCTAAATATTTTCTGTAATCTTCTGCCCAATGGACAAATCTGTTGAACTAGTTATAAAGGGCTTTTTCATGCACTTTCAGTCACCTTAAACAAAAAGGCCTGACAGGAGATACTGATGCTGAAAACAAGTTTCATAATTGGCTGAAAGTTTATACCTGATGTTTCTCCCAGAAGAGCACAAGGGCTCCTTATTAAAAACATAATAAAGGTAAGGATGAGTTCTTTGTTTGGTACAGTGGAATATGATGACAAATTAAAGAGTTGTTCAAACAGATCAGATTTAGGAAGGCCAACAGCCAAATCAAACAGTGCGGGCTGGTAACATGGATGGGAACAGCAATTATCATGCCTCTGGGGATGATGGATTCAAATTATAATTCTTGCACTTAGTTCTATATCTGGGAAGAGCTCATATGCCAACAAACTGATTTTAGCTATAACTTCCCTTATTGTCCTGCTACAACACCTCTAGGGTTCTTCTGTTAGTAGAAACAAAGTAGTCCATTGCTTACAGGAAAAAGATTTAAGGATAAAAGATGTAAGAGAAAGGGCAAATTTATTGCAGTTTTCTATATACAATACTACAACCAGTGTAGCTGCTGCAGTTTCAGTAGTTCAATGAACGTTTCACGTTATCCATAAAAATCAGCCTCGCAACAGCACTGCAAACTTGCAATATTTGGTTATCCTACCATCTTCCATTCCTCTGATTCCAGGCTTGTACATCACATAGTTCATCAGTTCTGTATTTTAGTTCCCTTTAAACTCTGGGGCATCTGCCATACAATCCCATCCTTCGTTTCTTTCTTTTTTTTTTTCTTTCCCTTAAAAATTCTCTAAATATTTTCCAGTCAAAAATCAGCCCACAGATACATCTTCTGTGCCAGACAAGATTATGCAGTGCCTAATATGTACTAAGAGCCCTTTAATATAGGTCATGAAAGCTTTTCATAAAGGAAAAAATTGTGAACAAATTAGGCTGTACTTTCTCACGTTGGCTGAGTTTGGGGAAAAAAATAGGTTTGAAAAGCTGAGAAAAGTCTGAGTAGCCTGAAAAGTAGATCTGTGAGGCAACATTTTCGTTATTTGTGTCATGTTCACCTGAAGAACGACCCATTGGCAGTGTGCCATGTGCCTTAATTATCTGGCTGCCAACTTTATTTTTGGATGCCAAATGTTCCTCATGGTTTGATTCCAGATAAGTTCTTTCTTACATAGTAGAGTGACAGGTGATACTTGATTGTAAATGCCAAACATTCCAGTATCATACTGAAGTTTGAAAAAGGAGCATAAATTTTTCATACAAACCTCTCTGAATGAATGGCACAAGAATTAAGAAATTACAACCCACCTTTCCACATCATCATACAGGCAAGATGATTTTACAGGTAAAGTAACCCCTAATTTTTGCATCCTAAAGGAGGATGGTTTGTACAAAGGTTAAAATACCTCTAAGACCTCTTTCATCATGTATGATACATGCCAGAAATTTGCTATGAGGTATTATTATCTTTTTCAAATCTCTTTTTTCTTTTTAAATGCACACAAAAACCTGGAACCAATGTATGTTATTTCACAGCTGTGAATACTCTACTAAAGTAAACTATTTGCAGTAGTCTTTGTTGAGAAACTATGCTTTATTCTTAAGGTTAGACAGTCAGGAAAATGAGTATTCTTCTAAACACATTACTGTAACTGAGAACACAGAGACAATCTTAAAACAGCAACAATTGTAATAAACAATAATGGTTTTAGTAATAGACTATATTTTTAAATGTCAGTAATGGTATTTTTAAACAAAAAGCTAGCAATGTACTCTAAATGTGTGCTATGAGGAATGTTAGCATGTAGCTGCCAATCTCAATGAATGATTTCACTGTTGAATTATGAAATCATTGTGTTTGGTATTATTACACACATACAATCCCGATCTGATTCAAATCATGTTCAAGAAGAATTTCAAGCAGCCTGAGCTCATCACTAACCCTAGGTCAAGCAGGGTTTATAGATAATTATTTAATAAATCTATGGATTATACCTAGTTCTAACAGTTTCTATCGTGTTATTCTTTGCTCATTGTGACAAAAGCGTGGTTAAGGTAGAACAGAAAACATTGATTTTTCTTTTTCTCTAAACCATAGAGATATGCAAGAACACACCCACGTACCATTTTCAAAGAGATGAGCACAAAATGTCATGTACATGTTCTTTTTTCACATCTGTTCTACAACTATTCACTTAATGTTTGTTGCTATAGATCAACTCCTGATACTTGTTTCCAAAATACTTGTTTTCTCCTGGACACAAGAAAGCATATGACAAATCCTCTTACCTTTAGCAGGTAAGTTTGGCAGTCACTGACATAATCATACTCCAGTCCATCAAAGGTGTAATAATGCCTGTCTCCATAAATGGTGCACACAGCAGGGCAGGGGTAACTGGTGCAGTTGAAGACTCCTCTCCGACAAACACTGTAAGGAAAACCAACAATCAGTATCTCCTCATAATTTGCTGTATATTGTATATATATTGTATATATATATAATGTATATATATGTGTGTGTGTATGCATGTATATATACTGTATATATATGTATATATATACTATATATATTGTATATATTTGTTATATTTTCAAGAAAATGCTTTCTTGTGTTCTTTATTTCAAATCATACAGAAGTTCACGAATGGAATAAAATTCTCACACCTTGAAACAGAGAGCTATACTGTGAATTGCTTCTGAAGATACTGGCAAGCAAGTGTTCAATATTTTGCCATTAGCTCATATGTACAATAAAAATACATTAAAAATAAATGCAAAATCTCAAAATTTGCCGGTTTATGCAAATATTTCCATCACTGCCTCCAGTGTAGATAAGGCACCATGCCACAACATGCTCATTCCTAAGACATCAGTAGTCTATTTTTTCTAAATTTGGATAAAGGTCTGCATATTTTCAAAGGAAAATACCTACAGCTGCTACCTGTAAGATTTCTGGATATCAGACAAATATGGAATGAGTTTAAGAAATTCATGTTGATATTTTGCAAGATTACTTTTCCTGTCAGCTACATTCAATGGCTTACACAAATTTGTATGAAAGTAGTGCTATTTTTGCTTGTGTAACTGTAAATCCTCAGTTGATTTGTCAGTGTTTTTTAAGTGATTAAAAGCTACCATGCCATTTTTTCATTATTAAATATATACTTAACTAATATACATATTTTGGCTAGAAAATTAGCATAGTTCTCTTTTTCTCCTCTGTTGTCTTTCATTATACTCTATTCTGCAAAATTCCACATCTTCATTTTAGAGACTAGCAAATATGTGTGGAATTAAGCATTTGTTCTTGACTGCTTTTTAACTTGGATATCTTCAGCTTCCTTTTCAGATCTGAAAAGGTACTCACCCGGAAATCTTCTTGCTTATCCAAGTCTATTAGTAAGCCTAATAAAAGATACATCCTGTAACTATCTATAAACAAGCATATATATATTTTCAAAGTACTCAACACATTTTCTGTATCAGTTTCATTTTGAGTCTAGATCCAGGTGCTTTGAAAGTATGCAAAATGAACTCACCAGGTGTAACATGGAGTAGTTATCACTTCTCCTGACAGAAATTCTCGGTCTTTCCAGGTGCAGGGACAACTGTCAGGAATATAACATTTCCCTCTGTGCTCAGCCATCCTTCAAAATAAAAAAATTATTAAGATGAAAGAGTAAATCCAAAAGATCAGTGTAACTGAATGTGTAGTGTGTTGTTGAAACCCCACCAAGGGCAACCAGTCTTCCATCCAGCCAAGTAAAACTGTTTCATCAACAAAAGCTGTCCAAATCAAACAATCTCCACTGTGCACAGCCGAAGACCTCACCGAGCTCATAGCTGCAGGTCTCCTTCTATCTAGAAAGGGGTATGCTGATGTGGGCTGTAGTTCCCATGCAGGACTGTAGGTAGTGTAGGTATTTCTGTCTGAAAACTCCAGAGCATCTGGATACGATTCAAGCTGCTGAAGTCGGACTGCCCTTCCCTCTCAGCTGCTCTCCTGTCCTGCTGTGCCAGGAAAGCAGCTGGACTGGATTGCCTGCTCCTCTGCACAGACAGGTCCTGTCCTGTTCTGAGTGCAGAACAGTGAACTGGCCTGTGGTACCTGCTGTACAGTTTATGATGAGCAGTGGGGAAGGTTGCTTGCCTACATAAGGGAAGCTGAAACAATTAACAAGGTTAAGACAAAACAGGCATTTAATGCAAAAACTGTCAAATATAATTAGATCAATAAGTGACCCTGATATATGATCAACCTCATGATGCTATCTCATTTCCACCCATTTAGCAATTTTAACTTTCTTAGCAAAAATTTTACTGCCACTCCCAGTCCTTTTCTTCAGGAGACCAATTCCTGGAGTTGTCACACAACACGTGGCTCTGAGTACAACCTAGAGATTGTTTCACTCGAAGTTGAAAGGAATACACAGTTTTGTTTTCTTCATCCAATTACTAGTTCATTAAACAGTAATCTAAATAAAAGAGTGTTCAGAAAATTTCTTAAGGGTAGGAAAACACTAGAACAGGTGGCTTGGAAAGGTACTTAGTCTCTGTCAATAAAAGCTAAATGCCTCCCAAGAATAACATGGGTATTGCTGATGCTGCCTAAAGGACCATTAACTTAGCCCCATGAAGTCCCTTTCCATACTACTCAATGTTTCTGCAATTCAGTTTAGCCTCATATCTCCATCTCAGTTTAAGGATGACTTTTAGTCTATCTTTGGGTGTCTTTGGATTATCTTTGAATTTACTATCATTCTCAGCTCATTTCCTCATGAAAAATTGGGCTGTTACATTATTCAACTTCTAAAATACATCACAGACTTCCAGCATTTCTAATTCTTTGTCACCTCTTCAAATACTGACTAAGAGAATGACAAGCTGTTGTGCAAGAGCTTTAACAGAAAATGTAGACCATTTTTTGCATACTAGAGTCCATCATTTCATGGTTTTCCAAAGGAAAGGGTTTCAATATCATGTACAAACTGCTCTACTGTACAAGCACCATAAATAGCCAGGATGCCAGAATAATATAGCAGTCTCCAGGGGAATTCAGGATTCCACCCCAAAAGCTTAGGTCATTCAGTCAAACAATGGGTAGGGGTAGAAATAAGGTGGGAAAGGAGATCTGAAGAGAAGAACAGTAACTTAAGGGAATTTTTAAAACTACATTAGAGACAAATGTCTCACAACAGGTTTTTAATGACTTGTCTACTTAGATTTAATAGTAGGAGATACATGGTTAACATTTTCTTGCATAAAAAAAGAGACCTTTTGAAACTAATTTTTAAGATAATACAGTTGGTCCCTTCTCAGTTAAAAACCATACTTGCTTATTGGAACCATGAGGCTGAAAAGGATAATTAAGTACAAATTAACAACAAAGACACTACTAAATGCACTAGGTATTATACACTTACTTTTCAACCTAATAGCAAAAAGACTGTATTCTATTATTTGACAGAAACTTAGGATTTTGCCTCTCTGTACTCATGTTATATTTCAGAAAATAATCAAGTAATACTCAAGTTGAAATTGTATGACTGTGAGAGCAAGGCTTTAGCTCTGGTTTTTAACTCTTATTTTAGTTTCTTCTAATTTTCAAATGAACTTTCAAGTCAATACTGCCAGTTTAATTTCATGCAAATATTATGGTGATGTTACAGTGTATTACTAGTTTATTACTTCTACAGATTTATGCCGTTTTTGTGCTAAAAATAATTGTTTATTCCCATAAGACTAATGGTCCTGGAAGCCAAGTTCTCAGTTGAGGCAGAGTTTTAGAAGACCACAGAATACCAGGCAAGAACTAGTGAAATCTTAAATAGCCATGCCTGAAATCTCTATCTTCACCGGTGCTTAGTCATCTATGAACATCACAAGGTGCTGGTAGGGGAATGGTGACAGTCTCATTTATATTCTGATCTGTGCACAACTGATGCACTATCAGGAGACCACTGGCTACACACACAGTGAAAATGGAAAGTTGAGATAAAAAAGGGAGCAATCCACCTGAGATGAGCAGCAATTACAGCAATTTGCACAGCATATTTGATTCTTCAATCTGAAAGTGCACATAATAGGTTTCAGGGGAGGGAATGAAAACTAATGGAGGGAGTGTGATTGATCCTGACACAAACTACAATAGAAGTTTTTAGATTTTACACTTGGATTTGACCCCTGCCAAGCTCAGCAGACTGCTTCTGAGCACCAAATCCAAATATACAAGCTGAGAAAACAAAAAACAGGACAAAGAGAATGAAGGGAAATAGGGTAGAAATCAATCCATACACCTGCCCTCCTAGCCCCAGACTGGGCATTGACATTGTAAACCTGAGTAGAAATTTAGGTGAGACAAAGATTTGGGCAGCAATAAGCAGGAGCATAATGGTTTACATCAAATATTTTTTGCTTGTCATGTTTGTTTTTACATTCAAATAAACTGTATTGTGCCAGTAGTGGAAGCTATCTCCTGTCCAGACAGTCCCAAATATCAGCCAATTGGAATGGTAGCAAGCCGGATATCTGATGGCCTTTTAGCTGTTACTGTGCGTCTGCAACAATTTATAGAACAATAGTTTCAAAATTAGAAGTGTGCTACCACTGGAATTCAAAAAGCAAAAAAAAAAATGTGCAGAGTTGAACTGTGGAAAATATGCATTTGGCTTGTGCTCCAGGTTGTTCCATGAAAGCTTACCCAGGGGGGCAAATGCAGCCACTTGCACAGGGTGGTGAGGGGACACAGGAGAAGTTCATGGCAAGGTTCGCACAAGAAATCCCACAATTCACACCTGCTGCTGGTAACCCAGGCACTGGAGATCTGCAGTCATAGTAGATTTTTCCTTCAGGGCATATGTGAACTTCAAATGCAAAACGAAGGTTAAATAAGATCAAGCGTTCTTTTACATCAAAAGTTTTCTATTTTTTTTTTGTTCATAGTTTATTTATTTGGATACAAAGGGAGGTTACATTACAGTTCATTTAAGAATGCAACCAGAATAACAGTCTATAACATTACCTATACTACAGACATATAAAATTAATATGCATTCTAATGTAAAAAATAAATATATTAAGCATCTGGACGTATGCATCCTGGATCTCAATCACAGTCCATGCTTAATGATCAAGCCATTATACCTCAGGCAGAAAAAACCCTTAGAAGCGGCATAATCTTCAAGGTACTTCTAAATCCATTAGAAATGCATTAAAAATTTACTTTCTAGAAATCAAGATCTTAAAGCTTCCTAAACATGGATAGTGAGCCTAATTATAGGTATTCCCATGAGAACACATTGACCTAGATGTCACATGCAATTATTTATTTCTTTTAATTTCCCAAGTGACTGAGCAGTACAATTTGTGCTACAAAAAGAGAAGGAAAAACCCTAAGACTATTTGTGCTCCTAACCTCCTATTTTTAAATATGTTGCGATATAAAGCATCTCATAATTTAAATACATATGAGGAGAAAACCAAATTACTATTCATTATCAAATTCCCTATTGTGCAACTTTTATATGGGAAAATACTGTAAATTACCGATGTTCTCTGTAGTAGCTTCAATACATTTCACTGTTCCATTCAAACATTGACTAGAAAAGAAAAGGGAAATGTTTTGTACCCACCATGTTAAAAAAGATGATACAATTCAACTTAATTTAAACAACAGAAATTAAGAGGAGAAAGAGGATTAAAATCCAAAAGCTTTAGTTCTGCTCGATATTTTGTTGTTTTTTTCTAATTCCTGATCTGTAGAGAGAGCCTAAATTCATGGTTTATGTACTAAGTAACTTCCTAACTTCCAGTGAAATAAAAAAGAGCTGAGTATGTCAACCCCTGTGAGAATGGAGGGGCAGGTTATTTAGGATGCAGGCAGTATAACACAAAACCTTATCCACTATGGTTTACAGAATTTTCCAGATATTTTGTTAAAATAATAAGCCACATAGTCCAATTTATACTATGTTCCCTTTACTAAGTGTGAAAAAAAAAAGAATCTTGATACAATAAATTTCAATCTACGTGAGAAAAATTCTCAAACCACTTTAAGTGGTGTCCAAACTGTGATACAAGAAAGATGAAACTCTTGCACTCAAACCTACCAGGAGCCTGTTGGTGTAGGAAGGATTTCTCCAGGCTGAAGGGCTTTGCCTTTGTAACGACAATGACAGCCAGATCTGTTAAAAAAATATTCATACATTTAGGTAGAAAAGCAAGATGAAATGGGATTTAAGGCCCTCTATTTATCAAGCTACTATGATATGCAGGACTTATCATAACATTAACTTAAATCATTAACTCAATCCTTATATGTACAATACTCTTTGAAAGACAAAATCTTAAAGACAGCACTTAGACTGTATTGAATTCAGTGGCAAAACTCTTATCATCTTCAAGAAAGCCAGGATTTTTCTCAATCCCTGTACTTTTTATTTGCTGTTTCTGTGCGTTATTCTAATAGAAAGGACTTTTTCTTCTCAATTATGGGAGTAGAATGAAAACCTGCTCTCTAGAGTAATTATCATAGCAAAATCCATTAAGTCTGTGATAAGAGCCAGATGGGTTAGAAGTTGCAACAGAATTTCCTAGAAACCATGAAAAAATATGCAAATAAGATGTTTGTTCACACTCTCAAGTAGTTAAAAACAGTCTTTATCCTTACAGTATGAACTACACTGATCTTTTCAAAATATATGTTGCAATGAACAGAAATAACTCTGTAACTACCCATGGTGGTAAACTGTAAAATTTTGGGTATGCAACATACAAAATCTATTTTCTCTCATTGACCATTTCCTCCCTTTAACTGAAGAAGTTTGCATTGTGAGACAGAAAAGACACTTCTAGTCCCTCTTCCTATACTCTCCCTTACTTTACAGATTGTTGCTTTATAGATTCCTTCTTTTTTTTTCAAATGCTAAAAACAGGTTATTCACATAAAAGTGCTATCCCGTGAATTTAAAAAGTTTTGCTACCCTTCTCTAAAGAAGTTAGACACATCTGCTCTAAAGTGAAGCAGATGTATGTACACACAGTAACAGATGAAGCCCCACTATTGATCAGTAAGGCAGAATATGAAATCTTCACATATTGTTTGTTACCTTCTCTAGGAAGTCTACATCTTGAGGGAAACAGCAGAAAAGCTACGTTAAATGTTGCTGAAAAGAGGAATAAGTACCCATACATATATTCAATTTTTTATTACTTACATCGATACACAATAGTTGACTGACTCTTCAAAATACTTCCCATCAGGACAATTACATCCTTCTGCACAGTCATCAGCACAGATATTTGCCATAGAAAGTGAAGCACAGGAATGTTTACAAAAAGAAGAGCACTGATGATAAAGCATACCACTGTGACACATCACAGCTGGAGAAAAGAGAGGGAGAAAGAAGGGAGAACAGCATACTCTTAAAATGTGAAAAACAGAAAACAAAGCAGTGTATCATGAAAGCTCAAAAAAGGCAAAGTAGCCTCTTTTTGCATTGGATTTAGTTGAAAAGCATGAGAAAAACATGCTGTTTTATCAAATTCTTAAATTAGAAGTATTTAGATTAAGGTGGGTTTGTGTTAAAATAATTATTTGACTGGAATCATCTCTTTTGTGAACAGCAGCTTTCTATTCTTTCTATATGTTAAATTGGGCATCTATCTAGAAATTCAGGCTTCCAAGAGAGGAAGAATGGTCCACCTAAGGCTGAGACATTGCTATATGCCTTATTAGCTACATACATACGTATATATATATACATACATACATATATATATGTATATATATATACATACATATATATATACACACACACATTAAAAATAGATTATATATACATAACCCTTGTGGGTCTTTCCAACTCATGATAATCAAGATTCTCTGAAATTTTTTGTTTTAAATCATTACAGCATTCTTCTGGTCCAATCACTGCCCACTCTGCTCTGGCCATCTTAGAGAGCCCCTGCCAGCCCAGCTTGCCTTCTCTTAGGGAATGGTTCCACTCCTGCCACTCCCTGGCTATTAATAAAGTGTGGGCTATGGGCTTATGAATTAGGACTTCAAAGAAAGAATTCCATATCTCTCTGTGACCAACAGAAAGGGCAGATCCAACAAAAAGGTAGCTCAGGAGCCACAACTCAGATGCCTAATGTTATCATTTTCCCCCAGTACATCATTACACCATGGTGCAATTCTAGTTTCCAGGAAAAGGAAGCCAACCCCTGTATTTTGTGGAGTGAATGAAATTTATGAAGTCTTACATTTATGAAGTCTTATTTCTAAAAGATATTTCATTATGGAAATTTTACCCACCACAGTAAGAAACATGAGATCTGAAGTCAATGGTGATGCCGTGCTTGCTGCAGACATAAGCATAGTGTGCCAAAGCGTTGCACAAGCAGCTGCTTCCACATTTGCACGCGTCAAAGCGGCAGAGCTGGTAGTACAACCCTGGACTGACGTAGGCATGGCAGGGAGTAAAAACATCTTGGTTGATGATATCACAGTGAGATGCATACTCAGCTAAGAGAAGGTGACATTGTTTTAGCCAGATGCATTTTAATATAACAGTTAGTCAAATGAACAGCATGGAATGTTAAAAGCACATATAGCCAGTTGTGCAATAAACACAATGTCTTTCTGTAAAATTATATGGTTTAAAACTGATATTACAAGCAAATCCCTCAACAGCAAACTCCACTTATGATAAAAATAAGAACTAAAGCAGTTATGCCTTCCTCTTATAGCACAGGAAATTTAATTTCCAAAATAATATATTTCAAAACAATAGTTAAAAGAGTCTCCCAAAGCAATGAATATGATTCTCCCACTTGACATTCATTTAACTTTAACATTGTCAATGGCCATATACTTCTTGACATGTAGTCTCAGGAAATATTGCAAAGCAGAGTTTGAGGGCATGCAAATCCCAAGCTGCCTGTACACCTTCTAATAGCAACAAACCTTTCTCCAACCCTCCAGCCACTGAAGCAGATTATCACCACAAGTGCTGGAATAGCTAAGGAACTACAGTAATTTCACAATTACAAGCCGCACAGACTATAAGCCGCATCTCCAGGTGTTGGCAAACATTTCGTTCTTTGTCCATACACAAGCCACACCTGATTATAGGCCGCTCTGTCATTCGCAGCAAGGACCTGTGTGCAACAAAGTTGTCAAATAGTAAGAGAATCGCGAGATGGCGGGGTTTACTGGCTTGGCTTAGGCCGTGAGGGCTCGGGGCTGCCGACGCGGCCAGGTGGCCCAGCTCAGTGCTGCCACTCGGGGCCGGTCACCGCTGGGCTCGCTCGCCCCAGCCCGGCGCTACGCCGCAGTGGCAGGGGGGCACGGAGCCCGCCGGAACCCGTGGCAGTGGTGGGAGGTGGGGATGGAGCCCCCCAGCTCCTGCGGCAGTGGCAGGCAAGGATGGGAGTCCCTCACCTCCCCCCGGGTCACGGGGCCAGCAGGAGGGAGCTCCCCACCTCCCCCCAGGCTGTGCTGCCTGAAGGAGGGAGCTCCCCTGCCTTCCCCCCCAGCGCTGCCTGCACAGAGCCCGATTCCACCTGCCGCGCAAGAGAGTAACCAGTTTGTAACAATCGCGAAATGCCGGCTTTTACTGGCAGGTGCTCGACTCGGCACCTTGGTTTGCACTTCTGGGGTTGGAAATGTCAGAAAATTATTCACATATTAGCCGCTCCTGAGTGTAAGCCGCATTTCTGGTGTGGGAGCAAAATTTTAGTCAAAACGGTGCGGCTTGTAATCGTGAAATTACTGTATTATCCACATAAACTCTCTGATGTGGATTGTATTTAAGTCACTTTTGTTGCTAAAAGGATGTGCCTCCCCTTCAATCTCCATGTTCATTTCCATGTACACACACTGACAGAAGAATTTCACATTTTATGGATTCTCTCAGTAAACTAGATTCAAGGACCAAACTTGACTCAGTTGAAAATTAACCTGATGAAATAAGTAACCAAACAATCTTTTTTTTTTTTTTTTTTTTAGTTAAATCAGGTCAATATAACGGAAAAGGTGCCTGTGCTTGTAGCATGGTGTGTATCACTTCATTCTCTGCCACTTTTTCACAGAGATTATTAGAGGATCATAGGAAAATTTGGCATGAAAAGGACCCTCAGAAATTCATGCAGTCCACACTCCTGTTCTAAGAACCTCACATTCATGTCAAACTCCACCTTGACTGAGCTAGAACGGAACTGAGAGTGAGGCAAGAAGGCTCTGAGTTGATCTGGCTGAGAGATCTGGCTGTCTTTAGAAGACAGATAAAGAAGGTATTAAAAACTCCTAGTATGCCCCACATTGTTAGAGATTTATTGCCATTCTAGGCTTGCTTCAATAGGCATTAAATATGGATAAATCCCACATCCTTAGTGATGTCTGAAATATTAAAAATATTAGACTACATTCTGTCAGAATTGGCAACTACAGTCTACCCATTGTCTTCATTAATTGAAAAGAACAGCAATGCAAAAAGGAGACAGGGAAAGTTCAACACAAACCATAGGCATGCCAACCAGCCAAAACTAAATCTTTGCTCAGGAATTTGAACAAATTCAAGGCTCTCAGATTGTCTGCATCAGTTTTTGTCAGAGAATCTAGATAGAGGATAAAGAAATATTTAATGCAATAAGCATGGAGAAGCCAGAGACAGCACTTTTGATCTCAACACTGCCTCCTGTACTTTCTTTAACAATCTACGAACATGCATCACATCTTTCCTCTCAACTGGTGTAATTTACTGGACCATGCAGCTAAAAACCTGCATGTATAGTAGATAGCAGAATTTAGTACACATAGCCAGTTCAGCCAGCACTAAATGACAAACGAGCTTTTATTTATCAAGTACTTACTTCATTTTACATGCTAAATGTATGCAAAAATGGTCTTTGTGAGGAGGGAGAGGAGAGGGAGAGGACACATCTAAACCTGAAGCTGAAATACATGTATGTGCAACTTTTTCACAGAGAAAAGAAAAACTATCTCATAATAATAAGTTATAGCTAAGTCCAGACTCCCATGTGAAAACATACCATTTTGCTGATTCATGTTGCAGGGATCAACCACAGGAATATTGACAGGCATGGAGCAAGCTGAGGAAACCTTCCATGCATTGGCATGAAGTTGTGGGGTCCCTTCTATCATCCCTGCTGGAGATCTGAAAAGGAAAAAATCAACACTGCAAATATCCTGCTGACCTTAGGGTCTACATGGGTGAGGATGCAAGTTCATTAAAAAGGCTTAGACATTAGTCACATTGAACAGTCAATGTGACAAAAGAATTTCCATCTCTGAGGTATAAAAGAAGAGAGGGCATGTGAAACTTTTTCCTCAATATTTTATTCATGTGAAAATGTTCCTACACTCTAAGTCTGCTGTGCAGACAAGTTTTGTGATATTATAGCTTGAGGAAATTTGGAGGAAATAAGGTTAAAAATAAGGAAAGTGTGCCCTTCTAATTAAAATATTCCTGTGGTTTAGAATTGCATTTTTTTTTACATTAAAACTTGATGTGGGGAGGAAAATCAAGCAGTAGTGAGTGTTAACCATGTGAGGATGATACAAGTATTATCACCCACTCTTTTTCTCAGTGCTCATATATTTGCTCTGAAAGAAAGGGAAAAGTACATTCAAATAAAATCATCATCCAGTAACTTCTACAAATAATATGGTATCTTTCTATAATTAATTAGCAAAACAACTTAGAATGCCTAAATTTTTTACTTTCATACTTCTAATTGACTACCATTTAAATTAAGACATTTTATATTGGTTAGTTTAATAAAGTTTGAGCATGCTAATGAAATTAACTAATCAGTATGTTCAACAAAACTTTTCACTTGTTATTAAACATGATATCATGATATAAATGTACAACATGCAGCTTACAGAAAATCATCTCTTAAATTTCCATTGTAAGTTCCACATAGTCCTAATGTTCTTCTCTTCCATCTGACATCAACTTGAACATAAATCCTCTCTCCATCTTTAGCAAACAGTATCTTCAAACCAAAACTAGTTTTCAGTTGAACAAAGAAAGAAGATATATTCTGAATTTCAATAGCCCCTGAACATAGCAAAAAAAGAACAAAAACAAAGTCACTGAAATCCAACTTCCAGGTTGTACTGGTTTATGCTTTAAACAAAGAAAAAAATTGAAAACTCAGAAATAAAATGGAAACTATGCATAACCTCATCACCAGCCGAATATCCTCACCCATTCTCCATCTGAGCTTATTTCCAGTAACAACACAAATCCAGTAACAACATAAATCAGTAACAACACAACTTCCAGCTACTGTCGACAGTAAAAATACTCACACCTTTCTGTACCTGTGAGTCAACCAGAAACCATGCTTGCATCTGTCTTTGATTTTTTGTTTTTATTTTAAAAGAAAGCAATGCAACTGCAAGCCTTTGGCAATGAGAAGGCAAGACAAGAAACCCCTTGTTTCTTAGTCTCCAATGATGTTATAAGAGTAAGTAACATATGTCTGTAAAGTGTATTGACTGTCTAGATGGAAGGTTCTCTCTTACCACTATTGACATGACATGAGTATAGCTCTTTCCTTGGACTGTATGTGAACTGAGCCCCTATCAAATTCCCAGCTTTCCTTCCCAGCAAAACCATTATGTGAGGAAATGGAAATTTCACAGTCACAGAATTCACTTGCTACACATTGTTGGGCTACTTGCAGCTGAAGGACTAAAGTAGATCTACCTTCATAAGCAGCCTCTACACATGCACACACAGACTCAGGTGCATAAAGCAGGAGAGGAAGATAAAATCCTTAAAGATGTCCTTAGGGAATCAGACTTACTAGATACACACAATTATGAAGAATGTGACACCAAAATATTTTTCATAGATTATATTTGCTGCAGACTGCGAAAAGAGACAAGTGAATAGGGAGTAACTCAAAAGAAATGAAATGAAGTTACCAATCAAATTATGAAACAGAACTTTCAACATAGAGAATAACTGAGCTATGAAACTCATTGCTACAGGAAGCTGTGAATGCCAAAAGTAGTACTGTGACTGGACAAATTCAATGAAGAAAAGACGTAACTTATCATCAGCACAGAACTCCCTAAACTCTGTTTTGCTGAAGGCTGGGTAAGAAGTTTACTCTACTCTTTTAGAAAGAGACTAAAATTCCAGTAACTGGTCACTGTAAATCTCAACTTTAAATTTTAACTTTGGCAATATAATGTCTATCTTCAGTGTTTAATTTTATAACATGCTTTTAAGACTGGTTTATTTTATTATCCTTTACAAACACGCACAGTAACCTGTCTGAAATCGCAAGATAAGTCAGCAGTGAAATCAAAATAGATCCCATGGAACATATGGATTCTATTCCCTTCTATTTAGTCTAAAAAGCTCTAAACAAGCTAGACCTTAGTATCAAGGTCTCTTCACCTCCTTTCTTTCTCTTACCTCGCTCCCCCTAAACACAAACAAAATGAGTGGAATTTCTAGGTAAGATAAGAAATGCAAAGAAGTGAGGGCATAATGAAGAACTGTTTCACAGATGATAAAAGTAAATCTCTATAATTATTTCTAATGTTCTAAGAAGTGATTGTATGCTTTAATAAGTTATGTTTAAAGAAATTCCTTTTTCATAGACTGATATTATTAAAAAGTTTTGGAGCATATAAGAGACAGATTATGAACTCTGATAATATTCTTATCCATGCACTTCTTACCATTGAGGTTAAACACTTGGTTAGGGACAGTTTGGATTTGACCATATCTTGTGAGAGTTACTTGTTTCTTCTCATCATCTTCAAGAACTAGTGTTATAGACTCAATGCAGGCATGGTCAAAGTTCTAAGTGGAAACAAGTTTCACCATCAGAAACAAGCAATGACATTAAATTTACCATGGAAAACAGAATCAAACAAGCAAGTGGGAAAAAAGCATACAGAAAGGAAATATTAGAACTGTCATCAGGTAAATCAGTTGTAAACTATTGCTCAAAGCATTAAACAAAACACTCAAAATTGTATATAAAATATAAAAAACCATTGTTTATGCATAGTCTCCATATCCTTAGAGAATGCATTTTAGCTATTACGGCAGTCTTATACTAAGTGGACAGAGGTCCCCAGGTACTGATACTGGGTTCAGAATTCCACATTTGAATGGGCACCCTGGGTACTGTTCACTGATGGGTTAACCATTGGCAGAGCAAGAATCTGACCCTAAATCAAGCTGCTGCAACTAGAGTACAAATGCAGCAATGCAGAAAAAAGAAACTTTGGTACACACGAAATGTAGTGAGGATCTCTGATTACAGACAAAAACTTCTCCAGTATTATATTATTATAATTACATATTTTATATTATATATAATATATATAATTTTATATAACATATAATATGTAATTATATTATATATAATTAATATATTGTTTTATATATATAATTATATATAGAATATAATTACATCTTATATTACAATAATTTATAAATATCTGACTGTTGAAAAATTATAGCGTATAAACTACATCACACACATCATTTTAGTGTGCAATTCAGACAGAATTTATGAACCTAAATACAGGACAAAAGCCAAAACAGGATTAGCTGAAACTAAGCATCTTATGCTCCCCAGGGTCCCCTCTGTTTTCATCCAGAAACATTTCAAGGTGCCTAGAGTTGTAGAAAGGATTATTACCAGTGGGAACTTTGTTTCTCAGTGGCTACCTACCCAACCAATTCATGCTTGAGGCCACCTGAAATGCAGAAACAGCTGTCTCGGCACTTATGCAGATGGACGTGCCAACAAGAAAGGCAGAGAGGCACCAGCTCATAACCAAACTTTTGAAGGGAGGATATGAGAGACAGTCCCAGAGTAGGGCACTGCTCCCTTCTGAGGTGTTTAGACATCCCTGTCGTCAGAACATGGTCAGCTGTGAGTCAGTCTCAAAGCCCCTTCTCCTGAGTGCCTAACAGCATTGTTAAATCCACTTTCACAGGTAAGTACTCCTTATAAGCACCTTTATTCCTAAAGCCTGTTGTTGAATGTCTGTCAAAATGTTCTAAAACAAGTATGTGAGGTGCCTGGTCTCATAAATGGTTTTCTAAAAGGCATTGTTCCAGAAAATTAAATATAACATATTGAATAAAAATCTAAAGCTATTAAAAAAAAAAAAAAAACCTTGCCTAAATAGCTATGTATTAAACCTATAGTGCTGCCAACAGCAGCTTTTCCAAAGCCTGATATCTGTTGGTAGCATAACTAAAGATGTTTATACAACTTTTATGTGCATAAGTGAGTAACTCTGGACTTGATCCCTCTAAGGTCACAATAGCTTTTACAAAGGGCAATATAACACGTAGCAACACAAACAATTACAAAAAAGAGCTGTAAGATGGTTTCCCTTTATATTTTTTATTTCACACAACCAAGTCGTTATGAAAATCAGAAATCAGAAGATTTCCTGAAATATGGATGGACCTGATTGTTTCAACTTTTCAAAAAAGTGTGTCTTACCTGTCCACAGGGCGCTTTTTGTAAAGTGATCGTGAATTTGCTTTTTCCAGTGCCTTTTACCAAAATGTACTGGCAAATCCCAAGAAAGGTAAAATGACGTCCATCAAATGTTGTGAAATGAGAGCTGCCTGTGATGGAGCACTCAGCTTGAGAGAAAAAGTATAAAGAATGTTCACTTGCATAACAACGTATCATTATTCTGCAAATTATGTAAGAGAGGAAAAAAAAGAAACTTTCTTCTGATTTCTAAGTATATAACCCAGGGTAATTTAATCTAACAAAATGGCATTTAGAAACAAATTATGCTAGAAATATCTATTTCAAAAAGATACCATCTCATAAAGAGCACATCCACGTTCAGCATCTTTTGGTTCTAACCAGGTGAAATGTCTATGACTAAAATACAGAAGAATTTTCTCTTTGTTACAATTCAGTAGTATTCTAGATCTTTTTATCATTTTTTCCCATGAAAGAGGACAAGTCTCCTCCTCCATCCTTCTATTATGGAACTACTTGTTACCACAGGTATGAAGGGGATGCAGATGTCATCAGGGCACATATTTTTGGGGTTTTTCCAGTACAAATCAGGAATGTGCTGCTGAAGCAAGTCTCCAGCTCATCCCCACTTACTGCACTTTTATTCACACCATGGGGTAGCATCAGAGCACATGAACTAGATCCCTTTTGGCTGCAGGAGGTGCTCTATGGGAGCACATCTGACCTGCTCCCACTACTGACAGCAACTCTGTCCCTAGGACCAGACCAAAGCAGTCATAATGAATCCCCACGTGCACACACAACACTCACAAGACATAGAGAGTGGATCTCTTTACATTACAGATCCACACTGTCAAGCCTTGCTTAGCAACTCTTAAGCCTTATTACCTCATTCAAAGAGGGCTCCTCAATTTGTAAAAAAATCTCTTTCATAAGCTTTATTATATAATCTTGTCTGAGGTACAGAACCATCAAGTGAATTTCACCACCTGCCTGCTGCATGTTCCTCTGTGTAACTCATTACAGAGACATGCTATCTTTAAAGATAAAGATCATTATTCAAACATGAACTGCTATTACAAGAGAGAAAATCCAGCCCACAGCATCAGAATGATGGTTTTCTTATTACTTACAATAAAGTTTCACCTATGAATGAGGCGATCCTTATACCTGGCCTAGGTACTCCACAGGCAGTAAAAATACACCATCTGTGGCAAATAACACTGAGCATAAGCAAGAGATACAAAACAAGAGGTGGATGTAGCACCCTGAGGTAGGGGAAGCAAGTGGGAAAGGCAGCATGATCAGGCAAATAACAGCTTCATTCCAGCTGGCCCACAGCTGCTGTCAATATCCACCTGATTAGTCTTTGTTTCTAAATTGGCAGCCAAAAGCCTTGGATCATATATGGTTCTGTTGTCATTAGAAAAGTTTATCATTTTTGTTCTGAAGTGAGAAAAGAGTAATGAAATACAAATACCTGGACAATCATGATCAGTGCAGTTCCAAATGCCACCAACACAAATACTAAAAAGAAAAATCACAAAACAGAGAAATAGTGTCCTGATCTTTAGCAAAAGTAGTAGTTTTGAGTTAATTAATATGCCTTGAATTGACATGGAAGAGCCTGTATATTTTAAGGATACACAGGCCTCAGACTGTAAAACATAGACAGTAACTATTATTTAAAACTTAAGTGTGACTATGATGTTAAACTATAGACAGTAGTCCTAGAGAGATTAAACATACAGGCTTTCACATACCAGTTGCTACATTCTTGTTCAATTTTTGAGCCTACAGGGAAAGCAGTTCCGTGATAAATACAAGGACAATTTGACAAAGAGATACAAGTTCCATTTTCCATAATGAGACCTATTGGGAAAGAAGTTAATAAATGAGATATAAAACAAATTAACAAACCCCAGATCCCTGCTCTCCCCCCATCTGACTCAAACATTCCAATCTACCAGAAGATGATGTCATCAGTCTTAAACAAGGACCAGGAAAAACAGTTGTCCAGTGAGTGCAGAGAGCTCAGAGCTTAGTTCCCTAACAAGAAATTGTCACTCTGAATTGTTGCTTTATCAAAAAGTATCTGCCTTAAGCATGTAAAACTGTACAGACTCAAAAATGAAAATATTCTGAAATCTCATTATCTTTAGTCCGTCTAGAACTAGGACGGTTCACAGAACAGCCAATTTTTGTAGAGTACAGGTCTCAGAACCTTTGGTTTCTTGTACAGAACATGTACAGAGCATGACATTCCGTTTAAGCAAAACTTCTATAGCTTTTTAAATAATTCAAATAAAGTAGCCTAAATCTGTGCAATATCTTATTGATTGTAGGAAGCAGTAGTAATGGCTCCAGATTTTAACTGATATTGCATGCTGAGACACCTTTGTATTCTAGATAAATGTTTATCACACAATAAAGCTCAGAATCACTGTGACAATAACAACAGCTAGGGCAGAATTTACAATATGCATAATTTTCAGGCTTTTTAGACATCATTATGTCTATTTAGACATTATTAGTCTATTTAGATATCATTATGATGTTGGTTACTGGCTTCACATATATTTTTTGAAATAACATTGACAATATTTACCATCTGGACAGTAACAACCATCTAAACAGTGAAGATTGCTGCCAAGACAATCTTTTTCAAATGTGCAAGTTGGTGGACAACAACTGATACAGTCACGGTGAACGAAGGTTTCTTCACACTTCTCAGCTAAAAAAAACAAACCATGGTATATTGAACATTAGTGCAATTTCTCTTTCCATGCTAAAAAATCCATTTCTGTCAAATAAACATTGTGCAGCTCTTCTGGTATAGATAGGTAATCAGATCAAGTAAAATGGATGTTTTGCAGGAGTCTTAACTGATGAACTATGATGAAGCTTTTGTAAATATTTAAGTCTTTCTTTAGCAAATCCTTATGTCATCTCTCCAAAATAAGTTATAGCTTTTGTGACAAGGGAATGTGTTCATATCTCAGCTAGTTCTAAGCCTTGTGCATGAGACTGAGCTGCAATTGATGGGTAGTAGTGATAACAAGAAGGAGTTGGATTAACTACGTTAATTCTTTTACAGAGCCAGTAGAGGCTGAAAGGTCTGGGACAAAGAGGAAAAACAGATCTCCAGAGATGTTTGCTCTTTGTCTTAGAATATGATCAGCACACATGATGTTTCAAGAAATCCACAGAAACATGAATTTTGCATGCATCTAAATCATAGCACAATGGAATTAAAATATTCGTCTAGCAAGTCATTGACGCCATTGCTTGCCAGTGAGAGTGAAACCAGCTGATCAGCTTGAGTATCAGGTTTGAGTTCTACAAGGAAAAATGTTGTCAAGATGCAATATTTGAACTGATACGCTGGTTATCTCCAAGGTCACATAGTATGCTTTATTGAAGATTCTTACTACAGGCAGGAAAGTCATCCCTCCAGTCCCGCACCGGGGACCCAGCGTGAGAGCATGCTCTAGCGTACTCTGTCACTGCCCTGCAGTATGTTTCATCATCATCCACTCTGAAACGAAAAAATAGGAGAATAATCAAGGAACACAAATCCCATCTAAAAATTTCTGCCATGTGATGTGGCACAGGATATTTCTCGCATAGCTGACGCCATTCAGTCATAAAGGCACACAGGGAAAATATTAAAAGGAATGAGCTATACTGAATACACCATTGTGGTTTTATCATTTGATCCCACAAAAAGTTATTTCATTTTAATATTACAACAATGAATAAAACCACTAATCTATTATTTTTAAAAAGAGCTGCTTGAAGTGAAACAGGGTCTTTTCTTGATGACAATAGACAACTCAAGAGTCTCAAGATTCCCATCTCAGGCATCTCCCTCCTGCATGATGTTGAAACTCTGACCTACACAGATGAAAGACATTCTGGTTCAAGTGAGAACCTCAAGTCTCCAATTGCCTTGAACTTTGATAAGAACCTTATTAGTGGACTCCTAACCTTTTGCTGAAGCTCTCAGAGCCAGAATAATTACCCACTGAATACTGTGGACAGGCTCAGAGATTTACAGCACAGTCTTGGCCAAAGACAAGATTTCTGCCTTACGGAAGAAACTGTACAGAACATTTTTACTGAAAGTAAAAAGACATTCATTAATGCTTAGGCAAGTTCAAATTTTATTCAGATGTAACTCACATACTGTAAAATACCACCAAACTTTTGCTACTATGAAAGTTGTACAAGTCACAACACTTGCTGTGGAAGATTTGATGTCAAAATAAACTAATCATCACATGACATTTTTATTACAAGTATGTTTAAGACAGACCAACTGAGTTTGCCCCTCAGCACACAGGATCATGGTTCCAAAATTAATCGTCTTACAAATATGTTATATGGTGTTTGTATTCTGCTTTCAACACATCTATTATCAAATCGAACAGCACTATACTCTTTGTTACAGTGATCAGAGTCTCTCCAACTCTCCTTATCTAATCCAATTAAATGGGTCTTAATAGAAAGAATACTTGGCCTTTAATATGGCCACACAAAAAACCCCTTCATTAACTAAGCCACAAGAAGAGAGGTCTCTTTTATAAACAAAATAAGCCTAAACTAATGAATTTCTGAGACAGAAACTTCAAGGTTTTTAGCATTCACAAAAAGCACATCAACATGCATCATGTAGTTCAAAAAAATCCAACCCTCCTTAACACCACAGCACTGATTCAATATCCTACTTGAGAAAAATTATTTTCATTATTCTTCAGAAGTCACAGTAAATTCCTGAGTTACACAGAGGCAACTTATCTCTTTTCTGAGCAACAGCAATGTTTGCCTACAAACACAAATTCTTCCTTCTTGACTCTATGGCAAATCAGAAAACTAAACATTCATCAAAAATTGAACTAACAAGTAGTAATGGATTATACTGAGTGATCCTTATGTTTAGTCTTGGGATCCCCTCTGTGCATTTTTTATTAAACTGGTGATGCTCTGAGAATTATATACTCTGGAAAAAATCCTCCTATTTCTGACAATTACATCTTAATTTGAAAACCTTACTAAAAAGTAAGTGTTACATTGCCCAATTATCTCTTCAATTACAGGAGTACAAGTTTAACTTGAATTACTAGCACTAATCAGGAGTCTGGAGAGCTAAGGGAAAAATACCAGGTTGCCTGCAATATCAACAGCTGATGGAGTGTGACTCCCACCAAAGCAAATGGGTTGAATTTCTTTTGGCAGCTCTGAATTTAAGGAAATGGCACCATTTTGTGAAAATTCTACTGATTTGAATGATAATGCTTACTCATAAAAAACCAGCTGTGTCTGACAAATGGCCCAGCTCTTCCAGTATTGTTGAGACTTCTTCTTAGTACCCATGTAGTTCTGTTTCAGGGCCTCCAGACACAAGTTTCATGGGTTTTTTTGTGATTAGCAACTCATCTTTTGTCATGAGTGATACTCCATGAATTTACCTTCTACTTATTTGTTTAGTGCTTTCTTGAATCTACGTAAGCCCTTAACAATCAAACTATCCCTTTGTCAGGCTGGTTTTGTGCCCTTTGTTCGCACACAAATTATCCCCTGAGAAATTCCACCTCTTTCATTTTGAACTTGGTTCTTCCCAATTTCCCTCAATGATCTTTCATTCTGGTCCCACACAAAACTGAGCATTCATTTCACATGTCAAGGTTAAATACCCAAGAATTCCCGTACTTACCTACAAAGATCATTCATACAGCTTGAAATATAAGAATACGGATCTATACTTTCATGACAGCTGAGAAAAGGAAACTGTAGGAATATTTGGCACTTGAAGAATACGTCCTGTGCATTAATGAGAATCAGTAAATGGAAGTTAGCCAATACTTTCTGAACAGGCATCATTCTTTTCAGCTTTGTTTCCCTAGTCTAAAGTCCTTTGTATCCCCATTAAAATTTGAGCATGGTGCTGTCTCAATTTACTATTATATCTCTTTCATTATTCTTCCTAAAATTTGTCCTCTGTGCCTAGGCCTGCTTGACTGCATGGTCCTAAACCACCTGGGATGAAAAAGTGTGAAATGACAAAGAAAAGCATTTTGTGTCAATGCAGTAGCTGACCTGCAACTATTTCTGCAGCATTTCATAATCCCTAAAATAATGAGGTGTAAGATGCCAACTGGAAACTGAACCCAAGTTTAATGCAGTAATGAAGAGCTCTGCCAGCAGACTGGTGCCACTTGGCACATCCAAGCTGAGCCTTTGTACTTTTAAGCTAAGCTTATGAAGAACTTCAGGCACTCCCTAGCAACACCCCTGATCTGAATCTTTGCCAAAGCCTCAACGCATTTAAGGCTTTTTCAACATTGTGTATATTGTTAGATCCTTGTACCATCAGTAGGCAGTGAAGATTAAGAAAATACATGTATACATACACATGTATCTATGAATATACCTAAAATATAATTAATTTACCTCAGTGGATTCTGCGTTGGCTGAGCAAGGACTGGAAAAATCTGAGGCAGTAGGGATACAAGCTATATCACCAGAGGCTTGCACAGCCCAGCTATTTGCAAATTCAGCAATGTCTTCTGTATATTCACCTACTGCATAAAAACATTGGGAGAGTAGTAATAGAAAAAAATTGTCAACACAAACACATAAGACTGTTTTTAAAATTTTAGCCATTTTTCAATGTGTTCATGACCTCAATTACAGATTATTTCAGAGTATGAGTCATAAAGAAGAGTAATATCTTTCCTTTTTTATTTCAGGTTGTATTTTATACAACATTTAAATTAAAATATTGAAAAAATACATGACAAGGTGTTGGCTTGGATTATTTTAAGTGCAATCACCGATCATTTCATAACAAATATACAAATAATGACAAATGTAAGGCATTGAATACTTAAGAAAAAATACACTTCTTTGAAGCAATTAAGTCTTTCATCACGTTTCACAAAGGTCAGTTAGTGCTATTGTCTCCCTCCTTTTCCCTTATTGCAGAAAAGCCCTACAACACACATTCACAAGATGCCCAGCTCTCCTCACAGCATGAGAATGGGAGAATTAATGAACAAGATGCTTGACTGGAAGTCATGGCAACTTAGATACACGAACATACAGGAAGGTTGGCAGTAAAACAACAGACACAAAATTCCCATATACTTGCAGAAAGAACTAAATATTGCATTTTCTCTACATTCTTAATTAGGTTAAAAGCGTATATTGCCTTCACTTTGAAGAACCTGATGGTAATTGTCTATGCTATGGTTATCTATATCTACACATGGTTAGGAGACGAGATATTGAAATGAAATCAGCTAGAGGGGTTTTTTTTCACAGAGCTGGACTATAGAAAACTTAATCTAATTTCTAGCACAAGAGGTACAAAGTTGGACATTACAATGTAGAAAGCCACAAAGCACACTAATGAGATATATATATATACTTGGATATCCACAAATATATGATTATAAGATCCTAACCATCAGCCTGTATTACTTAAGAGTGAGGGAGACTTGAAACATTTCTTCCTCCATGACAGAGTAGTTCTTTATGCAGAAAACCCTTCCCAGGGGTTGATCTAGAGGTGAACCTGTTGATATAGTTCTGCTTCACAAAAACATTAAAATACTTTATGTACAATTTGACATGGCTTGAAAAAACCTTCTAATTTTTTAAAAAATGCCACAAAATAAAATCATTTTCCTTGAAAATGTTCTATACACAGATGCAGTCTTGCATATTAAAGCAATACAAAGATGGCATTAAAAGGTAAACATAAGGAAACAGAAAATGAGTTTGTTTTTAAACTGTGCTTTGAAATGGAATATTATATGCCTCTCAGCAGCTTATTTAATTAAACATTACAATTAATAAGCATTTGGACTCTGGAAGACTCAGGATAGATGTCAGAGCTACCTTTACACTACTTAGGGAAGTAGCTTAGCTCGGAGAGAGAAATCATTATATCAAAAGATTGATAAAATTTAGAAATTCTTAGAAAAATGTTGCAGTTTTGAAGGGATCAGAATTAGCAATCTATTCTTGTGAAGATCTCAGAATTTAATGTTTTGTATTTACAGAGTCAAGGTACCATGTTATACAACTAGTTTAAGATTTAAGTGATTCATTTGGCTCTCAGTTGTACACTGCAATAAAGCTATCATATCTGATAAAGAAAAATGCCAGATGAAATGATCATGCTGAAAAAATTTAGCTCCAAAATAAAGACAGATATGAGCTGAAAATCTTTCATAACAGATAAAACAGCTAAAAATACTGAAATTAGTGATTTTTAAAAATCACATTACAGTAATTTTCCAATTATAAGCCGCACTGACTATAAGCCGCACTTCCAGGTGTCGGCAACTTTTCATTCTTTGTCCATACATAAGCCACACCTGATTATAAGCCGCACGTTACAATACAGAGTGTGATAAAAGGTATCTATTCTATCACCATCTGTTGAGGGTGGGGGCAGTGATCCTTATCTCAATGGCAGATATTCTGCTAATGGGACATCCATTGAAACCAGGCGGGGCATTGTTCTTTATCTTTTCACAACCCATCCTTCCTCCAGCGAGTCATTGTCTGCTAATGGCCCATTGAGTCCCACTGTGTGACTGATAAAATTACTGCATCCCATTGGAAGTTGCTCCAGCCAGGGGGAAGAGCCCAACATTTCTTACCAAGATATAACCAGAGGTTTTGGGACACTAAGGGAGCCCCTTTCTCCACTGGACTCCAGAGGAAAACCGGATTTCTCCACATCACCACTGGACCTGTGGAGGGAAACTGCACCTTCTACAGGAGCACTGCTTCAACTGAATCACATCTGTCACTGCAGGAGGATGCAGCCACCATTTAATGGGACTGCTGCCAACACCCTGCCTGACGGGGTGTCAGGCTGTACTCTGACTTTGTCAGGGTTTGGAGTTTTGTTTCTTTGTAGTACTGTATTTCTATTTTAATTTCCCTAGTAAAGAACTGTTATTCCTAATTCCCATATTTTTGCCTGAAAATCCCTTGATTTCAAAATAATAATAATTTGCAGGGAGGGGGTTTACATTCTCCATTTCAAAGAGAAGTTCCTGCGTTTCTCAGCAGACACCTGTCCTCCAAACTAAAACAGCAACTTTTTGTTCTTTGTCCATATATAAGCTGCATCTGATTATAAGCCGCACTTTGGGTTTGGACCAAAATTTTAGTCAAAATGGTGCACTTATAATCGTGAATATACTGTGATTCATTATTTCGTCCAAATATTATTTTTCTCTATTATTCCACATCAGTAGACTAAACTGGTTATTAAATATACTGTACTCTGGTGTGCCGAAGTTACTGCACAAAACTTACTGTTCTCATGGCAGAAAAAGTATGAAAAATTTATACTCAGGCAGATTTTTAAAGCCTCTGCAAAGATAGGTACAGAGAACATTCCTCCCCTAAGAAAGTTTAAAAATTCCACAACCAACCATAAAAAACAAGGAAACAAGTTACTATGGGACACCTTTTGTGACTTAAGAACATGCAGAACCATGGGACTAGATTCTCTCAGCAGTTAATGGGAACAGTAAGATTTGTTTGCATAAGAGAGTGATAAAAACCCCCATATTTTCAAGCTTGTTCATGTTCCTTTTCTTTTCATGTTAGTTGCAAGCACAACAAATTTCCCCATGGAGTATTCCCTACCAAGGCTACAGACTACAAGTTTAAAAAGTCATCTCTGACTGAGACATAGCACAAAGAAGCTTCTCCTCTTAGAGTGTAGTCAGAGGCCTGTACTCCACCATACCAACAAGGAGATACAAGGAACTCCCAGGAAACAGGATTTTTATGATGCTGCTATAAAAGAATGACTCGAGATGGTGCTCTTCCCTCCGTCTTTAAACACAGATAAAACCATAAACATTTGTTTATGCATTTATTGTACGAAGGCATTTTCATCAGCTAGAATAAACATACCCCTAGTGCTTTGCTGAGCAAAAGGTTTAAATGTACAAATAAATACTTTCTTTAACTAAGACCTTTTCCCTTTGCATCTTTAATGATGAGAAGTAAAAGTAGAGCAGATATACTATTTTATTGAAATGACTGAAACAAGACTGCCTTTTTACAGCATTATATTTATACAGCATAGTATTTAAAGTGAACACGGAAACTGTTCACACAAAGGTAAGCTATTTACTTACTATTTTGAAGTATCAGGTCATCGTATTTATTCCCATTAAAATTTCCACAAAGCCCACAAGGTTTTCCCTTATGATCTTCTGTCAGCTTAATATAAATACCAGAGTTTCCATCCCAAGCAAGAGAAAAACCAAAGGTAGTCTTCACCAGAATATAATCAGCCAGTCTCTCAATGAAAGCATTTCCAACTGTCTGAGGCAATATTAATCTGGAAAAATATAGTCTACATCAAATATCTCAGATGAGATGATGTTCATGCTAGAAAAATACCACATAAAACATCACCTCCTAAATCAACAAACACTTTTTCCCAGGTGTACACAGTCACTCCATTCAATTCTTCATCATGTTTTTACTATCTTATGTTTACTTCTCTATATCAACCATCAAAAATGAGTGCTTTCTGTTGCATACACCTATCAGTTGAACCAATTACAGGCTTGCATCTTTACTTTCAAAGCCTGGCACACCACAGTGAGCAATACTTGAGTTCACAAGCATGCTGCATTGGGCAAGGACCTATATGGTGCTATGACCACCAGGGCACTGGGTCATCCCTGGGTTCCACATCTGCAAATGGAGGAACTTTTAGTACAGAAAACACCACTGAAAAAAAGTTGTAACTCTTCCTCCTTTAGTGAAAGACCACTGGACAGTAATAAACACAGATCTAATCCTTGTCTTCCAAAGCTGCTTCTGTTGGATTGAGCAGTATCACTGTAGCTACCATTCTGAGATACTAAAGGTGCTACAAAGGGGATGGCAAAACTTTGGCCACTAGAATATATCAGTAAATATATATTTATAATAGCCTTGGGCACATCTATTTGCTTACACAAAGACAGATTTGGAGGTTTGATATACCTCAGAGATATTTTGTGGAGTTTTTACCCCAAAGAGGCTTAAGAGCTTGTTTTACCCAATTCAAGATCATCCAGAAGAAGATCATGTCTTATATCAGCTATAGCTACCAAGAATAAATAATGACTGCCTTGTTCAAAATGCTATCAGGATGCACCAGGGACTAGTTGGGACTGCCTGACACAGACTTTGTCTGTAAAAAGAAGGAATGAATAGTTGTTAGGTTACAGCTGGAAAGTTGAACACAGTAAATGCAGGGAGTGTATTCTACCCTCACTCAGGTATTACATCAGTACTGTTACAGCTGCTCACACTAGAGCACTATCAGCCCCAATACCGAACAGCAAGAGATCAGTAAAGGTACAGATCAAATTAGATGAAATTAATTTATCTGGATTGTGTAAGAAGCATCAGTTTCCAAATTATCTTCTTGCAATAAAGAATTAAAACTCACCAATAGAACACTTACCTGATTCTATTTTTTCTTACTTCATGTCCTGAAATAATTATTTCTTCTTGGTTTGAAAAAAATAAGCTGATGGACCTATGACAAGTATATACTGAACCATAACAGTGAGGACTGTTATGAACCTTTGAGGGAAAAAATAGACACACAATAAGAATAAATGCTTGTCCTCACTAATTCTGCACCATTTTTATTAAATTCATATATGATATTTTACGTATCTATGCTCTAATTAGTGAAAGGGTTTTACAAACTAGTACCTAGAATATTTACAAATAAATACCAAGAATGCAAAACTCAAAGTACACACTACAAGTACTACAAAAAATACAGGAACTGTTTAATAGTGCATAGTATCACAGGCCAGGGGCCTAAATACTGGATGAAAGAGTCACGTGTCTTATACTGACAAACTTCAGAGAGACTGTAGTGAGCTAGCTCATAGAGGCCAAAGTAAGACCTTGTTACTTGCACTGAAGAAACACCCCTATTTCTCTGTTTGTAGAGATCAGATCTATAAAACAGGATTAGGAACTAATAGGGAACCTCACTGTAATAGCAGCACTCTCCCTGCCAGCTGAGACTGGTACCAGCTGAAACTACAGCATGCCTTCCTGAACCACTCAGGATTTTTTGAGATTTTGAAGTGCTCCCACAAATCACAGCAGGCATCTAAATTACATGGATCTGTTAAAATCCATGCACTGGCTATGTAGCTCTGCTAATGGAGAAGGGTAGATTTTCTGAAGTGTGCTTCTCTCCATTATACATATGTGTCTGGGCATTGGTTTAGTTGCATATCAATTTATTTTGCTTGAATACAGTACTTTCAGGACTTAAAAATGTGGGTTTGTGCTTGAGCAAAACTTACAGTTTTCATTAATCTCAGTGGGAATGAACCACCCAAACCTGTAGAATGTCCTATAGTGTTTCAAAAGCCTATGAACATGTTTTAGACACCACTGAAGAGAGAGGGGAATCTTAGATGCCTATCATTACCGAGATTAAAATATAGACAGAGTTTAGATGGCTCAAATATGACTTACTTTACTGTGTGTGTCATTCTCTGAGAAGGACGGGAATTTCATTACCAGATTACTTGACAGTGCTGTGAAGCTAAATAAACTTGTAATTGGGAACATTTTACCAACATAGTGAGGGAGGCTGTAAATGTAACTCTTTTGAAGAAAATATCTGTGAGTAAAGGCATACACTACTCATGAATATTTTAATAATCTTGCTTGACTGACACCAAATCTGGAAACAAAAACCAGTTACTGTTTCTCTGGGTAAAATAAACTAGACCAGGAAAAGCATTAGGAGTTTTTAAATACATAAAGATAATTATAATTAAAGGCAAGATAAAAGTTATTAGTCCTGGCAGATGGTTTCTACGTAAACCTGTCCCAAGACAGAAACACAATAAAGGAAAATCAAAATAATTCTTATGTGTTCTTCTCCTCTTGAGGGGTGGATTATTAAAGCCAGAAGGACCATAATGTTAGGATTTGGCAAGGGTTTTTTGTCTCTCCATTGCCCAGTTTGTCTACAGTCTCACATTACTTATGACTTTGCTGAGTAAACATTTTCAGTTTTCAGTAAAACATGTCATTTTGTTCCAGCAATTGAATAGAACCTTCTCTCTTTCCAGAGCCACTGGAATCCACTGACATATTGATTCCAGATTTTAATATAATCTTGGACTTTGCTACAGCACTTTCTGAAAACCTTTAATAGGTCCCAGCTGCATATAGAATCCAAATAATTAAAATGAAATTGTGAAAGGCGGGTGTAACAGTGTCTCCCTGTAACTTGAGTAGGTAGAAACTGCAGTTTTAATGGTAAATTTATCTTCACTAAGTGCTGTTATCTGAGGGAAGGTCACCTGTTTATAAATGAAAAAGAGTCCTCAGAGCAGAAATAAGCATCTAGACCTGCCCTCATGCCTATGATCACTGTACGCACATGGGCTCAGAATGAGCACCTCTCTTGGCCCTTCTTTCCTGCCAATCAGCACCAAATCCCAACCACTGTGAATTAGATAATATAATGATCTTGTATCCTCTCCCCACAGTAACCACGAGCCTGACAAATAGGGCATCTCTCTTCAAAGACAGTATAGTTTGAACTATCCCTTAGCCACAGTCATTAACCATGGATATTTAGCAATTTGAAGAAATTACTAAAAAGAGTGCCTTCCATACATAGGTCAAGATGAAAGCTTTTGAGCTGTTAATCTTCTCTGCATGACGTAGAGGTAATCCAAAATTAGAATGCAAATCCCTAGAGGAATGGGGAGCAAATCCCATTGGCCAGGGAGGCAGATCCTCAGAGTGTGCCAATATCTGTGAATTAGGGCCTAGCACATTTGTGTTCCTCACTGTTAGGCAAGTGATAGCTGTTTGCACTTTACTCAGCAACTCAATATTGTTTTACAACCTGATAGCTGAAGTTTATTGAAGTTTCTGGGGTCTGATTTAAGACCCATTTTTGCTCCCACAAGGGAGAGAGCAGAAATCCATTAAGGATCGGAGGAGTAAGAAATACTATTTTTAATATACTGACTCTTTTGATTACAATTTCATCAGTATTTTTGAGTTACTACACGTAGGTAGTTACTGCCAGAAATTTTCCATATTTCCACAGTTTTATATTTAAGTAATTAATGCCCAGTTTGGTATATTTCTAGTCTCTCTACTTATTTTACCTACCTATTTATTTTTATATTTACTTGCATACTTATTTCTAATGTATGTTTACATACTTACCCAAACAGTGTACTGGGGTTCCAGAGTACTGCAGTCTTTTGCAAATATATAGGAGCAATTTCCTGGGAAGTAGTAGTAGATGCCATCAAATGTTTCAAAATTGTATTGTCCCCACGATTTGCAAATTCCATCTCGGTCCTTACCAGTGTTAGGTACTAGAGAGAACATATTGAGTTTACAAGAAGTGTGGTCATCAAAAATTAGCAAGTATAAAAGATAAACTTATGTCTTCAACTTTAAATAAAATCAGCACTCTTTTTTAGTCTTAAGTCTGCCGTTTTAGTCATGTGCAATCATCATTAAGTTTTGCATTTGCTTCAGTGGATAATTTAATTACAAGTAGAGGCAAGGGATTTAGATATTCTGCACACCCTGTAAGACAATTCTTGTTTGATCCCTACACACAGCAGATTCCAGAAACTAGTGTATTTAAATAGTGGGTAATTTAATTTGCAGTAAGCCACTGCTTGTTAAAAGAAATGCAGTGGAGTTTTGGTTATTCAGCTAACTTTAAAAAAAGCTGTTTGGCACGGATGTACTAGACAATGGTCTACCTGTTATGGTATCTATATACCACTACAGCCCAAGTGCTAATATGTAGGCATTTCTGATGTTGCTTTCTACTGTATATATTTTTAATCCTCCTAGCTACTGGCCAAATGAGAGTCCTGCTACAGAATAATCACAAATATGCTGGTAGCAGCAATATTTTTCAAAATCTGTATCCTAAATCTCCCTGAAGGCTGACACTACACTATTTTGGCCCAAAAAACTTACCAATTTGGCACCTGCTTCCTTGAGCCTGAAATAACTGACAGTCACAGTCACCTGCCTCTGTGCAGACTGCTCCATTAAGGCACTCCTGAGGACATGAACCTGCAAGCAAGCATTCCAGTCTTTTAATAGATATGAGTATTTTGCAAACTGGTTGAGAGATCCCAGTTAAATCTTTTTATTGTTAAATCATGAGCCACTATATTAGCTGAGAAAATTAACCAATAACTATCTCCATTTTTTTAACATATACTTAATTTTATCCTTCGTGTTCCTTGGTTAAAAGAGAAGCAAGGTTCTCGTTTGGTTTGAGATTTATAAACTAACAAAGGAGCAAAAGGTCAGCCTCCTCCAAGCAAACAAAAGGTCAAGTTCCCATGTAAAGCAATCAAATCCCAGTCCTGCTGATCTCAAAATACACAGGACACAGATCATTCTAACTCACTAAATTCAGCATAATTTATACATATATTCAGCTTCTCCCTCCTAAACACTACTGCAAAATGTGCATTCAGTTTATGAAGAGGCCAGAATATATATTTTAGAGAGTCAAAAACAACCTTCCTCACACACTAACAAAAAGTCAGCTAAAAGGTTTTCTGATTCAGAGGTGACTGGAGTCAGAGACTTTAGATTCCATGGGAATGGCTTGTTTTATAATTAGTAATTTTTTTCCAAAAGCAGTTATATTAAATGGCTTTATAGTCTGTTTGAAAGTAAAGACCTCCTTGTCATTTACTAATCACTCATTGAGGTGAGTCTAAATCATCACTCCCCAAAAGTGAAGGAGAAAGCTAGTCCCAAGCCAAAACTTCACCAATTTTTGCAAATAGTTACTTGCCTTCTTGGAGCAGGATTAAAACTCTACATCCATACAAAATCTTCCAACGTTGGAGATTAAAATAGCATTTTAAAAGGCAGGAAGTAAGTAAAATAAACAGGCCTTCCACTCCCAATGAGGCACAGAGAAGCTGCTAGTGACATTGAATGGGAAAAGAAATGGGACCTTTACAATAAAGGTACACAGAAGCTACCAGTGGTTAGGAATATCATCTGTCATTGGGAAAATTCCTTTCCATGCTTAGCTTTGAATTATTTTTCCATTTAAGAACTGCTTTCCAAATATACATAGATACTCTGAAAATACCAGCAAAGCAAAAACTATTGTTTCTATAACAGCACTAATGGGAAAATCTTTTGCTGTTTTTAGAATTTTGAGTTGTAAAATTAGATCTATTCATTTACATTGAAAAATGCAAAAGATGGTGTCTGCCCAGGCATTTTCCAAGGATACCAAAATTCCAACTGAAGTTCCATACAGTGAACTTTTCTGTAAAACAATTTCTGTAACTTGAGCCTGCTTTACATGTTTGTCCAATGCTTAAATCCCTACAGAGGGAGCTTCATGTTCATTGCCTGAGTACTCCTTTCCCTTTGCACAACCAGTTATAAGCCTCTCTGACATACTTACATCCTCTGACAAGGCCAGAAGAAAAGTGGCAGAAATGAAAAATTGTAATAGAATTAAACTTTAAAAAAACCCTAAACTCTCAAGAGTTTATTGGCTGTTTAGATT
Source organism: Catharus ustulatus (assembly GCF_009819885.2). Classification (NCBI taxonomy): domain Eukaryota; kingdom Metazoa; phylum Chordata; class Aves; order Passeriformes; family Turdidae; genus Catharus; species Catharus ustulatus. The sequence goes on from NC_046224.1 coordinate 45,753,696, forward strand.
TGGCTGTAAGACCTTGCCTTGAAAGCACAATTCTAACAGGTTTTTGTTCTATATTTAACATGGATAAAATGAGAAAATGAGACAGGACAGAGTTTTGTCAGGGCATGAAGAAGAGGGCTTCCACAGCCCATGGTAACTCAGGAGAGGAAGGCAGCATTTTCAGGGCTCTCTCCTCCTGCAGGTGAGGAGCACAGCACTGACCTCCTGGTGGACTCCGCGTCAGGGGCCCATGATGGTGCAACCGAGAGGCAGCTTGAACCTGTCAGAGAAACATAAAAGCAAAATCAGGGTGTTTGTGATTTATAAATTAATTGATAAAAGCCTGAGCCCTTGCACTCAAACACTGGGTTCAGACTGTTAATACAGAAGGCCTATTTGCATCTCAGCCAGCACATAGCACAGTCATGGGTGCTGCTGGAGGGATTGGCAGCCTGGGAAGGAGAAGTACAGTGGCTTTAGAGGAGACTGGGGAAAGATAAAGCAGCTATGTAAGATCACTACTGGCTTCTCATCCATGCCCTCCAGTTCCATTGAATCACAGAGGGAAATTTTGCGTTTACAATTTGGAAGGAAAATTAAGGGGAGAGAGTGCAATCTGCCTTCTTCCCTTCGCTCAAATGCCCATAATTGAAGAGTTCCCTCTATTGCTTCCACTCCCCCGACTTGTGCTCTATACTGCACCTCAATCATCCCACTATGGCCAGTCTAGCTGCAGTGGATTTTGTGTTTTCCTTGACATTCTTCAGAATTGTATTTTGGTTCATCCCAAACAAAAGAGAAAGCAGATCTGCCTGACCTGTTTCCTATGTAGGAACAGGGAGCTTCACACCATAAGGAAGCCCAGCATCTGGCACTCTGATAATGCAGCTTGCTGCATCACATTTTCACTTCCAAGAACTGATGTCATTCCAGACTGAACATACTCTGGGGCTTTTGACTCTACCAGTCTCATTGGAAAGTTTATCAGGATGAAGTGCTGAGTACTTAAATATTTCCCACTTATATTTATTCATGGCCAGTTTAAATCCCTTCCTTTATAAATCTGGCTCTTTTTGCCTAAATAGCTGTTCTTTCCTCTGTTTCTATTTATTTCTTATCCAGCATTCCATGAAAAAACAGGTACCTCTCTGCAGTCCCCACACACTTAAGTGCCACCCTTCAACTGTACAACTAAGTGAAGAAACTTTTTAGACTTTGCTTCTAAGCTAATTTCTTCCCTTCTGACTCTACTCATTCTCCACATCTCAAGTTTGAGCTGATGTTCTCAAGTTCACAACACTAGGCAAGGAACATTTTAGGGTTAGTCTTGCCAATGCCTCTTACAGTTTCCTTTCCCAAATGGAAATATATTTTGGGATGCTTCCAAGCAGAACAATCTGTTTAAAATCAACCTGAAATAGGTTTCATTGAGTCACGACCTGGAAGGCCCCCTGCACCAAAATTGTTCCTGGTGCCCATGGTCCATTGCTAACTGCAGAGGGTCCATTCCCTCCCTGCACAACAAGACCCATTTCCACTTTTCCTGATAGTAACTCCAAGCCGTCTACCTGAGAAAAGCTGCCTTTGGCCTTTGCATCGTTTCGTGGAGCATCCTTTGTGCAACAGCGCTTCCCTGCTGAGGGCCCTCAAAAGACACCTCTAGCCCTGCTTCTCCCAGGAGCCTGATTACCCTCAGTGTAGAGTTTCACACCAGTTTGGCACACAGATGTCAAAGGGTCTTGGAGAGAATCACCCCTGGTTCCGCTGCAGGCTCCCTGAAACACCCTGAGGTGGGACCGCCTCTGGCTTCCTGCCTACCCCTTCAAAGGGGTTACAACCCTTGGCTGGGCTCCATAGCCCAAGTGTGTACAAGTGGGAGAACAGGATTCCTCCATTTAGGATTGAATTTCAGCACAACATTGCTGGGATGCAGCACTGAGGCAGCGTGGGGCCAGGGCAATGGGAACCAGGGCAGGGCCAGAGCCGCCAGGGCACCATGTCCATGAGGGAGCCTTGCCAGTGGCGCTGCCATTGTGCCTCTCACAAACACAAACGGCTTTCCAGGTTCTGTTCACCCTCACAAAAGACAGGGACGCCCCAGGTTGATTTCCTACGGTGTGTGTCAGTCAGTTCGGCAGGGTAGGTCGCCCACTGGTTGCTTTGCTGGGGGAGAATGAAGGCATTAGGCCATGGCTCAGGCGGGGCGAGCAAGTGGGGAGTAGCTGCTCCTCCTCACTGTCCTCCTGTTACAGTAGCCTATCTCCCCACAAAGGGTCATTTGTAAGGATGGCAAAGGCCCAGAGGAAAAAAGGGAGGAGGGTTTCCCCACCCACCTGCTTTTGGAGGTATAACCTACCTCGACTGTTACAAGATCTCTTTTCTGTCGAGTTGCATTAGAGTCATTTCTGGAAGAAAACAAAAAGGATGTTGTATTATCAAAGGTCCCTGAAGCAACCTGAATAAGCATGTCCCCAGAGAGAAGTGTTTCTCTCTGATTACCATCACTTTATCAAAGAGGTCTTTCTTGGGTTAACATTTAAAAAGGTGATTCTTTTTTCTTTTTTCCTTTTTTTTTCTTTTTTGCCAGTGTCTCATTTTACAGAATTGGGCAGCACTCCAGTCTCTGCTTGGACAGGGAGGTACCTGAAGCTTTTGGGAGACATAAAAAGGCAAAACAGGCTCGCACAACAGGATACAAAATTGTAAACCAGCTTCATATTTACTTCATGCTGCCTGTCAGTGGCTACAAGTTCCCCAGAGTGTTGCTTGAATGTATTCTGATGGTACTTTTGATAGCAAGAGATGACTCTCCAGCTGGAGCCAACTTTAATTTGTGATTAAGTTTAGAAACAAGGGCATCAAACTATAAAATACACCAAATTCTATCAACACTCTATGATGGCATGTTATTTGACATGCCTCTGTGACCGCTAGATGTATTAGAAGTCATAAGACACACAAAGCTACATCCAGCTTGATGCTTCCATTGAAATTGATGGCATAGATCCCATTTAATTCAATGGGATCAGGAACATTGCCTAGTTTGGGTTTTGTTTGGATTTCAGCTTCTATGTGAAAATTTGTTTTGAAAATGTTTATTTTAAGGCTGTATAGCACTTACTTCTCTGTGCTTCAAATAGCAGCTAGGATTTTATCATGCAGTTAAAACTGTAGATGGATACTCATTTAATGTATTTTTCCAGTCATGAAATCATGATCTCATGCTGTTTTCATTCCATTATTCCTCTAAGCTTTCTCGAGACCATAGAAGTATCATTTTTCATAAGGACCTCCATTTTTCAAACAGAGAACCCACGTCCATTACGTAAATACTTGGAAAAGAGTTGTAAACATTCTGAAAGTGTGTTCTACATCCAATCTACATGTAGATGACATTTTATACATTTAATTCAAGGCTATATTTTACTTTCTAACCTGCACTGCATTGCACTTATTTGATCTTGTGCCGTTTGTAGCACTTGACAAATAAGGTATAAAAACTTACCTCAAAGTTCTTCTCAAAAGAGGAAGTTTGCAATAAGATCCTGTAAATTAAAAAGTCATGAAGTTAAACTTTTTTTTCTACAGCACCACTTTGCCCTTGGCAAGCAATGTCAAGTTTAAAACATTATTGAATTTTAGGGTCGAACAATCCTGAGTTTTCCAGGGCACCTTTGTACAAACTCTGTATCCAAGGAATGCAGCACCATAGGCACTCCTTCCTAAGAAATTGATTCTCTCACACAGTCTGCACATGCAGGTTTTCATGGTTGTAGTTCTGATACACGCTACCATGAAGAAGTGAAAAGAGTTCATAGTTCTTTAGAGGCTCAGAACAAAATAATAGAACAGGTAAACAGGTAAAAGAGAACAGATACTCAGAGCTTTCCAGAATCAAACCGCCACGGTTATAATACTTTTCTGACTGTTGCTTGTAAGACTCAATTGTAAATAATTTTAAATTAGTCCATTCTTAAAAGAAGTCAGCAAATAAACAAAACCACAGAAAAACTTTTTGTATTACATTAGAAATCTTTATAATTGTAGCAAGGAAATTATCTATAAGATCCAGTTGCATTACATAGAAAATAAGATAATTTCTTTAACTAGAAGAGCAATTCTTTACCCTAGAAATCCAAAATGTTTAAACAAACTGCAAGTGCAGTCTGTTCAAACAAAATCTTACCTCATTGAAAATTATTAAATGCTACTCATGTGACAATAACAGCAGGAAAGGCAAAAAAAATTTATATTAGTTTCTATTTAAATTGCATTTACAAATTCCATCAAGGTCAGAAAACATAATGATAGAAAAAAAACTAGCTATAACATTAAAATATTTAGAAAAATATTTATAAAAATTAATACTACTACAAAAAATGGAATCAATTTCTTACCTTGAAAAGTGGACAGCAGTGAATGAAGCAAGAATATACTCCATGGTATCATTAAACTGAGCTTTCCTACAATGTTCATTTCAGTATGCTATAAAAAGGGAAATTATCCAAATTAATGGCTTTGATTATATGGCATCTTACAACTATGTATTTCTACGGTGTGTTTAAATTCTTTACAGGTCAGATAATTGGACTCATCACTTAAAATAATGCAATGCAAAAGAGGAAAAGAGCAGGAGACATCAAGCTTGTAGCTACATGCAGCTTCAGGAGCTTTGCGGGTGTTGCGTACACCTTCCTGGCTGCATGTCTCTCATTAGCAATGCATGGGAGCTCCTCAGCACAGTCTGTATTAGTTACACTTCCACCAGACCTGCGAGTATTACTCCCCTGTTGAATTGAATCGGCCCTTTATAACATAGCAGACAATGACAGAAATGCTGCCATGTCATGGTGGTTTGAGAGATCCTTCTGTCGTCACACACCTTTGTGTGCATTGAGGCTTGAGCTGAGGGCTATTCTCTACTCCTTAGTATGGCAAAATATTTTTGCAAAACCCTGAAACAATACCACTGTATAAATTACAACTACATGGCTTTACATATTAACATATTAATGCTTTTTCTCTGTCCTGAAAGGAGAGAGATTAACTTCTATTAAATAATATATCTGGCTTTTAAAGAATATTCTGGGTGCCTTTCTGGGTATAGTTTGTCTGTCGCACAAAAGAAGGCTTTTCGGAGGATAATTGTATTTTGGTTTTAATAAATCATGTTATGAAAACTTCAGATTAAGAAAAATGAGAAAGAAGTAACAGGGCCAAAGGCTTCCTTTTCTAATTTTCATTAAAATAAAAAAAAACCACATAATTTGACCAAAATTTAAAATTGTTATGTTTTAAAATAAAAGTTTCTTATCTGCTTTACTATAAAGTAAACAGAATCATCAAAAAGGACAGCTTTAAAGACACATATAATGCTACTTGAAAATGCTGCTGCTCATTTTATTTTGCAAAGCCTATCTTTTGTCTACCCTCCATTCTTCCTAGGAGGTGCTTTGTGATAACCTCAGAGCATGCTACAGATGATGTGTTTCGACCCAAACAAAATTTAGAAATTATGGCCTCTCTTGGGTCAAACAGTTCTACCGTGCTTTGTTCCAGCCCTTTCTCTTTCCTGCTCCCCAGATGGGCAAGAGAAAGCAAATGAGAACTCAGCCTCTCCAAGCATGGACAAGGACAAAACCCTGAGTCCACACAACAGCCAACAGCACTGGTGAAGGTTTGGGATCACTGATGGCACAAGGGTACTTACTGCAAACTGACGTGTAACACTACACTCTGTGTGGAGCATTTAAAAACTATTTTTAATACTGTTGAATCTAAGAAGTTGACATCCCCGCAGTTGCATTTTAAGACAGTTTTTTCCTTTGCTTTTACTTCTGACTTGCTATGGATTGTTCCCATGGATTGGCTGTTTGCAGCTGGACTGCATCCTTCGGCTCAGTTGCACCTGCAGTATGCGATCCAAAACCACTCCACACCACAAGCAGAAGCAAAAAAAGTGAATTCCAAGGCCATAAGGACACATTGATATAGTCACTCACAGACTTTTAACTCTTATGTGAGAACTTACGGAAAATGGACTTTCACCATCTCATAAACCTACTCTCAAGACTGCTCTCAAGATGAGATGAAACCAAGAATTACTTCTTCCAAATTCCACCACTATCTCTCTGTTACCTTACTGTCCAGATAAGTCTGGTTTAGAAACTGTTGGAAACTCAAGCTCCTTTGAGAAATCTGATCAGGGATTCCTCCCTTTATCAAGACTGTATTTCTTACCATGTTTCATATGTAGTTGAACAAATAAATTAATGTAATATTAATAGAAATGTACTCTTTTGCTTTAACAGTAAAAAAAAAACCCCAAAAACTATCCAAAATAGCTTTTTTGTGGGTTTTGTTTGGTTTGGGGCACTTTAAAAATCATTTTTCTATAACAAGGTTGGTATATGTAGTATTTCACAGTTGTTTAACTTCTATTATTTAAAAATAGGCCAAGTCTTATTAGCTGCAAAGGAACTTTGTAACAGGTTTCATAAAGTTTAGACATCTCAGCCCAAGGCAAGGTAGGAAATAGCAAAGTCACAAGCGGATTAAGGATGTCAGCTAAGGAAAAAGAATTGTTCAGCCAAGTACTCTGAGTTGGAACTCAGAGGTCTATATTGACAAAGAGATTTTCAAAAAATTAAATAAAATTATATCAAGGCAACAACACATATTATCTACATAAGTGTTAAAATACTCCCAGACTGGCACCTCTGCAAAACATGCGCTAGAAAAATAATTGCTTTTGTAAGAAAACAAGTGCAATACAGAACACACTTGTCCACACTTTAAAAATGCCAGTGTTACATTTTTAAGTTACAGACTTTTTCTTCAAAAATAAAATTTAAACATTTCAGTGGTAATATATTTGTACGTTGAAGTCAAAACAAATTTTTCTCCAAATTTTCCAACATAATGTTTGAGAAGACTTGAATTTATATACAGGTCACAATGTTCATCAGGATTATAAACAATGGATGAGGAAATAACTGCCTTCCGTGCATGGGCATGCTTACCCTGGTTTGAAAGTGGGTCCACCGTCATTGTTAACAAAACATGGCATTTTCAATGAAGAATTCAAGTGAGGCTGCATTTTTGTTGTGCACAGATGATATTTCTGAGGACTAGCACTGGTGAAACTAATGAAAGAGCTGGATGATACGAGGTTAGAGGTTTTTCCTCTTTTCTGAGAACCATTTCCCCAGATGCTCAAGACCCTTCCTAATGGTTTGAAGCTCAAACTACTGCTATTTCTCTGAGGATGTGTTTCTCTGGCCAGAGTGGATGTTCAATGACAAGTGCTTGATTATCATCCCTGCAGAATCAGGACATGAGGGAAGGAGATATTTTTACAAACACCTTTAAATTTTACAGTGGTTACAGATTCCCAATGAAGTTAAGCCCTCTAGTGGGTGATCAGTAAGCAACCTCTCAGAATAAAAATCTTCAGCCATCCAGGCAGCCAGTAGCCCAATTCTACAAACATTTTTCATTTAGAAAGCAAGTGTGTGGGAGTGACATCACTCTGCAGGATTAATAGGGCATTTTTATAGGATCAGAGTTCAGTTCAGAAAGCATTTTTATTGTGTTAAGAGTCTTCTGGTTGAAGAAATGACTGCAGATATAATCTCTGAATATATTAGTAGCAATGCAAGTTTTATTTTCAGTCTTTCCACAAAAGAACAGCAAAACAATAATCCCCAATTGTTACAAGCTGTTCTGTGAGCAGAAAAACATCCATCAGGCTTCCTCGTAACTGTGAAATCCCCCCCTAAGGTTACTGGCATCAGGTATTCCATCCTGCCTCATTAAGTTTCACACCATCACAACTTTGCATCGTCTCTTTCCCCCTCCATCCCACAGATCTAACAGCCAGACAAGAATCAGTTCTGGACACAGCTTAGGATATGCATGTGCCAACTGGCAGGCCGGGAAGCATTTCCTATGCAATGAGTGCAAGGAGTGAGCCATTGCTTTTCAGTCCAACAGCCAAACTAGAGACTTTATTTTCTCTCAGCTGAAGTTAATTAACATAAGACAGAAGTTTCACAAAACTCATAGAAATTCAAGCGATCAAACTCAAAGTTAGCTCTGCATAGCATTTTTTCCTTGGAAAACCAAGCCAAAAGGCTAAGCAGGGCAGTTTTCAGCAGCCTAAGAGCTTGGAGTGCAGGAAAGGGGGACTGAGGAAAACAGACCACACATCCTGCCAAAGACAGGAGTCTGGGGTGGAGCACTCCATTTTCTTCGTGTAAAACCAAATAATCCTGGTATGTAAATTGGTGATAAAACATACAGCAGTCCACTTCGCTTCAACAGTAGCATGAGAGGTTTGAATACAAGCATTCACTTCTATTCAAATCATGGAATGCAGTTATTTCGTGGCAGAAACTGACAGCTAAAATGGGGAGATGGATGCAGACTTCCTTTTTTAGTAGGAATTTGTTTGCTACACATTTAACTCTTGAGCAACTGTGAGTATGCCTTTAATACTCTTCCACTGAAAAAGCAGAGACCTCATGACAAACGCTTAACTTTAATAAAAAGCTGTAAGCACCTGTTTATTATTAAAGGGTGGATTTTACCACTTGTTCAAATTCCCCAACACACAAGGGAAGCTGGTTTAACTTTGTGTTGGCTGAGTATACTGAAGAACATCTCCCATTAAGCAAATAATGTGCTAAAAGAAAGCCTAACGAAAACCTCGAGCACCAAGGTGCTCCTGTGACAATTCCAGTACTACCATACAAGCATAAAGACATTAAAACACCAGGCTTGGAGAGCAATACAGCAGTAGCTGGGCTGTCAGTGTCTTAGTATTTCTTCCAGTTCCACTCCAAACTGGTTTACAAACACAGCACAGCTCAGGACTGCACTCGCACTGGTTGCATCAGCTTGCATCCACAGCCCCACTCCATTACTTGATCTCTTCCAAAGGACAGAGTAAGTCTTTGAAAGACTCTTGCTGGCCCATCCCACATTTACTCAGAATTTACTTTATGTACCTGGGTAAAGGGACAGAAACTGAAACTTCTCCCATATTTAATACACACATCCTGTGGCCAAATTTTTGGAAAATTACTTTTCAACTCACTTTTTCCACCTTTTCTTCCTCCAAGGCTTTCAAATTGCCTCAGATGTGGTTGAAGGATTAATCAGACCTAATCTTAAAACACAAAATCCTTGATTTATTTTTACAAAATACTTTATTTAAGTATTTAAAGTTCCCTACATTTAGATGTACTAGTCCAGGACTCTGTCTCTGCATTATCTGGTAGTTCAAGAGTTCAACGCACCTCCCCTCCACTGCCCCCATTAATTAATTTGGTGTTGATTTTAACTACCAGAGAGGTAAAGACTGAAATTGTCCATAAAGCACTGTGTTGCTGCATGTGCCTGCAAAATCCAGGATGTGAGCCTTCTTTATGTTTGGATAACCACACATTCCTCAACACAAGAAAGCTTTTCTTTCCTCCTAAAATCTTACCTATCCAGAATTAATATGAAAGGATAAAAAAAGAACTGCCATCTACTGTAATACAAATCTCTTTGTGTATCAGTCTTAAAACACAGTGAAAAAATTCATTCACCCACACAAGAAAAGGCAATTTAGAAACATGAAAATTATCAAATTCTGTTTATTGACTGCCACATGAGTAGAGATGAATTTTAACGGTAAGACTTCTGGTAGCGTGCACGAGCACCAGGTCCTCCAAATTTCTTGGATTCACAACGGCGAGGATCTGCAACAAGCAGAGTCCTATCATACTGGATTAGAATATCCTTGATCTCTTTCTTGGAAGCTTCATCAACATCTGTTAAAAAAAATTAGTTTAAGAGGTTTCACATGGAACAAATCCATATTAATACTTTTTGCAATAAAACAACCAAAAGCCATCTTTCACTTAAAGCTAATAAAACAAAGTTACTTACATTTTTGATAGTAAGCCACCAAAGCTTTGGAAATAGCTTGACGGATAGCTGTTAAAAAAAGATAAAAGATCAGTAAGGAAATCTATTTAAAATTTAAACATAAAGTGCCAGTTACGTGCACTGTGCTATTGTGTGCTATTTTGTTCACTGCCAAATTGTCCTTTCTCTCCTTAATATCCCCTCCCACATGCTCCACGTGACCCTTACTTCGGCAAACCTCAAGAAACCTGCGACAAAAGGTCACCCACAGCCCATTTGTCGATTTGACAGCTGCCAGCTAGCCAAGGGCTGTCTGATCCCCTCTCCCAAGTACCAGTGTAGGTTCATCTTCTGTCTATAAGCAGTCAACTTTCAAAATCTTTAGAAACACAGTTCTCTGAAATGTCTGTACTTTTCAACGAAGATAAAACTGACTGTGTGTTGAAACACCAAGAAGGCAAAAGGGACAAAAGGATGGTCTGAGTGCTAGAACACGGCAATACAAAAAAAACTAGCACAGCAACAGTAATCAGAACTCACACCAGTAATGGCAGTAAATGTGAGTTACTGTCAGGATGTTGTTACACTCATCTGTCAAAATATTAACATCAGGATTTTGATGAAAATATGAATGTGCTGAAATACAAATGGTATTGAGTTTGAGCCTCTGCCTTTTATGCAGCTTCAGCTCCACTTTACTAACTACATTCAAATTAAGAGCAGAACAAATCTATCTTTTGTAAAGATTAACTCATTCCAACAGCTAATGCAAATATATTCCCAGCCTTCTCTGCAAGGGCAAAACTGCCTAGCTTTGCTCAGAAAGACGTTTCTGAACAACATGGAAATATACAACTAAGGATATAATTTCTATGGCTAAACCCCGCCTAATATCCTTGTGCTCAGCTGCATTTGAACTAACCTGTCACTGCCCAATGTAAAGGTAGTACCCGCGCATTTCATCAAAACTTCATGGTGCTTCACTCAGCTTAATTCTATTACAGTTTTGCACATAAAATGTTATCAATACACTCTTATGAAAACCTACATTTGCACAGTGGAGAAAGAACAGTTTGGCAAGTCACTATTCCAAACTTAAGCCTCTTAAATACATGGCTGCATTGGGTCTGGCTGACTGATTTTCTCATGACAGCTCTCCATCTGGTTTGTGCACTGTATGAGCAGTGCATGCACAGCATCAAGGCTGTGCCTACACTACATCTCCATCACCATTAGGCTGGGAGTGGGCAAGATCTCGGAGGAAACACAGCCAGGACAGCTGACGTCCAAACTGACCAGAGGGGATATTCCATACCAGAGGATGTCTGCTCGGCAGTAAGAGCGGAGCAAGAGTAACTGCTAGAGGTATTAAGGCCCCACTTCTGGGAAGTGGCTGAACATCGCCTGCTGATGGAAGCCTTTTAATTTTCTTTGCTTTTGCTTTATCAATCTGCATTCATCTTGACCCACAAGGTTTTTCCACCTTATTTTATCCCCCTCCCCATAAAGATTATGAGAGGAGTGATACAGCAGCTTGGTGGGCACTGGGCATCCAGCCAACTCACCACAGTGGCTTTACCCATTCCAGCCCACACCAGAAATCCCACCTAAAACCTTACCATAGATTTGTGCTACGTGGCCACCACCCTTCACACGGACTCTGATGTCAACACCAGCAAACCGTTCCTTCCCCAGGAGGAGGACGGGTTCAAGCAGCTAGGAAAAGAAACACAAAGAAAACCCATTTGTAATGAGGATCAGAGCCTGTAGTAGCTTTACCAAACCTGATGTTATTGAATCTTTCAAAACAATGGAGCCTTGACTTCAAAAGCACACACCCAGGTCAAGTAAACCTCCTGCAGTTCTTTGACATCTACTGGTGCTGTCATACGACATTTACTGAAGTCTTTGGCTTACTTAAGCTTCAAATATCTTAATAGCAAAGCACATGCTCATAGGAATTAAGAACAAGAGAACAGTTTAACTAGAATGCCATAATTTCATACAAAAAATAAGCCAAGTTCATTAAAACTGAAGACCTGAAATAATTTGTAGGTAGTTTTCGTCCCTATTTATTATACTTTAGAGTTATCTGGACAGTTTCAGATTCTGTCAGCATCGTTCAGCAGCTGTCGTATAAAGTTCTAAATAACCTTCTTAAAATGAGAGCTTTAAGTCACCCATTTCTGGGCTTAGAAAGTGGACAGGAAGTTCAGAAAATACTTCACATTAAATGAAACCTGATAAGCAAAACCTCCCATCACTGTAGTGCAGTTTACTGAATTTTCATAACAGCATCTGTATTTTAGGTTAGCAACCAAAAATTTGGTACTTGCAGTAAGACAAGCCACTCGTCTCCATGTAAAAAGGGGAAACAGGGCAAAGGCTGGGTGAATACTTACTTTATACTGCAGAGTTCTGGGTTCAATCATTTCCAGAGGTCTTCCATTGACTTTAATAAGGCCATTCCCTCTCTTGCAGTGGGCAACAGCCGTTGCAGTTTTCTAAACATCCAAGTGTGTATTAACACAGTGTTTAATTTTTGCACAAGCAGCAAGAACCTCAATTTAACAGTCGAGCAGTCTCAATATTATGCCCCAGACTAACACTATGCACTAAACGAAACAGTATCTCTCCCTACACTTCCAGGTGTAATCACAGTATTAAAACAGAATTTTAACGAAAGTTCTAGTGCTCGATTTACAGTTACAAGATTTAGCTGTATGCGAAGGAAAGACCCCTTCCGTTCTACAATGCCGTAGTTTTTTAGCCCGTTTTCTCACAAAAGACTGGTATCGTGAATTACTCGAGACGCTGCATTCCATCCAACACGGCGAATTTTACCTTCCCACCACCACCTCACAACGCGGCCTTCGGATGCCGGCCGTGGTGAGCCAGGCCGCAGCGACTGGGGGCGACAGCGGCGGCCGCTTCCGAAGACTCTGGTGAGAGGCCACCCAGACCCACTCCCGAGGGGGGCAAACCCGTCCCCGCAGCTCCGCAGCGCCCCAGACACACGGCGTGCTTCAGCAGCCACGGAGCGGGACACGTGGCTGCCCGGCGAGACTGTCTCCGCCGGCCCTCCCGCGGCCCAGCCCCGCCGCACGGCCCCGGCGAGGAGCCGCGGCCGAGACACCCCGAGCGCGAACGGCCCAAAGACGCGGCCCAGCCCGGCAGCGAGGAGCAGATGGTGCAGGCCGCCATGCCCGCGACTCACCTTTCGTCCGAAGACCTGGACGCTCTGCAGGGGGCCCTTTGCTGGCATGGCTGTTCCTGCAAGAGAGAGGGAGCGGCGTGAGCGCGGGCGGGCGGGGGCGCGGGGCGCGCGGCCGGAGCGCCCCGACACTCACCTGGCGGCGGCGGCTGCTCCGCGAAAAGGCCGGACGGGGCTTCCTGGCCTCGGATCAGGGGCGCCGCGCCGCAAAGCACGACGCCACCGCTTCCGGCAGCGCGACAGACAGCACGGCCGCCTCCGCCCGCCTGGCGCGCTTTGCGGCAGCGCGGGCCCCGCCGGCCGCCCCGCCCCGGGCAGAGCCCGCCCGAGCTCGGGCACGGCTGCGGGAAGGCCTCGGCGGCGATGGAGAGCGGGGCGGCCTGCCTGGGGCTGCTTCCACTGCCGACACCGCAGCGCACTTCGTTGGCTCTCAAACGCAGAGCAGAACCTAAGTGTGCTTCCGCTGTAAAGAGAACAAAATGATGCTTACAGTCGCTGTTTGAAACTCCTTGAGATGCAACAGTACAAACTCCATAGCATTTATAATATCGAACTCTGGTAAAATGGAGAAGATGAAGCATTAAACCCTGTATTCTAGCGCTGTACACTGACCCATTCAGGCAATACCTTATACCCACTTAAATGCTCAGTGATGTTTATATTTAAGATCAACTCAGTTCTCTTTAGATTTAGTGCACTCAGGGAACCCCATCAAATTTATCTTCTGTCTCTGTTTTTTTCTTGTTTAGTATCTGTCATAAAGCATGGAATTTAAGTAACTGTCAGACTGAAAATACTTCTAATGCGTTAGTATCATATAGTATGCAAAATATTGTAGAAGGACAAAGGGAGAATCTGTTGATGAAGTGAGGTCATGCTTCTTAGATATTTGAAATGATAGAGATATAAATTACTCTGATGAATTAGAAGGTTGCTCAAATGAAACAATCAGTTCCTTTGTCTTTGGACAGGATTTTAAATACTGAACATTAGTCATCAGTCATGTGAGGATTTAAACAACAACTGAGCTTTATGCAATTTGAGTGATTAGTTCTGTTCAAGTGAATAGCACTTTGCAGAACGTGTAAGATTTAGCACATCTCAAACCCTCAATTGTACAAAGCTTTAACATGTGATCCAAAAAGTGATTTATTTTTCTAAGGCTGTTTCCTAAGAAACAGTGTTTATGCAGTCAGATGTGTGTATGATCCAGTCTTTCCCTACGATTGGAGGGAGGAGAATGGTCACCTTGTTCACCAGTTTCAGCTAGTTCTTGAAGATGAGTGGAAATTCCAGAAACAATTTAGGTTTTACATATTTGGTGAAAATAGGTGGTTCAGCATAAGAGAGATCTTTAACTTGCGCAATGAAAGCAGCTGCAGGAGCTGAAATATTAAGACATTACAAAACCATTATTTAGGTGAAAAAGAAAAAACATAATACCCAATTAACCCAGTTAGAGAAAAAGGTTCAGCTAAGACTTATGATCAACCCAAAGGTGAGGCATTAGTAATTCAGTTTTGTTGGGTGTCCAGGGAACTTTTAAAGAAAAAGAAAGCAACTCTGAATCTATTTCCTATGTGGGCATTATCTTAGGTCTGCTACTGAAGACCCGTGTTTTAATATGAAATATACCATTAAATAGGTACTTTTTAAATGTATAAAATTTACTTTTTGGGAGCATGCTTTCTTAGGTTCTTTAAAATTCATCCTCATCTGGATGTTCATCTGGTACATGCTCTTCCTGGAACTGAAAACAATCATCCTGGAAGAGCCTGTATGACAACCAGGGATATGCCTACATACATGTATCTTTCTGCCTTCCATTAGCCTTCTACTTCTTCTAAAAGAAGACAATAACCAACATACAGTGATAAGTTTACCTGGAAGATAAAGGCTTTGTGCTGCTCATTCCCTTTGCTTTCTAGTATAAAAACAGGAATAAGGGCTAAGAGGTTGTAGGCTGTAGCATTGTAAGAGTTAATTGGAACATGAATAGCACACACAAAAAAAAAAAAGATACCAAAATGGAAAAGAAACCCCTCAAATTAAGGCATGTTTGCTGGTAAACCACTCTGAGCAGAAAGAGTGTCTCATTAAAAAGCTGGCGGATTTGTACTCATCTAGATATAGGGCATTTTATTATTTCTTAATAGAAGGAAAAGTATTTGGATTTTACTCAAATGTAATTACTTTATTTCATAGTCATTCTGCATTCTACTCATGGATGATGCGTTCTGTATCTTTGTAGCAACAAGATTCTTAAAACTACTAAATCTTTTACATGGGTATTTAGTGAGGCTTTAAGGGATTGCAATTCTCACTACCTGACCTCCTCCACTGGAGCTGCTTGACCTCATTGCAGGCTGTGATGTAAGGTGATGCTGTGACCTGCTCATTTCCCACAGAGCAGCCACATGCAGTGCTGCTCTCTCAGTCTTCTGGAAACAGTGAGGGTATGGCAACAGGATGTAGCACTGTAAGGAATGTCTCTGACAACATCTCCAGTTATTTATTCACTTTGTGACAGAAGCACAAGCCTTGTGTATATAACATGGCTCCACAGGGAGCTGGAAGGGAATGGCAGGAGGTGGACAAAGGTGAGCTGAGCAGAGCCAATGAGTTGGGCTAAGGAAGCAGCATTGACTCTTTCTTTGGAAATTTGCCGATATGGAGCATATGGAAAACTGCAGTACAAAACCTGTGTGTCAGTCCACTGCCCAGCAAGACTGGCAGGCTGGTGCAGTGCAGCCTGTGGATTTTAAATTTACACGTACAGTAATTTCACGATTATAAACCACACTGAGTATAAGCCGCACTTCCGGGTGTCGGCAACTTTTCGTTCTTTGTCCATATATAAGCCGCACCTGATTATAAACTGCACGTTACAATACAGAGTTTGATAAAAGGTATCTATTCTATTACCATCTGTTGAGGGTGGGGCAGTGATCCTTATCTCAATGGCAGATATTCTGCTAATGAGCCATCCATTGAAACCAGGCGGGGCATTGTTCTTTATCTTTTCACAACCCATCCTTCCTCCAGCCAGTCATTTTCTGCTAATGGCCCATTGAGTCCCACTGTGTGACTGATAAAACTACTGCATCCCATTGGAAGTTGCTCCAGCCAGGGGGAAGAGCACAACATTTCTTACCAAAATAAAAACAGAGGTTTTGGGACACTAAGGGAGCCCCTTTCTCCACTGGACTCCAGAGGAAAACCGGATTTCTCCACATCACCACTGGACCTCCGGAGGGAAACTGCACCTCCTACAGGAGCACTGCTCCAACTGAATCACATCTGTCACTGCAGGAGGATGCAGCCACCATTTAATGGGACTGCTGCCAACACCCTGCCTGATGGGGTGTCAGGTTGTACTCTGACTTTGTCAGTGTTTGGAGTTTGTTTCTTTGTAGTACTGTATTTCTATTTTAATTTCCCTAGTAAAGAACTGTTATTCCTAATTCCCATATCTTTGCCTGAAAGTCCCTTGATTTCAAAATTATAATAATTTGGAGGGAGGGTGTTTACATTCTCCATTTCAAAGAGAAGCTCCTGCCTTTCTCAACAGACACCTGTCCTCCAAACTAAAACAGCAACTTTTCCTTTTTTGTCCATATATAAGTCGCACCTGATTATAAGCCACAGTTCAGGTTCGGACCAAAATTTTAGTCAAAATGGTGCAGCTTATAATTGTAAAATTACTGTATTTGTTACTTGAATGCTCACAATTTTTTTGGCAACACAGGAGTCAAATATGTTGAAGATTTTTGTGACTTGCTTGTGTGGGGTTTGTTTTTTCTGGGATTTTATGTAGTTTGGAATTTAAAACAGCAATTAACTTGACTTCCATGTGAAATCATTATGTTCCTTCTCTACTCAGATCTTGTCATATTTGAAATCAAATTCATGTGTAAATTCAGAAGGTAAACATTCAAAGAGGATGGCATTTTAGCTTCTTCTTAGCACGGAATTATGTAGCTGCTGAGAGTATAAGACAGCAAAGAGTCAAGGTCAATATGTTAACAAGGCCAGCTGTAATGTGACTACATTTCCTCCTGTTTAAAAAGGAGAGAAAATGCTCTCAGTGAAAAATAATGGGAGAAATAATGAGATAATACATCTTCCTCATTTATTATCTGAAACATTAATAGAAAGGTAAGAGTTACGGTAAAATAAAACCAGTTACTGCTACATATATTGTCATAGGAAATAAAGTTATTGTGAAAGTAAAGGAACATTTAGGAGAAAAAACAAAGAAACATTCTTCTACACAGTCCATAATCACATTTTAAAAGATCCACACCTTCTACCAAAATGTCCCAATTTGCAATTGATTGTACTTTGCAAGATTTTGTGTGGCTTTTTAGCAGAGTGGATAATTTTAACCAGGAAACAGATTTGTTCGAATTCCCGCACAATAAACAAAGCAAATTCTCTGAAGTTTTTACTTCAGACAGCAAAATCATCTCTTCAGAAGGCAATGTTGGTCCTGTACAGTTTTGTACCTTTTGAAAATTAGTGGATTCCTTCACTAGGAAGTACAAAGTATTTCAGAAAAGAAGATATTGACATTGATGGCAGATCTTGTAATCTAAAAGGACTGGGATACCAGAATATAGTTCTCATATTACAGTTTGCAACTGATGCATGTTTGATGATAAAGTGTAATTAGCTAATGGATCCCTTTATTTCTGAGGCTTACTTTTCACAGATCATATTCATCCAGGCAGCAGCTGAAGAGTTTTCTAAACTCAATTAGTGCAAGAATGCTGTGGCCAATGGAAAAATGTTTGATGCATGCCAGAAAACAAATCTTCCCAGCTCTTGGAAATATGTTCTGAAAACAAATATGGATCACACAAGATTTTCGTAGCAATAAATATTTTTTTTCCTAAAAATATATTTAAAATCTAAAGCAAAAATTTTGGTTTAATTGTCCTTCTAAAATGAAGCTCTGTAGTGTAAGCTCTGGAACATAAGGTGTTATGGGTTATCCTGATTGGTGTGAATGCTAACTCCCATTTGCAGCTTAAAAATGTTAATATTACATTGAGACTGAAAACATGAGGCAATTTGTAGAGTAGAAACTGACACAGTGATAGGCTCATTCATACTGAAATTCAATGCATGTAAATAATTAGCAATGCAATAATTTACTTAGGATCAGGCTTAGCATTGCTACTTGAAAAAAATCACAATTGATGATTGTCTTGACTTTCATTTTGAATGAATAGGCTAGGTCTTTCAGTACAATAAACAATAGAAATACAAAGCTCATCCTTGTATCTGAACATACAGACAAAAATTAAGGCTCATTGTTTCAGCTCTGTTACCTGGATTGTTGCTGAAATCTGAAAAAAGTTGTGACTTAAATTTGCATCATGCATCCTATTTACAATGGCTGTAAGTTTGTATAATCAGTTAACATACTGACTTTCCAGATGGAAAGTTATGGCTCATTCTAAAATCTGTCTGTATATTAACGGTTAAAATTTAATGATCTAGGTTTTAGACTTGGAATATACAGTCAATCCCTCTTGCAGCATACAAGCCTTTAGTGAAATCTATTGACAGCAAATTAGAATTATTTAAAACTCCCCTCTGCTTTTAGAGAGGCTTCTTTTTAGGTATGTGTGCGTGAGCTCACACACTCACACTTTTATATGTCAACAGGAATCAAAGCTGCAAGAAGCTGACCTGGCAACAACCCAGTACCCCCAAGCTACACTAATAAGCAAAGAAGTAAGTAGAATCACATACATGAAACAATTTATTTTTTTTAGAACAGAACGGCATCTCCAAGCTTCCTGCTGTATTTTGCTGCCCCTGGAGGCTGCTTCTCAGTTTAGTTCCCATTTTTAGAAACTAAACACAGCAGGGTCCAGTGGGATCCAGCTGCCCTCTCTCAACTCTTCTGCAGAAAGAGAAATCCTGGGTTTTAACTTCTGCAGGGCTATTTGGACCCTTTCTACTTTCTTATATTAAAGAAATATGAGGAAGAGTGTGGAAATGGACACCTATTTCACGCTTAAAATGCAAGGTTTTTGCTACAGTTGACTTAATAATGTTCAGATTGCAAATATGGTATTGCACTCCATGGTCCATATATCTTCACTTTAAATCACACATTTGACATAACACATACAGAAAATTGCTGACTTTTAGTAGATAAAAAGGTGCCATCATTGTTATTGACTGCAGAAAAAGACTTAAATATACACACATTTACTTTTCTGAAACATCAATCACAGTTTAAAGCAGAAAGAGATAGGCTTCTGTGAAGTTATATTAATATCTACTGAGGTAATTTCTATTTCTGATTTTGAATGTTTGTTGTTTCAAGTGAAACATTTTCCATTGCCTGTGGTAAGAGAGCAGATTAGGCAGAAGTATCAGAGCTCGTGAACTGTTGTGTACTTACTGACCTACCAGAGAACTGAGACATTTTCTTCAGAAGCTAGAGCAGTTGAACTCTAAAGGAGAATGAACCCTTTTGGCAGGGCTTTGTAAGGGCTCTGGATGGAAAATCTTGTGTTTATGAAATAGAGCAAGCAGAACCATATTGACTGTTCAGAATTAAGGGAAAATAATAACACATTTTATTCACACAGAGCTGAACACGGCTATGTTATCTGGACCCTGCATGCTGTCAGGAATCATGAAATTGTCAAACTCAGCAGAGTACATGTCTGGTGTGGGATTGACAAAGTGGTTGTTACCTATTACTAGCTATAGCTCTTGAACTGAAATAATTCTCAATGCCTGTTACATGTTAATAGTTGATGCATTTTAAAGTAATCTATCCACCCTCACCTAGCCCTTTGTTCAGGGACTGCAGAGAAGAAGCCGTAGAGTCTGGTATCTCCAAATGACTCTTCTGTAGTTCATTCCTCCACTGTTCCCAAGAGAATGTAGCCCATAATATCTACACACTAGGAGATCTGCACAGTTCACAGAAACACAAACACATGCAGTATTACAACACACGTATTAAAGTGACATTTTTTTACAAGATCAAAAACAGATAGAAAAAATGAAGGGCTGTGGGAAAGCTTTTACCAAATAAAAATGTCTGAGGAGGCTTGATTATATGTGGGCCTGTGAATAACACTCAGGAGACTATAAACTTTAGATAAACCAGATGGTTAGACAGCAAACCAGATGCTTTTTTTTATGAAGACAAAGTTCACATTTTGTAAGGTACTTTGTTCTTCTAGAGAGGTTTCACACACAAAAGAATTATATATGTGTCCTATGATGACGGACTGAAACATTCAGAAAAGTCTCATTCACTAGTCCATTGTTCTTCCAGTACCTGAAGGAACAACCTGCAGTTGCGTCAGGGGAGGTTTAGATTGGATATTAGGAGAGGGTTTTTCACCTCGAGGATGGTTGGGCAGTGGAACAGGCTGCCCAGGGAAGTGGCAGAGTCACTATCCCTGGAGGTATCTAGAAGAGGTGTACATGTTGTACTTGGGAAAAGTTTTAGTGTTGGATTTGGCCGTATTGGGTTTGTAGTTGGACCCGATGATCTTAAAGGTCCTTTATGATATAAATATTTCTGTGATTTTATGCTTGGTGCCTCTAGTTTTACACATGAAAGATACTGTTGATGCAAACTTGCAAAGTCTTGTCAAATGAAGGAGTTTGGAGTGTAAGCTTAGTATAGAAATACAAACTCTGGTGATTTTTACTGCACAAAAATCAGTGGTTAGATTGGGAGTGAATGCTGCATTTAAAAAATGTTTAAAATGTATAGATGCTTAAATCTCAAAGAAATACAAAACCTCTGTCTTTAGCTAACTTAGGAGTGTGAGTTCTGTTTGCAGAATGACATAGATAGTTTATATCGAATTGAAAGTTAGTTAGATTAAGCTTTTGAAAGTACCTCTACCTATTATAATCAGACTTCTCTTTACTATCATTGGAAATCTTTGGAACATTTATTTTCCATTTAGCATGCTGTCTGTATCAAGGGGAGTAAACTTTTCTGTTCTACCAGTTCCATTATTTTGAGGGGTTTGAAAGGAAACAGATCAAGTATCTCACAGACACACCAAGATTGTGCTTGGGATAAATGCATCAGGGTATTAAGGGTTTAAAAATTTATTCTATTTGATTTAAAGATGTTCTGAACTGTTATTCTTAGTTATTCTTATATAAGCACTTTTTTTTTTAAGATTGGGGTTAAAAGCTCTTCAAGTCTGTTTATTATGCATTCTGGACTCAGTTGCTAGTTGTTTATTTTAAGATTTAAAGTATTTTGAAAAAAAGGTCCCATATAATCTCTACCATGTAATTCCATTCCATGGTCAGCAGCATTTTAGATAGGTAAGCCACAAACATAGTTTTCTACAATCTTCTATCATCCAAAAATCTGTTAAATGGTAACTGTATATTTTTGCCTCTTCATATAGAGCTGATACACCTTTTTTATCCATAGACAGCATCCAGTTTCAGATCTGTTGATATTCAGTTTGAAAGTACTTGGTGTAATTTGAAATTTTCTGTATTGTATTTTTGAAATGTCATTCATACAGTTCATATGTAACAGAAATAATAGTAACAGTGCTTTAATAAAATACTAAAATGTGATACAACGATTTATCATTTTGAACAAAATATTCTGCAATTAGTTATATGCCATTATCTTGACAGATATTTGCCTTTCAACAGCACAAAAGTCAAACCATCATTTGTGCAAAAAAAAAAGAGACCATCTCTGTGTGATCTCAGGCTGTACATCACTGCAATTTCCTCTATGCAGTGGTCAAATCTTCTGAATACAAAGATTTAAACAAACTAACCTATAGTTGTGACTGAACATGCAGAGTCCTTGCCTTCAGCGTCAGGAACTGCAGTTTTAATTTAACAATTTCATTCAGTGCCTTTATTGATTGCTCACAATGAGGCCATTTGGAAACCGTAGCAACAGCAATCTTGCTTTATATAAGGAGTGTCAGTGCAGGGTTGCCTGCTTAGAGCTTGAAATGCACATTTTATCTAAATTCTCCATGTTGCTGTTAATGTCTGCAAGTTTGCATTTCAAATTTGTTCGCATATGTCCCTGAGTAATGATGTGACAACTGTTTAATAGGTATTTCTAGTCCAAACCAACATAACACTACTCTAAAGAATGTATGCAGCTATTCTTTCCCTAACGTCCAAAAGAAACAACCACTTTATGGGATGTTCTGAAAAATTAATTCCTAAATGTATTTTCTTTCACCTGTCCCTCCATTAACTCTCCAGAGGAAAGACTGTGCAGAAGGTTTCACTCAAGTTGCGCTATAAGGACCAATTGATGATTTCACATGTGACTCTTGCATAACCATTTAGTGATCAGACCTCCAGTTGTTCTAATCTGATCTAGATTTGAAATCAGTTCGCTTAAAGTGACCTTTGCAACTTCTGTCATCTGTTTGGAGTCCTGCAGAATGCTTTCTACTGAAGGCTTCCTCAAACACAACTGAAAACTGTAGTCAAAGATCTATTCAAATGTTTTCTACTCCATATGTATTCCTTCCATCTCTTCCCTCCTTGCTACTTCTCTCCTTACCCTTTATCCCTTTGCCTCTCTTTGCTTTGTCAGAGGGTTGTGACAAGCAGCCTGGAACAGACTCAGTGCTGATCTAAATGTGTGTGGGTGACAGGAGATGGGGAGGGCAAAGCTGGCTAGCGTTCAACCCAACGTAGCTGTGAGTGTCCTTGTGGTACGGAGAGCAGGAGCACACCAGGTTGGCATTAATGTCAGCTGCCATGGGGGTGAATGGTAATGTTCTCATAGCTTTTCCATCACCACCAAGCAAAACCTGCACCTCAAACATAGTGGACAAGCTACAGTAAAGTGTGTTTGTGCTAACCCATTTGTCACTACTTACCTGTACTAAAGAACAACTAGAAATCAGCTGATTTGTGTTACTGTCATAGACTCAAAAATAATGCTTGAAAAAATATCACTATAAACTTTGACATGGATCCCAAAGCAATGCTTTTCAATGTGACTTTGTCAGGGAGCAGGAAGACTGGGGTAGCTCCTCGAGGTAGGAAAAGTCAGGAGCTGAGTGTGACCCCAGCACAGGCAGTGCCTCACCAAATGAGCTCCATCCTATGGGGTCTGAGCTGGGGGCTGGTGTTCTTGTCAATTTCACAATTTTATATTATTTTGGTTTTCCAAGAATGGCTTGGTTTTTGATTTGTCTATTTCTGAAAATCCTGCAAGCCCTTCACAACACCCACTTACCGAAAGAAATACTGGCTTGAAATGTTGACAGTTTAATACAAAAATATTGTGGATTGATTAACTCCTTTTGAGCTACAGCCTTTTTAAGTGTTCCATGGCTCCTTCAGCAGCTGTAGTTGTTTGAGCAGCACTGCTCTAGCCAATAGTTTATTGTCAGCAAACTGCTTTGTTAATAATAAAAAAATTGCTAACCTGGAAGTAAGCAGGCATCTTTCTTGAACATGAAACCACTTTTACTGAGATGCCTTCTGGCATTAAGATAACCGAAGAATTTATTTGTAGTGAAATGGTCTCTAGAGGCCTCCACCACCCTAAAGTGTTTGCCGTCCTTTAGTCCTTAGGCACATGTATCCGGTGTCACCCACAGCCAAGAGGCTTGAAAAGAAACAGGAACCCACCAATGGTGGGTGGGGACAAAAGGTGTGAAGCTGCCAAATGCAGCTGGTAAAGGACAAGCAGATTATGAGAACTGGTCGGAGCCCTCACCTACAGCCGCCTTCACTGAATTCCATTCCCCACGAGAGTTTAGATTCCTCCATTTGCAAATTGACATGGACGCTTATGTACTTTTTTTCTTTTTTTCTTTTCCTGTGCTTCGTTCACAGAGGGTTATTTCTGCTGCCCCAGGAGAGTGGAAGGAAGCCCCAGCTGCTGTGTTTCCCCTCCATCTTGCAGCCCCGACAGAACTTTGGCTGTGCCAGCTTGACACGGGGGGCTCCCTCTGCCGTATTGTAAAGAGATCAGAAGGATTAGGGTTCTTGCTTGTAACTCTCTCCACAACACTGAAACATGTGCCTTCCTGTAGATGTTTTTTAGGATATTTGTATCCTACATGCATTTAGGATACTTTAGCCCACGTATTGAATGTTTTTCTCTCTCTCTCTCTCTCAAACACACACACACAAATATGTGTGTCTTGATTTCAACACAGTAATGATCCAGTTTCACTAGTTTGCTCAATCTGCTTTGTGGCACTCCAGGAACACAGAGCAACTGTAAAGCCTGCTTAATTGAGCAATTAAACTTTATGACCACTCTGCATCCCTGAAGCAGTAAAAGGCAGACAGAGTGCACTGGGAAATCTTGCCCATCATTTGGAAAAACTAAGGAAGCACAAACCTCCTCAAACCAGCCCTCACCCCATGCAGAGGCACTGAGCATCACCTCTGGTCCAGCAGGGCTGCACTGGCAGCAGGGTGTCCAGAGACAGGCATGTGCAGAGATTAGGCAGAGTTTACCTTTTCAAAAATGCAGGCATAGCCCCTTCTTTAAAATGTGCTTTTCATTGTCTGTAATGGAAGTGCACTGAAGATAATGGTACTTGAGATGTAAAAATTGCACTCTGGTCTCATCAAACCCTTGGACTATGAATGAGCAGAAGACCTGAAATCTGTGATGATGCTTGTAGGATCAAATCTCCCTTTTCAGGAGCACCGCTGATGAAAATTTTTTCTTTAATTCTAGTGACCCATCTAGAAGAATAACTACTGCTAGCAGTCTCATCATCATTCTGTTAGTCTTTCTTGGAGAGTGTTGCAGTCATTATTTTTTATACAAAAACAACAGAAGAAGTCCAAGCACAGGAGGCAGGACTGGGAGCATTGCTGATCCCAGTATGTCCTCTGAGTCTACTCCTGACTCTCTGGCTGACCTTGAACTAAAGTCCCAGATCTGAGCACTACCCCCTTTGGGAAAGCTGAGGTCTGGGTTTGAAGCTTGCATTTTAGACCTAGTCCTCCAAATGCTTCTTCTAACTATTTGGTTGAAACAGTTCTTTCCAGAGTTAAATATTCCAGGAAGGGGTTAAGTGGGTCTGGCTGTTTGTTTCCCTCAGGAAACGGGAGCTGTGTTCTAGAGAAAGAAGGAACGTGGGCTGTGCATGGTTCTGAACTTCTCACAGAAAGTCTCAAGATTAAATATGTAGAGATTGTAACTGGAATATGAAGTTATTGCTATTATGTTTGTCAGCAAAAACATCTCTAGGATGAAGAGCTTTTTATTCTTAAGCAGGAAGATTTAGTTTAAGATTATGTAAGTAAAGCACCCACACAAAATCTGCTATTTGTTTTTCTCATTCCATTCACATTAAAAAATATACTTGTTCTACTGTAAAAGACTTGCTTTGCACTTACTCTTAGGAGTGCAAGTAGCTGGAAATGTCCCTTTTAAATTTTGTGGCTGCTTAGTTACCACAGCTTCTTGCTATCCAAATAGACTCACTCTGTCAGGGCTGCGAGATGGGGAGAGATAAACACAAGGAGCAATTGTGGCTTCCTGCCACCAGCCCTGCTCAGAGAGCAAGAGAGCAGCAGCAGATGAACCGTTGCTGCGGCAGCGGTGGGAAGCTGTGGCCTCAAAGGAATAGAGGAGAAAAAAATCCAACCAAATATCCTGAGAGCGGGATAAATAATGTCAAATAATGTGCTCTCTTCTAGTTCCTAATTTGCTTAGTCAATGGTTTTAAGGCAGCTGTTAGTCTGCCAGGAAATAGTCCATGTAGATATGCTTAGAAAATACCGAGTTTGAGGTAGTGCAGTGGGATATTCTATATGCAAGACTTACCATGGTGGCAGTCAAATTAAAAATGGAGTGATAAAGTAATTTATCAGCTGTAATTGTTGCATGAGTTTTGCCTAAATGTTATTGTCAGGTGTTGAATTTTGTTACCTGACCATGAATTTTCCTTGTTTGTTCAGTTTTGGAAACTGTGAGTAGAAAGAAACAAAGAAAATTAGCTGATGGAAGTGAAAATGAGAGAAATGGGGGGAAAAAATCCCAGACAACAAAGTTGAAGGTCAAGAGCTCCAAAAAGAAGCAGGATCCAAAACAGATCTCATTTATTAACAGATCTCAAGCAAACCAGCCTTTACATTCCCTCTGGTGGGACGTGGAGCAGGCACTTTTCCTGTCAGAAACTGCAGGACTCGTTTCTGCTGTCATAGGGCTTTGTAACAGGAGTTTAATCAGACACCCTTTTGCAGAGGGAGAGAAATTTGTTTGTTTCTTTAGCTTTCAGCAAGGTTGCATGGGGTGCAGCTAACTGCTGCTAGCAGGAGCTAAGCCCAGCCGTGTTTCACACCAGAGGAAGGTTACACAATGCTGTGGGTGGCAGACTATTTCTGGGAGGCCCACTTTGCTGCGGACTGTGCTTGCATCACTTCCTGAAATAGAGATTGACTGATGTGATATATTCTTACTTTTATTTGTTGATTTTTTTCTCTCAAACCACACTTTATTCTTGCAAGCTGTTTGCAGAGTTGCATTTTGAAGAGAAGATCATAACGGCTCAAATCAAGGTGCACTGTATTTTAACATAAGTTCTCCCTGATTCCTCTTTTTTTTTTCTCTATTCTTCTGGCATCTCAGAATGGAAACTCTGCCAAAGCACTGAATAAAAAGGGAACTATATTCTCTGCAACATTTGTCATAATTTTAATTCACTTTACTTTGGGCTGTCCTCAGCTTGTGTTTTCTTAATGTGCTACAGATTTCGGAGTTGATGGTGGGTAAGTGTGAGGAGCCAAGAGCTGGTCAGCACGCAGCTAGGGTTTTCACTCTCAGGAAAGTGTAGGAGGTAGTTTAGAATTTAATTTGCTTTGTCAAGTTTTTTTCCATGGGAAAAAGATACCTCTTCTCTGTCCCTTGTGCATGGGAGAAATGTGAAAGAAGGGAGGTCTGGCTATTTCCTGCTTTCCTACTTAGCAAACCCATGACAGCCACTGTCAGTGTCCTACCCTTTAGCCTACTATTTACCAGTCTCTGTGTATTTTTGATGAAATTATTAACAGAAGTGAATTTAAATA
The DNA here is from genome assembly GCF_009819885.2 of Catharus ustulatus. Lineage (NCBI taxonomy): Eukaryota > Metazoa > Chordata > Aves > Passeriformes > Turdidae > Catharus > Catharus ustulatus. The sequence continues at coordinate 45,780,856 of NC_046224.1, forward strand.
TAATATATTGCACACTCAAATTCAATCTCTACCAGGACTAGAGAGGAATCCAGCTCTAGGAAATAGTAGTTTAATATGTTTGGTGTTTCTGCATAGCATTATTTAATCAAAAGCCATTTGTTTCCTTGACTATGTTTTTCACTATTAATGTGGACTAGGCACCAAGTTCAGCTTTGAAAATTAGAGCTTATTCTTTCTTGCGCTACAACAGGGATGACAAAATAGACATGGTTCACTCAAATCAGTTAATCAGCTGCGTGGTATCTGTGCTCTTAAATATAATGAAAATACAAATGTGCTCTTTCTGTAGTGGTTTCAATCAATATATTTAACTTTTTATTTTCAACTCATGTATAGCTAATGAAACATCTCAGAATACTATTTCCAACAATAGGAAACAAAACAAACAAAAAAAAAGCCATTAACCCTCCAATATAAAGTGCACTTGGATTATCCAGTTTAGTAGGCAGCTTTGGACCTACACTTGTGATTTTATCCCACCTATCTTTCCTAGGTCTTTTGAACTTTTAAGTCCAAAGTCTGCAGTTCAGTTAATTCTGCATTTAAAAAAAAGGAATAAATCTATTTGTTTCCAGTTTTCTCCCTACTCATTTAATTTAATTCATAGCCTTTATTGTAAGAAATAATTCTATTCACATTTTTGATCCCAACCAAGGTTTTTTTGTAGGTCCCCAGGATATCTTTTTCACATGCATCTTTCAAATGTGAAAAATTTGATCCATATCAAATGTTACCACACAGAAGCTGGCCAGTATCTTTTGCATGTTTCTAGGACATTCCTAGCACTGTTTACACTATTCACATTTGGATTGCGGTGGCACAGTCATAAATTTTTATTTAAATTAGCTTTTGATAATTTCGGGCATTTCTAGCTGAGTATCTGCAAGGTATTTTTTAAATTACCTTTAGAGATACATGCATCTCCCTGTGCCTGAAGTGGACAGCTGCCTTACAGACATAGGTTTATATTGCACACTGATGACCAGGTCCCAAATCTTACACTGCCTGCTCTGAAATGAGTATGCATTCAGAGGATGGAATAGTGACCTTCAGTTTAGGAAATGGTGGATCATTAATAGTCTTTCTGGCAGCAGAAACCTGTTTGCACTAAGTTAACCTGCTCTGAGTTTTGTGCTCCTCTGCTTAATAATGTGTCATTTTCACAAAGGCTATGAGACATTGTAAAACATAGCTGGTAGGCTATTATATGTATTAATTATAATTATAACTTTTAAATTACTTATTATGGCCTTTTAAACCACCTTTGAGGCATAATATTTAAATGCTTAGTTTAACATAATTAAAATTCCAGATCTATAACAAGGCATATTAATCTGCATTCTGTTTTTTAACGCTTGTGGTTCTCATTGACCCCTACTGGACTTACTGCCTATACAATGAAACTCTAAATGGGCAGCACCTGGGAAGGTCAAAGAATGACTCTTTGAAAACCTTTGTTCAAATATGCCCAGAAGCAGGGAGAAGCTGCTGTAGCACTAACGGAGGAATTCATAAGAGGCAAGGAAGACTGCCTACAGCCATATTAGGGCTGTGGAAAAGGCATGATTTTGCTTTTTCAGTATATTTTATATCTGAAAGCTCTTGATTCTATGTTTTATGTTCTTCTGCAGATTAGATACCTACTTAGACTGAAAAGTGGTTTTGTTACTACCTTAGCTCTTTGTCGATAGTGCACAATAATAGCTGCTAAAGAAAAACAGGTTTCTTGCTGCTCTGCTCTGTAATTGTTGATGGAATCTTTCTTATTCCAATTAAAATGAAAAATCATGGGGCCATGGCAAATTTCCCATGTTTTAATAGAGCCTTGCTGAGACAGTTGTGTTTGGTTTGTTATGTTGTGCAGGGGCTTGTTACTCAATACCTCTCAGTTTAAGTGAAAGCTCCTTTTGTCCAGGAACAGGAGCTGGAATGCCAACACACGGCACTGTTGTGTCCCACAGGAATAGGTGCTGGGCAGCTCAGCTCCCAGCTTCCCTCTGCTTTAAATCAAGATCTGTTGAAATAAGCACACCTCTGTGACATGCTTCATCGTTCTGCGATTCCTGAACAAAACCCTTATCAGCCTGTCACTTTGCCTTTTAAAAATGCTCTGTCTTTTTCCAACAACAGAAGAATGGTTTTGTACAGCATCCCAGGACCATAGTCTGCCTTATCTTTGCTGAGAGTGGTGCAAGTTTCATCTGCAAAGCACTCCGAAAAATAAACAAGCAAAAATCTGAAAATATTTACTGCACATTCTGCCACTGCACATCCAGAGAGTCAAACAGGTTATGGCATATTAGAAATAACGTTTGCTTCCACTCGGTGTTGAGATGTCATATATCTTCCTTTCATAAAAATCCTGATGTAGTTTCATTTTCATCCAATTAGTCATTATGAAAACTGTGGTTTTATACTTAATAATATTCACCCAAATTTTGCTCTGTTCTGGAGATGTTAGTCCATGTTTTGATTGTAATTCATTTTCTGCCAAGAAAATGAAGAGCAGGAGATAAAACTACTACTTTATCTCCTCTTTTAAACATCCTTTGTGTTTTTCTAACTTGCCCATGAAGAGAGAAAAAATAAATTAAATATGCTATCCAGTACTTCCTAGATTGTATTTCATCTTTCCCTAGATCTGAACTATGCTTGTACAGGTTTGTTTACATCGATAGTTCAGTATTTAGTTGATTATCATAATTTTTTATTTGTTTGTTAAGCTTTTAAAACAGTGAAAAGACAGTGAAGCTAAATAAAGCTAATGCTAAACCACTATTATTTGTGGTTAAGAGGAATATTTTAGATAGTCTGCATTTTGCAAAATCATTAATAATGGGGCTTTTTAAGAACACTCTCCGCTTCTTATAAAACAGAATAAGACATGGGAGTCTTAAGCCTAATAATATTATGGCTATAAACAATTAAAAATATTCCTCCTAATTTTGGTTATTGAGATTTAACTTAAACGTTGAACATCTCATTTTGCTCCATACTTACAGTTGTAGCTGAAATCCACCAATGAGTACAAGAAATTCTCTTGGTTTCATTGCAATGTGGATGAGATCCTTTAGAATTAAATTATTCTGTGGTTTTGGAGAGAAACTACAAACAACTTCTTTAAAAGCTGTCTACAGTTTTCATGTTTCCAACAGATTGCTCAATTACACTGCAATATCTGAGGGTTGTGTTTATCTTTATGTGAGTATATTGTATCAGAGGTGACTTTTTTTTTAATAAAAGAAAATTTTTCTGACCTCTTCATATGCTAACATATCAGAGAGCAACAGCTGCAGCACAAAAAAGCAAGAGATGTGAGGGTTTTTTATTTCTGAATGGTTTGACATTTCTGCATTCAAAGGACAGGAGTGGTAATGAAGTACTTTAACTACTTGGGAAAATAATACACAAGGATCAATTAGTCAACGATTTTAGAAGTCATGATGAGGACAGTCTGGGCTATTTCTGAAGTTTTGGAGTTCCCTGTTTTCTGTAAAGTGAAGGAGTGTGAGGCTACAGAGACTCAATATAAGCAGATCTCACCAGCCTCAGAGGGTGATAGAAAAAGTCAGAAGGAAACAAATCATTTGGGAGACCAGAGGATGGGAGTACAAGCTACTGCTGTGGAAGGCTCTGTTACCCACCTGGGTTCAGAAGGAGAACACTAAAAACCTCAGCATGGCTTCAACAGCGAGAGAGACAAAGCACTGTTAGGGGGGAGCAGCAGAAAGGCTGTGCCTGCAAGGAGCAACAGGAAATCCTTTTGTAATTGCACTAACGGTAAGAGGAAGGCTGAGAAAGCTTTGGTCTGCTGCGTTGAGGGGAGGAAAGATCTAAATAGATGATGCTGAAAAGGCTTAAGTGTTAAATGCCTTTTTGCTGGAGGACTCTTTGCAGAGGACATCTGCTACCAGGTGCCTGGCAGAAATCACCCAAGTGACAGAGGACTAGGGTAAAAAAAACCTTAGCACTTAAGAAAGTTTGATGTTTCCAAATCAGCTGGTGAGAATGTCTCCCAATAGACACAATAAGCCCAGATCTGTTATGGGGGATTACCTCATTTAAATGTAGCCAACTAAAAATTTGGCACCCATTGCAAACCATTTCTTTATTTTAGGGGTCCCTGACCCCTTCCCAGGGTTCCCTTGCTGCCCACAAGCCAGGATGCCATTTCAATCCCCTGGGACTACCAGTTCCTGCTCCAGTAAGACTGCAGCCGGTCTCCAGCTCCTCACAGCCCTGCCCTGCAAGAATACTTAAGATTAAAAATATATTACCATGTGGTCTTACTCTCTTTTCACTAAATATGTGTAAATAAGGAAGGGAGATATCCACTGACCCTGTAACAATGCAGATTAAATCTGTTCTCCTGCATGCTCCTTTCCAAAATATCTGTATCTGCCACCTGTTCCCTCTACATCCTGACTTCTGTGCAAAATGACTTTGTTTTTCTAGCATGTCTTTTCAATAAAGATATTTGCTGTGCACATATCTGCAATGCTTGTTCTGCTCTTAGAAACTGCAAGTATTCTGCACCTGACAGGTTGCATAATGTGGCTTGATGAAAGAGAAATATGTCACTAAGTGCTTAATGTAACCCTTTCTTCTTACCAGCAACTAGTCTCTCTGCAGTTTCCTTTTACAGGGTGAGTTGGAAGTTCCTTTTGAGTAGCTTACATTTTATCTCTGGTTGGACATGAAATAACTCCACACACTGTACTGGAGGGAACATGTTGTTCTAATAGCACAGGCACAGCTGCTTGGGCAGAGGAGACTATTAACAATGAGGCACCCTGATAAAGTAAGTAGATACCTGCAAAAAAGTTGCTACCTCATTAGAGATATCCTATCTTGCAGCACAGCTCTGTTTGAGAGCCCATTTGGCTAGTGAAATACGAAATGAAAGGACGCAGATGGTCCTTTTTAATCAGTTTAATTAAAAAGGAAGGTTAGTAGTTACTTTTACTTCCTTTCCTTTTAATCAAGCAAAACATGTAATGTAATTTGTGTTCCACAGGCAGCCAAAATAGTAGAAAAAGCCCTCTGCACAGTTTTATCAGCTTAATCTTTTTTTCTTCTGAATGTCATTTGACATTTGCGCTCAGAACTCATATGGACAAAAATCCTTAGAAAAATATCCACTGCCAGATCAGCTGGCTGCATCCTAAACTCTCTTTCCACTTTTAGCTTTCTATTGGTAATGAAAGATACCCAAACAAGACTGTTCATTGGTGGAAAGCTTGATTACAGGAGTGCCAGTTGCTGTGACACTGAAGAGGGAGCTGTGATTTGTTTGGGTTTTTTTAACGGCAAAGTACCAATCCCTCATCAAATGCTTCTTGTTTAGCAAAGGTGACTGCAGTGGCAACTTTAGAACCACTGCAATCTCAGTTTTCTGTTACCCCCAAGGCAGGGAAGAAGCCACTAGTACCAGTTCAGCTGCTTCCCAAGTTCTCTGAGTCTGCAGCTGAGTAAGAAGCATAAGCTGGAAGCATCAAGGATATTTATATTTCTTTAGTTGTTCTGAAAGGACTTCTCTTGCTTCCTTACCACGCTCGTTTCATATGATTTTTGACTGGCAATCTTTCCCTATCCAGATTTTTGCTGCTCAAAATGTGTCTTTTCTAGATCCTCCTGACCTCAAAAGAACTCAAAACAGTTAGCATTTTACTAACTTCTTCAAGTGTATTTAAAAGTTATTTAATACAGACAGACTCATTTAGGTAAATTTGAATCTCAAATGAAAATTAATGTGACAGTCTATTTGCCTTTGAAACTGTCTCCAGCATGATGAATAGACAGCTCTAAGAGAGGGGGAGAGAATGAGTGAGACAATGTGGCTACCTCACATCTTTGTTTACTAAGAGAAAAAAGAGAAACTTGGAAATTACTAAAAAGAGAACTGTGCCATCCATAAGAAAACAGAATGGAACTGGAAGAAACCCCCATGTGGTACTGGTATACTTGCCCTTCCAGGGCTAGTGGAGGGACAAGGCCAGTAGAGACGAAGTCCTTCCAGACAAAACATGTGGGAACCAAAAGATGGAGCTGAGCAGAGGGAACACCTCTGTGCAGCCTTTTAGGGATAAGAGCAGCAAAGAGAGGGGCCAGACCAGATGGCATCAAATTGCCTAAATTTTTATGGAGTTAATTATACAGTGGGGTGCTTTTTTCATGGGTCCAGAAATTATATGTGCTTCTATGAACTAAAAATTGCACATGTTTAATGAAGTCTCAGAGTGGCCTGCATAGCACCTAAAAAGAACAAAGCCTGTGTACAAAAGAATACTCAGAGAGCCAAGGTGTAAGGCCCATGAGGAAAAAGGAGTTTTGCCTGCTACATTACTTAAATACTGAATCATTTCCAGTATCATGTGCCAGGTAATCATTCCAGTGCATGTAAGTTGTACCAGTATGATCTGATATATCAAGAGGCAAGAAGGTTACATCACTTGTCTTGATCTTATCAGAGCACAAAACCCAAGTCTCTTTTTTGTGTTTGGTGCATCATTTCCCAAACTACTTTTCTTGTGTTCCCTTCCCAGATGAATTTTTCTGTTCATTGCCGACTAAATCCTTGATGCAATCTGCGTGTCCTAGCATAATTCCTTTAGTTCATTATCTGCTGCCTGAGCATAAACCCAGAATTTGTTTAGCTGTTGTTCTAGTAGCCTGAAGGCTGTTTCAGTCACGGAGAGCATTTCAGTTGCCTAACTTGGGAGCCTGATGTTGTTTGAGAAGCTCTGGAGTATCTAAGCCACCCATCAGAGCTGATAACACAAAATCAATGGGAGACCTATACTGCTTTCAGGTGGCAGGTAGAGAGATGCAGAACCTTTAGTTTGTGTGAAGTGATGTTTGGGTGACTGGGTAGATCCTCAATAGCTGATCATAAATATATTACTGTGCTATGGAAGGTTCAGCTTGACTATAAGCCAATATTCTCATGCCTGTTAACTTTTCCTGGTGCTGTACATCTCTTCTTGCAGTCTGTTCTCTGAAAAGCAATTAACAAGTAATCATGTTCTGTCTCATCTCAAGCTCATGTTAAGGAAACTCAAATACAGGAAGCTAGAATAATGTTCAAAATTACACTATTACACTGATATTTAGACTTCAATTCACTTGCCAAGTTAGACATATGCATCATGCAGTTTCTAAGCTTGGTTTTCAGTAGCCATAGAAACTGGAGAAGAGTGAAAATGGCATGACTTATTTCTTCTTTAGTTTACTGATCTTAAAAAGAATTCCTGAATTCTTGCAATGCTGTATTATATTTAATCACAATTTTGTCCAATTTAATTTTATGTCAAGAACGGTCTCTAACTTAAAAACATTATCAGGATCCTCATATTTTAGCATGTGGTATTGAAACTGCAGGGAAGGTTCAGTGTGGTACAATTATTTTATTTTATTACAGTAAACCTTGATGACAGTCCACCCTATTAGATGTTTTGCTATACCTGTTCCTGCTTGATAGTTCTGCCATTTCTTACTGCTTGCTACATACCCTGCTTGGCTCCTGCTGAGAATGATGTTTGCAGGAGGAAACAGATGGTGAAATACTGATGCTAGAAAAATACTTAGCTTGTCTAAGCTGTTCCTGTGGCCACTGAGGCTTATGGAAGTACTAGAGCATATATAAAACCTTATGTAGTCTTCAAGCATGGCATTTTTGCTGATGCTGATCATTACAAAAATATCTTATAATCACAGAATAAGCTGAGCTGGAAGGGATCCACAAAGATCATTGAGTCCAACTCCTGGCCCTGCATAAGACCATCCCCAAGAGTCACACTGTGTGCCAGAGAGCATTGTCCAAACTCATCTTGTACTCAATCAGGCTGTCACCATTTCCTTGGAGAGTCTGTTCCAGTGCCCAGCCACTCTCTGGGTGGAGAACCTTTCTCCTTGACACAACTTCAGGGTCCCATCACTGATGGCTTTTTTTTTTTTTTTTTTTTTTGTTAAACTTCCTAGATGTACATGAAAATCTGGTCAGTATTTTTAGGAACAGACTTATTTCAAAATTAACAACTAAGTCATTACACAGTTATGGCTTTGGGATGCCAGTTGCCATATCACATTACTCCTGGATTTACAAATTTAAATCATATTTTTAAAATGAGATACTAATCATACATATTCAACTATGTTTCCATAAGTAACTTGGATAAGTTTTTAAATTAAATTTGGATGTAGGATAATTAGGATTAAAAACCTCCTTTTTAAAAATTGATTTCTATTAGATTTATAAATATGTAAATATTTTATATAAATATGCAAATCTAGTTTTTGAAAATAACCTTTTATATATTTGTTGGTGTGAGATGCCTCCACTTTCTGAAAGCCACTGTTACACATTGCAAAGTCCTGTTTTGGTCCAGGAACCTGATGTAAACTCGCGGTTTGCCACTCACACTGGGCATAAGTGTGGCTGAGCTCACCCCTCTGCCCAGGCTGGTTTTGAGGGCCTGCACCCCTGGTTTTCCTGCAGATGAACCCCTGGAGCCTGCACACTTCTAGCATGCAAGTCTGAGCCTGTTTTAACTAACTTGTATGTGTGCAAGAGTATTACAGTATGGCCTCATCATCAACCACACTACAATCCATCCAGACCCCACTGTCTCACTCTGGGTCAACCATTCAGTGACATGCTCAGTGAGAGGTCCTTGTCTCAGTTTTCCTCATTTATCCATCTCCAAAAGCATATTTCCCTCTATGCTCTTGTGAGATTTGCAGTTTCCCAGCAACTTTAGCTTTTCTGTGCACCAAACCTTTAAAATTTCTGCAAATTAAAAAAAAAAAATTTCTTACACTTCAACTGAGCCCTGTCCCAAGTTATTTCCAACTCAAGAGGTGACTAATATAATTTAACATTTAAATTCTTCTTCTTGGGAAATACAGGATTCATAAGATGTTCCTCAAACTGAAATTATGAACTTTCAACAATTCGTTGAAAGAAAGAGTCTCTTGCATCCAGTAGTCTTTTGGATCTCCTCTTTTTGTGACTTTCTGAAAACTCAGTATAAATCCAGTAGAACATTTATATGAGTATTCAATTTCTGTGGTATAAATGGCACCAAATCTGTTTTCTTTTATCCATGTAGCAAACAGAGAGGACTCTGTGTCAGATGAATTAATTTATTTAAGAAATGTGTGAACACCAACCTCATGCATCAGCTTAAAAAATGGTGATAGGAAGTATAGTGCCCTGCCAAGTGAAGGTATTCTGACAGTCTGAAACAGGGTCCAAACACAGTGCTTCTTATTTATTCAGTTTTCCAGACTGATATTTACTTCCATTTTCTTTTTGAATTTTCATCAGTTTGAGTCTCTTCTTTCTCTGAATCCATATAACATTGTCCAGGGTTCTGTCTGATTTATTTTGCTTTGTTTTGTTTTACATAGAAACGTGAGGGTGGACACCAAATTTTATCATAGTAACTTTAATCTTTAAAAAAATGGAAAGCATGCTTTCATTGGACGCTTTACTGTACTAACTATTGAACTAACACTGGAGAGTTTTCAGTTTTATACAACTGTTACTTTATTTGAGTCATTCATGGAAGGATCCAGCTGCGTGAGCACACTGCTCATGTTGTCTTGTGAGTATCTGGCTGAAAGAATGTGATCAGTTTTATTGCTGAAGAGCCTTCTTTGACACTTGTTTTCCATTTTTTTCCTCCCAAATATTCCAGAATGCTAATTAAAAGGAATAAAAGTAGAAAGCAAATATGATGGAGGAAAACACACTCAATGTAAAACAACAAAAACATTTGCTCCAGTTGGTTTTGTTTGGGATGTGCAAATAAGGAAGTACACACTTTACACTGAGACATGTACACAACTTGGCAGAGGTTTTATAGCTGAAATTACACTATTCCCTGGCTATGAAGAAGTGTGCTAAACAAATCTCTTAAAAGTTCTTTTTGCACCTTTTTGTATCAACATCAGTTTCCAGGACATCTAAAAAAGCTATTGTATTACCATGTTTCCCAGTATTTACTTAGTGATGCTTAATTCTATCATATGGTCTGTTTTCCAATGCATATAGTGTTTTCCAACTTTTCTCTTTTAAATTATTATTATTTCCTGAGAATATAATTATTTTGGCCTCCAAAAAAAGGATTCTGAAATTTTCCCTGTTTAATGGGAATGACGAACTGTTGGAAGTATTCGAAGCCCAAGAAGCTCCTGAAAAGATTTATTGACGTTAGTGCTATAACTGTCCAGCTCTGGAGAGCTGCCACTTGGAAGGGCCCTCCTTAGACTTTGAATTTAATTTGTCAGCATCATGTCTTTAAAAAGTAATCTTCAGCACTTCAGTTGTCTCCCTGAAAGTGTAACACCACTGCACCTGTAAACCAGGGCAGACCTGTGTGGGTCCAGGATGCCAGAGGGATTTGTCACAAAGATATTTCCAAAGAATGGTGAGAACCTCCTATGCTATAAGCATCTTCTCTGACTCCCTTGCTGTGTGTTATGGGCATGAGGCAGTGAGTGAGCAAGGGCTTTGTGGTTCCTTTATGCTCCAATAATCCTGCATACTAAAATAGCCCTTTTGAGACTGCTGGCATTTACACTAGCCTTTAAACTCTTTGCTATACCAGCCCCAACAGGGTTCCACAACTAGGGGAAAATAAAGTTGGCCTAAAGCTGATTTTGCACAGCCTGGGTGCCACACTGGGCACTCCCTTCATCACTTGGATGGTCTGAGCTTGCTTTTGTGCTGAAAAGTTCACATAGAAATAGCAAGAATGTATTTTTACATAGTGAGCTTGTATTATTTTCTTCTTGCCCCAATTTAAAGCCTAGTGGTAAGGGACATAGCATCTGTGAACTACTGTGACTTATTACATAGTACACATAACCTATAGTATTTTTGGTATAAACTGCAGGTTGCTGGAAAAATTAAGAGGTTATTAATCTTCTTCCTGTGACAACTGAATTCCTTCAGCTTAAAAGCACTACTGGTCAGCTGTCTCTGAAATAAAACACTGCTTTTTAAGAAATCCTTGGCTAATCTATTCATCTGTTTTGTGAGGAAAAACATCTGCATGCTGTGCCATCCACAAAACCTTATGCACAACACGTAACTTGATGTATAACTTTCTAGTACACTTAGAAGGGCTTCTAAGACAACCAGCCTTTGACTCTGGCAGCTTAAGCCATCTGCTCTAGACTGATGCATGGTCTAAAGTAAATCATATCTGTGTCACAAGCTAAATATCTGGAGTCTGTTTCTCTCTTAGTAAAAACAAAATCTATTCTAGATGTGAATTGCTGAATTTTTAGCTGCAAGTAAAAGCTGCAATCAGTCTTAATTTAACTGCCTCTGGGTATTGACCAAATCATTTTACATAAAGATAGAAATGAATGCCTTTCATACTTGTAATCTGAGATTTCTCTCATTTGAATTTTAGCAGAGCATTCCAGATCTTCCCTAAAAAAATACTCATGGACTAAAATCCTGGTCCCAATTAATGTAATGGCAAACCTCCTACTGACATTTGGAGGAGCAGAGATTTAACTCGTAGCCTGAAAGCTGATAGTGACTTTAACTCACTGGGCTGAAACCTGAGATCCAGAAGGAAGGGCATACATTAAATAGATAATTAGTTTATTTCTAGCCTGTGTGCCAACAAGCAAGTAATAATGCATGTTTGTATCATTTCCAATGACACAAGGAAAGCAACTACTCCCTACAAGTAATACAAGATGTAGCAAATATTTGTCCCACCCAATTTTTTCTATCTTCAAAAAGATAACCTATATTCTGAAATATTTCATTGACTTCCTGAACCAAGATCATGGTCACAGCTTTTAAGAAAAATAAATCCTTAGATTATACCTGTAGATAGTGCCCTTCATATTTAGTGTGCAGAATTTTAAACCACACAAAATTAAGTAGGAGTTCTAGTTCTGTTTATTTTATATATATATACACACACTACTTAAAAATATTTGCCATCATTTGTGAATAATTACAGATTACTCTTTGAGTGCAAATTATAGAACAATTTATCTGTTACCAGCTAATAATTAAATCAAAGACAAACCAAGATATTTCTGAACAGTTTTAAAATAGACTGCAGATATATTGGGACACATTCCATTATATTTTTTTGTGTCTTTCTGATGGTGTAGTCTGTCAAAGCAGAAAGGAAACAAATAAATTCAAGAGCTTTCCCAGATTCCCAAGTGTAATAAGCAAAAAAAAAAAAAAAAAGTAGATAGCCAGATACCTGCAAGCACTTAGAGATGAAATTACCTGCAGTGAACTTCAAGGGGAGAGCCAATGTTGCAGGAAGGCAGAGCTTGGACACAGCACAGCCAGACAAGTCGTGTGCATCTGATTTGCCTGCTCAGTGTCCTGGTAAATGAGGTTGTTAAGAAAGAGAGTTCAATTTTAGAAACAGGGACTCCTCTTGTGCTGATGTGCAGTATGCAGTACATGAAGCAGGGCAGTCACAGAAATGTTTCCAGTGTCCATTAGTTTCTTCACCAGACGAGCTTGGCAAACGGAGCTCATAAGCACACAAAACAGAGGCATTGCCTTGTTATAAAGAAGATCTCCACTCTGAAGCTAAGAAAAGTGAAGTCCTTCAGAGGTATTTCCATCCAGAAAGCAGGGTCCAAGGAAGTGTTAGGCCTGTAGATCTTTCAGGTGAGACATTGGCTCATCTCACATTAACATTTTTCTCCCCAAGTGCTCTGTTCCTGTGAATAAGTCATGTTTTGCTCGGGAGAAACCTTTCTCAGTCACTGCTCTTACCTCCAGGGCCCAGTGGCTGAAGAGCAGTCTCTGCCAGACATCAGATCCAGTCAGACCTGCTGCAGAATGGTGGCTGAGTGCCAGAGGAGCCAGGGCCAGGGGTGGGAGAATGCTGTGTCTCCACTGGGAGAGGGAAAGAAGGAGGGATGGAAGGCAAAGGGTGTGGGACAGGCAGGCAAGGCATCGCAGGGATGGTTTATCTCTCACAGGTATAGAAATATAGAAATTGACTCTGTGGGCTGTGCTCCTCTCAAGCCAGGATAAGCAGTCAGTGGTCATCCTGAAAGAAAATAAAAAGAAGAAAAAAGGTCCAGGTAGGTGAGCTGTACCAGAACAACTAACAATTCTGTAATAAATAAAAACTAGTCCTCAGCTGATAACCATAGTAAACAGGATAGCAAGTGTTTAGATAACCCCAGTCTCTTTCTTCAACATTATGCTATAAATGAGGTTTTTATGGAAAGGAGCTTTTCAAGTAAAACAACACTTCCTTGTTTAATCTTAATATTAGAATTAGCCATAGGAATTTGAGTTATGTCAAAATTTACTCCAACCTTGAATGAAAATGGAAAATTAAGTTTTGCCACTGTTAAAATGTCAAAAACTAAATGGCAACCAAAGACGTTCAATGATCTGTGGTCAAAGAAGATGTTTAAAAAGCAAGTCCCAACAGGTGCTTTAATTATTGTGCATGTCTTGACCCATGGAAGTTAATAGTAAGATCACCATTTGCTTGAATGAAAAAGACATTCCTTAATTTGCCATGCAATTTCCTGGTCTAGGGATGGACCAAGATCTATGGGCTAGAGCTATCTGGTCACCTTAGCAGATTTGCATTCAGTAGGTCTTGTCCTGTTGCAGCAACAGATAAAGATTTACTGAGGGAAGCAATTTTAGGAAACTTCCAAATCTCCTACACTATCTCTCCTTACCTGCCCCTACTCACTCCTTTTGCCTCTTCACAGCTACACAGCATATATTCCCACATCTCTTCCCTGCAAAGACCTGTTCAAATAAATCTGGCATACATTCAGCCCTGAATGCAAAGTCAAGCCATTGGTTATTGGCTCTCACTGAATAAAATATTTTATCTGAAATTACTTGTTTTCAGGAAAAAAACAACAAAACTTCCCCTGTAGCTACAAGAAAGTCTGCACTTGCTTGTCTTTTCTAGGTCTGGAAGCTGATAAGCTAATCTCTCTGCTTTCAGAGTCTCCCACAACATGTCTATGTGCTTTTCTGTTCACTTCCAAATGATCCTACTGTTTTCTCTCCACCTCATAATTAACCAGCAACCTCTAATCATTATCTTTGTCTGAACACACAAACATAGTCATCAGTGATTTAACGTCACAATGGAGCCTCCTGAAACGATTGCATAGAAAACATCTTATACTGTGTTGCTTTTTACTTTAACTTTCCAATAACTTCCTCTTAAGGAAGGTCTTATGTCCCTTGCTATTCAGACATAAGCACACATAATGATGTATTACTATCTTTAGACTATTATGGCTCAGTTACATGTTGCTTTAATGACACACACTTAATTGCTCCCTGTCAGGATCACCAACCCCTGCACTCTCAGAACTACTGGAAAGTCATTTGTTACTCACTTGAAATTGGAGTAGCAAAGTACATACTCTGGGCATCAGGGATGGGGTGAATATAGGTAAAGTCTTTGGGGCCAGGCAAGAGAGCATCAAGTGGGATTCTGTTTGGGCAACACACACAGGGTGTATTGATTTTCTAACACAGCTCTGGAAAACAGCCCCAGCAGAGCTTGAGTTTGTGAACCAAGCTGTAAAAGAAAGAAAAAGCTTTTTGAATATCCTTTACAATATTTAATTGACTCAAACAAATCAGTTAAATAGTATCATAGAGGGAAAATGCTACCTTTATATTTGAGTTTCTTCAGCTTGCATTACAATAGCATTTGTGATTTCAAACGAACAGCTGGAGTCGTAGGAAAAAAATGTGTCAGACAGAATTTATAGAATGTAAAGCAGGTAAGACCTTTATGTTAGCTTTTAAGAAGAAACATGTGATTTCAGCAGTACTGTTGATGTTAACAGAGTCAAGGTTATGAACAAAGGATAGAATGAGTAAAATAGGTTTGCAGCATGAATCACACCTCTGAGTTCACATTAAAAGGAAGCAGAGATGATATATTTATCATCATAATGTGCACTTCATGACTCACCCAAACTCAAAAAAATAAAGTATGTGAATGATTAGGCAATGAAGATAGGTGTTAAGGAGGGAGGGACAATGGAAAATATTATTAAGCTTATAAAAACAACTTGACCTATTAATTAATTTGAAGATAATATGTTGCTCTTCAATTATCCTAAAAATAAACAGAGGGTTTGGGGTTTTTTTCTCTGTGAAGGACAATTCCAGCAATTTGGATGACAGTCAAATATGTTTGAATGACAGGCTGCATAAAATGATTTAAGGCTTTATTTGGCACATACTTTTCATGTGAATCAGTATGCTTATTTTTATTATGATTCCTCACCTTCATGCTCGTAAGGCCATAAATCCCATTTTATAGTTCAGAAACTGGATGAAGAGTGGCAGCTGTAACCTCTAAAGCATCAAGCCTAACTCATGGTGTAAAAGTTTTTTCTACCAGATCATTCTGGGTATTACAGATTTTGTTGATTTGGATTTTTTTTAATAACTTTATCTTACATATAACTTACAAATTGCCATCTTAAAAAGGTCAAATGTTTAAAAACCATACAATAGTATGTAGTTTATTGGTACTTCCAGCTCTAAATATTTCTTGGATTTTTTTCTGTTTAGAGCTGGAATTGTGGTTTTCATAATCTTCCTATTTCAAATTCTCATTGTCTGCCACCAGTCTACATGGGGCAGGACTACTAAAGATTTTTCTGGTCAAATGTAAGTATTCCAAATAGGACTCAGTTGTTAAGCTAGTTATCTGGGTTTCCCTTCCACTCAGAGGACTCAGAGTGAAAGTCTTACAAGGTTCAAGTAGTTTCATCCAGAGGTAGGCATTTTAAAAAGCCTGAGATAAATCATGTCTCCAAGCACCTATTTCTTTCTTCTGTAATGAAGAACCATGGGAAGCTGGCTCAGGAGTTCCTGTCTGAAGTCAGGAGAGGTGAGTTCCCCACCGAAAGTCTGATCTGAGACTGAGTAAGTGGCAAAAGGAACAGAGGGAGGGCACAGTAAACACATCTCATGGTTACAAGGCTTGGCTATGTGATATGTATGGATTTGACAGGTCAAATTCACTTGACTGTTCCTTCCAACATATTTAATAAATCCGGATAAAGATAGTATGAGAGAGACTGACAGGAAGAAGGGAAGTGATAGAAACCCACATATGGAAATGCAGAAGAGGAGATATATGAAAGGTAGGCTGGGAAAAAAGGTGATGGGGACAGAAAATGTAAGGGAAGATCATCATACAGGGTCATTCATGGGGTCTTGTCACCCCAGTCACTTCAACAGACATGCAGAGACATAGCTGAAGGAATCATATTGCTATGTATGGAGAAAGCAAGGTTGAATTAATCCATGTAGATAAGATCAAAATTTCTCTGAACCAAAATTACACCTCTGGCTGTTAGTGTTTCTCACTTGCACGTCTCTACTTACTCGGGGATCCTGGGAATGGTAAAACTGCAGGTCCCAGGACTAGTGCTGTAAGAAATCTTTTTGATTTCTTCATAACCAAGATAAACCAGAAATCACTCCTAAACACAGAAACACAGTTTTGGGGGATTTCTGAAGCAGTGACACCAAGATGAATGTCAGTTTAAGACTATATAAGTATAATCAAAGCTGATAAATTCCAAGTGATATGGTAGCTATTGTTTAACATGTTCTTGCTTCTTGCTTATGGACATCAATGTGTATGCTGCTGCACAATAACACCAAGCCTATTTTGAAAAAGCCAAGTCACCACATTTTTACTCAGTTCTGCCTATTGTCAAAGCTAAGTATGAGAAAGAGAAGTGTCCTGAAAAGCCATTTGGAAACGTTATGGTAAACAATCTCCAAACCAGTGATAAAAATGTTTCCAAGACATGCATCTTGCTGGTGCATTCAACAGATTGCAATTGCTTTTCTAATCCAGATATAATTTGGATTAAATCATCTGGATAAGACAGAAATTTATCACGTAACAAAGAACCTAATCACGCTGAATAACACCAAGTCATTAGAACACTTTGCTACATTTTCAAGGATCAGTATTTGCAAGAGTAACACAGAAGAAGAGGGACAAGAATAGATACGATTTTTTATAAGCAACTATCTGGAATCTCTTGATCTAAAAAGCTTACCTGGACAGTATGAAAAAATCACTATCCTGGGATGCTAGGCATATAGAGATTCAAACTGAATTTCTTTTATGAATATTAAACTCTCCTATGCATTTCAGTTTATTTAAAAATTATTTGAAAACAGAAATGGCAACTTTAAGTCATGAAAGGAAAGGAATTCATTATACATAAAGTTTGACCTAGAGATCTAATTAGCACAAACTACTGATGAACTCAGCTGAAAACCTTTTATAAACTGCTGGGTTCTCCATTTTATATCACAATTACCAATTAATTAATAATTAATATCGCTATATCATGGACTGACTTCTGTTAACTAAATTAAAAAAAGAAATAATCATTTCACAGGAAAAAATCTTAATGAATCAGATTAACAAACAGTAGAGAACAGTGATGAGCTAAACAAAATTACTTTCTATGCTTCTTTTAGGAAAATAATGATACCACTCAGTAGCATTAGCAGGAGAATTACTCTGGTGATTCTCTGGCTTGAGAGCTGAAGGACTGGTTTTAGTCCTGGGCTAAGTGTCCCAGACATCACATGTAATTTTCTGCAAATCTTTGCAAAAGGGGCTTTTTATTCCTAATGCCTTGATTTCAGAGTAGTTGGACTGAATTTCAGACCTGCTAGGTGCATACAGATCCTGTTGACTGTAATCAAAGTGCACAGCAGTCTTAAAAATTAGTTTTCAAGGTATGTAAATTTGGTTAATCAGAA
Source organism: Catharus ustulatus (assembly GCF_009819885.2). Classification (NCBI taxonomy): domain Eukaryota; kingdom Metazoa; phylum Chordata; class Aves; order Passeriformes; family Turdidae; genus Catharus; species Catharus ustulatus. The sequence continues at coordinate 45,798,692 of NC_046224.1, forward strand.
GTTAAACAACTCAAAGAAAATGATTGCTTGGAAATGTGGACTCAGTCATGCTGTCTCCATTTCTTCTTTTGCAAAATGGACATAACATTTTCCATTAATTGCTTAACAAGAAGCTTGTCATAAAATGACTTCATCCTATGTATTTTAATGTGAAAATATGAACTTAAAGCATGGCAGGGGAGTGACTCAAAAACATTTTAGATAGGCAATTGCGCATTGATTGCTGCATATGGAGACTCATTCCTTCCAGATTTTGGTAATAAAAACAAAATATGTGTGAAAAATTACTGTAGGGCTCTGCTAAATCATTTATCCACAGTGTTTGAATACCGCTTCCCATAAAGGAGCAGCAACACTGTCAGTCTTGTGACTACAGTACTGAGGAAGGTGAAAGATAGCATCTTTGGAATGAATTTGGAGAAATATGACTCATCCTTTTTTTGTCTCTTGCCAAGCTTACCTTGACATTTATTTCTTTGTTGGAGTGCAGAACTTGTTTACAGAAGTTTCCTCCATGCAAATGCATCTGGATTTCCTCTGAACTGTCATCATCCTGCAGGGATATTCAGTCTACCACTTCATGGAATTTTCTTTTCTCCTGACGCTGTTAAATGGTAACAGTGGGCCTGAATGTTGCCAGCATTCATGGCAGCCTTGTATTTTGAAAACTTCATACCCCAGTGGGAACTCTACAACCTCACCCTGACTTTAGAGGATGAAATCAAAACTTAGATGTGAGATGGTTCAGACATATCTGGGTGGCAGCTTTGCATCTCAGGACATTCTCAAATGACAAAACACTGCTGAATTACTGAAAAAAAAAAAGTGATTATCTGGTTAATAGAGCTTTATTATTTAGGTCTGGTCAGTATGAGAAGGGCTGAAACCATGTATTCCTGGTCTATTTCAATTCAAAGCAAAATGCATTTGTTTAAGCAAATCACTACTGATTTTCTTTATACAAGAAATACATATGCAGTTAGGGATCACCTCTTTGGAGGAGGAGAGTAATTTTCTTACATTTTCTTTTACTGCAGTTCATGTAATGGTACAATCAAATCAAAACTTGGTTCAGATTAATATAGTTATGTACTGACACAAGCATAACCAGCAATTAGCATTGTTTATACCTTCTGAACACATGTTCATGAGGCATTTATATTTCTAACCAGGTAAGCATCTTAAATGTAGGTAGATTTGTGCAGATTTTACGGTCCAGGCAAAGTACCCTGGTGCCATACAAATCAAGGCAAGCCTGCTTACCTTCACAGGCATTGTTGTGCAGTCACAAAGCAGTCATTATCACAATACTAAGGAAGCATGTCCATAGTCTAAAGGATACAGATCTCTAAAAGGCATTCAATTTAGATATCTACCCGTATTCACAGGTATGCTTTTTACTTCTTCACCAAGTACATTTTTCTTGTGATCACATTGACAAACCAAACCCTTTTAGATTATTGAAAAACTAAAATAGGTAATATTTCTCTCATTTAAACAGATCACAATTCTCATGACAGAAGCATCTAGGCATTAAGCAACATACTTCACATAATAACTTTTACTTCTTACTGTGTTATGATGACACCAGAAAAGTAACCTGATTTTGTCCACAGCCTCTGTGTTACTTAGCAAAACTATTTACTTCTACCTATTTCACATCTATAAAATGAAAGAGGCAAAAAAGTAAGAACTGTATTATTGCAAGAGTGATCCTCAGTGTCAGTATCATCAGAGGCACATTATATTTGTAATTAGTTTAAGGAGATCTGAAGCTGCTATAAGATATAATTTAACTGAGATAATTGTAGCTTGGATTGTATCTCCAGTTATTTGTTGTGTTTGGCAAAGATGACTATGCATTTTTAATTTCTCTATTTTGTATACATCTGTTTGATTTTAATGTTGTCTGTAATTGACTACTTAAGTTGCTCCTTATTTAGTGCTTTTGCTGTATGGCTGTAAGCCAAACTACACAAATAAGTAAACAAATGAGCCCAGAGGGTTGTGTGAATATATGTTATCTGACAGTCCTCAGGGACCCATGCTCCAAAAGGGATATGGGGGTTTTTCATTTTGTTTTGTCTTGTCTTTTTGAATAGTGGTACCAGGTTTCTTAATTTTAAACAGAACCACCCTCTTTGAAGAAAATTATATGCATAATTTGGGTTAATTTTTAATGTTTATCCAATGTTTCAACTCTGAGAAAGTTAATGGGGAATGATAAAAGAGCTAGTTTAGGGTGTTTTACTTCCTCAGAGTGGTACCAAATAGTTTTTAGGTAAGGTTTGCTCCTATCTCTTTCTATGCTAAGCTTCTCCCAAAATCTATGAGCTATTTCTGTTTTTTGTGTGTGAGAGCCTTCTCTCACTTTCAGCCAGGCGGTCAGAAAAACCTTACTAATTCTCATTTGCATTTCCTTCCAGACATGATTGAGTCTCCATCATCATGTGGCCTTTTCATTTAAATAACCTGTTCAATGCCAGAAACATGAAACATGTCAAAGTTCTGACAAGACTCTTTCTACATTACATCATTAAAATCTTCTATTCCAATTAAGCTTTTGGGGTGAGATAGATCACTGTGTGTGCTGATGTATCTTGATTTTTGGATATGGGATAAAACCATCTATTCCATAACTCTCTGGGTTTGGTTTGTACTCACTTAGGAAAACAGGAAAAAACAAATGGAGCTGGTGCATGCTTTGAGGGAGACTCTCACACGTGTGTGCCATGCAGTGCAATGCTCCCTCCAGGAGTGCGAGCTACTGGATCCAGTGAGAGACCTGATATCTGTGAGAAAGGGTCAGCACCCAGACAAGACAAAGCAGTAACAACAACCAAAAAATCATTTATGCATGCTGTTTTGCTCATATGCATTAGGTACAAATACCCTTACAACAAAGGAAAGCTACTGTTTAAAATTATTCCTGTGTACCATGGAAGAGAGAATTAAATCAGACAGTGAGGAAAGTTCTTTTCCGGAGAGCATGGCCACAATCCTTGACAAGGGATCTTTGTTGCAAGAACACTAGACCAGGGTATATATTATGTTGCACAAGAGATTCTCTAATAAGTCAGAGTACTGTGCAGCAATAATTGCTAGCTGAGGTACTAATTGGAACAAATTGCCCTTAGGGGGGGAAATTAAAAACAAAGGGATAAGCTTCCCATGATCTTTGCACTGCTGTATCCATTTACAGCAGCAAGTTCTCCATCACAGGGGGCAGGAGCAATGGTGGGCTCGGAATCTGCTATGAAATCTAACAGGACTCAGCAGGAGCCATGAGGCCACTCTTCAGGAGGGACAGAATGAAACTGCCTTAAAGACTTGTGTTGTTCTGGGATTATATGACAGGAGAAAAAATACTAAACCTTTAGGTTTCTCAGTAAGTATAGAGATAATAAACAACCTGTCATAATAAAAGGATCTTTCCTGTGCAAGGAACATACTCTAGTAAGGCAAGAAACATTGTTTGGCTTCTTATGTTCTCTGGAGCAACTTGTAAAAAATATTTTTTGCATCTTCTATAATTTCCAAAATGATTACCTGAGACCAAGAAATTGCATCTTCTGACACAATCCTAAAACCCAGAAGTACACAGAGTATGACATGTGGGGCTAAAATGTACTCTGGGAACTTCAGGTACAGTTAGCCTGCAACATTTCCATTTTGCTCATTTTCAAAATCTATTTGAATAATGTAGCTGGGTGATTCTACTCCACTGGATTGTCTGTGGACAATGCATTCTATTTTTCTGGGAATAAGATAATTTTTTGTCTTATTTTCTGGGTTATTTCTTGAACGCGTGCAAGTTTGTAATGACACTACATAGATAATTTAGCCTGCGCTGAGTTCCTGTATGTATGCAGTGATAGTTCCCATGCTTGTTTGTTTACTCTACCCTGAACAGCAAAGAGCCAGCTACTAAAGTCAGTGTGATGATGTCTGAAAGAGAGAGTTCAATTTGATTTTTTTTTTTTTCCATTCTGAAATCTGTTATCCCAGAGGTGCTACCACTGTTGCTATTGGGCTCAGCCTTGGTTAGCAGTGGGTCTGTCTTGGAGCTGACTGGAATTGGCTCTGTGGGACATGGGGGAGGATTCTGGCAGCACCCGACAGAATCCACTCAGTAGTCCCCCTGCTACCAAAATCTTGCCATGCAAACCCAATACAAGGCCATACTGAGGGCTTATCTCTATGCATTTGGCTTGGTTTTACATTCTTACATAAACAACTGCTGTGGTCATGACAGAGACTGGATATTGGGCTGAGTGGACTCTTTGGTCCGACCCAAACTCATTATTCCTTTTCTCCTATATATATTGTTCTGATGACTTGATTTTCTGCTTCATTGACTCAATCTCCAGTCTGCAGGGCCCATTACGTTCTTATAAAGGAGATTAGATAGACAAATTATTCTTGACAATTCCTCAAGGGCTGCTACTCCTTACTCCTTGCTTTGTTATCCTCTCCGGATGCATGGAGGCAGGCTGGGATACCTCTTATTTGCTTTTGTCAAATCCTCATTTTTCCTATGACAAAAGAAAGTAGCCTTTCCTTTGCAATAATTCTTATTTAGTTTCTAGATAAAAAGTACTAAATTATCGCGTGAGTAGTTGCTAAATTCAGTAAAGATAGGTCTGATGCCTCAGCATTTAGTGACCTGTTTGGGTTGTTTATCTGAAAATGATGGTGTATGAGTTACACTGGGACACCTAAATTTTACAGCAGAAATGTGAACAGTGTCTTTGATCATGATGTATCAGAGCAATCTGTGACATTTGCTTCAGAAGAGAAAGTTGTTAATGTTGCTGCCATCTTTTAACCCATCCTTTGACCTAAATTTCACAGTTGCAGCGCTCTAAAAAATACTGCTTTCAGCCACTTTCCTAACTGTTGCAGAAGAGGCAAATCAGGAATCATAAGACACACACAGTACAACAATAATGGATTTAGTTCTGATTAAAGGGTCAGAACATTTAGTTCTGACTGTTACGGAGATGCCAAATCCCACACTGCAAGTACCAGCGATACAACAAATTACTCCATTCATTGGTTACTGCTGACATGGCCTTCTTGCAACTCAATCACTTTCATAGCTCAAATATATTTCTCATTCAAAGACAGTTTTAGGTCTTCAAAAACCTCCTATTAAGTCTTGTTTAGATAAATACAAGATTTTTAGACATCTCTTGTTGATGTTTTAAACATTTTTATTGGTTGTATATAACTTAACTTGCTAGTTTTGTTTCTTATTACATGGTAATTATGCAGCTTCTAAAAACACTTTGAGCGAAAAAGAATTTCAAGGAAGTCATGGTCAATGGGAGTTTATTTTAAATTTTTAAATAGTTTTTAGTTTTTTGAAACCTTAGATAGATCTGTGCAGCTTTCTTAAATATTTTCACCAGGTCTCTCTGTGGATGAGTAAATGGCTCGACAAAATACAGGTGAAATTAATGAAATCATGGTGAAAATATGGTTTTATTCTATATCATTAAATTATTTAAGTGTAATGTATTCCTAAGTTTAGGCCCATGAGAGAAATCTCTAGGCACTTCTGCCAAGAATCACAAATTGAGGTGATTAACATCACTTGCAATTTTTTTTCTCTTTTATTATAATTTTTTCCTATTCTTATCTTGCAAAGTTAAATGCAGAACTTGTTTATATCAACATTGTTACTAATAGCTTGATGGTGCCATGTAGTGTATTATCATGACATAACCTATAAATTGGTGTACAAATTGTAAGAAAACCACATAATTCATCAGAATGTCCCAGATTCTGAATGAATCATTTTTCATTGTGCAGCTTTAATAAAATTGAAAAGTTTAAGTCTTTTTATTCAAAAGAAAAAGTTGGCTGAAGGGAAAAAATAATGAATGTTTGTTCTGTAAGTTAATTATTAAATTTAAAAGATTGAATTATAAAGTTATATATCCTTAGAATAACTCAATCTCAAGTGTTTTTGAAACAAAACAAAGCAAAGCAAAATAAAGCAAAAAAAAACCTCCCAAAAAACAAAAAATAAAGCAAACAAACCAACTTCTGGACCCACCCAGAGTCCTTGTATCATGTCTCTGTTGGGAGGTTGATTGGCCAGCTCATTTTAACTTGTTTGTTGTTTTAGTTTTATTCAGTTTACCTGAAAGTAGAAGTATACAATATAAAAAGCAGAAATGTCACCCTGTTTCTCTTTTGTTTGTGTCTGTTTTCTTTGTTGCTAGACAACATGTTATTTTTTTAGTTGATTTCCCATAATTAAAAAAATACCACTACAGCAGATAATATGAGAGAAAGTAAAACAACATACTGTCTCTTTTGTCCTAATAATGGGAAGGTATTTGTCTGGATAAGGTCACAGTTGCTTCTAAGTATAAATTACTTAATTGTTTTCAGTAGGGCTGTTGTGTGAGCTCCAGGACTTGGCAGTCTAATCTAAAGCAGAACTCTCCGTCTTCGAAAAAATGTTTCTGGGGATGATCTTTGCAGGACAGAGTATTAGGTCACCAAGGACTGGGCAGATGGGGTTTTATTAGTACTTTTTGTTTAGTCTTAGAAGAGAATGTAGATAATAAAGAAACATCATTTTACAGACATTGTTTTTTATGACATTATACTTTTAATTCTTTGTATTTTTTAGGCACAGAAAAGGCCACTGCCAAAAAAATGGTAGTCTTCACAATAGCTGAATACAGCAGTTGCAGGCATAGTTTGTGAGAATTATAACAGCCTGGGTTTTTTATCTACAAATATGATATTATGCTACTAATGTAATCCAAGTGGTGGTAAATATAATTAAATTTATTAGGTGTACGTTCCAGTGGTGCCTTTTCAATTGAAAAGGGAGAGAGTGGGACCCCATTAGTACCATCTAATACAGCTGGAATCATGTTGTTGTGTACTCACAGTTCAGCTCCATCCTCCTGGATAAAAATAAATTTCATTCCATCCAAGTTTGTATATGGATGGACAACCCTGAGTGTGCAGCTTAGCAAAGAGCTCTCCCTCTGCATAAACATTCTCTCAAAGCCAAAGCTGGAGGCCAGTTCAGTCAAGATATGTGCTGGTTTAACAACAAATTGTACTTAAGATGTTGTTTTAATCGACATATCTGTGGACAGTCAAACTCTTACTTTAATCTGGCTTGTATCAACCAATAAACTCACAACTTTCATGGGAAAACAAGCCCTGGCCCTACCCAAATCTTGTTCCTCTGCACAGAGTTTATAGAAAACTATGCAGCAGGATGCATTAGTTAAAGTGCAATCAAGGATTCACTTGGAGGGAAGAAAAGGACTTGTCCTCATGTGAACTCTGCATAAGATGCCTGTAATTCCTTGTGGGAGCTTTTGAGGTGACACAAACTGAGGCTATGTTGGAGGTGGAGGTAGAATTACAACATAAATTTATGTAAGTTTTAGGAGCATATTTAAAATTCTTAATCAATTGACTTTTAAAATATCTCTATTAGCCAAATGCTTGCAACAGTCCAAAGATGAGCAAATGCCAGTACAACAAGAGTAAATTTAGCATCCACCACTATGCTAAAAAAAAAAATTATCCAAAACATAAGGTGCAAGGAAGGGTGATTTCAGGGTTGTTTTGTTGTTAGGGGGCAGTTTTCAGATTTTCCTCTGGAAAAATAGAATGATTCTCTTGGGGGAAAAAAAGGGCTCACTTAGAAGCTTTTTCCAGGGCAAGCCATACACATACATAAACCTACATGCACAAAGAGAGATATATGCCCTATGTTGTCTCAGAGCCAATCTGAAGAAGGCAGGTCCAAGGGGTCTTTCACCGGGTATGTAGGGAAACCAGGAGTAGAAGTAAATATTTGAATAAATGTTCAAAGCCCCACTGCTTAGCACTGATTTTCAAGTAGCTTACTTCCAAATGCTTGTTGCATGTTTGCATTACGATGTTTTGCTTTCTTTTCTCGTCTCTGTCTTGACTCATGTTCTGTCTTTCCCCTCTGCCTTCATTTATTTGGTTCTTACATCCCTCCAGCTTTTTTTTTTGTAAACAGTATAGTAAATTTTAATGTGGGAGCACCTATGCCTTCACTTTATTAAGCTTTTGGTGCTCAACAATACTTGTATAAACATTTCTGGTTTTACATTTTTATCTCAATTGTTTAATCTGCTCTCTGTTTAAACTAGACACCAGCAGGGTTGCAGTCCTTAGCAGGCAATCCTATTCCTCCAGTGAGGATGCCTATTTTGTATGAAGCATGTGATGTTAGAAAGGTTTGTTAGTGTATACAACGAGACAGCTAGGATGCCATCTATGGTTTTTGTTGGAGCCTATTATTACACAGTAGCTACAACCTGATAAGTGTCATTTAAATGCCTCAAAGTTCTTCTTCAGTGTGGTGCAAGATATTTTTATATATGCAGCTCCTGTTATTATCAGTAGGATGTACATCTACTCTGTGTCCTACACCTGGCATGATACATTAACTAGGAATTTATAGCTGCACTCTAAAAGAGCAAGAATTTCTGAATAGGCACTGCTGAACAGATACTGGGATATCTTGTTTTTACCATGTTCCAGGGAAGAAAAGTTTGGCAAGTTTGCATACCTGGATGTACAACTTCAAGAGCAAAAAAAGAATAATGTATAGCTGAAATGCCTCACCATCACCGAAAGGCTCTGAAAAGCTGCAGCAGCACATAAATAAAGAGCAACCCACCACTCTGTGCCAACTACGACTTAGTTGGGAAACTATGCAATGATTAAACAATGAAATTAAACACATAGGACCTGGTACATTTAAATATTTAAATGCCACTTTTCATAACAAATCATACTAATGCATAACTGTGAGTCTGACCTTGCTTTAGGATGGCATATGACACTGCAAGCAAGACAGATAACTGTCTTATGTCAACTGGCATTCCTCTAAATCTTCAGTTATGACCTGTGTTCTCCCATAAGGGTAGGGTTACCTACATGAAATCTTGATTATGAAATTTCTTTGTTTTTTAATATTTATCAGGGATATGACAGTCATTTTTAAATGAAAGGAATCTGCTTTCATATAAGCATAAATCTCAAGTAAATCCTCAGTAATGCTACAGAAAAATATAAGTCTGGCTCCTTGAGGGCTGCTACTTTAAAGTTTCTTCTTAATATTTTAACTAGTACTCCACATTGCTTTATTGGATAACTCCAATTCAGTGGAATTAGCTCCCCCCTTTATCTGCTATTCAGGTAAACTTCACAGTGGAAAGTTCACTCAGATGTCCTTCAGGAAAGAAAGTTTGCAGGCAGGAGAATACCTCCAGCAGAAATAAATCTCTGAGCCAGCTGTGTAACAAAGAAAAATATTGCTATGTGTTTCCCACAGAAGTTGATACTTCAAAATGGGAAGGTCAGTAGGAGTCTATTCAGAGGCATATGGAACAGGCGTTCTCAATCTTTTAGTGATTTTTTGTGTGGGTCAGCAAAGAGCTGGTTATAAGATGTTGGCCCCTCCTTGTTTCCATGTCAAAACTGTATTAAAAGATGCATGTAAATACATTAAGTGCTTTCCTAAAATTAATTTCCCCTTGAAAGCCATTGCATGACTGTAACAGCATTGTGCAGTCATTGGGTAACTTGCTACTGTCTGTTTATGACACATCTGCAGGGTAACAGCTAAGCTCACTTAACTAAGAGGTTAACACAGCAAGGAAAACAAGGTAACTTGGGATCTAACTCTGCATAATAGCTTGAATTCAGATCAGCATTTTCCACACATCTCAACCCCAGGTGCCAAGCAGAGCTAAACCAGACTTGCACTGTCACTGTCTTAGCCAAGGTTTTGTGTAGCAGGAGGGGGTGGGAAAAAGCTCAGGCTGGGACTATGCTGCTCTAAAGGTCATTCTGCCTTGCAGAGGGAGCCTGCAGCAATATGAATTCCTGAGTCAAGACTGTCAGGAAATGTTTTTTAGCTGAAACTACCTTTGAAACCATGTTGAAAAAAAAGATCAGTGAAAATGGATCATTCTCACAGAAGTCCTTTATCACAGGGGCATTTTTTTCTTGGAGGGAATTTACATTGGTGCAAGTTTTTAAATCAGATTTAATCCTAAAAACATAGAATTTGTGAAACAGACATGCAATAGCCCTTGGGGATTATTATTGTAGCCCCACCCTGACACCTGCACATCTTCTGTTTGTTCAGATATTGCCCCAGGGAAAACATTTGCCCCAGCATGCAAGCCTAAGAGTTTATAGGGATTTTCTATCACGTATGCTCTGTCTCACCATTCCAACTTTTTTTTTTTTTTAAATCCGTTTAAGTTTATACTAAGGTCTACTGACACATCCAACATCATCCTTCGTTCTTTTTCAGTTTTTCTTGTGGGATGCTTTTATGTGTGTGCACATGCATGCATATGTGAATCTAGCCTGACTGCCATCCGTCTGTCCATCCCTCCCTCCCTCCCTCTCTCCCTCTCACTGGGAATGTTGGGCAGCAAGGGTGGTGGGGACGTGTGTCAGCGTGGCTCAGGCTGTGGCTCTTCACTCCTAGACTGAGAGGTCATGCCCAAATCTCTTTTCCTGATGCTGTGGACAGAAGTCTAAACAGTTAGTGGTTTCATCTCTCGAACAAGATATTGACCTGGGGCTTCTGGATGTCAAAGATTTCAGGGAATATTTTGGAAATAAAGGGGAATAACCCCAATGCCTTGGCCAACATCCCAGTTTTCAGCAGAAGTAGCATCAAAAGAGAGTGTGATTAATACTAAGTACATAATAGTTGCCATATTTGCCTTTGCAAGTAGAAGGTCTCTTGAAAACAAGCTTTTTATTATTTCTTTCTGATTCCAGTTAAAAAACAAAAATTTTCTTTAACTGCAGGACAAGCTTTGTAAAATATGTTAGTGCTCTAGTGTTTTACAAAGATTATCCTGACTTATGAATATGTTTTCACTGCCAATTTTAAATTGGTGCAATTTAAACTTTCAGATTTCCATTCCTCTTAAATAAGACAGCAGTCTGTGGCCTGAACTTACTTTCTTCAAACTCAATACCACTCTCTGTTAATCTCTGTAAAGACAGAATGGTACTTAGAGTTCAAAGATGGCATTTTGAGTGTAATAATAAACTGTTCTCATTCCTATTGCTCTTGAAATTTGATGTTGCTAATTCTGGAGAAGCTTAAGTGACCAAGTTTAGTTTTATTTTCAGAATTATACTCTCTCCCAAAATATGTGTTTAGAAAATCCCTATGGTTTTGCTAGCAAGCACATAGGAACTCAGACTGAGGTTCAGACAGTTCCCATACTAATCACATGTGCTTCAGACTTAATACAAAGAGAAACTCCATTAGAAGCAAATGTTACCATAGAAATGTATCTCAAGCCACACAAAAAATTCGCTTTTCCAGGTGGTGACATTGGACTGTGATAGCCATTTGGGGCAGTCAAGAGCAGCTGACAGCTCCTGGATGGGGTAAGGAACACTTTCTGAGATCATAGAATATTCTGTATTGGAAGGCACCCACAAGGATTATCAAGTCAAGCTCCTGACCCTGAATAGGACCACCCCAAGGGGTCACACCTGAGAGGCTTGTCCAAATGCTTCTTGGATTTTGGCAGGTTTGAGATCAGTGCTTGCTTCCCTGCTTGCCCTCGTAACAAAGCTGTAGACTACGAGGAGGTTTCCTCTCAATCTCCTCCAAGAAGAACAATACCCACTAGCTTTGCCCTTGCAGGAATTAAGTTTCTAAAGAGAGGGAAATGAATAATTAAAATGGCAGAAACTTGCACTCCAAAACTGTAGGAAGTACAGAGCTGAAATATATCCACTTCTGAGATGCAGCCCTGAGGCCAGCTTGGCCAGCTCTGCATGCAGCAGCAAGCTGCAGTTGCATCTTAGAGAGAAACCGTATGAGCATTGCAGTAAAATACTTGCTGTAACACCTCTTTGCAATGGCAGAGCTCAGAGTGAGCAGGACACACTTGTAGCTGGCTGATCTTCAAGTACTCAGGGTGTTGGCACCAGGTCATTTACCCACTGTGGTTGCTTCTGTCACTGCAGCTTGGCTAGACCAGGTGAACAGGCAGTGATTCCCCAGGATGAGAGGCCGAGCATTCTGCACTACAATGCCTGGTGTGGCACTTCATCAGGGGTCTGTCAATCCAAAATACCTTCTTTAGGTTTGTGGTGGGTCTCATGGCGAAAATTCTTACATATCTTCTTACACTTCCTATAATTTTCTCTTCTATTTTGCATTTTCTCTATAAAGTCCATAATGCTTTTCATGTCACGGTTCATTCCCTTCATTATTTTTTTGTAGAAATACAGGGGATATGCAGTCAACAGATGTTTTGGTATCAGAGACATCAGAGGGGTTGTGTTGTTTTGGGTTTTCTTATTATTTGCATAATTTCAACAGGAAAATTGTTGAATTTGTTTCCCTTTGCCTCCCTGTGATTTAGAAGGAAATAATATCACAACTTTCCAGCCACAGCTTCCTCCCTACTTTACCAATGGTAGAGAAAGAGCTAATTTTCCAGGGTTGGGAAAATGTCATTGAAACAAGGGGGACACATCATTACTGTGAACACAGCTGGTTAGGAAGATCCATGATAAGTCTTCAGAACAGAACATTTTTGTCATTCAAAAAACCCAACTTTTAAAAAATACTTTTTTAAAAAAAAATATTTAAATATTTAGTATTTAAATATTTAAAAATTTAAAAATACTTTTTAAGCTTCCAAAAGGTCTTAGAGGGAACTTCTTTCTAGATTGGCACATGAACACTGGGGTTGTTGCCAGACTAACAACTATTTGAGGAACCACCTATTTTTCCTGTTCTTTGCGGAGCCACAGGGATACAAAGGCAGATGTGAGCATAGCTTAAAGATTTTGCACTGCCTTGCAAAGTAAGTGCTTAATGTGTATTTGTAGACTGATGCTGGAAACACTTCATAATTAGTTTGTGTCTAAGTAAGCCAAAATATTTTTGTTGTGATATTTGAATGTTACATTTCACAGATGATTTGTAAAACAAAAAGGAAAATGTTACCAGGAAAGAGGGTAGGGACAAAAATATCTCTGCTGATTTTGAACTGCCAGACATAAAGGCAATTACCAGAGCAGACTGTGGAGATGTGCACCCGAAGGAGGCCTTAAGGGCATGCTTTGATATTGTGTCAGAATCAGAAGAATGTCTGCTTTGTGCTAATTTGTGTCAGTGTAGTTGGCTTGCATATAGACTTTAAATGAACTGCTGATTTTAAATAAACATGCCAGTTTTGAAAGCCTGAGTAAATCATCATCTACATAAGAAATCACAGCAAACACAGACTATGTGTTTAAACTATTTTCATGAAGGTTTTATCCATCATAAAGAAGATTCAAGGTGTTGACCACTCTTACATGGATCACAGATTCGAGCATCTTTACCTTCAGTGTATCATGTGGTCAGTATGCTGTGAGTACAAAGTGTACATGCAAGTGAGAAGACCTAGTTTGGCCATACAATGTTATCATGTGGCAGAAGATGCCTGTAACCTAGATCATAAAAAAATCCATAAAGTACAGTAGAGCCTGGCAAGTAAGTTTTAGGTTCTTCTGTGTCCGTACACTTTATAATGCAATCTTTTGGTATTTGAAGGCTGAAAATATCTTGGATGCTTCCTGAATCAGCTTCCAGTCCTTCTGCTGTCTTTTGAAAAGTTACTGCCTTCAATTCTTAGCTTCTGCACACTCTTGACCAAGTTAGGTTGTCCTCCTTTTTTCCTATTTCTTCTTTCTTCCAGTTAAGTTTCTATACTTGCTTTTCAAGCATAGCACAAAAAGCCCACTGAGAAATATCTGATAAGCAAAAAGAAAACCTTAAATGAGAAAACTCTTTAAAGTTTTTCCATAATGATATAATTAGAAGTATTTAATTTGCTTTAGATGGCTCATTCAGGACAGTTCAGCAAATCCCAGTATTATGAACACATGAAGGACATGACCAAAGGACTGATGGATGTCAACAGTGATGAGATAACTGCCTATACTTGTGAGTCTGACTGATATTTGGCTTGTCGGAATGCCAAAGAATCAGTGGAATAAATTGAAATGGATAAAGGACCTGTGCAATGGGATATTTCAGAGTGATAATACTGCCAGAGTTTCATCATTATTCCTGGCGTCGTTTTGCAGCCAAGCTTATTGGTGATTCTTCTCCACATGGATTGAAGAAGTTCAGGCCTTCTTTCCTGAGAAAGTCAATGAGCTAGACTTTTAATGGGTTTTTGGGAACAAGGCATTTTTAAAACACTGGGAATTTCAATGGAAGAAAAATAAGGCTTTGAGATGTAATTGCTGTGAACTTGGGCCATAGTGTTCAAGTCAATAACATGGATAGTCCTAGTTATAGCAACGTAGGCATAGTGTGTGAAGGATGAATCATTGATAATTAATGCAATATCTCAACATGCACTTAAGGAAAAGGATTAGAAGTTAATTCATGTCAGCTAGTTTTATTTAATCAGCAAAAATTTGAGATTTTACCAATCAGACTTCAGATGGCAACACGGAAGTAAATGCCAAACCAGGGATAGTTCTACTGGTAAAATAAATGTGGTTAGACCTTACCATCCTCTGTGTAACAGCAGCTACATCAGGTTTACTAAATATTAGCAGTCTTGATTGTTATTCTGACAATACCTTTTAAAACATGCCCATCTTTACTACTCATCACCATACCATAGAAACTATAGTTATGCATGCAGACAGGCTGTTGACAATCAAATTGACAAGATATCTTTGTGCTTCTACTGTTTGTGGTCTACAAACCACAGACTCTGATACATTAATTCCATCTACCAGAAAACTGTCTTCATATCTCAGTTTATGTAGACACTGCTCACATTCAACCTACAGATCTCCTTCAACAGTGCTGATCAGAAAGAATTTTTTTCCTGACTTTCTCTAGGTCCCCGAATGCCTGGGTGCCAAAGAGATGGCTGGATAAATCTTTTGAAGGAGCTGGAAGCAAAATGCTTTCATTGTCAGACTGAAAAGTTCATGCCTAGGGACAGCAGCAAATTATTCTGAAATACTACTAATAGAATATTAAGAGTGATTTGTTAGAAGCATATTTAATGAAATACAATGTTTTAAGATTATTATGATCCAGTCTTTACAGCAACTTCTGTTATGTCCTATTTGCTTCTTAAAAAAATTAAAGCAAGCATTTACTTTAGTCCTTTAGAAGTGAATTCTACCTGGATCTGGAATAGCTGTATTTACTGTATTCACTATACACAAGATGTCACATAGCAAAGTAAAGGGAAAGACTGAAATTCTACAACTGCTTTCCATCATTCTAAATGCCAGCTTTAGCAGTGCTGAGATAGTGGTGCAGCTCATGGCCCATCTAGATATGCAGTAATATTACATGCATTTTAATTAAAGGCAGTGGTCCTCATTCCTTCTGAGGATTTGGTCCCTGATGTACAGTGGAGCAGAAACAGCCTTAGCAGGCAATCTTCAGTATCTAGAAGCTGCATGTCCAGCTGGGTTTTTATTCAGAAAAGTAGTGAAGTTTTAAAGTCCATGCTCTTATCATCCTCACTCACTTGGTTGGCTTGGTTTGCAGAGCGGGTTTGATGCATACATAAGATATTCTTCCTGAGGGAAATGAAGCTTTAACTTTCACTCCAAAAGTACACCAGCTGCACTGCCACCATAATTAGAGCAAAAGGATTCTGAATCACATGTATGGTAGGCACCACCCACAACATAAACCTAGAAATACTTCAAGCATCACAGTAAATCTGATCTAAGGTAGCGTGCACATATGTATGTATCCAGGGAAGTGGTTGAGTCACTATGGAAGTGGCACTTAGGGACATGGTTTAGTGGTGGAGTTGGCTATGCTGGGTTAATGGTTAGATTAAATTATTTTAGAAGTCTATTCCAACCTAAACTATTCTTTAAATGGAGGAATCAGTACCAGCTGTTTCCAGCTGCTGATCTGCTCCTATTGCATTGAACTGTTGATGCAGATGTGACCAACATACAGCAGCATGCAGCCTACTATGGAATATCGAACTGGGAGTCAGATTCTCTAATGACACACATTTCCAAAACAGATCTATAAAGCATGTGATCAACAGTGAAAGCGGTGGAAATACAAGGGCTTTAGCTAAAGCTTTCTTTCAGGTGCTCCTCTGCAAGGTGAGTCTCTGGATTCTGCTTCCTTTACTCATCAGTTACAAGCTGACATGTATTTGAAAGAGCTTGATTCACTGTCCAGCCATGCACAGGTGTGCATAGAAAATGTAATAGGAATGTTTAAAATAATCCCACCATAAATCAAGACCTTTCATTCCACTTTGCTCTTACATTTTGTCAATTGAAATGACTGTGAAGTAGGGGATATTAGATATTAATGCTTCCTGACTTCAGGCACCCATCTTAGGAGAGCAGTCTCCTTGGACTCTATAGTCCCTGGAAAAAGAAAGACTTTTCTGGAAGGCTACGGATCATCTGCCTTTGCTGACTGAACTCACACTGCATAAACACTCTACAACAGAGTAACAGAGAATCAAGCCTACTGTCAGTAGAATTAGGATGTCTAAAATGTAAAGGAACATTAAAAGAGAGAATTAATGCATTTTAATGCATTACAAATTATGGAAAGTCAATTATTTTTGTACAGCGTGAGATTGAAAATAAACATGGCTATTTCAGGAGACACTATTCTTAAATCAGATTATTAAATCTGATGCAATAGATTTTTAGGATGTAGAACCAGAGGAAAATAACCCTAAAGCTTTATTTATTTATTTATTTATTTCCTTTTTAAAATACTTGATAAAAAGCAAACAGGAGAGTATTTGCTTTAAAAAGAAAAGACCTGGCAAAGCTTCCATCTAGAGCAAGCATAACACATGATTACAATCTGTTTACTGGAACATGATAAAGTCATCTGAAAAAACAAAAAGCACTGGAGACCTCGCATTTGCTTTGGATACGTATCCTAAACACGCTGTAAGATACGACATTATATTTTTCATTTCCCTATATAGTGTTAAAAAACCCCAAAATTATTTGTAATTATTGTGCCTTCTTTTTTTTTTTTTTTTTTTTATCCAGGGATAAACAAAAATCAATGTCAATAAATTCAGAAAATGTTACTGTGAGTGCATTTTAGCATCTTATGTATGTTGATGAAACAGAAAAAAATTATTTGAAGAAAGCATCTGACAGAAACAAGCAAATGCAGATAACTCAGCATGCAGGCTAATTCCCTTTACCTAGACTTTCCCATGTGCATTTATAACTACGTAAGAACATCCCATCCTGAAAAACCCATCTCACTGCTGAAAATAATAAGTCTTACTAACACTTTATCAGTCTAAAGGAGAGCTGAGGATGAACTGGTCACCACCTAAATGACAAAGGCCAAAACCTTTTTGGTTTGCAAAAGCCAAAAGCTTGTATAAGGTCAAATGGCACTTTGGCAGAAGTCCAGTTTCTGTCATACATACATATATACATATACACACATATATGTATGTGCAAGCTTTGCAGCTTTCCAGTCAGCACCAGACGTGCCAAGGGAAAAAGACTAGCATCCAGTTCTGTTGCACTTCACAAGAGCAGTGGGTGCTACAGACAGAATTGTAGTTATATGCACTTGTTTGGATTAGTACAAATATCATTATTAATCTCCTGGCAGTCATTTGACAGGCAGCGTACAGAGATGTACACAACTGCAGCAAAAGATTTTATTATAATGACATACATGGTATACACGCCAGAGAGCTAACCCATCTTCTTGCACCTCCTTCAGGTATTGATATGCCCAATTCCAGTTTATTACATCTTTTCATCCCCTTAAAAATTAAGGTTCCTGCTTATATTGAAGTAGAGGCCTTAATAAGTATATGCTTGCCTAATTAGTGTACATGTAAGCATATGCATACCTACTAAGCCTTAGAGGCTTCAGTGGAACCATTACATGATTGCACCTCATTATATTGATTAATATTGTGTGAAAACAAATGTTCCACAGATTTCTTTACAGTCCTCCTCTAACTTCACTCAAGTTAATTAATGCATCCCCTTCTAGGTATGACTATGAAATGACTAGCCAAGGAAGATGACTCTTGCCTCATGCAGCCAGCCATTGAGTGCTGTGCCTTTGGGAAGTGGACCCAGCTCCCAAAACAGGCATTACAGCCAGCAGACAGAGGTCATTAGTTGTTGGCAGATAGGGTGTATACAAAAGATGTCCTCAGAACAAGTACAGTGGCTTGAACTCTGTTCTCTGCCTTGCCTTGAGGTCTCTGTTATTGTCTTTGGCTTCACAGTTCAGGATCCTGCTAGCATTCACCACCTGTTCATTTGTAGTTCTGTCCCAAGACATCTGTCCTTTCTGTTGCTCTGTCTGCTCCTTCTCCTGGACTCACCTCATGAATTATGGTTTTCTGGCTCCAGTATCTGAAGTTCAGCTATGCTCTTGTCAAAGTGCATGCAAGCTTCCTGGTGCCAAACCCTACACCCAACCATATGCCTGCCTTACTCTGTTAGGCTAATGAGCATTATGTCTCTGGTTCTTAATTTCAGATTGCCTTAATTATATCACCTGGCTCCTGCCTCCACCCAGACTCAAACCCCAGGGCTTCAATGTGAGTCTTGTAACTCCCATGTCCCGTCATAATAGTCTTCATAGACAGGTGTAGACAGACAGCAGCTTGTTTTGCTGGTGCTCCAAGCTGAGCAAAAACGAGCCAGCTTTGGTCTCGAAGCTGTAGCTGACTCCTGTATCACCTGAAAGGGAGAGCTCTTTTATAATCAGACAAGATATGCACCAGCTTGGATCACAGACAAACTGTATCCATCTCTGTCTGTACTTGCTCAGATATACTTGGTAAACCTGTACTAACTTTTAGGGTACAGATTAAATTTAGATACCAACTAGAGACACGCTGTTCACATGTCTCAAATGTTCGCCCAGATGTTGAGCAGTACCCTCTGTGGCACATAGGTAGATAGAGGAGAGGACCAAGGCAGAAAGATTTCTACTAAATTTCTAAAAACTGGCTATAGCTTGTCTGTGAATGTTATCTATATTGATCATGCCATTCAGATGAAGCACAGAAATTGCACTTCATTAATTTGGGTGTCAAGCAAATTCTCTTTTGAAGCACACTTTTTGAATATGTTGGGTTGACCTTGACTGGATACCAAGCTTGTCTATCACTCTCCCTTCTCAGCTGGAAAGGAGACAGAAAATAAGATAGAAAATCACTCATAGGTTGAGATAAGGCAGTTTACTAAAGCAAAAGTGAAAGTTTGTGTATGCAAGCAAGAGGAAAAAAATAATGTTTTTCTCTCCTTTCCACTGGCAAGTGATGTACCGGCAAGTGATGTACCAGCAAGAAGGGCTTCAGCATGGATAGTGGTTGCTCCAAAAGGCAAATGTTGTACATAATGAATGCTCTCCTCTTCCTCCTTCTTGTTTCCTTAGCTTTTACATCTGAGCTGACATCTTGTGGTATGGAAGATCCCTTTGGTCAGTTCAGGTCAGCTGGCCTAGTGTCCCCTCCCAGTCTCTTGCCCACCCCGGCCTACTGACGGAGGGCAGTGATGGAGAAAACAGCTCCAACAGCTCTGGCAGCACTGCTCGACAGCAGCCAAAATAGCAGGCTGTTATCAAGACCTTTCTAGCTGCCAATGCAAAGCACAGCACTGTGACAGGTGCTATGTGAAAATGAACTCCATCTCAGCCAGATCCAATACAGTGCATTAGGTGTCTCTTTGTTTCAGTAGAGTTAGTCTAGACTTCCTCAAAATCTGTTTTTCTGTAAGTGGAACACAAATCTTATTTTTGAATTTGAAGTTTAAGCCTTTATCCAGGTTAGTTACAGTAAGTTTACACCAGTTGATGATTTGATCCCATGTAACTTCCCCACAAGCAGATGAAACATCAACAGACATAGAAGATGCCAGAAAGAGGTACTTGAGCTACCTTGAAGCTAACTAGTTTGCTACTGGTAGTAATATGAGTTCAAGTATAAACTAAGTTAGGCTAGATTTAATTTAGACTTCTGAAATTTTGTAGCTTAAGCTGAGTCCTGTGCTTGCATAACTTGTACCCAACCCAGGCAACACAAACCTAACAAAGACACTGTACATTGGAATCATTAAAGCAAATACTGAATTTAAGGCTACCTATTTTATGGCAGCTTTAAAAGCAAATGAAGCATTTATTAACTTCCAAATTGTTTTTAATACCCAAGTACCTCAATGGGTCTGTTCATAAATACTATACGATGTGAGCAAAGGCACAGCGGCAGGATCTGGCTATAAATGCTTTCAGGCATGTGACAGAGACAGAGATTTTTGTGCTTTTGTTTCTAGGTAACTGCCTGGTTTTGTTTAACTATGTTTTGATTATGGTATGGACTTCATTAAACACTGTATGGGCAAATGGCATGCTTTATATTTTATTTAGCTTTATCTCTCTACTTATGAGGACCGCGTGGGGTAATTGCTTCTTTGAGGGCTGATCCTCATCCCTTTGTTAAAGCTAAAGTGTGAATCTGTGGGAACATTATATAACAGGAGAACGAGATTCCAGCTCTATAATATGTTTAACCTGTATAAATAGTCAGGCTGGAAATTGTCTGTGTGTTGTATAACCCCTTCATAAGTTAACACATAATTAAATTACAGATTTTGGAACTTACACTGGAAATCATTTACTTGCATAAGAAACTCCAGTGGGATTCAGTGGGATATTATTGGGAGCTAATACAAAGTAGGAGTTTAGTACACTAAAGTAAGTAGGAGTTTCTAAACTGAGCCTTGACTGTTTTAAGGAAAAACAAATTAATACATCTAGGCATTCTCTAGACAGAACAAGCGTCTAGTATGACCTGTATGTATTAGCTATACAATTACTATACTTCTAGAAGAAATAGTCATTAAAACTACTGCACATATTTGGGGTATAAAACAATACAATATCTATCTTCCTTTGTGCTTACTGCTGCTGCAGAGAAGTGTTATACAATGGTGATTGTATGCAGGATATAGTTGTAGGACATTTCTATTTTTTGTAGGGAATTGTATGGCATCTCTTTGAAAGTAAGAATCTTTGGAAATATGCAATGCAGAAAAGTGAGACATAAATTTTAAATTTTAATTATGGATTAGTTTTTTTACAGAAAGAGGACATAGTAATTGTACTTTAAGCCATTATTTTTTTCACACTGTTTGCTCTTCTATAGTAGTTAGACCTCCTTTATAATCTTATCTAATTGCAAGTCGAGGGAGTAGGACCAGATCCTTCTTCTTTTAAAGTAATTCTTTGCCATTTATTTTACTGGGAGTACCACAGTGATTTTATAAAGATCGTAAGATTTAATATTATGTATAAATTCAAAATTATGCAAACTCTACCTTTTTTAAATGGGAGCCCACAGAATTGTAACAGAGATATTTAGCACAGAAATCACTTTTGTGTTAGGGCAAGAATGTTTTTTTAGAGCACTCTTAGCTCAATCAAAATTCCCACTGCAAGAGAAGATTCAGCATTGGGTGCTGTATCTCCAGTAGACTATTATATATTTACAAAAGCTTTAATTTAAATATTTTAGATCTTAAATTGTGAACAGTGGGAGTGGAAAGATTCTAATTAATAAGATCAAAATTCTTTATTCAGCTCCTGAGGTTCAAATACAAACTCAGGTAAGAAATGTAAAATTACGAATTTTAAGTTGTTTATCCCATGTAAAATCAAGATTCAGGTGCACAGCCAGGAATTTTACAAGTTCCTGTTATTTATTCTACCTATCAGCCCATAGTCCTAAATTAGTTATCAAAATGTTAATAACAAAAAAGAATTAAAACAATTGCCTTTTAAAATTTTATCTTCTAACTATAATTGTATACACAAGTAGTTAATTTTACTGTTATTAATCTAGTTGAAATAAGGTAATTTTTAATCTATCTATCTACCCATCTGTCTTAAAATGAGTGTAATGTAGAACTTTCCTAGAACCAGCCTTTACTTTTTTGAGACAGTTCCAATAGAGGGAGAAAGCAACCAAATGCACATAACCAGAAATCAATGAATGCTTAATAAAATCAAGCCAAGTGTCTGATCTCAGCAAAATCAGTTTTTGGATTTCAGTTAGTGCTTGAAGTGAAAGTATACCATAACTGTTTCAGTCATATAGGAGTATATAGTATATACACTATACCTGTGTAGTATATACACTATACCAGTACTGTAACAGGGAAGTGATCACAACCCAAACACACCTGGGGGAAGAGACAGATGGGCATGGGAGATGAAGAACAGCACTGCCTGTCTGTGTCTGGGGGTGAGTTTCTGCTGGGTCCTGGCTCACTTCATGCCACTCTTGCTGTACACTCAGGACTGAGTGTGTGCTAAGTGTGTTCCCTCAAGACTGTTGGTTTTTTAAAATTAAGACTGCCAAGAATGAGGAAGTGATTTTTATAATTTAACATGAAAATGATCTAGCCCTCCACTCACTGCCACATTTGCACAGAATCGTATTTGCTGGCTGCCACATGGAAGCAAAAAGAAAGTCACATGAAGACAGATATATTACCTCCACAGAGAAGACAAATACAGGGCTTGCTTGCCTTACTCAAGTTAGTAGATTTACTTTCCCCATGCAAGTATCCAGGACCAAAGGCTACCAAAACATTAAAGAAACCTTTCCAGACATGAAAAAATAATGATTTAATGGTCACAGCTAAAACTACAGGTGAGATTTCTTGTGATGGTTGAGACTACATAATACATTCCTGCTTCTAGAGGAGTGATTCTGTCCTTCCTCAGGCCTGGTCACAAACTCCCAACTCTTTTGGAAGCCTCCTGTCACCCTTTGATACATTTGTTCTGCTTACTAGACCAGCAGTGAAACTAGCTGAGCCAAGAAGTAAATAGTCTGCTAGTGTAGCCAACTCATTCAGGTGTCAAATGAACACCAAAGCCTGGGAAAGGATTGGGAAGGGCATCCAGAGGTAGGGAATGGGCAGTACAAAAAAAGGAGGACTGGATTTTTCTGTGTCAGTAACTTGCCTGAATGTCTTCCTTATCTAGATAAACCTTGACTTAGGTCTCCAAGAAAATGCTGGAAGGCATGTCTTTCAGACAAAGAGAAGGCTGAGTCATATATCCAAATTATTTAGGGAAATAAAAATATTGGCTAAAATCTGGAGGTTACAGCCTTTTCTTCACCTTACACTAAGTGGCTGCATAATGCTTTGGTGAAAAGAAGATGGTTTTGAGTTACATAATTTTACAGGTCCCTTCTTAAGTGTTTTGAGTTACCATGACGAATGGGGAAGTTGCAGGCCAGCACGCCAATATTGGAATGGTTAGGAAATGTAATGTCATCAGATGGGGTTGAAAGTCACAAGTCTATCAAACCAGAAGTAATTTAAGAAGATTCTAAAGCATACATCTCTGTATTTTTGACATAGATGTTAAAGTTTCTGGAGTACCTTATTGTTACATAAGTGGCTGCTGTAATTTTGCCTCTGATTATTGTCTCAGTTAAGTAACCCTTCTTTTGAACTGGTAAGATGAAGCAATTCAATATCTTTATGTCCTTGTGCTAGGGGAAAATAGGAGGCCTCCAAAGAAGAAGTCACTTGATGGTTTGGGATTAAGTCTGATCAGCTGAGCTGTAGTGTGAGAAGCTACCTGCAAAAGTAGCTTTCCAGAGCAGAGGGCTTGTAACAAACACAGGGGAGAGAAAAACAGTAGAAGTGTTTATTAGGACAATGAACTGCTAGAACAAGTGATTTCTGAGCAAGAAAACTGATTTCAGTACTTGTTTCTATTGTATTCAGAGACACACCTTTATGAATATTTGTATAAGTAAGCATTGCTGTATGCTAACAGCCAGTCCTCTTTCTTAAAAAAACTCCTCATTTTAGTGGCTGTCTGAATAGACTAAAGGATAACATTATTTTTGCAGTGATATAGGTGTGTCACTTGTGCTACTACATGGCTAAGACTAACCATGATGTGAGTGTGCAGCTATGCTCACAAAAACAGAGCCTGTAGGCACCATGAGCAGGAAGGCATACTCCTAGATGCCCAAAATCCAAGCCAAAACAAATATTTAAAAGGAAATTCATATACCTTCTGGTAGCAGAAAGGCAGAAATGTGTCTTGGATGTCAATAACCCTTGAGTGTATGTACATTTGCAGTGTGAGTGAGAAGCTAGAATAGGATGTCTTTCATTTCTATTTGTCCAAAACATTCTCCTGCAGCCCTGGAAGTATGTTTCCCAGCTGTGATATGTTCAGAATGCAGTTCACAGGGAACAACTTGAATGCATTTCAGAGGGACAGGTCATCCCTTTCCCCCTCAGTATTTAAATTGTATGTTTCAGCAGTATGCTCCTCAACTCAAGCCACACACATGAGTGGGAAAGAAAAACTTTACCTTCAGAAATTGAACAGAGGTTCATAAAAGCTACTATAAGGTTATGTGACTTTTAAGACAGAAAAGTAAATCAAAGATAGTTATTCTCAATACCAAGAGGACAAAATGGACAACTGTCACAGCAGTGTCCAGTGCTCTCTCTGCATCCATACATATGCAGTATTCCCAGGACTGCAGAGATTGGATAGAAACAGAGCACCTATATTTCTGTTACACAACATATGGCTCAAGTTTTTTTTATTCTACATGAATAGACAAAACTTAAATTTAATTGAAAGTAAGAATGATTTTGTAAAGTCAAATTTATAAATAGGTATCTTTTCCTATTTCTAAAGGACATAATGTTACTTTTTACAAGCCAAGACAACTATTTTTAGCTTAATCCATGTACTGTTGAAATTGTCCATAGAAAAAATGCTAGTTTAACAGATGGGTACATATAAAAATATGTGAGAGCATCTCTATGTGAATCAAGTTTAAACATTAGTTTGCATTGCCATTCAAGAATACAGAGACACCAATCTGTGTTAAGCTCATGGAAGATACGGGGAGAATACACCATTGCAAATCCAATTCAGAACTAACTGCGTAGTTTGTAAATCTATGCTCTGGTTGCTATGGTAGTTTTAGTTTTGGTTCTCGTGACTCAGAATTATGCAGCATCAAAAAGTAACCCACCTTGAAATGTGGGGTTTCTATACAAGAACCTTACTCAGAACTGACTAAAGAGCAAGATGTCTGCTTCTTATGTAGCTTACTTGAAGATTTTTATAGCAGTTTGTGCATAATCCTCTAACGTCTTTTTTATCTGGAAAAGGCGTGTACCAGGGATTTCACTGTTACATGTGGATGCATCACACAATCAGGGCAGAGAATACACCAGATTTAAGGATAGAAATTACTATGACTATTAAGTAAAACAATGAAACAAATGCCTTATTCTCATGATAAGTATCTCTGTTATGGTGTTTTCATTTGAAAAGATAATTTATATTTTATTTATATTTTTTTTAATTTAAATTTTTTTTAATTTTACTTTTTATATTTTTACTTTTATATTTTTTAATTTTACTTTTACATTTTGTTATCCTTTCTCTCATTTTACCATCCATGATTCCTTAGAAGAATCTGTTAAATTTATCAGAAAGTTTTGTATCTATATATATATGCAATATTTGCCACTATCCTTCAAATTACCCTTTTTTCCCATAGCCAGAATTGATGACATTAACTTTGATATATTAATATTCCTTCAATAGAGAGAGAAAAATGTTAAGACAAATTTTTTAGAAGCCACACTGTGTGTAATGCTGTTCAAAATGAGAGATAAGGCAGCAATTATCCAGTTGAAGGTCAGAACAAAATTCTACATCCCAAAAGATGACGATTTTGAGTAGTGCAAAAGCTTTATCTGTGAATTTCTGTTGTCTAGAAGCTTGTGTGAAATATCTTTGAACAATGATTGTAATGCTTTTTAAGAAATGGAAAACCATAAAGCACTCTGATAGCAATCTCATTGCTAAATCATTGTATTGATCACTTGAAGCCTGTTGTTAAATTAACTGGAAATATGTATACATGTAGATGCTATCTCTGTAAAATGTTTACATGGTTACCTCTACAGAAAAGCAGTCCAACTGAATTAAATGCTAATATTTGTATGCGGAAAATTACATACTTCATCACCTTTAGTGTTGTGTATATACATGCAAACAAAGGATTTAACAGCACACCTAGTGTGTTGGGTAGTTTGGTAGCAATACATCAAAAAAGCCTGACAAAACCAGGTCTAACTTAATGTGTCCTTAAGTTGCACTCATAATGTAGCTCTAACGGTTGTGTCTCTTGTTAGCATACTATGATCGTTGTAAACACACATGCACACTTATGCAGTTATCTAATTCACTCTTGTGATACTCTCTTGCAGTAGTGACTCCAAGAATTAATTTGATACTCATTTTTAATATGGTCTTCAAGGACAGCTTTAATATATGTTTGCTCTAACACTCTGCACAAGTGAATTTAACACTCCATTCTTAGTCAGATAATGGGAAAAGAATTTCATATTTCTACAGAAATTATTATTGGTATTTACATATGTTTATCTCAATTAGTACAGAATTAGAAGCTGTAGACAGTCTCATCTCAGCTACACTGATTTCACAATGAAATGCAATAACATTAGACATGGGGTAGAATGGCATTAAGATAGAATAAAGAATATGGCACAATATGCCTTTGCAATTGAAATTACAAACATTTATGGGAGATACGAGATAGGGAAAAATAGAAATTAAAATTTTTATTATTAATATTATTATTCCCTTTATGACCTGTGAACATTTGAAGGGATTAACTAGTTTACATGAATGACAGCTCTCCTTTTTGCTTAAGGAAGACTATCTGCTTTGCAAGATTTAAAAACTACATATCATTTCCAGCAGAGCACACAGCTATCTCCAAAATACCTTTATATTCAATATATATGGAATATCTGAGTTTCAGCTGACTGTACAAATGAATTATGTCTTGCCTGTAGTGTCTGCAAAACCCCTCAAACATAACATAACTCCCAACCATGAGGTGCAATCCAAAACAATTTAAAAGTCAAGGAAAATAATGTCAAGAATGTGGAACATACAAATAGCTGCAGTGTATGGAAAAATATTTGCTGAAGTTCTCTGAAAAGCTGGAGCTGAATCAGTGAAAAATCTTTCCTGGAAAGAAGAATAAAAGGAAAGTATGATATCTGGTTTTTAAAACCAAACTAACTGAATGATACTTTAAAAAAAAATTGAGCTGTAGAACCTCTGCATTTCACTAACAAGCCAAGAAGAGCAAGTTGGAGTTAAAAGTGGATCCGTGACCAGAAAGAAAAAGCTGAGCTGGAAATTGAAATCAAGGAGAAGGGACTGGAGCTCTGAGGAAAACTTAGATTCACACTCCATGACATTGAAATTCCTGAGAGAGAGTGCATTTCAAACACGTGCCTATCGATTTGCCTAGAGTTACTTTGTTGCTAATAAAGCACTCTATTTAAATATTTTTTGTTGTAATCAAACATTCTTTAGATATGAGGTTTCTAGAAGAGTCAAATTTTCAGACAGCCAACTGAGAGAGAAGCAGCATGATGGGGAGGTGACTTGTAAAATATCTGAGACATCTGGGGCGGGAGAATGCAACTTTTATCTTGCATTACCTTTTTCTGGGTTGCAGTTTTCAAGTCCTTAGGAAATGACAATGGGTTGAGAGTCTGTCCCCAAGGGAGTTTGCCCACAAGGACAAGACCACAGCAGGAGGCTGGAGTCTGCACAGATTCCTCCTTAGACATGAGTTGGGTGATGCAGCCAAGCTCCCAGCTGGTTAACAGTCCCTGCCATGCTGATGGTACCAGTGCTATGCCAAAGCACAACTAAATCACTTGTGTGAGTAAAAAACATTGCAAAGACTGGTTTTGAATTGTACTCTGCAGTCAGCCATATTTTCAAACCCAGGAGTCTAAAATGTACCCCTGGATAGTCACACAGGCTGCCAACAGTAAGGAATAAATTAGGTGCCAGGTAATCTTTCATCCACCTACTTAGACTGCAAATCTCTCTCTAGCAAATCTTTCATCTTCACTACCACGTTGTCTTTTGTTCTCAATCACATTACGCCTGCAGACTGTCAGTGCATGTATCTCATGTACTGGTATATGAGTAAGTCTGATGGATATTATGCAAATAACTCCAGATGAAAATCTGTTCTGAAAGACATTAAGAACAGCACGTTGCTGCAGGTACCTTGCAACTACTACTTCTTGTGAAATGTCATTGACATCTTTATCAATAAAAATGGAAATAAGAGCCTGAGTTGGCTGCAAGACTGCCCACTGTAAGAAGGAGACATCATAAAAAGCACAAATCATGCAAAATTTGAAGTGCATGAGGTTTGGTGACCCTCTCAAACTATACTTTGTTTCCTATAATTAGTTGAAAATAAACCTTATTTTCCAGTAAATTCAAAACCTCATTTTTTCCCCAGAGATTATTCCATTTAAAGCAAAATACATATTCCTTTTAGCTAAAGAAAACAGGTTGTGCATAGAAAAAACTTTATTATCTGTAATACTCGGTTCCTAGAAGTTGCAACTGTGAACAAAAACATTTTAGTCTTCCTATCTTCAAATACTATGTGGTTTGTAACTACTTGTTTTCTCCCAAGAGAAAGGATGGCTGTGCTACCGCAGGTTTTGACATCATAGAAGTGAACTGTATGTGAAATGGGAAAATAAGCACAGGGCTTTGTCCACTGCCATGTAGAATGATAGAATAATAGAATGGAATGGGGTTGGAATGGATTTTAAAAAATCATCCAATCCCAATCCCCTGCCATGGGCAAAGGCACCTCCCTCTAGACCAGGCTAGTCAAGGCCTTACCAAACTGGTCCTGATCACTGCGGGGCTGGGGCACCCACAAACTCGCTGGGCAACCTGATCCAGTATCTCACCACACTCACAAGAAAGAACTTTTTACAGAAATATCTGGTCTGATTTGTACCCATTACTTCTGGCTCTATCACTTCAGTTTCAGACAAGGAGACCCTCTCCAGCTTCCCTGGAGGCCCCCTAAAGTGTAGAGGCAAATGGGAGCTGGTGCTTTTGTACATCAAGCTGCTCTGATGTGGTCGTATCTAACCTCCCAAAATAAGGGAGCCTCAAGCAAGTTGCTCCGTTTATTTCCTTTTTTCCCGTCAAGTGGCTGCATGTGCCCCGTTTGCAACGCAGACACAAACACCGACGTCGCCGCAGGTGACAGAGGTCTCAGGCCGGGACGCGCAGCGTCTTTAGCGAAGCGGCCCAACGGAGGCGGGGCTGCACTCCCCACTCCCATTCCCAACTCCCCACTCCCACCTCCTAACTCTCCACTCCCACCCCCACCTCCCCATTCCCATTCCCCACTGCCACCTCCCGCCCCGCCCCGCCCCGCCCCGCCCCGCCCCGCCCCGCCCCGCTCGCGCGCTGCCTCCCGCGGCGCTGCCCGCCCCCCGGCAATCTCGCGGGATTATGCTAACGACAGCGCCCCGCCCCGCCCCGCCTCTCCGGCCCCCCCGCCCCTCGCCCTCCCTGGGCGGGTGAGCGCGCGCGGCCGCGGTGCGCTGTGGGATAGTGGCGGTATAAAGTGTACGCTCGGCGCGGCCGTGGCTGAGGGGGCCGGCGCGAGCGGGGCATGAAGATGGCGGACGCCAAGCAGAAGCGGAACGAGCAGCTGAAGCGCTGGATCGGCTCCGAGACCGACCTGGAGCCGCCCGTGGTCAAGCGCAAGAAGACCAAGGTGAAGTTCGACGACGGCGCCGTCTTCTTAGCCGCCTGCTCCAGCGGAGACACGGAGGAGGTGCTGCGGCTGCTGGAGCGGGGCGCCGACATCAACTACGCCAATGTGGACGGGCTCACCGCTCTCCACCAGGTCGGTACTGGGCCGATCGAGGGACCCCTGGCCGGACTGGGGCGGGGGGAGGGCGGCGAGGCCGGCCGAGAGCCCCCCCCGGAGGAGGAGGAAGGGGCCGGAGGCGGCTGCGCTCCCTCCGCTGGGGGGTGTCGGGGCGGGGAGGTGGCGGCAGGGTCAGCCTGGGATCGGCCGCGGGCCGGCGGGGCTGCAGGGGCGGGAGGCTGCGCCCCCTCCCCGCGGGCAGGGCGTCGGAAGGGGCGGATGGGCCTCTCCTCCGGCGGGAAGGAGGTGCTGCTGACCCTCTTTCGTTTTCCCCTCTTGGCAGCGCCTCCTCGGAGGGCCATGGGGAGTGGGCCCTGTCCCGTATGGGCTGAGGGGGCCGGAGGCAGGTGCCCCCCGGCGTGGGAGGGTGACCGCAGGTGAGAGAAGCGGTCTGGCCTCGGGGGGCGCTTCCGCCACTGCCCCTTGCCCGGGATCCCGGTAGTAGTTCCCTGCTTCCCTCGTCTTCCCGGTTCCGCAGTAGTTGAGCCGATTAAAGCCCGCTCGTGTGTGCGGGCGGCCGTGTTGAGACGGATCATCTATTTCTCTCCGGTTTCTAGGGGAAACTGGTGTTTTGTTCATTATATAGAAACGCGTATCAGTAAGGGGCCGCTTGTTTTCGTTAACGATGGCTCCCGCCGCAGTGTGAAAGCTGAACTTCAAGGGGAGCTGTGATCTTAAATTTTTTTCCGTGCGTTGGAAAGTAGTAAAAAACCTAATCCATATCGCTTTGTTCTGGTGTGGGTATGTGGGAGGGGGTCGGTGCCAGGGGAGGTCACTTTCACTTGGGCCATGGGGGGGGAAAAGGACGGGAAACTGACTGTGAAGTTTCCTCAAAATGGATGCTTTGTGCATGTTGAACTTCATAGCAGTCTGATTGGAATCTCAAAACGTTAGCCAAATAAGGAAAGGCTGTGGCAATCCGGAGATAATGCGGGTTTGCCTGAATAGTTTTTTTCTCTAGAAGGCCAAAAGCTTCCACTTAATATTAGATTTGCTAAATATGTGGAAAGCAGAGAAATATCTTTTACAGGCTAGCTTCTCATTCTTAAGTTGAGAAGTTTTTCAGTAGTTTAAAAAAACATCTTGATGGTTATGTGTTATAGGTTGATCAAGTAGAAATCTTTCCAAAACAGTTAGGCGGGGTGGTTTCTTACATTAAAATGAGATGGTGAATTTGTTTTCTCCATCCTATATAGGCTTTTCAAGGATGTGACACTCTAGAAGTACATAAACTGCCTTGCAGAACTGGATAGAATCCACTCTTGGAACATTGAATATAAAATTTTCCGAGTCTTTGCTCTGCTGTGTCTGAGTTGTCACTTGCTCCCCTGTAAAGGGTGTTGGTTTACTTTCAGTTGTGAACTGAACTGGAAGAATGAGTGTGTGTTGTGGTTAAGCCTGTCAGCACGTTACTGCAGCACGGTTACCTGACTGCAAGGCTAGCCTGTCACTTCATTGCAAGGTTTTTTGTATTTATCCTCTTCTAATCAAGTTATGGTCGCTTCATGCTTCCAGGGAGCGCTGTATGAGGAGCCATACCTTAACTGGTTAGATACTTGGGTCTGCAAGTTGCTGTGCTCCAGCCATTGGTAGGGAAGGATGACGTTAAGTTTAACTCTGTTGTTAGAATAAGAGATGGTGTTCTCTCTTTCTGATGGCATTTTCAAAATATCTTTAATACTATATTCAAAAAGTCTTTCATCAGGATAATTCTAAGCGTATTCTCCCCTTTTTTTTTAACATTGTGGTCAGCTTGCAGTTTGGAAGGGCAAAGTCTAAGGGAACAGAGGTAAAGATTTACATTGCTGCTAAAATTCTTGCTCACGTTCCTGCTTCACTCTCCTTTAGTGATACCAAAAGACCTTTTCTGATTTTATGATCCTGAAAGCAAATAAGATCAGTTGTGAAGTTATAATCCTCCTGAGGCAGTACAGTAAGTGAAGGTTACTTGTTGCTATAAAAAAAGGCATAAAATAAATCCCTCCTGCAACCAACTCTGAATGGTTTCACTTCATTATTAACATCAAATCTTATTTTCTTCTAATATTCCGTATAAAAGGTGCAAATCGCACATGATGCAATCTATAACACAAACTAATTTAATAAAATTTGGCTGCAGTATGAATAAAGCTGTATCCGTTCTCAAAGGAAACTCTTCAAAAACTTGTCATTCTTCCTGGCTGTTTTGACTGACTGATGGTAATTGTGTTCAAGTCCATGGTGTGCTTTGCTTTGTGGTTCTTTGGTTGGTTGGGTTTTTTGTTGTTGTTGTCTGTTAGATCCTATGTAGATATTACTGCTTCAGAGGGATAAATTTATCTCAGCAAAGATAAAATTACTGGTACTTTTATGGGTTGTGTCTTTTGTCTTCCATCAATATATTTTTTTCCAGTGATTGAGAGCAAATGTCTATGTCTGAAATAGCGAGAGAATTAAATATTTAATTTAATATGTAGCCTTTGATTTTCCTGCTACGTGTGGCAGTTATAGGAAGAGACTTAAGCTTTATTTTTCACAATTAAGTGGAAGTGCTGAGAGGAAAGTACCATTAATCCTGAAATTCTGGTGAACTTCAGGTCTGGTCTTTAATGGAGCATCAAGCTTTGTTGCTGAAGCCACTAGCTAAGCTTTTCCTTCAAGTGGAATGCCATCACCATTGGAAAGCTGCATGTAGAATTATTTCTCTACATGCACGCAGGAAAGAAAACAATTACTGGACTTGGTAGCTGAGAGGAGGAAGGGGGGAGGATATATATAGGTACTTGCTTCAGCTCTTGACAGTGCCAGTGAGCAGGTTTTGTTTCATACCTGCATGTGCAGAAATGAGTGGATTTGAGTGCATCATGTCTGAGGACAGATGAATTAAGTTCTTTGGTATCTTGCAGAAGAGGAAGAATTGTCATTAGGTGATGGTTGTTATTTATCTATGTAATTTTGAGTTCAAAACTCGCTGTAAGAACTTGTTCTGCACAAGTCCTCAAGTTAGGCCTTCAGCACAAAGGACAAATACTGTTTTTCTATCTATGAGATAAACGTATGCAGTGTAGGATATTGCAGCAGGATAGTGTGTGTTGTGCTGCATAATCTGCATTATATGCATACTGTGTGTATGTATCTCTAAGACCAGAAAACTTCTAAATGAGAACTTGAATTTGCAATCAGATGTCAGTGCCATTATTCTAGTGGAGGTGGAAGTTTTGAATGTTGCACTCCCAGACAGCTGTTATGCAAGATGAGATCTAACTTAAAAGTGCAGCTTTTCTAAGCTACTTTAACAATGGAATGTAAGTCGAACTTGAGAAAAAGAACCCCAAAGGTGAGTTGTGACTTTGCAGGTTATTAGTGTCTCCAGAGTGGGGGGTAGAAGTAGCATATTCTGAAATAATCTTAAGGAGGCTATATAATATTTTCAATTAAACTTGATCTGTTCTTAGGCAGACATATTTCTTCAGAGTGGGATTTAGTTCTCTCATCCTGAAAACTTAACACCTGTTGTTCCTCAGAATTTGGTTTCTCTTCTGCTTTCCTTCACTTTCATGAAAGAGGATTTAGTTCATTAGCTCTGACTGGAATTTATTGCTTAAATGTCTGAAAGTAGTTAGTCTAGAAGTTACATAGAACTTTGCACAGGAAAGTGGAGCCCACCATTTCTGGACAGCACCATGGAGAGGCTGCATGTAATGGGGAGGGATCATGATGTGGCCAGTTTCCTGGAAGACTGCATTTCCTGTGCGCATTGTTCTCCTGGGAATATTGGATGTGCAGAGTGGAGTACCTGCACACACTTCAGCACTGGCTGAGATTAGTGGTCAGGTACCACAATTTATGCAGCCTGCTTTTTGACTAACCTTTTTCTTTGAGGCTGCTCAGACTTAGAAAATGGTAACCTTGTCTTTGGCCTCATTCTCTCTGGGTGAGGAAGATGAGTGCTGTAACCTCATTCCACCACACAGCATGAAAAGAACATGTCCTGCTGTGCTAATCTTACCTGTTCTAGTGAGGGTACTGCTTTTGAGGTAAGATAAGGGAAATTGTCTTGGCTCTTTGTGTATGGGGATCATTATGCACCTACAAGGGGTGTTGTTGGTGAAGGCCCCTACTCCTTGGTGAAGGATTTGTGTCATCTTTTTTTGTCCGTGACAACTACAATTTAATTAAGCAAAATTCCTTGAAAACTATCTATCTCTCTTAAATAGTGGTTTTTCTGCAATTCTTTAGGTTCTCAATTGAATGTGAAGGTGAGACTATTGTACCAAGATTATAGTTTACGTACTAATTTTCAGATGGAATAGTATGCAGTGTTAAATAGAAATTCTGATTTGTAGGGCTCTGCTGTGTTTATCCCTGAATACTAATTAAGATAGTGTGTTTCACAGAATGCTTGCTTACTCTTAATGGGTAAGGACAGTTATTGCTGTCTTAATATTCCCTTTGGGTTCTGTGAGATTTATTTCTTAGATAAGAACTACCTTCCTTTGCAGGAGTTTTTGCAACTGTTTATGTGAAAAGTTCTGTCAGGGCTTCTGGTGGAATATTCTTAGTATCTGATATGGTAAGGAGTATGGATACCTTTGGCACCGGTTCCATCCTTGTTAGGACACCCTTTGAAACTGCAACCAGTGATGCAAAAGAGACTTAAAAATCTACCAGCACTGGATCCCATTGCCTTAGAACTTGATAGAGGGCATTATGGCTGCACTGTCTGGATTCCTTCTGATGAGTGATAACACAGGTCATGTATTTGTGCTGGGGCTGCAGCACATGCAGCCCTTCAAGATGTAAGAGCAAAGATCTGGTTGCCAGAGTCTTAAATCTCTAGAATGTTACTCTAGGATACTAGATAGCTCGAAGCTATTCTAGTAACCTCCTGCCTATGACTTCTACCATTACTCTTTTGGAGAATGAAAATACTAGTGCATGTGGTGAACTTTAACTTCTCAGAACTGTTGAGTAGGAGGATTTAGTTTTATACAGAAAGGATCGTACTCAATTACGAAACTGATGTAAAAGTCTCACCAACCTACTTATCACCAAACCTCCTAATGCTCTCATTGTGCATTAGGAGAATTTTAGAGCAATTTTCTCAGCTTGTTTTATTATTCTTTTATCGTGACTTCTTTTTTTTTCCCCTATTTATCTGTGCAACAAAGCACAGAGAAAATGAGTCCAGAAATAAATGTAATGTTGACTTCACTCAGTGATCAGACTACAGAGGCATATTTGTTTAAATTCTCTTTTGTAATTGGTTCTTGTGTGGGTTACAGATCTTTCTCTCTGTAGTTACAGTAGCTAGGTTCAGATGGTACAGTAAGTACTTGTTAACATCCTACTGATATTGTCATCTAAGATTTTTAAGTAGTTTTTTTTTTTTTTTACTCTTTGAAATGGAGGCAATAAGAGGGGGAAAAGAAATTTTCATAATGTATTGTGAGTATAATAGTGGAAATTTAATTACTGTATTCAAAAAATTGTGTTCTCCTTGGTCTTTTATGAAAGAAATGACTAACAATCTCTTCACCTTTTTAGGTTTGTTTTTGAGTGGTTCGTCAAGTCTGAATCTGGGATTTCTATGTGTTTTCATTGCTATGGACATTTCTTGTGCACAAACAGAATAACCCAAGTGAATTCTAGCATATAGAAATTACTTAAAGTATTTAAAGCCACTTTTCATTTTAGTGTTACTGAC
Organism: Catharus ustulatus; assembly: GCF_009819885.2. Taxonomy (NCBI): domain Eukaryota; kingdom Metazoa; phylum Chordata; class Aves; order Passeriformes; family Turdidae; genus Catharus; species Catharus ustulatus. The sequence continues at coordinate 45,834,296 of NC_046224.1, forward strand.
AGGTTTCTTAAACTTTCTAGTCATGGAGAAAAAGTTCTGCATTCCAGTGTAAGGATGAATTCAGCTGGTAGGGCTTTAGTATTTACTGAAGCTAGTGTTCGGGGACAATTTCTGCTGGTCTCTAGATACGAATTTCACTGTAGCGTTAATGCTGCTTTTGCAGTACAGCTTTGTCTGTGGTTTTTTATGTGTTCTAGTCTATTTTTGGTATTGTTAGAACACTTTCTCATGATAAGTAATCAAAAAGCACCTTGAAAGAGTAGATGAGATGTGCTTTTGTATGTATGAATGAAATTGACATGAACACACTTGATTTAAGGCCTTTATGATTTTGACATTGTAGTAGCAAGAATGCTGTTTTACCAAATTATTGATTTCAGTTGTTAACTAAATCTGAGGCTAGGAAACAGAAGCAGTCATTATAAATCACTAGTAGATATACCACTCTGGAGGGATCTGTATTCCAAGCTTAACAATATATGCTACATTTTAGTTGGAACAGATGGTTTGACAGGCTCTTGTCCAGTTCTTTATTTGTTTATCCCTTTGCTCATGCTCTCAGTTGCTCCCTTTCTCAAAGTTATTACTTAGGCTAGTAAGACACTTAGTGCAATCCTCTCAAAAACTGAGAGCCCAGCAAACTGGTAGTCTATCTCGGTGTAATTGTGTTTCCTGAGGCTGAGCTCACGCCATATGAAACTGAGGAACATGCATGTGTTGTAGCAAATACTGATATTTCATCCAAGGATATGTTAAGATGGGTTAGATTTAGATGAACTGATATACTCTGAAAGCAATGTGGAGGTAGTTTTAAACAACTGTAGCATGAGTACACCTTTTTGGGATTCTTGCAACCAAGAAACTGTAAATTGCATCTTATTATTACTATATTGTAGTATAAGTGTAGAACATACTAAGTAAGACGTGCAGCATATCAGGACACTTGCCAAACAAATAACTTGTCAGTGCTCAACAGTGTATTTTTCTGCACTGATCTTGACAGCCGTAAAATGCAAACTGGAATGCAGCTGTAAGGCAACGGAGCCACCCCTAAGCTGGTCAGACTCTGATGCTGCTGGATGGGTGGAGACATTCCAAGCTCTTTTACTTTCCTATATGCATTCCTGAAATGACAGTCAATGGAAATCGTGGCATAAGAGGAGCAGCATTCCTCAGCTGTTTCCTTTCTAGTAGTTTCAAGTCTGTAAGATAAGAATACAAGAAGGCAAAAGCTGATTATGGTACTTGGGGGGGCCCGGGCATTGTTGAATTTTTATTTTTTTTTTGGTCATTGTTTCGACAAGACCTGTACCCAGCTCTTGTGTTTCAGTTACTGAGCACAGTGAATCAGCCACTGTGCTTATCCTGGAAACACTGAGTCTTCCCGGCTCATTGACAAAACCAAAATTAGAGCAATATGATGAAGTCTTTGAACAAGACTGTTTCCCGTTTACGCCTGAATGGTGTTAGCACTTATCCCGTTAATAATATATTTGTTATGCTAACAGCTTCTAAAGGTCTGTTAGACAGAGTGAACTGTGGAATTGGCTTTAAGAAGAGGGTGAAGCCCCTGAGAATAGAATGTAACCTCATTTTGGGCCTATACACAGAAGTAGGTTTATCTTCAAGTTGGTAAATAAATAGTTCCTTTATTACTGTAGTTTCTGAATGCTTAAATTGGGTCTATAACTAGCACATGACCATTGACTCTGGTACTAAATTATCGGTAAGCTATGGTTGTTAGAAATGGTTCTAGTCCTAAAGCATTCAACTGATATTTTTATAGTTATAATTTTTTATAATTTTATAATTATTTTTAGTTCAGTCTGAAATATACTTTGATTTTTTTTCCCGTGTTGTGATTGTAGTTCAGGGTCTTGAGTTGGAACTGTGACAGCTTGCTTTGAGGCTGGTTAGCCAGCCAGTGGTGATTATTATACACGTTTTAGTTCTGGGGTGATTATTTCGTTTTGGAGTTTGTTTTACCACCCTGACTGTGAAGCTTGAAAAGTAAACAGGAGTCTTTTTTTTTTTATATATGTATAGCTATACTTCTTGAGTATTTGAGGTTTCTTGTACATCAGGGAATTACTTGCAAGTGTTACCTCTGTGTTGTGGATCTGTGTGTGTGTATATATACGTATGTATTTGTCTTTTTTTTTTCAGTTTCCTAGGGGTTTTTTTTTTTTGTTGTTCTTTCACAGAAGGAGTGAGATGAATGTTAACATGAAACCTGTTTGTTATAGGATGAACTTACCTTATCAGGTTCCTTAGAATTTCACACTTGAAGCAAGTATTTGTCTAAGGCAAAATAGCAACATCTTCATCTGGTAACCAAGGTGAACATGTCTGACAAGCATGTACTCTGTGTGTGTGTGGTCAGTGCTGCCTTCTAAAACGGTTAACTTAGATGAAGCTTTCACTGAAGAGCTGCATTCCTCTGTCAGAGCCGGGATCCTTGTGGGCCTCTTTCGAAACTGGAATACCATCTCAGACTTATGGCTTTGGAACTTGCAGCTTACAAATATCCTGAAATTTGCTTTAGTGTTCTTGACTGACAACCTATGCTTTTCTTGCTGAAGTGGAAATGTTGTTATTTTAAGGCTGCAGAGCACGTTGTCCCAAGTTTTAAGGAAGGTGTTGATGCTTGCAGTGTGTTTGCAAATAGATGCAATTATACTTGAATAAGTAGGCTTAATTAAGTGAATAATTTTATCAAAATAAATATGCTTTCCAAAAGCGTGCTCCCCATCCCTGAGATGAAACAATATGAAACCACTTGTACTATTTCCTCAATTAGTGTGAATTATGACTACCAATCCCATATTCTAGAAAATAAGTAACCCTGCTTATTGTTGCAGCATTGATATTTTTTATTTATATTTTTATGAAAAGTCAATGGTATTAAACTTTTTTTGCTAATCTGTTATTTGGAAATGTTTTTAAACATGGTGCTTTGGTTGCTGAACCTGCTGAAAATTTGGGCAAAATGAATTACCTTAGGTTTTATCCAAAACGAAGACTGAAAATGGGGGTGCCGACATTTTGTCTGTGGGCCAAATGTGGACTCCTGATAAATAATAGTATCCTTTCTGTCCAGTCATATAAAACAATGTCTTTCGAAAGCTTGCCAAACTTAACAATTTCCTACTTTTATTCAGCTACTGTAGCAAATTGAATTATTTTAGGTCCTGTTTTTTATGAGGTGCCTGCAGGTCATCTCCTCAGTAGAAAATGAAAGTTTAGTGCTTACCTCTGAAAGGAGAATTTTTGTGTAATGTCAGTTTCTTGGTTTCTGAGTATAACAGAGCAGAGAGGTGAGTTCTGCTAGCACTGGGACTGTCAGTGGGTTTTTGTTTATGAACCTCTCTGGACATGGCTTTCTGGTCACTCATTGTCTACTTCCTTGCAGACAGCCTAGCCAAATACTTGGCACTGGTCTCTCTATAACTGTGTTTAATAGTGGTAGTGAATACTAATGCTTGTATGTTGCAGTGTTTATCAGGTATTTGTACACTTAGAAAGAGAAACAGCTTTCCTGCATCTCTGCAGAGGAGTAACTTAACAGGTCTAGTGTCTATTGTACTTAACATTTCTAATAGACTTATTAAATATTGAAGGTGAGCTTTGGACAGATCTATCAAACGTGATTCCTAAGAAAGATCATGAAGTTACTGTAGTAACAAGTTTTATCTCTAACTCTAGGTAAATACAGTAGTGGCGATTTAAAAACTACAATTTTTAAGGAAAATAGGGAACAATTTGGTGGGAATGACAGAAGATACATTATGTATTTTATAAAGTGTTTTACCAGTTACCCATGTGGGATCTGGAGATAGGAGAACTCTTTCTCAATTGTTTTCTCAGCAATTGAAGAGGTTACTGTATTCTGTAATAGTAGAAAACCTGTCAGTTGTAATGATAGCAAATAGCACTTGCAGGCTCAAGTAGCTGTTAGGATGTGACTGCTGGAGATAAGCACTATTAGAATTTTTTGCGAAGAAGCCTAAGTTTTGAGAATTGCTGTACCTATGAACAAAGTGTCAAAGCTTTCAGGAGCCTTTTTGTTAGCAGGTTCTATGGCACAAGGAACATGGAAACAGGAGTTTTTCTGGATGTGGATGGAGCAGTTCCCAAGAGAAGATGAACAGCTTCAGTTTGGCTTTCAAAAACTTTACAAAAGCCAGGAAAGCCTACTAAAACAAAATGCACGATTATTAAGATGGTGTATTTCAAAAGCTGTTGTTGCAATTATGGTTTGGCATCCTTTTTTAGAATAAGACACCTGCCATGTCAGGTGCATATGCTGGATTAAAACATAAAACCAAGAAAGTCCTGGCATAGAAAAGCTTGCATAATAGTAGTCCTATTAAAAATACTTTTCCTTTTAAGTTTGTTTTTAGGGTTTTTGTGTTGGTTTTCTTGTGTGTGTAATGGGATTTTTTTTGTTTCCAAAACACAGCATATAAATAAAAGCATGACTTAAAGTTTAGTGATGGCAAGCAAACTGTGGGGATTCGAATAAAAGACCAAATAGCACTTAAAAGTAATTTTCTATTAAGAAACCTTGGCATCAGAACCATATCATCTTCAGTGACATAATTTATCAACTACACAGAGATTTGCCTGAAGTATTTGCTTTAAGATCTGGTGTGTAATTTCCCCTTTCTGGGAGAGCCTCCAAGGGTTTTGCTTCTCAATAGCCGATTACTTGTGCATATTGTAACAAGTACTTTGTCTTTTCAAGACAAGCTCTTATGACAACATTTGAAAGACTGTTCCTTAAATTTTTTGTAGAATTTTGAGCCCTTTTAATTTCTTCTCTGTAATTGTCTAATTTTATTTTATATTGCCAAGTTAAATGACATAAATATGTGAGAATTTTCTTTGTGCTTTTTTCCCCTGTTCATTTTACTGTGTTGTGTTTTGCTGCTGATAATGTATTTGGTAACATGCTTTGAATTCTGTTAATACATGAAGAGTGCTTATGCAGAATTTAAACAATTAACTGCTTAAGTCAACTAATTTCACGATTATAAACCTCACTTCCAGGTACCAGCAACTTTTCGTTCTTTGTCCATACATAAGCCGCACCTGATTATAAGCCACACATTACAATATAGAGTGTGATAAAAGGTATCTATTCTATCACCATCTGTTGAGGGTGGGGGCAGTGATCCTTATCTCTGTGGGAGATATTCTGCTAATGGGCCATCCATTGAAACCAGGCAGAGCATTGTTCTTTATCTTTTCACAACCCATCCTTCCCCCAGTCAGTCATTTTCTGCTAATGGCCCATTGAGTCCCACTGTGTGACTGACAAAATTACTGCATCCCATTGGAAGTTGCTCCAGCCAGGGGGAAGAACCCAACATTTCTTACCAAAATAAAAACAAGAGGTTTTGGGACACTAAGGCAGCCCCTTTCTCCACTGGACTCCAGAGGAAAACCAGATTTCTCCACATCACCACTGGACCTCTGGAGGGAAACTGCACCTTCGACAGGAGCACTGCTTCAACTGAATCACATCTGTCACTGCAGGAGGATGCAGCCACCATTTAATGGGACTGCTACCAACACCCTGCCTGACGGGGTGTCAGGTTGTACTCTGACTTTGTCAGGGTTTGGAGTTTGTTTCTTTGTAGTACTGTATTTCTATTTTAATTTCCCTAGTAAAGAACTGTTATTCCTAATTCCCATATTTTTACCTGAAAGCCCCTTGATTTCAAAATTATAATAATTTGGAGGGAGGGGGTTTACATTCTCCATTTCAAAGAGAAGCTCCTACCTTTCTCAGCAGACACCTGTCCTCCAAACTAAAACAGCAACTTTTTGTTCTTTGTCCATATATAAGCCGCACCTGATTATAAGCCGCACTTTGGGTTCGGACCAAAATTTTAGTCAAAATGGTGCGGCTTATTGTGAATGTACTGTACTTGGGTTTTAAACTTTAAGTCAGAACCTTCACTTTTTAAAACAAATATTTTAAAACCTGGCTTCAGCTGTTCTACAGTTGAGCTCATGATAGGCTGTAAAGCTGAGGAGTGTCACTTAAGTAGGAGTGACATCACTAAATTTATCAATATACTTCTGTACTTATCTTTTGGTAGCAGTGATTCATGAGACCCATATTGTACCGTACAGTTTCATAAGTTTCTCTGTTTCTCTTTTTAAGAAGTTTCATGACCTAGATGAAGGTGGGCATTGGCAAACAGGGTAAAAAATAATCTTCTGATCCTAAGTTAGAGTAGTGACAGAGGTAGGAATTTTTTAATCCAGGTAAATCCTTTCTCCTCTTCTGTCCTCCTGTCTCCTTCCTCTATTCATTTTACAGAAACTGGATTTTTGACAGTCAAATCCATCTACCTTGTAGCTTTTAATAAATAAGCAGCACTGGCTGGTTATTGGTGCTTCTACAATTATAAAAGCAGTCTCCAAATTCAAGTTTTAATCTGTAGAGACCTTAACAAGGTGCTGGTGTTTATAGAAACCTAGCATGTGCCCTACTTTGATTTCTTTCTCCCAGAAAGATCTGATGAGGGTTGGTTCCTTTAGTACTATTAGCAACCATTGAGGCACATGATCTTTGCATGTCTACTTTTCCTCCTCCTTGTTAGGATACCTAAGATGACTCCATACCCCCAAACCCATGACTGCATTATCAATTTCCCCCTCTGGGATGTTTTTGCTTAATGCAAGGAATTGTTCCTGTAAAGCCAAATATGTAAACCAAAGATTTCCATATACTTCGGCTCTTGTCAGCCTCAGAGTGTAGATTGTGAAATGTTTCTGGCACTTCTGGTGACTTGATTCACTGAGAATTACTCTGTTGTGGTATTTACCTCCCTAATCCCAATTATTTTTCATATAATCATAGAATGTTAAGGATTGGATTAGATGATCTTTAAGGTCCCTTCCCAACTAAACCTCTGCCAGGGGCAGTGACACCTCCTGCTAGATCAGGTTGGTCAAGGCCTTACTAAAACTGGCTTTGAACACTTTCAGGGCTGGGTCATCCACATCCTCCCTGGGCAGCCTGTTCCAGTGTCTCACCACACTCACAGTAAAAAAAATTCTTTCAACATCTAGTATAAATTTCCCCTCTTTCTGTTTGTACCCCTTACTCCTGGTTCTCTCACTGCAGTTCCTGACAAAAAGTCCTTCTCCAGCTTCCTGGTAGGCCCTCTTCAGGTACTCGAAGATTGCTGTGAGGTCTCCATGCAGCATTTTCTTCACATACTGAACGACCCTGATTCTCTCAGCCTGGCTCTGCAGGGGAGCAGAGCCACCTCTGCAGGGTGCTCCAGTCCTCTTAACTTCATGGCCCTCCTGTACACCCCACTCCAAGTGTGGTTTCACAAGAGCAGAGGAGGCAGGGAGAATCTTCTCCCTTGACCTGCTGGCTACACTCCTTTTGACACAGCCCAGGGTATGGTTTGACTTCTGGGCTGAGATTGTGTGCTAACAGCTCCTATTGAGTTTTTCATCAAACATCACCCCCAATTCCTTTTCTGTAGAGCTGCTCTCAATCATCTCTCTGCCCAACCTATAGGTGTGTCAGGGTGAAGTCCAGTTTTAGTAATGCTCTGGCTTTAGAAATTGTGTTTGAGAATATTTCTTAAAGTTTTAGGTTAAGGTGCAAATAGTACATCCAGTTTAGGCTCAGTGGCGGGGGGATGGTTTCTACAGTCTCCTTGCTTTCTGCATGTAGGACTTAAAGTTCTAGACAAATGCAGTGGCTTGAATTTTATCAGTTGGTGGAGCCTGACTCTATGGTAACAGATGTTTGGAAAGAAGTTATTAACCACTGTAGTCACTATTACAGAAGGTTGTTGATTTCTTAGAGGATAAATGATTCCTTCCTTACCCGAAACACTGTATTCATACCACAGCAATACTATTGCCAGTTTAGCCAGAATGAGGAGAAGGAAGTTCTTCCTAATGCAAGATCACAGAATCAACTAGGTTGGAAAAGACCTTTGAGGTCCAGTCCAACCTATGACCTTAAACCACCTTGTCAGCTAGACCATGGTACTAAGTTCCACATCCAGTCTTTCATTAAACACCTCTGGGGAGGGTGAGTCCACCATGTCCCTGGGCAAACCATTCCAGTGACCCTTTCCGTGGGGAATTTCTGCTTAATGTCCAACCTAAACCTCTGCTGGCATGGCCTCAGTCTATGTGCTCTTGTCCTATAGCTTGTTATCTGGGAGAAGAGATTGATCCCCACCTGGCTACAGCCTCCCTTCAGGGAGATTTAGAGAGTGAAAGGGTCCCCCTGAGCCTTTTCTCCAGGCTAAATATCCCCTGCTCCTTCAGCTGCTCCTCACTGGACTGGTGTTCCACAGCCTTCACCAGCCTTGTTGCCCTGCTCTGGACATGCTCCAGCATCTCAGCATCCTTCCTGAAGTGGGGAGGCGAGCATGGGACACAGCACTCAAGGTGCAGCCTCAGCAGTGCTGAGTACCAGAGGAGAATCACTGCCCTGGTCCTGCTGGCCTCACTATTTTGGATACAGGCCAGGATGCCATTGGCCTCTTGGCCACCTGGCCACGCTGCTGGCTCATGTTCAGCTGTTAATCAGTACCCCCAGGTCTCTGTCCAACCACGCTGGCCTCAGCCTCTAGTGCTGCATGGGGTTGTTGTGGCCAAAGTACAGGACCCAGCACTTGGTCTTGTTGAAACTCTTATTATTGGATTCAGCCCATGGATCCAGCCTGTCCAGGGCCTTCTGCAGAGCCCTCCTACCCTCCAGCAGATCAACACGCACACCCAACTTCGTGTTGGCTGTGAATTTCCTAATGGTCGGCGCAAGCTCCTCATCCCAATCATCAGTAAAGACATTAAACAGGCCCAAAGCTGGTCTGTGGGGGATGTCATCAGGGACCATCCACCAACTGGATGCGGTACCATTCACCACCACTCCTCGGGCCCAACCATCCAGGCAGTTCTTAACCCAGTAAAGGGTGCACTTGTCCAGGCCGTGAGCTGACAGCTTTTCCAGGACTATGGTATGGGAGACGGTGTCAAAGACTGATGAGTAGCAGAGTGATGAAGTCTTCTGGAAACTAGGGAAGAGTAATGTGTCTGCCCCATTCTGTGAAAGGGGGCTGGAGGGAATGAGAGTAAGCTTTAATTAGAAAATGATACTGGGCACAGTGTCTAAACTGAAATGTACAACAGGGCTGTAATATACGGACTAAATGGACTGGTCTGTCATGGTAAGAGACTCCTCCCTTTAAGCAGCAAGGGGTGAGTTTCTACAGTTGAGTCAGTGTTGTGGCTACTTTGCTGTCTTGGATTTGAATGTGTTACTCTGAGGCTTCTATAATGTGAGACCTTTGATTTGCCATCAAGTTTATCCCTTTGTCTCTGTCAAGGGTAATGTCAAGAAAACCAAGAATCAAAGGGAAGTGCTGCATCTCATTGAAATACTACAAAAGTCCAATTGAACTGGTTGTGGTCCAATGTGCTGTAGGACTTTCAGTATTGAGGAAAGCTTATTCTAAATGTCTTGCTGAAGATGCTATAGTTACAAGCAGTTGTGGTCAAGAAAAGTTGCATTTTTGCAACAGGAGTAAGTATTTTTATCGGTGAGTTATCGATATATCAGAAGGTTATAGATTACAGCAAACTCATAATGGTTGTTTGTTTACTTAGCTTTATAAGTATTTGGAAATTTGACTTTTGCATGTATTTCTCTTAAACAGCTTTTCCTTTCTACCCCAAAGAGGGGCAGTCTGTTTTATTAAAACAGGCTGCTGTGATGGCTATGGTCTAAGTAGATATACTTTTCTCCCCTCCCACTTCAAGTGTAAGTTATATTTTATGGTTAATAATTCTTAACATTGAGTGGCTTTTCTTTGCATCTATTAAGAGGTGTTTTCATGTCATATAGTTTTTATTGTCTCTTGTGATGTCCTCTGTGTTCATGGTTGAATAGACAGGTGTGCTCTAGAACCTTCATATGTAATGATGGAATTAATCTGTGATATCACCATATCTTCAAACTGTTTTTACTAGAGTTTACAGTTACTGTATGGGTAAAACAGGTGCTTAGCTGATTGACAGTGCTCTTCAGCCATAAAATAATGAGCTAAAGTGTTGGCTTTAAATACCTGAATCCTTGATGCAATAAACTTTTGCAGCATTCTTTTTGAGCTTGGGAATTGAAGGCCAATGTCAGTAATTGTTTTTTTTAGAAGATTGTTCAAATAGACAAGCTTTAACTTTCAAGTCTCTAGTGTTAGTGTTGGGTTTCACCTGTGATTTCAATACATGTGTCACATAGAATTGAGTAATTCTGAGTTTTCTATATTGCCATAATTCTTTCCTGTATTTTGTCAGTAGTTGTAGCAACTTATACTTCCACTAAGCACCATAAATCACTAATCTTTTTTTTCTCTGAGTTCTTGCAAAGGACTGTAGGGAAGGAGAAAAACGGATGTTCTGTTTTTGTTGATTGGTAAATATACGAGGTGTACATGCTGCTGAATTTGGCGATAGAGACATCTTTGAACACACAAAGCCAAAATCCTGGCTCTCCATCACTGTCATAGGGGATTATTTAATTTGTAATTTCATCCAGCATTTGAGCTAAAACTAAAAGTAGATACTAAATTCTCCACTAGCGGCTGAATCTCAGGAGTATCGTTCAATGCAACTTTTGCCTTGATGAAGTCCTAGTAAACTTGCTTTGATGAACTTAGATTTTATTTTGTGCATGTGCTGGCACAGGCAGCTCCTTCAGCTTGTAAGCAACTATGATGTGTAATCAAGTATAGCCAGATTGCTCTGACCTCCTGCAAGCTGGTCTCCTAAAATGGAAATTATTCATTTTGCAGATGGAAATTGGAGCCAAGCAGCTGTGAATTCCAGGAGACAAATACTGAAGCAAACTCATAACTTTGTTCTTCTGTTTAAAAACCAAAGTTGAGTCTTGCATTTGCCACTTGCTTTCAATCTGTGTTTTTTTTCCAAAAAATCAGCGAGTATTTGTATGAAGGCATTGCTTACTATCCAAAGGGTTTTTTGTTTCTTTTTTCGCATAAGCCTTTTCTTCATAATTCTTATTTACTCTAACTTCCTCTCCTGAAACGACAAACCATTACCATTGCCCTGCCTTTACTTCTGTGCCTATTATTTTAGGGAGTTAGTGTTAATTTGCGCTGAATCAGCTTTTACTGATGGAACGGCGGGAAACCAGGATAGGTTGATAAAATGTACATTTTCATGCAGTAGTGATGTTGATCACCTGCAGTTGTAGAGGTTGGTGTGGAATTGCTGAGCTAAAAAGCTTATTGAATGTAGAAGTGACAAATTATATGTTTAAAAGGACACTTGCATGAATCTGTGGCTCAGAATTAAATGTACTGTCTAGATGAAAGATTTACTGTATCATCTTTAGTTTAGCTTTGGAAATTGAAGACAAAAATTGGGCGAAATTGTATTGGTTGCTAGTGTTCTGTGCTGTTCCCAGGAGACTACTTACTTAAACTTATAAAACCCATCATTTTACTGTTGTAGAAATCTTGAGTCTGTGTGAAAGCTTACTGCATATTTTAGGTTTTGTGGAGGCTTACCACTAGCACTACTTCAGGTTTAATTTTTGACAAAAATCTGACTTGTAGGCAGAAGCAAAGCTGGCAATATATGCAGGCAAACCAACAAACAGCTCTGCTAACATATTCCCAAGGGTCCTACATAAACTGTAAGGAAAATTATGCAGCCTCCTTAATCTGAGTTCCTGGTAGCTATACTGAAACTTTGTCTTTGAAGAAAATAGGCTTTTGTGATTGTGCCCTAAGTCTGCAAAAAAACTCCCAACTAACGCAGTGAAAGATGCAAAATCGTAAAGATCTTTCCCAATATCCAGATCACACTAAGAATTCTTTTTGGTGCAAAGTGCTTTTTAGGTGACCATTTAGAAGGTGAAAGACAAAATGGAGCTGTGGTTTGTTAAAAATTATGTAAAAGAATAAAAAAAACCCCAAATCACAACCAAAAAACTTGTACTGGTCCTTGAAGACAAAAATCTGGTGTTGCACCAGTTTAACAACCTTTGTGATTTAGCTCTCAAGTGGTAGACACTGTGAGCATGGTACTACTTTCTCTTATGTGGTGGGCTGTATATAAAGTACCTTTAGATGCTAGCTGTTGAGTGTCTAGTGGAAAGCAATACTGCTTCTGCCACTGAAGTATCGGGAGGATATTTGCCTTTAGCCTTTGTCTGCTTACTTTTAGGTGAAATAAAAATGAGGGAATTTTCTTCTACTTTAAAGACTTTTTTTGTTTTTTTACTCTGCGGTATGAGGCTTTTGATTTTTAGGTCTAAGGAATTCTGACTTCTTCAAATCCTTGGCCATGGAAAGCAAGATATAACTAGAGATGGGATGAGATGCTTACTGTAGTTTTCCACCAAACAATCTTCTGTTTCTTGCTGTATTCTGGTGCCTTATTTTTTTTTCTTCCCAAGGTTACCGGAAGGAACAAAATGATGTTTGCTTTGCACATCTTTTTCCTATGTGCATTTAACCAGCAGTTTTAGGATGCTGTTTCATATTATACTGACCTTGATAGTGTGTAGTGTGATCTTTCCTGTTCTAGTCAGTTTGAGCAAGGAGTTTCTGTCCATTCTGAATGCAAGCATACAGGCTTCAGTCTGCTGAACAGGGACGTCTTTGCTCAATCTATTCCTGGATCTCTATGCTTACTTTTTTTTTTGGGGCAGGTAGGTAGGCATGTGTTTTAATCTTGTCACCTACTGCAAAGTTTGTCTGGACAGAAGTGTGGTCTTAATTCTTGAAAAGCGTGACATTGGGAGCAGAGAAAGAATGCAAAGGAGGAATTGTAGCATACCAAGCAGAAAAGGTTTGTTACAAAAAGAGAGTAACAAGTTTTGTTATAGCAAAGCATTCTTTGTTCCACAAAGCAGAAATGTAAAATGCAGTTGTTAGCTTTAGTGCTGTGTAAGTAAGGAAATGTTTAATGTAAGATAACCCATGTATTAAATACTTTCCTAGAGTTTGCATCAATCTTGCCCTGCGTTGTCTTTTGACTTCTTTTTTTCTAAATTGCCTGTGACTGAGAGGTGTCAGGGGCACTGGCTTGATGAGAAATGAGTTTCAACATAAGGTATTTTCGGGTGTAGCTTTTTTTTAAATGAAAGTATGGTTTAGATCATCTGCTTTGAATAATGATTCTTTGAAGGGGGGATCAGGACTTTTGCTTGTGTGCTAACTAATGTTGTTTTATTTTTAGTTTTTTGGGGTTTTTTTTCTTTGTGGCAGACACTGCTGGAATCTTCTACACTTCGGTAGCTTTTTGGCTACTGAAGCAAAAATCTCTTCTAGAAAACGTTGCTCAACAGATGTGGATACAGATCTTTCTGGAGATCCTGGTCCAGTGTTTAGAGCTCTTCATTTTACAGTAATATGGGAACTTGCTGAAATTCCCAATGAAACAGTGACTTCATTTGTGCTAGGCTTTGGCTAGACCTCTGAAGACACCGTTCCTGCTCTGCAGTGCATCATAGTGGAAGATGTGTATGAAGTTTGGGGAGGAAGAACACCATCAAATACATGAAATATTTCTGCTTGCATTTTAATGTTTGATTCTTTTTGAATAAAAATTTTTGTTTTACTTATTATGTCATTCTGTCAAATATAAATTATATGTTCATTTATATCTGTAACTGGTGAATTGAGGGGCACTATAGTAGTACTGGGGGGTGGGGGGGGAATTGTTCATGATTCCTGGACTGTTTGGTGTTTACTTTGTGAGGTTTTGTTTGTTTTTTAACTTACCTGATTGAGTAGTTGGGTAGACATAATTATTCAGCTTCTTTAGGGTAACTTTATTCCAACTTCTAAACATTTAGGCATTTTTTTGGAAACAGAAATGCTGTCCTGTGCAGTCATCTGATCTTGCAAAATGTAGATTTTTTTGTAATTGTTTCTTCACACATTTAATGTAACAACTATTAAAGAAACGTTATCTTGCTGTTCAAAGACTTTATTTCTAATGTGACAGAGAGGATCTTTCAACAGTCTCTAATTTTTATTAAGTTTTCATTTATATAAAGCCAAGTTCCTAAAGTAATAAATTAAAATTACACAGTTGGTTACCTTCTTGCATATGAGATGGTGTAAGTTAAGATCCCTAGTGGTAAAAAGACCTAAAAGTTAGGTCTCTAAAATCCATCCAAGAGGTGATAAAACTGTTGCTATGTGTTACTTGAGGGCAAAGAAGGAATGGATTAAATTATGTGTATTGATACTGAAGTATTTAAATAGCTGGGCTGTAACTCTTGCTTCAAGTTCATTTTAATTGTTAATTTCAGGAAATTTTATCTTGCTTTAACTATAGTTCTGTAGTTGTGATGTTCTGAACATGCTTAGACTTAAAGCATCCAATAAAAACAAAGTAGCTTGCTTTCAGTAATGGAAAAAATGACTCAGTCCAAGTTCAGAACAGAAATTAGCTAAAAGGCAAACAGTAATTCTTAAAACAGAAGCTAAGTTTAAGCACTTCATAAACGAGGTTGAAGATCGTTCTGTACTTCTGGTTTTCCAGTTACACGAGTGTTTCGGTCATAGTGTTCATGTATCGTTTTTAGTAAACTTTCCCTGTTTTGCCAAATCGATTCCATACTTTGGTGTGCTGCTGCCGTAAGACAACAGTACAGTCATCTGAGATTAAGGGACGGTTTAACTGAGGAAACTCATGCTGCATGCCTGTAAATGACACTGAAGAATAAGGGTGGTGCCAGTTTGCTTGTCTTCTGCCATTAGCTGTGTGCTTATTTGGAGTCACAAGGAGGTTACTGGTGACCCAAGGACCATCAGCTGTTCGACTTCTCTGGTACTAGTCTGCATGCCAGAGTTCTGAGGTGTAGATCAATTCTCAAATGAAAGAAATAAGCCATTTCCTTATGAGCAAGACAAATCAGGTATTGCAGTTCCACATTTAACCTTCATTTAGACCTCGTATCTTCAGTTCAAGACCTTAAGTACAGGGTAATTTTGAATATTAAGCATTAATAGGGAAGATTGCTGTAATTAGGGAGTCATTACTTCATTGTTGAATGAGGATAGCTCACAGATGTCTCATATAAAGAGTGATATTAATCCAATCAACAATAAGGTGCTTCTTTCCTTGGATTCTTGTTTAATTCAAGCTGTTCTAACTATACCTTTGCCCAAGCTAAAACTAGTAGAGAATGTTCTTCCTAAACTGCACAGTCATATTCTGCAGTCTCATAGTCTTACTAGGCCTGTAGATAGACATGTAGGAAGTACCTACCAAAACAATGCTTGGAACTTGCGTTGTAATGCACGCTGCAGGTGGATAGACATTTATTTTGTAGATACTTTTGTTACCTCAGTGCTCTCTAAATATGCTTATAAATAACATTGCAGGAAAGAACTCCTGATTTTATGACATCCAAACAAGTTCCAAATTACAGAAAACTGGCTTTGTCATCAAGTTTCTCAAAAGGAAATAAAAATTAAACACAGAATCACTTTTTTTTCCAAGATGTAGATTCTCAGTTTTACACTTTCTACCTTCCCACATCCAATCTTTGATGTTGTTGGCTCCTGCATGAATGCTCTCTCCATTATGCAGCTGGCTTAAGGCACAAGTATGCGTAGGACTTCTTCCCTAGAAAGCATTAGCTTTCTAAATAAGAATGGGAAAGTTTGGGAGTAAGGGCTTTGGTGTACCTTTATAGGCACTGGCCACATTTCAGTCTAACAGTTTTCTAATCTCATTGTTAGACTCCACAGACACTTGAACACAGCAATTTAAAACATGGGGAAAATTAATGCAGTAAACCCTTTTTTAATTTCTGATAACATCAATTCACATTACACTTGATAACTTCTTCACCAGCTATTGTTGATCACTTCTAAAACCATTATTAAACAATGCCTGACACCTTCATCTGAAAACCTCAATTTTCAATGCTTGTGTAAGAAACAATAAATAATTTCTTTATAAGTCTTTATAGGGCTCTACTGTAGACAGTAGTGAGCAACAGACTGAAGAGCTGGATCTTGTTTCTACTCCTGGAAACACTTAAATTTCTGTAAATACCACAACTTCAGTAGAATTATCTGTAAGGCTTGCAGATTTACTGCCAAGTTCTACAACCCTTGGTATACTTGGAGCGTCCTTTATCAGTGCTCAAGTTTGAAATTGCATCTTCTAGAGTCTCCAGAACTTTAGCTATAACTTCAACACATGTTTCTAGGTTTTCCCTTCTCTGTAACAATAAACAACTCATATGCAAGCACAGAGTTTGCATCTGTTTTACCTAAATGAGTTGCTTAGTAAAAGGAACTATCTATGGTAATATCTAAACCTGTTTTACAGCAGTACTTATCAAAGTGCTTTTTCTGGTCTGTTAGATAATTATATGTTCTGCTTTTGGAATAGTGTGGTTAAATGCAAACCCTAGAGCAGCAAGATGGTGTAAGTGTATTCTGTGTCACCATTGTTTTTGCTTGCCATCTTCATGTGGGACAACTCAGTTTTATCCAACTTGGTTAATGAAACCTTACCCATTCATAAATGTGTGGGTGTCCTGTTGCTTTTCATTAAGGCTGTTGGAATTGACTCTCAACTATCTTAAACCCTTTTCTTCTGAAACTCAGCATGTACACTGATTTTAGTGCAAATATAAACATATTTTATTGATGAGTATGTCAATAAAATTATGTTGTATGAAGATACAAAACACATCTGCAAAGTTACTGGAAGTTTCTTGACCAGAAAGTGACTTGACTTAGATTCAAGTAGTGTGGATCTAAAATTCTTCTCTTTGAGCTCAGAAAGTTAGTGTTCCATTCTGCTGCATGTCTTCTTTCACAACTGTCCTCTGCAGTTGAGATGCAATTTTGTGACTAAAGTGAGGATGAGCACTGCCCTAACATGTGTTCAAGGTCAGCTGTTTATAGGTTTTCAAAGAATACTTTATCTTTGTGATCTTACTAGGCTTAAAACTTAAAAATCACGTTAAAACCTTTGATTTTCCCTGACCTGAATTTCCGTTCTTTACCTAAAAGATCATAAAGACTGGAGGGCTGAATTTTGTTGATAATCAGTTACCATCTCTTCTCACTATTCCTAGGCAGAAGGACTAGAATGAGGAAAGGGGAAGATACGAACTGATTCTAAGATTTTTAGCTAATGACTGGATAAGAAGGCCCAGAGTGACTGTGCAGCATCAACTCCTGTTAGTGTAGGGCCCCACATCTTGTGCATTGCAGCTTAAGATGTTTAATTGAGAAGTATGTGACTGATTTAGCAACCTGTTCTGTCTCAGACATTTGTGATTTCCATGGGAAGAAAGTAAACTATGACCCAGAGTAACTTGGAAAAGCAAAAACTCACCTGCCATCTTGTTTCCTTCTCCCTCTTGCTTACAAGCATGTTGCAGAGGAGTGCTTGTGATATTCATATGTCTGCAGCATGCCCCAGTTGTGTCATCTTTTGCCTAACCTAATTCAGTCTAATGAGTAAGTCCTCAGCAGAGCAGTAGTAGATATTTTCTGTGCCACTCCTAAAGCCAGGAGTGTTAATGCTGTATTTATTGCTTCGGTTTTATTCAGTGCTTTATATTTAGTGCAGGACTGATAGGGAGGTGTATCAGTATTATCATTTCAAACAAAAGCTTGGCATCCTAGCTCAACCATCCTGCAGAGGCAATCTCTGCCCTTAAAGATTTCTTCTAAGGAGAGCCCATATATGTGGCTTTTGGAGTCTAAGACCTTGAAAAATGTGCTTTTTAGCAAACTGATACCCTGCAGAGGAAAAATGTAGTTGTAGCTACTCTAAAGTTACCTGAATGGTATAATGGTATTATTTTTCTGAACTAAGAATGCATTTACTTTAGATACGGGTATAGATACTGTGAACTATGGTGCTGTTGCTATTATAGACTAAATGCTTACTTAAGCACAAGTAGGCAGCTTCTGTGCATTCCCATGCCCTTTTGACAGCTCCTGTTCATTCCCATTCCTATTCACTCTCTTGTAGAGAAGTTTAATTTGTTCCCTTGGCAAATCATGTAGTAGATGAGCTTGCAGTTGGAGTGCAGTAACTTCTAAAATACTGGGGTAAGAACTAGTTGAGTAGTCCATTAAATTGCTACCTAGGTCCACTGGGGACACGATCTTGAGAACTAGTCTTAGTTCTCCTCTGTGAATAAAATTGCATAAATCTGCAGTTTCTTAAGGAATGTTTTTAATTCGAGGGAATGTTAGCCTTCAAATGCAATACAATGAATTCCAACCTTGAGTAGAGATGGTTCCTGATTCACAGTCTGGCATACAGGTTTCAAATGTGTTTAACCTCAGGATCAAATTTAAAATCAGACTAAAGTTTCATCTTTTACACAAAGATAGTTGTAATTTTTTTTTGTATTTTTACAAAAAAATGTAAAAAATAGACATAAGTTTTTGCATATGGTCACATATGTGCTCAGTTTCTATAATAAAACTGGTTCTGGGTCCTGTTTGGCTACACACTGCTTAGTTTTTCTACTTTGTTTTTTGTTAGTGTCTTTCTTAGATGGAGTACATTTGCTGAGGTGCAAAAAGGCAGCTAGGTCTGGCAGCAGCTGATATTTCCTGGAAGAAACAGTTCTGTTCAGATTGTGTTAATCTACAAACACATTTTTTTGTCCTTAGGAATCAATAGATTATGTGTAGATTGAGTAATTACATTCTAGTCCTACCTAAAGTAGGTGCAAAATGGCCTACTTAATTCAACAGATCAGGTAGTCTAGTATACAGAATACTGTGAGGTTTGGATATCTGTTTGAAGAGGAAACCCAGTATTCACTAAACTATGCATTGTATTGGCAAAATTGACCTTTCATAAAGGTCAATTGTGAAATTCTTATCTAAAAAGATTAATGCAGATATAAAGGGGAGGTAGTGCTGCTTCCCAAGTGTTAAAGTGCTTGATTCCTTCTGAAACATAAACCCTGGAGCTAAGAAGATGCTGTTGGCATGCTGGCACATACCTCTAACTGCAAATTTTTGTATTCCTGTATTTATCTGTCTGATCCTGAAGTTTATACTTACTTCTTTCTTGCCCCTTCTTCTAGACCAATGTTTCCTTCCATTGTCTTGAAAGCTCCTTTGCCCTTCTCGAATAGAAGCTCTGCAGTCCTCTCTATTTTACACCCCCATCTGTTGAAGAATGTTGCTTTCTTCAGTTCTCCCTGTCCTTTCTCTGTAGGCTGTGTATTACCATCTCCTTATAAGCACTTGCTCGTTAGAGTTATTCTTGTTGGAATCTAGGCTACAAGTAATCTTTCCATGCAGCAAGTTGCTGCCTCTGATAAATGCAGGCTTCAGCCAGTGGCTGGCAGGGAGATTCATTTGCTGTCAGATCCCTGAATTAGGCTTTTCTGGTGCTTTCCATTTGCACCAAAATCAAGGATGCTGTGTTTATGAATGCTGCCTGCAGTTTTGAAATTGATCTGGCTTTAATACTATGTAAAGAAATGCATTCATTTGAATGTTAAGCTGTAGAGTCTTCTGGAAGGCAATTTTACATGAGCACAGCTAGTAATGTTATATGTGTAAAATTTAATTCTAAAGTGTCTTAAAAATGTATGCAAATGTTCATCTTTACTGTGATATATAAGCTAAGTAGACTACATGGATAGATACTACATAGATTTGTGTAAGCATTTTCCATGGGAATCCCAGTGCCTTATATGGTCAACTTGCTTTGTAGTGTTCCAGTGAAATGAAGGCAGCCATCCAACAACAGGGGAAAAAAAAACCAGCCCAGCTGTCTTTAGCTTTGTCTGTAATACCCTCTTTCTTGGCCTCCTTTAGTAGCACAGTAGCTAATTATTAAAACTGAAAATGTGGCAAGAGCCTCTGTAGCTAGTAGAAGACATTTCTTTTGTGGCAATTACTTTATACTAAAGATTTCATTAATTTAATGAAGTGTAGTAGCGTATTGATAATACTGCTTTGTTGCATAATGCACTTTTGCTATCATGCAAGTTGTTGTGCCTCTACCCAAGTTTGTTGTAAACTGGTCATAATTCCAGTAACTGTTACGGCCAGAACAGAGTAGAGGGGGGAATCCCCTCCCTTGTCCTGCTGGCCATGCTCCTTTTGGTACAGCCCAGTGTTGGCTTTCTAGGCTGTTAATGCACACTGGTGGCTCATGTTTAGTTTTCATCAACCATTACCCCAAGTCCTTCTCCACAGGGCTACTCTCAATCAGTTTTTTGCCCGCATATGTGGGTATGCCTGGGATTGCCGTGTCTCAGGTGTAGGACCTAGCGCTTCGCTTTGTTGAACTTCATGAGGTTTGCATTGGCCCATCTCTCAAGTGTGTCCAAGTACCCTGGATGGCATCGCTTCACCCAGCATGATGTCATCAGCGAACTTGCTGAGGTGTGCTTGGTCCCTCTGTCAGTGTTGCTGACAAAGATGATGAGCAGTATCTGCCCCGGCTCCTGAGGGACTCCACTTGTCACTGGTCTCCATGTGGACAATGAGATATTGACCACAACTCTTACATGCAGCCGTTCAGTCATTTCTTTATTCACCAAGTGATCCATTCAACAAATTCCAGTTTATAATAAAGGCTATCATGTGGGGCTGTGTCAAACAATTGTTCTACCCCGTCTACTGATGCTGTAGCCCCATCATATGCTAAGAGTTTAAATAAGTGCCTTTTGAGGCTTGCTTATTAAGAGATTGCTTCAGAGGATTCGGATTCCTCTGAAAAGAGCATCTGGGAATAGCAGCACTGGTGCGGTAATCTACCTGTACTTATTCTCAAGCAGTAGGATGCACAGAAGCTTTACTGTAATTCTCTGTGTGGTAATTTATATACCTGTACTTTTAAAAACTCCCCTGAATGAGAGACTGGATTGTTAAAGTTAGTCGTATCTCTTTATTCAGAATCCCGTTGAATGCAAGAACGTCATTATTTTACTTGTAGTCATAATAATGTATTTTCTATTGCAGAAGAGAAAAAAAATAAAGCACTTCATCACTCGCCTACTATGATGAGAGAAGGATCAGTAAAAATGCTATTGTATTACTTTAAATTGTAGTTAAGAGGGCTTTTTCCTCTATATAGCGGAGGCCTTTAGCATTCTTTCAGTTAATCATACAGCTCCAGTGACTGATTTGTGTGAAAAGGAGAGCCAGTCTACTGGACCAGTGATAAGTCATCTTCGCTTTTGCTGATAAGGAGCATTCCAATCAGTTCTTAGAAAAGCAGCTTCTGTTTCTTCATGTCTTTTGGTTGCAGCTTCAACTAGCTTCTTGTAATGGCTTGAGCTCCCTATAGCAGAAACGGTGAACAGATATTTCTTATTAATGATTTTTAGTCTTGTGTTACATGGTTGTCAGTGTCGTTTTGTTCTAGGCTGAAGAGTTCTGCCTATTGAGTTCTTTTTCTGGGAGGTAATCCATCCCTTTGACTAAGACTCTGCATCTCAATGAAGTCTGTTCTCTTACTGTTTTAGCTATGAAGCTGTAAAGGAGGATGGAATTTTTAAAATACTGAATCAGATTGGCAGAAGCAAAATCTCCTTGGATGGATCTATGTTTTAATATTCTAGGATTTTGCAGTGAGATAGAATTTTTCAGAAGGAAAACCTTTTTTCAAATATTTTCAGATTTACCAAAAGAGTGCTTCAGGGAAAAGCTGATATCTAAGGGAACGTACCAAGACCTTAAAAAACCTACAGTACTTTACAGTGATATACCTATGTTAGTTTTGAGTATGATAAGTCAGAACACAGAAGCTGTACAGATGTCAGGGTGCTGTGGACTTGTAAAATACATTTAGACTTAGTCTGGTACTATCTGTGCTGTGACCTCTTTGCCTCCACTAGCACAGAGGAGGAAACTGTAAGATGCAAAAATAGAGTAGGGATGTAGGAGTGAGTCAGAAGAGTGGAGGCAAAAGCAAGCTGTCAGATGTGGGCTGGCTGTCAGGATGAAACTGAAGAGTTAGTTATAACGGTAGCATGAAAAAGAAAGACTGATATTGGGAATATGGAAATAATGGAACTTGGTTATCGGTATATTAGATATGAGGTAATTAACGTGAAATCAGTACTTGGACTTAACGTGCATTAACCTTTTAATACTCTATTATGTCATCATACCTAGATTATAGGACCTCATAGGGGATTTGCTCTTGGGATGGTTCAGGACGTCTGATAAAAGATGCTGTATCAGTGAGAGGGGAAAAAAAGAGAATGGTGTATGGGACAGGAGACCACAGGGAAATCTGTATGCGCTTGTGACTAAGTGAAATAAAAGGAAGCTTTCTTTTAGCCATATGAAGTAGTGGATATCCTAAAACCTTAGTTCCATGGCATTTCAAATTATGTGGTTAAGTCAGGATTGGGCTTACGATGACCTTTTTGTTTATTTTGTTTGTTTTATGATCTGTAAAGCAATAACTTTTAGGGTGGAGGTTTTATGAATTCTGGTTACGTACCTGAATAGTTGTCAAGTGGCAAGTAAGAGCGCATGAGAGAGGAAGTTCTGTTTGGAACAAGATCTAAGTAATACAGACTGTACACTGAGCTGTAAAGAAAAATCCATAATTTAGAATATTCACACATTACGGAAGTACTGATCATCTCACAGATTGAGCAAAACAAGTTCCTTTAACCACAGGGAAGTAGAGATCATGTACACAGGTCATAGGTTTGTGGGCCCAATCGCTTTGGCTTAGGTAGTGATAATTAAAGCATTTCCTAGACCTGGAATATTTGGCTGTTCAGCCTTACCCTTGCTTATGCATAGGTACATAAATGCATATTTAATGTCAAAGTAGAGTCTTTAGAGAAGCGTAAAGCTCTAGCACATTTAGCTTAATTTAATATTGAAAATTAGGCTGGCAGAACAGCTCTCCCGTTTAGAAGTTTTTTTGTAGAAGTGTACACTGTAGAGGAGGACAGGCAAGCTCAAGGCATCAATGGTCATCTTCTGGAATGTCCAGGAGTGGGTTTCTCTTTTCTGTACAACATGGAGTCAGTTTCTCACCATGTACTCTGAGGTATTTGAAGTATAACTCCTGGCCTGATGGGTAGGGCTTTTGTAAAAAATTGAGAACCAGTTTTCAAAACCATTTGCATTGCAGGAGCTTTCTGTTTACAGCATGAGCAGTGGATGATTGAATAGCAGAGAAAGTCACGTGGGCCTTTGTCCATTTGTCTTAAATGTGAAAACTTGGAAGTCTTCCCTGTCAAACCCTACCCCTGTCCTTGCTACTGTTCCTCCCCTTCCGGGGGCACTGAGTGGTTACCTACCAAACCTCTGCAGCGCTTAGACTTTCCCATAAAGTCAAAGCAGTTTCGTTTTTTGTGTTGGGTTTTTTTTTTTCTTTTTTTTTTTTCCTTCCTCACTCGTTTAGCACTTATTTGTAGGTATTTGTGGGGGAAATGCAGTCAGTAAAGCCAATGTGCATTCATATGACTGACCTGAAAGCCATTATGCTATTCAGACAGGTTTTCGTTTTTGTGCTCTTTAATAATAATCATCTTCAATTACAAGTCTGATGTACAGGAAGCAAATTTTAGAACATTTGTGATTGATTTTGTGATGACATGCATACTGCTGAGGTCAGATAAACGACAGACTTCTGGGCTTTTGTTATTTCTTTCAAGCTGACACAGTCCTTGGTCTGTGGACCAAGGTAAAGAGGTCAGTGTGTTTTCTGTTCTGATACAATTCAAATATGTCAGCAGCCTCTCAGAAGTTACAAGTCAACACAAATGAGTTGCTGCATAATTACAGATTTCAGCTTTTGTCCTTCTCTCTGGAATCCTTTCTAGACTAAAACGCTGAAGTGGCTGCAGCTCCAGGTGCAACTGAGGCAGTACTCTACTTTGTGCCTTGCAAAAGGGTGTGCTCTTCCTCCCACCGTGCTGTTTTCTTTCCCTCCTCCTTTTTTGTTTGTTTCAGTGGGTGGGGAGGAAGAAAAGGTTGTTTCTGCCTTGCTGGTTAGTAAATTGGCTAATGGAGAGTCTGACAAATGCTTTTGGGAGTGTGCAGTTGAGAATGAGGGAGACTGGGACCTCCCTGTTTGTCAACAGTTAATTCGTGTACAATCATGCCCTGAGTGATTATGATTAGTGGATGTTAGCTCAAAGGAGTTAAAATTTTCTGGTTTTATAACATTACCTCCTGCAGGGAACAGATTATTACGAATTCAACTTGAAATATAGGCAAATTATCAGATAGGGATGGTATTTTTAAGTACTTTGAAACATTGTCATCATGTGAACGTCATAGATTCTAAAGCAAAATATTCAGATGAGGGTCTAACTGCTATCAACTGGGATATGGTTTTTGTGTAACTGCCTAAAATAAAGTATAACTCATAAAAGCTCACTTTAAATGCTTTCCTAAAGTGTCTGTTTTTATCAGCATTTGGCTACAAGAACTTTTACCAAAGGTATATTCTCCTAATCTCTTAAAAGTGGTATTGTGTGCAGCTAAAGACAGTGAAAAAACACATCAGTGGCAAGTTTCTTTGGTACCTTTTCTTCTTGGAACTCATTTCTAAGCTTCCAGAATTTGGCATGCAAGACTGAGAAGCTAGAGGTGAACTGCTACAGCATTTGTATGAATGTCTGAATTCCTTGTTCTCTGGCAAAAGCGCAGAGGACACTAATTTTGCCACACTAATTTTGGCATGTGTGCTGTGGGCTCATCTAGTTATAGTATGGAGTAAGCAACTTATTACTCTTGCTTGCTTGCTTGGATAAAGTTGCCCTTAAGATGGTTAGCAAGAACTAGAAAATTCGGAGTTTAGTAGTTTACTGGTTTGCCTTTACACACAGAGATAATTTGATTTGTGAGGATTAAAGGCTCTAGAGGATGGGGAAAACACAGCTGTATCCTTGCCCTGTCTGTAAGCTCTTCCCTAGAACTTGCGAAGACTAAGGGGATAGCAGGCTTAACCTCTTGAGGCAGTGCGAGTTGTGCCACACAGAATAGATGTGACCAGAGCTGTGACTTGGAGAGTTGTAGAGTCTTGCCGTGTGAAATGCTGCAGATCTGCTGTCTTACGTGTTTGGTGACAGTGAAGGTGGTACAGCATGAATCAGAGCATACAGACAAATCTGCCAAAATGAGGCTTGAGATGGTCTTGGTATGGGAGTACACACAACAATTTGAAGAAAAAGAAGCTGCTTTTGTAACATACTGACAAAAAGTATAAAATTTCTACTATACAAGTGCTTCTAATACAGTGACGAAGGGTCAGCATGTGTCATTCTTGACCTCTCTGTCAGAGTATGGTTTGCTTTTTAATGCCATGAGGAGAACTGGTTGCAGATGCAGTCTAGAGAACTGCTTTTCAAAAATACTCGAGTTTGTGCTGGGTTTTCATGCATCATGTGCCAAAACAACAGAGTTAGTCTGGTACTTGATGTGGTGAGGGTATAATATGATCAAAAAAAGAGAAGTCTGTTTTAACTCAGGTTTGGAGACACATACTTCAAGGTGTCCTCTCCTGAGGAAGCTTATTCAGGTTCTGCACTGAAGGTGTCTCTGCTAGTAAGCTTTCATGAACATTTGTGAACAGTTGTTCTGAGTGGGGTAAGCTTTCATCTGGCAAGGCTGCAAGCTTAAAAAGCCTCGTTGGATGCATGTTTCAAAACTTTACTAGTGCCCCAAATCATAGAAGTGAGTGTCAACTGCATTCTGTAGTGATCAGGTCTGGCTCCAAAAAAAACAGTGGTGCTGTTGGCGAAGCTAAGCAAAGCTTTTGGAACAGTGTAACTGTGTTGACCATAGTATTGCCTTCCTCCTGATAAGCCTAATGAACCTCAATTGTCTTAGAGTCCTTCACATGGATTATTTTTTGTTTGTTAGTTAATTTTTGATTTATTTTATCCAGTATGGCTGACAAGCTAACACTTTCAGGCATTTCTGTTGCTGCTTTGCAGCGCTAATATAGTGTTACCAGTCCTTTGCTGTTTTGCAGGTATTTCACAATCTGTTTAGAAGACAAACATTGGCAAACTTGAAGCTGCATTAGTTCATGAATAGTGGCTAGGGAGCTGCCCAAGCACACTTGTGATTTGTATTACCAAGATCTAGTAAGTTAAAATAGTGATCCATGGGGTTTTAGTGTTCTTCCTTATTAGTAAACTAGAAGGTGTATCAGCCTCATTATGCAAGACAAAACTTTATGATTTTTTCAAAACACAAAATAGAAGTATTTGTTGACCAATTTCTCTTTTTCTTTTTCTTTTTCTTTTTCTTTTTCTTTTTCTTTTTTTCTTATTTTTCTTTTTTCATTCTTAACATACCTAAAAAAACACTTTAGTATTCCTGCCTCTAACAGCTGTGTTTTTTCATTGATGTTTGTAACTATTCTTTCCAGATTTCTACTCTGTTACATTAAGTTTATACTATTTATATCCATTTTTAGGTCAGATTTTATCTTGATCGTCTCAGTTTTATTTGTTAAAATATTGTTTTTAATTGCTGACATACTTTTGCTTTATTTTTACTACTGTAACTTCCTAATAAAATTGCTCTTTAGAATAATGGCTTCTGGTCCATGTGATACCCATTCAGAGGATTTAAAGAAAGACTAGAAATTGACTATTTTAAAATGCCATGTATTGTGTATATATACTGTTGTGGATGGGTCTAAATAAACTTAGATTATTTTACTTGTTGGCTGTTGTCTTCCTGACCATTTTTCGATGTAATTGGGATTTAAGTGGTTTCTTAAGAACTTGTGATTACTTGCAGTTTCTTTGTTAATCTGTCATAATGAGTTTCTAATGGGACAACTGTACTAAAGAATTTCCTGTTTATATAGACCAGAGGGAATCCGATGTCAAAGCTGGTACTTCTATCGTGCTCTTTTGGGAGAGAGAGGGTTCCAAAGTGGATGTTGTTAATTTTGTGGCTCGAGAGAAATCCTAGATGTCTGTCCCTGTTAGGAAGTACTCACGGCTGTTTTCTTGTGCTAGTGAAAACTTTGGGTACAGTCAAAAGGTCGTTGTTGGAGGTGAGGTTGGGGTTACTGCTGGGGCAAAGGAAGCGCCCACATGGGAGCGCAGGTTTTGTCTTCCCTCCGACCGACGAGGGTTTGCTCAGCAAGTTCACGATGTAAGCGAGCCTATTGAAGAGGGTGTTAAGTTACAGTGTGGCAAAAACGCCTTTTTTAGAAGTTGCAAACTATGTCTGTGCAGATGAACAGCTGCGTAGCTGGCCTTTGAGAGAGAGGGAGTTTGGTCTTGAAGACTTTTTTTTATTCTTTATCCTTAACAGAGGCTTATGGTGTGTTTGATCATTATCTCTGTTTGAACAAACAATTTTGTTAACTATTCTGAAGCATGAATTTTAGAAGAAATTATTTTAGAAGATTGTTTAGCAAAGGGTCACCCTGAATACACCCTTTTTTAACTTCAAGGGTTTTTTTAAGTGACTTGACTGACTTGAATTGTGGCTTTAGGTATATCCTGATGTATTCTTACACTTGCAGAGAATTTGAGTCTTGATGACCTTTGTCTGTTGCAAATACCTTGCCTTTTGGAGACCACAGGGACATTTTTCGTGCAGATTAAATAAGAAAAAAGGTTTTGTACAGGTTGTTCCAAATGATGCTCTGGGTGTTCCTACAATGTGGAATAGGAAAATGTATGTGGGAATTACCTGTCACTGAATTTCTTTGCATTGTCTGTACCTTATGCACTCCCCTGAGTAATTCCTTCAAACTTAGAACAGAAAGCAAATCAGATCCCAGTTTCTTCTGGTTTTGTTCTGAATATATTTCTGAAAGCAGAAATGAATTGAGTGGTTGTAAAATGAAGTTATGCATGTATGTATGTTCGACGGCCATTGGAGAAAAAAAATGGAGAAAACTGAAGAGCTGCTTCCTGGTTTTTGTGGGTTTTTTTGAAAAATAAGTTAAAATGCATAGACATCACTGTTATGTGTAAAACACACTGTGCTACAAGGATTGTTCTGGAGGTTTCTCAACACTTCTGTGTTTCCCTGCCTCTGAGCAAGGCCTGTCCTGAGGAGTATTGAGGTATTACTCTTGATACACCTAAAAAAGGTGTTGTCTGACTCCTGTGTGGTTGCAGGGACTGGAAGCTGCAGGTTTCTTACCTTATTACCATCTGAATAGATAAAATCTGTATTAAAAATACAGTTTTGAGAAAAAGCAGCTCTTTGATATTTACTGTAACAAGTCTGGCTGATTTGCTTTCGGATAATTTCACTTAAACTCTCTTTAATTGGGTTTTTTTAGAAAAACCTTGGTTTTCTGCTAAAATTTTTCTGAACCTGTCAGAATACTTTACTTTTATCCTGAACCTGCTGATTTGCAACCTGGGTCAGCTTCAAGACTCAGTAGTATTTTTGAACAGCTGAAAATTATACCAAATTTAACTAGTCTTTTCAATGAATCAGAAGTTTAATCACAAATTGAAGAATTTTCTGGGATTAACATTAGAGAATAATAGCTTTTCTTTTCCCTAGGAACAGAAATTAGCAGAGGCAAGATATTCTTTCCTTAAAAATGGAAAATTGGGAAACAGTTAGTTTCCTTGTTTGTATGTAGTCCTATCTTTGTTTAAGTGGCTTTGTGCACAGAATACACTTTTAATAAACAAATATATTTATCATGTTTAAGATTATCTGATTAAGTTTTGAGCAATTCAGAATGTCAGTGTTACTTCTCATATTATTCTTGGTTCCATCATATATGAGTTTTTTCATTCAATTAAATTATATTCACTTTTTACGTGTAAAATGCATATAAATCTAACTAATATATTATTCATACTTCATGTGTACTTTTTATTATGTTAAATTGAGTTATACAAATTAGTCTTTTATTTGCATAGATTCACCTGCTTAAGGGAGTAAAAGAGCCCAGACTGTTACCAGCCTTATCAGCTTACTATATCTGCTTTTACTTCTGATATACTGTTTAATGCTAAAGATAAACCCACACATGGCAAGTGCTAATTGAATGAGTGTCTTACTGTCTTTTTGTACCTGTAATCTTGTTTTTTTTTCTCTCAAAGGTTCTTTTTATTATCAGCAGTAACATGTAGTAGGAAAGTGAGCCCACAGAAGTCTGTCTTGATTACTCTAGGATGCTCTATCAGCATGTAAATTATTTGTCCGTGATAGATTGAAGGCCACTTCACTTAGCTAAAATTAGAAAGCAGTGAAAACTTCCCCTAGATCCTGCAGAAGATTAAACATCAGCTGATGACTATAGAATACAAACATAGCCTGTGAGTCCACAGAGGAGGGCTGATAGATACAGTGCAGTCTTCCACTCTGAAGAACTCAGAACTGTGTAGAGGTGATAGTCAGAAGCAGAGGAAAAAAGAAAATTTGGCACATGTGGTTTAAATTTAATAGAAATGAACAAACCTATTTGCTTATGTAAACAGGTTCCCCTACAAAGTTTTCTTGATGCCTTTTTGTTTTGCTAGATTATTTTGGTTTAAAAAGTGCATTAGAGGATATCAGGAGGTTAAGTATTTTAAATTGAAAAGCTGCTTTGGCTCAAGAACTTGATTAGTCACCCACATGCTAAAAGCAGGTTATGTTTACTCATGGAAAAAAAAACCCTATTTGAAATGCAATTGGCTACTGTTTAATTTGACTGGGACAAAAATACATGTCCTATATGACATTGCTTTCTCTTTCTTAAATGTAATATCTACACATTGTGTGACCGTGAAAGCTAATAACTATCTAACAAATGCTTAATGAAAGCGTAACTGTATAATGGCACTGTATTTTTACAGTGTGCCAATTTTGTTTACTCCTGAACTTTGTTTCTTTTCCATACTTGTCAGGAAGTAGATGGTACCAAGCAATAGGACAAGAGGAAATGGGCAGAAACTCATGCACAGCAAGTTCCACTGGAGTATGAGGAAGAACTTCTTTACTGTTCCCTAGAACAGATTGTCCAAATAGGCTGTGGAGCCTCCCTCACTGAAGATACTGAAGAAATGTCTGGACACAATCCTGTGCCATGTGCTCTTAGGATGACCCTACTTGAGTGGGGGGGGTTAGGCCGGACGACCCACTGTGGTCTCTTCCCACGTGACCCATTCTGTGATTCTCTGATCTGTTGAAATTGCTTCAAGAAAGCAAGCTGTGAAGGCAGAGGCCAGAATAAAGAGAAAGCCGTTTGTGAAACAAAGAAGTCTGAAATTCATTTCTGGATACGACTCTCAAATTCACTGATTTTTTGATAGGTTTCAACAACACGTAGCTAAAGTGAGAATCTGTCATATGTAATTTATACATACTTACCTGCCTAAGCCTTCAGGGCTCAAGACAGCTTGTGAATTTTTGCATCGTACCAGCTACAATACCAGTCAGATCTTCATTTCTCCATTTTGCCTGGTTAAATCATGTTCTTTCACTTGGCATGTAGTTAAAAAGCTGCCTAAGAAGCCTGAAAATATGGTTATAAGCAACTTCCACAAAAAGTTATTTTTTAATTGGAATCAGAAGGAAGAGCAGAAGTTGTTTCTCAGGCACTCAATACCACAAGTTTAAGAAAAATCTAATTTGTGTGAACTTTAGACAGAGATTGCTTCGCAGAGTCCAGTCTCTTCACCAATTTTGTTAATGTTGAGCCAGGAGGAAAAAGGCCATTCAGGCAAACAGATCTGCACCAGCATCAGTAACTTAGTCTTTCAGTGCTATTTGGTTTGATCTCTTCCAAAATATTTTTTTTCCATGACATCTAATTTTCCAAGAATTATTTGAAAGATTTAGGCAGATGTTTTTGACAGGTTGTCTTGAGATTTTTCTTCAAGATGCAGTAGATGAATACCATTAAAGTTTAATACTACACATTTAGTATGGTGGTTTTGATTAGGAGATAACTCCTGGTGTGGGAATTTCAAGTGTTCCTGAAAATAGATTTTCACAGAGCTAAAAATAAAAACAAATATTTATTTGAAAGCACATTTGCATATAGTACTAGGTGGCCTGAAATAGCTGGGATTATTTCAGTAAAAACAGGAAAGCAGGCATGAGACTGGGTTGTTTTGTGCATATAATGGGTGGCAGAATGACTCTTGATCCCTTACTGGGATTGGTAACACTAAGGGGTGGCATCTCTGGTTAGAGCAAGTAATGTTGCAGCAGCCAACTCTTGTCTTCTTGTTTATTTTGGTAGGAGGTTAGAGGGCAAGAATAATTTTACCTCTGCTTGAAGCACTCTGGAACCACTCAAATATACGTATCTTATTGCTGTCCTGATTAAGATCTATGATTAAGCCTTCATTAGAATTTAATGAGTGGGAAATCCCTTTAAGATCAATTTTTTAATATGTAGATTGTATCAGTCTCAACAGTGACAGATTTTTGTATTTTTCATTAATTGTACCCATAATTACAGGTGCGTATTTATGTTACAAACTGGCAAAGCTTAAGGGCATGTAATTAAATTAGTAATTCAGTATAGCAGAGAAAATAAGACAATTTTAAGATGAAAATTACATTATGCTCTTACTGTGTATTTGAGCTGAACATTTACTGATTTCATGTAGCTCTTGGTTTTATCTTGGAGCTGAAAGAAAACCTTACGTGAACTATTGTTGAGAGATACTCATGTATAACTCAGAAAACTTAGCCAAGTTGTTAACATGAAATGGAAATAATAGCTAGAGAAGTTTGAGTTCTGGAATGATTTGTCTGTTTTTGTCAGTGTTTGACAGTTCTACAGGATTTGAATTAAGTACCAATGGTTAATGGGTGCTCAGTTTCAATAGCCTCTGCATGCCTTCCCCATGAGACTTGAATGGACATGAAACATTGCATCATCCTCAAGTAGTGCTTTTTCCTTAGGAGAAAGTGTCTTTCTCACCTGCTTTTGCAAGTGTCTAAAATGATTCTCATTTTCTCCGCTTAAAAGTGAAGTGTTTCCAAGAAATTTCTCTGGAGAGGAGTTTGCTGTAACTTGCAGGAGCTATGAGCTACTCTTGAAATGCTTTGATATTTTGAATTATTGGATATGGTAATAATAATTTGAACTATTTTTTATGGGCCAGTTCTCCAGGATTTTAAATAGTAGACCATTCTTACCAAAAACATAACATTCAAGTGTATCATACACATAATATTTACAGGCAAGTTAAACAAAATAACACTAGTCTAGCAAAAGGGTAGCATTACTAGGTCAGCAAGGATATTTGCATCGTAAACCATACCGTTTTTACTAGAAAGCATGCTTTAATAAAGTAAAATATTCGGTCCTAAAACTGCATTTTGTCGGTAGGCAAGGTATCCAGCATTACCCCAGCTCAGTGAAAAATTGAAGCTGTGACTTGTGGGTTGGCTAAATGAACACGTAATTTCATAATTGAGTAACATTTACCATCTGTAATACTAGATTAATGCCTGAAGTTCTGTTACAACACCAAAACCCTTCGGTTTCTTAATGTAAACATGAACATCAACAGCAGCCTCTCCAACCTAGATATACTGTGTTAAACAGAATACTTGGCAAATGGAAAATACGTAATTTCACGAATACAAGCCACACGGACTATAAGCCGCATCTCTGGGTGTTGGCAAACATTTTGTTCTTTGACCATAAATAAGCCACACCTGAGTATAAGCCGCTCTGTCGTTCGCAGCGAGGACCCGTGTGCAACAAAGTTGCCAAATAGTAACAGAACAGCGGCAGGGCGGGGTTACTGGCTTGGCTAAGGCTGTGCAGGCTCAGCCCGCTCGGGGCTGGTGACGGGGCCAGGTGGCCCAGCTCAGCACTGCCGCTCGGCGGGGCCACTGGGGGCCAGCCGCTGCTGCCACTGGGCTCGGTCACCCCGGCCCAGCGCTGCCCCGTGGTGGCAGGCAGGGACGGAGCACCCCTGCTCCCGCGGCGGCGGGCAGGGACGGAGCCTGCCTGCTCCTACCGCGGCAGGCGGGGGCAGGAGCCCCCTGCTTATCCCACGGGCCGCGGGGATGGCAGCATGGGGCCCCCCCGTCTCTCCCCCGGGCTGCGGGAGAGGAGGGAAGGAGAGAGCTCTCCCGCCTCTCCCCCCGCCCCCCGTGCTGCCTGCAGGGAGCCAGGCTCCACCCATGGTGCAACAGAGTAACAATTAGTAACAATCGTGAAATGCCGGCTTTTACTGGCCGGTTGCTCAACTTGGCACCTCAGTTTCCACTTCTGGGCTTGGAAATGTCAGAAAATTATTCACATATTAGCTGCTTCTGAGTGTTAGCCACATTTCCGGTGTGGGAGCAAAATTTTAGTCAAAATGGTGCGGCTTGTATTCGTGAAATTACTGTACCTACTTTTATAGTGATTGAATAGTAAATAAGTGTAGCAATTACTAATATTTCATACCTCATTTGTTGGTCATTCTTACCAGCCTTTGTCCCAAAAGTGTTCCGTTCCAGAATATTCAAGGGAGTCTTAGGACATAGTCATTATGAACAATAGAACCTTAAGATGTCATACTTTGTATGAAAACATTGAATTAATGGCCGAGTAACAAAATTAGGTGCAAAAAAAATATTCCTCCTTTGGATTTAACTCCCAGATTACTTTGTCTCTAGTTTGAAAGTTAGGTAAGGCTTGTGTTTCATTTCATACACCTTACTGCCACTTCACTTGTTGGTGTTTCATTGTTAATTAATATGCAACATAAATATGTAAGTTATTGAAAGTGGAAAGTGTTGCTCAAACTTGGTTTAGTTCTTTTGACCAAACTTCTTTTTAGACCTTCTCAGTGGTTTATTGACAGGAAAAAAAAAAACCTCAAAGAATTGCAATATGTAAACTTGCTCTTTTTTCCCAGTGTCAGTGAAGATGAACAGATGTGATTAGTAAGCTGTAATGTCCTCTCTCCTAAGAAAATCTTTCCTCATGAAGGCAGAAGTCATTGTGGTGAGACCAGTGTTCAGACTATGGGAATTATCTCATGGTGCCGTGCTCACTGGGAGGTCAGCGCGAAGGCTTGGGTAGGAGCAGTAATTGTGGAGTTCACACTGTGAACTGCTCTGTGGTGCCCTTAGTTCAGGGGGCTCATGGTTAACCACCCTTTCATGACAACTGATGGATTTAATTCTCTTCAGCCTCTGTTCCTGTCTCAGTTTCAGTTGAAACTGCTCTGCAAGTGAGGGAGGGAGGACAGTGAGGTAGACAGAGTAAGTAATGCGATTTCTGTAGGAAGACTGTACAAGGCCAGGTTGGATGGGGCTCTCAGCAACCTGATGTTCCTGCCCATGACAGGGATTTGGAACTAGATGTGTCCCTTCCAACTCAAAATATTTTATGATTCCATTAAATATTTGCAAACCAGAAACTAGGTTTAAATGTGTTGTAAATTTAAAAGTGCAAGTGGTAGAAGCAGTTGCTGATTTAAAAATATGTCTTTCAAAAAGTATCAGTTTGAAACAAGAAGCTTTAACACAGGCTTTATAATGAGTGAAAATTCAGAGTGAAACTAAATTTTGTTTCTCTGATAGTGGAATCAGGACATGAAAATGAATTTCAGAACAATGCTGCTTCTCTGAATACAAAACCCATTTTAGTATAATCAAAGCAAATAATTCTACTTTAATCAGATAAAGATAATTTTCTTTTTTTTCCTTATTTAATTTAAGTTCTAATTGCCTTTCTGATCCAGTTTAGATTCAGTTTAGGGCAGTGTGTCGGCATAGCTATAAGGGAGTGTGGTATGTGATGGCAGAGGGAAGGAGTAACCCAAGGTGAAGAGAACAGGAACCACTTTTAACCAGCTCTACTGCTTTAATTTGATTCTTGGGTACATTAGCAAAGATGTTCATGTTCTACCAAGCCCTGTTGGACCACTGGAATTACTTCACTTGAAAAATGGAAAGAGGGATAAACTATTCTCTAGACCCATTGTGTGAGGTCTTCTTCCTGTTTCTGGTATTCAGTTCAGAATGGCTGTTTAACTTGTTTTATCTCTTTTAATATATTCTTCTGTGTTCATATTTTTTACTCTTTTCTGTACCAAGAGTAAATGAGGAAAAAATAAAATGTGATCGCAGAGATGAAATACATGCTTGTTTTCCTAATAGATGCAAAATAATTTAAGGATTAGATCAAAATCAGTAGATCCAATTAGTAAAAGGGTGGGTTTTAATCTCTCTGTGGAGAATGGAGATAAATTTTGCGAAAACTTACTAAAAAATGTTATGTCTAAATGCCTAAATTAGATGGCGTTACCTCATTAGATGTTAATGTTATGAAAAACAGTAAAAATTGTAGCCACATGTAAGGTGCATGGTGTATGTCTCTGCTTCATATGTATGGGAGAGTGGTCTAACAGACTGATTGCTTCTTTCCCTACAAGATTTCTGATTCTTTCAAAATGATTACAGGCTTGTTTGTGCATATCTTTTGGGGAAGAGTGCTGTCTGCTGAATTCTTTGGGTGGTAACTTACTGAGGAACCAAGCACTTCTGATGTTTCTTTTAAAATTATCTCTTTTTAGGGCTACTGACTAAGTTATATTTCCTGTCACCTAAGTTCTTAACACATGCTAGCATCAAGAGCCAGCTATATGACCTGCCACTTGCACTGGAATACAAAGTCAAGGCAAATACAGTTGAAAGTCTAGCATGTTCAGCATGTTACCCCCTTTTGTATATTTATGGGATAAGGTTAAAATATTTCCAGCACAAGCTAGACCTGCCTAAGACTGGTCTGTGTGGGAGCCAGGTGCTGTTGATCTTTGCTGGTCTTTGCAGTCCAAGTTTTAGGTTATTGTACAAATGGGAAGTGGATTTTTTTTTTTCTGGATTTCAATGTACTTCCTTTTTCTTATCAGAAAAGGTAACCAGACTTTGTGTTCTCAACTTCTTATTACTGATTAGCTTAGTTTATAAATTGGTTTTCAAAGGAAAAGTTTTATGTGATTGTACCAGCAGGTGTCATTCTGTTTGAGGCTCATTGGCTAACTTAGGTCAAATTTGGCAGGATAATGAGTGCTTCATGCAGAAACGCCTTTCTACCAATTCACAAGGCTGGGGTTGAGAGGGAGAAACCAATTCATGGAATGAAGGGTATCTCATGTGTGAGATCCCAAGTTTTGCTTGCCCTAGGAGCTGGCTTGTGTGTGTGTTCTACAGATGTGTTTTGCAAGCACTTGGAAAGAGCTCTAGTTGGGAACTGTGGGCCATGAAGGGAGAGACTGGGAATAGGGGCAGATGAGTGCAAAGAACTAAGATAAATCTTGGAAAGGCTGTAAGAGATGTGAAAAAGGAAGACTTGCAACTGTCTGTCTCCTCTGTTCAGATTCTGGGACAGAGCTAATAGTGAGAATCTATCTCTCTGAGTTACTGCAGCATCAGTGGAACTCTAGTTATTTACATCTTGCATGTACATTGCTTTTTCCTTTGTAATAACTTGCAGGCTGACGTCTAGAAGGGCTGTTCAGAGGTTATTGCTTCAAGTTTATCATGCTGCTCCGACAGGCTTTCCTTTTGTGGTTGAGATGTCAATCTTTAACAACAGAGGCACTTCTGACACTTGATAAATATTGCTTTTAGAAATAAGCAGTGCGGTATGGAAGTGGAAAAACAATTAGATAAAATTTCTTTTATAACATTGGTTTCTTAGCTTTCTGTCTTAAGGTACCTGATGATAGGGAGAAGTGCCTTTCTTATGGAAAGTGCTGAGAGTGATAGGATCTATCCAACACCTGCCAGTAATTCCTTTAAGAAGAAAAGGGGATATGGAGACATAGGATGCAGTAGATTCGTGTTTTTCTTCATTAGAATCAATTGCAATTTGTTTTATTAGACTTAAGATAGGTATTACCTTTTTTGAGACCACAGTGAGTTTTTAATAAAATATTTTTGTTTGTTATGAATATGCAATCTCTGATAATACCTGATAAGTGTATTTGAGCTCTCCAGATTCTTGCCATGTATGGCACAATAAACTGCCCAAATTTGGTCAAATATTTTTAGCCACTTAGTCATATGTCTTTTAATGTGCTGCATATGTAAGCTTTTGATTCACTTAGCAACAGCATTTTTATGAGTATGTCTTGCCAGGTTTTCTCATGTGTACTTGAAAAATAGACAAAGATTGTTCTGTGTTGGGTCGTGTCACAGCCAGATGGTTGGGTGTTTTTTGGGGCTTATTTGTTAATAGTGCTAATCAATTTTAAGATAGCTTTTTTTCACAGATGATGAATTTTAAGATTAACAAGCATGTAGCATATTAAAATTTAATATTAAAATATCTATATTTGAAAAAAATTTCTGATACATTTTTATTTTTCCTTATAATTAGCTGGTGATTATTACTATAGATGTAGACTATCAGTGGTTGGTCAAATTGAATATCTAGAAAAACTGGCTATATGACTGTATATAGTTGATGTTTCTGTTAAGGGTAACATCTGAGCTTCTTGAATTTGTTTTCCTCCTAAACTGATTGACCATGTCTTGCATTTGATTCTTTTTCGTTAAGTTG